>NC_041739.1:14977373-15597908 GCF_004115215.2 Ornithorhynchus anatinus
CGAGAAGCAGCGTGGCTCACTGGAAAGAGCACGGGCTTTGGAGTCAGAGGTCATGGGTTCAAACCCCGGCTCTGCCACTTGCCAGCTGTGTGACTTTGGGCAAGTCACTTAACTTCTTGGTGCCTCAGTTCCCTCATCTGTAAAATGGGGATTAAGACTGTGAGCCCCACGTGGGACAACCTGATTCCCCTGTGTCTACCCCAGCGCTTAGAACAGTGCTCGGCACATAGTAAGCGCTTAACAAATACCAACATTATTATTATTATTACTCCAGAATTTAAAATATAATAAGCACTTGGTAAAGTCTGTTATCTGTTTCACTACTAATCTCTTTAAGTCTCTGATAAATACATTCAGGATTATTGTAAGCCCAGAAGAATTACATATATTTCATGATGTTGTTTCATATCGGAAAATGTCATATTCTCATGTTGAAGAGCTTAATGGTCATGTAGGACTTCCTCAATAGTGGACAGTGTCATTTCTTTAACATAGCCTCCTTTTTGGCGATGATGATGTGTTAAAGATTCCATCTTGCTTTGCTTACATAAGTTTTTGATCTTGAAGTCATAATTGCCAAATGATCTTGGTATCGCTAATGACTTAAATGGATTCCTGGTGTATATGTAGGTGTCTATATTGGAAGACAACACCACTGATGGTGAAATTCGCTTAAGTGTGTGTCTGGGGCTGAAATGAGCAAAGAGGGACCCATAGTCCTGACCATATTGTCCTTTTGTGTTCTGTTTAATACCTGCAGCTCTTGGCCCTGTTTTCTCTTTTGTCTCCTTATTTCGTGTTCATCAAAAAGAAACACACTTTCTTGGTTGCAGTACACAATGTTGGTCTTTATTCAGTAATTCACTTGAAGTTTTTAGCTGGAATGCACAATTATTTGAGTTTTTGTTTTTCTGGGTCCTTAAAATGTTTCTTCTGCCATCTTTTGGTTTCCCAATTTCAGATCTCCCTGCAACACTTGTTTGGGTATCCTACTTTGACTCATTCTTCTCCCATTTACTTGTTCTTTAAACATATTTTTAACATATTTTTAGAGCAGGAGTATACCACTGCTTTATGTTATTTCAGTGCTGTGTAGTCTTTTTTTCTTTTTCCCCACACTTCAGCATCGCTGTCTCCAAATATATTTAAATCTTCATGACAATCCTCTTGTCAGCTTATTGGCACTGCTAATCACTGGTAATGATTATGATAATGGTAATGATTATAACTAGATCCTTCTAAGATCTTTCTTTCTCCTTCACTGGTGTCAATCATTCTATGATCTACAATCAATTATAGTGCTCTTTTAGAAGCGAGAGCCATTAGACACATTAATGCTTTGGGTAAGCTTGGAGGCTTGAAATGGGCTATTATCTAATTGTTAAATTCCCTTAGCAAGTCTTCTTTGAGAAGATGAAAGGCATTAGCCAAAGAAGAGAGAGAGCACCTCTCTTTAGAGCTTTCTTTATTCAGGAAATAAAATAATAATAACATTGTTTCCACTGTTCCAAACCCTGTATTAAGCACTGGGGTAGATACAAGACAATTAAGTCCCAGTTCCACATGGATAACCCAGTCTAAGTTGGAGAAAGAAGGGGTATTGAACTGACATTTTACAAAGGAGGAAACTGAGGGCCAAAGACATTGTGACTTGCCCAAGGTCTCATAGGAAGCAAGTGGCACACTTGGGATTAGAGCTCTGATCCTCTGATTCCCAGGTCTGTGGTCTTTCCACTAGGAAACACTACTTTATTTCCATTAGTATTGTATCAAACACCACCCTCAGTATATCAAATGCAGTTCTCACCCTCCCATACTGCTTCAATGTTCCATTATTCAGTTGTCACTTTCTTCATGCTAGTAGCTTTCTTTATTTTCTGTATTATTAAAAGTCCCATATGAAGAACACTGACAATTTTTGGACTTTGACTTACATATCTAGGAAGTTACCAAAAGCTGTGAGCCAATGTCCTAGACCCCTAGTCACATAGAATGCATAAGTTTGGATTTCACATGTGAGTAGCAATTTGAGTTTCTGCACAGGATAACAGTGATTAACAAAATCATCTCTTATCATGTCAATTTGCAGCTGTAAGTTCAAAATTATAAAAAGGGCTAGATGTTGTTTTTGAGTCCAATTCTTCCCTTTTCACCCTCCCAGACAAGGAATAGAGAAAGCTCTCACTGTGTTCCCTTTCAGACTATCCCCACTTGGAGGTAGAATTGCTCTCTTGGAGATCAAGACTTTGGGGGATCTCCAGGAAATAAAGATGAATATACAAAGGGATTTAGTCCAGAATAGGGTTGGGGGGCAAAGTTTTTAAAAGTGCCTGGCTGTTCTGATAAGACCTTATATTGACTACAGAAAGGGGGAAGCAAAGCATTTGAAATCATAATGGGGAGTCTTTATCTATCAGGTGCAGATGAGGAAGGTCCACAAGATCCTGAGCCAGGGTAAACACTGTGTTTTACTGGCTAAAGAGGAGGAGGACCATGAGCCCAGGCCCGATTACTCCCATTCTTATTCTATTGTAGCTTCCACAACCTCTATGTGAGCTCACTGTGTGAAGAGAATGTGTCCGTTGTTTTAGTTTACTCTCTCAAGAGTTTAGAATAGTGCTCTGCTCACAGTAAGCATTCAATATGTATGATCGATTGATCAACCAGAGAGCTATACTTGCTCCTTGAGGGACCCAATCATTTACACTGGTGCTCCATTCTGGAACATTATCCCTGTACTTCTATCCACGCTGATAAAAGATTTCCTTCTGGTAAGTCACAGGGATGCAAGCAAACCCATCCTGGGAAGGAAAGATTGGCTATAGCATAACTTGGATAATCTCCAGTTTTTTGTAGCTGCCAATTACATCCATATGACTAATCACAGCCCAACCCAGGGACACTGCTCATGCCAGGTCAGGTGGGAGGAGTGGTGCTGTTTGTCCAGGAAAACTCTTTACATTTTCGACACCCCTACTCTGGAGATGGGAGTATATTCATTCAATCATTTATTTAGCGCTTACTGTGTGCAGAGCACTCACTCAGCTCTTGGAAAGTACAATTCAGCAACAAATAGAGAGAATCTCTGCCCACAGTGGGCAGGGTTTTAATTGTTAAAGAAAGATTCAGGAATTTTTATTTGCCATATGCTAAGAAACTATTTCTCAGGTTGCTGCATGCTTCATGGGCAATGAGTCCTCTCTCCCCACCTCAAAAGGACAACAAACTCACCTTTCAGGATTTTATCCCCAGTCGGCCCTTGGATATTGTCCCAGTCTTTGAACCTGGGGAGGTTCCTAGTTGTCTAAATATTGTCTGAATTTTACATAAGGACCCTGGATATCTGCTACGTTGTTGCCACATAGCTGTACTGAATATATCTTCCTCCTCAAAGGACAGAGATGGATTTTTCACTTGGATTTTTTTTTCCATTTGTAATATCCAGGATAACAAATCCAAGTTGCATATGTTCTCACTTGTCAGATCCACCTTGTCTAATTTGAAACAATTCTGTGTTGTATGTGGATTTGTAACACACAAGGGAGAATTATCTAGGAGACATATGGGTAACTTCATTCCAGGAACATGATGAGATGTCTCAGGGTTTTAGCGTCTGTTCAGGAAATTTGCTTGGTAATTTTGCATACAAGTGGATTGTATGCCCAAGTGTATTTACTGACCTTTTCTGGAAAATGATCGGCAAAGACAAATGGATTATTGAATTCTAAAGAGAAAAATTTAAGGTTAAATGCAATATGTTTGATTTTTTACCCATTTTGGTCAGATAAACATTTCAGATGGCTTTAAAACAGGCTACAAATGAATAGAGAGCAAAGTTTCATAGAACTACAAATTTGTTATGAACTTAGAAAATGAACAATGAATATAGAAGAGGCTGAATAAGATAAAAACAAGTGTCATTGGAGTATTTACAATCAATAAAAAAGATGTTAGGAATGAAATGTTTTGAAATGTATACTTAAAAATTAAGAGCAAAAGGATTAAATGTCATGAGCAGATGTGGCATATCCACAGGACTAGACCCAAAGGAGATAAATGATTCTAAGCTACATTTTCATTAAAAATGTCTTTCCTAAATCATTTTGTTCCCTGGATCTCTTTAATACACATATGGCTCAACTTTATATGATTGTAAAATGAATATCAGTTTGGCATGTTTGGGCCCTTGGGCAAATGCAAATAAGTGTTGATAGCAGAAAGATGAGAAAAAGATTTTCTATCAAGAGGGAAAAACTATGGATTTGGCATTCATCCACGAGTCTAGCATGGCTCAGCTTCTGCCCCATCCAATAACATTCTGTGTGACCACACTAAATGACATTATCTCTTTATTTCTCAATTCCCACCCCTACCTACCCCAGTGAATTATGAAGGTAGCTAATCAGCTTAAGGGAATCCCAGGGATGTTCTCAGAAGAACTACTGAAAGTTACATTTGAAGGACTCCACTGCCCAGGGGTGATCCCAACACTCAACTTCAGCAGATAATTGTTAAAGAAAGATTCAGGAATTTTTATTTGCCATCTGCTAAGAAACTATTTCTCAGGTTGCTGCATGCTTCATGGGCAATGAGTCCTCTCTCCCCACCTCAAAAGGACAACAAACTCATCTTTCAGGATTTTATCCCCAGTCGGACCTTGGATATTGTCCCAGTCTTTGAACCTGGGGAGGTTCCTAGTTGTCTAAATATTGTCTGAATTTTACATAAGGACCCTGGATATCTGCTACGTTGTTGCCACATAGCTGTACTGGATCCTTGTGCCGAGATTCTCTTTTTTCCTCATCGATGTAAAAATTATTTATGTTGTCATTGTCCTCAAAAACAAAGGGCAGAAGCACCCATTCACTGTCTCCAGCTTTCACACCTTGGAAAAAAGCTCTCACCATAGTTCTGGATAAAGTTCTTCTCTCCTACAAACTTTAGAAAATGTCCTACTGTACCAGAAGCCTTGTACCAGAAAGTTAGTCTCTCTTACAAATGTTAGTAAATGTCTTGCTGTACTAGAATTATTTTACAGAGGATGAAGTGAGTGGTCTTTAGAAATTATGGGTTTCAAAACAGTTTAAAAAGAAGGAAAATATATCCAGTTCCTTGCACTTTTTAACAGCTCCAATGCTAGATATCTTATTTGTAGCCAGAAGTTCTGCAGTGACTTCAGAAATTGAGTTTGGGATACAAGTTAGGAATTTCCTGATATGCATTCTTGTGTGGATTTCCTGGTTGATCTAGAGTCTGCCTGACTGACAGGTGTTCTACATGGGAGATGGTATCCCTGTCCTGCCCTTGCCTACTTGCTGACTCCATTTTCCTGTGAAGTTGCGTTTTGGGGATTAACCTTTTGTTCCCCTTCATCCAGATCAGTGTCAGGTGGAAAGATAGAGAAGATGACCCCCCACCCCCATCCAAGCTAGCACACTTCCCCTCTTCAAAGCCCTACTAAAAGCTTATCTCCTCCAGGAGGCCTTCCCAGACTGAGCCCCCTTTTCCTCTGCTCCTCTTCCCCTCCCCATTGCCTTTACTCCCTCCCTCTGCTCTACCCCCTCCCCGCACCACAGCACTTCTGTATATATGTATACATTCATTATTCTATTTTATTAATGATGTGTATATATCTATAATTCTATTTATATTAATGCTATTGATGCCTGCCTATTTTTTTTTTGTTGTTGTTGTACCCTTCTAGACTGTGAGCCCATTGTTCGGTAGGGATTATCTCTCTCTGTTGCCGAATTGTACTTTCCAAGTACTTCTTACAGTGCTTTACACACAGTAAGTGCTCAATAAATGATTGAATGAATAAATTAAATTGCTATTTGTCCATCAAGGACTAAGGCCATGGGCTTCAATTTTGTTATTCTTTTGGATCTGTTAAGAAATAGTACTAAAATCTTTTTCAATGGAAAAGAATCACTCCTAAAAGAATACTTGCTTGTACTCAACTACTATCTGTTTTTCCAAGGGAGTTGAAGGAATGCCTAAAAGGAAGAAGGTACTATCATTTTCAATAGTTTAGAACAATCTGTGATTAGGATCTATTTCAAAATTGCTAAATGAACCTCAGTAGGTAAAAGAAAATTGAGCATACATAAAATGATATGTCTAAACTGTGATGCCTAGAATTTGAAGAGGGCTGATAGGCTAAGGCAAGTCAGTTTCTTCCATGGCAACTCTGATTTTTGATCTCTCGGTAGCTTTCCAGTGTAACTCCAGGTGGCAGGGAGACAGCTGGTCTCTGCCTGTTGTGTGGCGGGAAGAGGAAGAATTTGGGTCTCCAGTGCTGATGTACTATGTACCAGTCTAGGCAATGTTCTCTAGCTTTCCCAAAATGTTGGCCCTGGGACTTTTGCATAGCAGGGATTTCCTGCCTTGCATCCATGGACTCAAAGATAATAGGAAAAATGGGATTCTTTGGCCTTTTCATGCTTCCTAGGTGGAAGATTGCTGGGCTTTGAATGTAGAAGAAGTAAAAGTTGGCATTGCAAAATACAAAAAGGAGTGCTCTGCACATAATAAGCACACAGCAAATGTGATTGATGGACATGCCTCCTCTAGATGTTTGTTACAAGTAAGGACTAAAAATGGCAAGGGTTGGGATTTTATCAGATTTCAAAATAACTTGTTCTTTTAACAAAAACAAACTGTGAAATAGGATTCTAAGGAGAACTTGAAAAATCATATTTCCACAATTTAAGAATTGAAGGTTCTTAGTTGTGGTGTTCATTAAGATGTTACTACACTACATTTCGGAAACAACTGTTTAATACCTGAGGCAAATGTTTTTTTAAGGCTTCTGATAGATGCAATCAAAGGCAGTTACTTGAATGTTTACGGTATGCAGAGCACTGTAACTATGTAATGATTATAATGGCATTTGTTAAGCACTTACTATGTGCAAAGCACTGTTCTAATTGCTGGGGCGGTTGCAAGGTGAGCAGGTTCTCCCACGTAGGGCTCACAGTCTTAATCCCCATTTTACAGTTGAGGGAACTGAAGCCCACTGAAGTGACTTGCCCAAAGTCACAAACAGCTGACAAGCGGTGGAACCGGAATTCAAACCCATGACCTCTGGCTCCCCAGCCTGTGCTCTTTCAACTGAGCCAACGCTGTTTATATAAAACAACCGAGTTAGTAAACATGTTCCTTTGCCACATTGAGTTTACATAGAGGGGGGAAGACAGGATTATGTAATATTGACAACTTTTTTTAATCCTGTTGTAATTTATCATGTGATCTTTCCTTGAGCATTTTATTTAATGCAATTTTACTTTCTCCTGGTGATGCATGTGAACATATAAGAGGAATTGGCAGGGCCAAATGTGGCTCTGAGCTTTGAATATGCTCTGAATTTTGTAGTGTAATAGGTGGCAAAATGTGAATTCAGGGCTGTATTAATTATATTCATTTATTATTTAGGAACTACAGATGTTAAATAGCAACAGTGTGATCTTTAATAATAATAATGTTGGTATTTGTTAAGCGCTTACTATGTGCCGAGCACTGTTCTAAGCGCTGGGGTAGACACAAGGGAATCAGGTTGTCCCACGAGAGGCTCACAGTCTTCATCCCCATTTTACAGATGAGGTAACTGAGGCACCGAGAAGTTAAGTGACTTGCCCAAAGTCACACAGCTGACAAATGGCCGAGCCGGGATTTGAACCCATGACCTCTGACTCCAAAGCCCGTGCTCTTTCCACTGAGCCACGCTGCTTCTCTAATTTTTATTGTAATCACCTCCCGTTAAGTCCTCTTGCTAGAAGAAGGTTAGCCAAATTGAATCCTATTTCCCTGCTATTTAGGAGATTTTTATAAAAAAGAATCAAAATAGTGAGCAATTTACTTTTTGAAATTTTTAAAATGTGCTTTTAAGAAATTCCAATTAATTCTCATGTGGCTTCATCAAATTATATTTTCTATCTTATTTTCTCTTCTCTTTAGGTATGTCCTTCAATTTCTCATTATATAAGGTTGATCATTTGATATTCCATGTCCTAGTTCTCACTCCTGTGAACTGTACTCATAATACTAATCTGCTCCAAACCTGTTATGACCATTAGTATTTTTCATGCTCTCAATATCTGTGTGCTCATCCCTTAATTATCCAGAGTCTTCTCTCTAAATACATAAGTGCTTTTAATTGAAAAGGGTGAAGAGGAATAGGATAGTCCTTTCTACCCACTAGAACTGCCAGGCTCGGTGAGGTGGCGGGGTGGTTGAGGTTAGTCAGTCGTATTTGAGTGCTTACTGTGTGCACAGCAAATAGTTGCTCTCATCTGTAAGCTACTTATAGAGAAGGAACATGTCTACTAACTCTATCATATTGTACTCTCCCAACCACTTACAGTGCTCTGAACACAGTAAGTTCTTAAATAAATAGAATTTAAAGATGGACAATCATGTTTAGGTAAAGTAACCTTCCCATGGAAAGACGGGTGTTGAGGTAATTCCACTTGATATGAACTTTTCCACTAACCATTATGGTTTCAATTAGAGAAATGTTCAACTGATAGTGTCACAAAAATTGGGAGTAAGCAAACATTATCATCTTTAAAATTCATTCCAAATTATTCATCTGTTTATGCTAGAAATAAATTAAACTTGGACTTCATTAAGATACTTTTTAAAACTCACTGTAATTTGTGAATCACCTGAACATCATCAACTTCACATAGTAATTAGGGAGTTTGTGAGTTCATTTTGAATGTAATGATACTTCTGGGAAAAGATGAGCAAATTTTGAAGAAAATCAGAAACTACATTGTAGAGAAGTGATGATAAAAAAAAAAATTTTAAACACACATGTTAACACTAACAATGTTAGAGTGATATAATAGGACACATCATGATTTGATTAATGATATTACCTCAAATTATTATAAACCCAACCTCATGTTGGGCAAGTCATATAACTTTGCCTCAGTTTTTCCATTGGTAAAATGGAGATTGAACACTTGTTCTCCCTCCTTAGATTGTAAGCCTCATGTAGAAGAGGGACTGAATCCAACCTGAATATGTTTTATCTATCCCAGGGCTTAGCACAGTGATTGGTATATAGTAAGGACTTAAATAAAATAGTATTATAATTATTGCTCTTAATGCCTATCCTATCCATAACTCATCTGTAGACAGAGCCTTTGGGTGTAGTATTTGTTCCATGTTTTCCACTGATACTGAACCCGATTCTCTGCTCTATGGACTGCACTTCCCCAAAAGCTTAGTACAGTTCTCTGCACAGTCAGCTCTCAATAAATACCAATGATTGATTGCCTTGGAAAACCAGATTATATTCTACCTATAAAGGATGTCTGTTGACTTCACCTAGGAGAATATGTTCCCCATCACCAATGCTTTGCACTCACTATAACGTCATTACATGATTCTCTCATGATGATAGGGAAGATTTGGAACATAAAACACCTTTTGGGAGGTACTGCTAGTACAAGACAGGGGAAAGGAAGCAGGTATGTGCTCTTGTTGACCCTGCTCTTAGCATAATCCCCATTCCTCTGTTCATTCTCTAATGCCTCTTCAATCAGGAAATCCCTGAAGGAAGACACAGCAAAAAGATGCATACATAGAAGACTAACTTCCTGAGCAAAGAAAGTAAGCTATGATGTAAATGACTTGTAAAAGTTTCAGTTGTCTATCAAATCTGCTGCATTTCCAGAACAGCTGAAATTTACAGAGAAAATGATGCAGTTGAGAGTGCATCCTGGAAGCACAAGATTAATTTTGAGAAATTGTAAACCATGCTTACTTTGTCAGACATACAAAAATGATATATCAAGAAGATATTTTGGAATATCACTGTATGAAATAGGAGAAAAACCCAGTGGATAAATTGCTGCATGTTTGCTGAACAAATCATCTGGTAAAGAAAACAAAAATTGCCTTTTACTAGGTGAAACACTTAGGTATCTGTTAAGAGTGAAACACACTGTCCATATTTCATTCAATTGTATTTATTGAGTGCTTATTGTGTACAGAGCACTGTACTAAGTGCATGGATATTTCTAATGAAGAACAAGAAAAGTAATTTCATCAAATGAATTCTGATTATGGAAGTCAAAAATAGGAACAAAATCAGAATGTATATGAAGCAAACTAGAGAAATTAAAATAAAGTGCATTATTACTCAGAAAACAAAGCAAACATTAACTAAAGAAGTTGTTTGCAGTTTGTTTTTAATTTGCATTGTGGTGGGTTTTTTCAAAGTTTAATACCTTGAAGGTATAAAACTTTGTTTATATGCAGTGATGATACCACTGGCGATATATTCCTCCCACATACAAGATCTGGTTAGAAATTCTAATAAAATTGCCAGGACTCAAAACTGTTAAATTTAAACTTGTAGAGTCATCAATCAAGTAAATGGGATTTAAGTGCTTATTCTGTTCAGAGCACTGAACAAGGCATTTGGGAGAGTAACTACCAATAAAGATTTGAGGTTTTGTGTTGCTCCCTGAAATTTTCCTGAATATTAATTCCGGTATTTGTTAAGCATATATACCACATGGTTGGTGTACTAAAGTTCTGGGTGGATGCAAGATAATCAGGTCAGACACAGCCCATATCCCATGTGGAGAATGGCAAGGGGTTTCTGTTTGATGCAGAAATGGACAACCATTTGAGGTTTCTGAGGAGTGTCATTTTTAAGACAAAAATGATTCCCACATCAGAATGAAGTATGGAATGGAGTTAGGAGAGACAGGATGGAGGGAGATCAGTGAAGAGGCTGATGCAAAAGAGAAGGGTTGTAAGTGTTTGGAGCAGCATGATAGTAGTTTGGATGGAAAAGAGGGGCAGATTATAGAGATGTGAAAGTAGAACTGACTGATTTGGTGACAGAGTGAATCTGTGATTTAAATGAAGGGGATGAGTTGAGGATAATACCAAGGTTATGGGCATTGGAGAGAGGTAATATGGTGGCATTTTCTACAGTGATGACAAACTCTTGGAAAGGTCAGAGTTTGATGGGAAAATTTGTAATACTATTGTAATACTATTGTTGATATGTTAAATTTGAGACATGAGTGGGATAGTCAAGCAGAAGTGTCTTGAGGGCAGGAGGAAATGCAAGAAATGAAACACATAAAGTTGCAGGCTAGAATCTTGTTATTATGGCCAACAGTGAGATTGCAAGATAATTTATTCTTCCAAAAGATGACTTTAGAGGCAGCCTTTGACATTTGCAATTCTCTGATATTCCATAGTTGTAAACTCTTTGAGGACAGGAATCTCTTGTCCATTAAATCTATCAAATTATCTCCAGCATTTAGAGTGCATTTCACAGCATGAACATTCATAAAATAAATCATATAATATACCCTTTGGCTTTGGACATTTACTACATACTATGCTTAATCATCAATAATTTTTTGTAAAATCTTTTGGTCTTTATTTAGTAATATCTTCTAAGTGATAACTTTTTTCGTACTCATTACTATGTACTCATTTCATTGAACTCCTTGAGTCACTAAGGTCTTAAATCCTATCTATACTTGAAATTTCATTGCTTGACTTGAATTTTTGACATCTGAAAATCTAAATAATCTATTAAATATTCATAGTTGGTATTTAAAATCCCTTTTGTATTTCCCGCACAAAAATTAGGGAGCAAAAATCAAAGGGAACACTCATTGTTTAGTCACTCTCACACAGAAATTTCTTGGAAAAAAAAATGCTCCTAGGAATTATTTCTGCTTATTTATGGATCTCAAAATCTACCTAGGGAAAAGAAGTGCAGAATAATCTAAATGTAAATGTGAATAAATTTGCACTCACCAGAAAGGAGAGTTCTAAAAATCTTAATTTAGAACTGAAGAAATTTTTGAGGCTACAGGAAGATAATTTTAAACAAGGGTGAAGCTTTATGCAAAATGAAATAATTTCCTACTTGAAAACGTGCCCAATATTTTATTTTGACCATAATTCTTTTAAACGTTAGAAGGTATGTGACTTCAGGTACATATAGGGTGTGAAGCTCTTGTTGGTAATTTGAATGTGTCTTTAAAGTCCACAGAGGCAGAATTACCTAACCCTGAAAATGCAAAAAAGAAAAGCACTTAAGACAAGATTCCTAATATTTGGGGGAAATGAATCACACCATGTGTTTAGCTTTGTATTACCTAACCCTGAAGAAATTCATTTTTTTTTCCATTGCTGAGGTGGGGAGTAATAAATCTATTGTCAGGTAGAACAAAAACAATTAGTCACTTTGTAAAGCATATTTTGCAAATATATTGAGCACTTAGTCTTAAATATTACATTAGTTTATACTACAGACTAAAAGTTTAAGAAACTTAAATGCAATGTTGCAATTACAATGTGGGTGAAAATGTACTAAAGGAACAATCATAAACAACAACAGCTGCATTTCTCCATTTATCAGCAACACTTAAGATGTTAGGCTTCCAAAATAATTCCATAAAACAATTTTCTCTGACTTTAGTAGGGTTGTTCGCAAAGTAAAGCACATTTCACATATTCACAAATCAAAATTAGAAGAATATTTGAGTGTCTCTGGAGTTTAACTTTGTGTAAGATATAGAAGCAGCGTGGCGCAGTGGAAAGAGCACGGGCTTTGGAGTCAGGGCTCATGAGTTCGAATCCCAGTTCTGCCACTTGTCAGCTGTGTGACTGTGGGCAAGTCACTTAACTTCTCTGTGCCTCAGTTCCCTCATCTGTAAAATGGGGATTAAGACTGTGAGCCCCACGTGGGACAACCTGATTCCCCTGTGTTTACCCCAGCGCTTAGAACAGTGCTCTGCACATAGTAAGCGCTTAACAAATACCAACATTATTATATATAATCAAACTTTAGGTTTATAACTGTTTTAGAGACTTTGAATAACTAGTGTCAAAAAAAAAAATCAACCAGGCTTTTACTGCTGAAAATTTATTCAGAAAAACCATAGCCAAATCACAGAAAATAAATCCAGAGATGCCTATTCAGGAAACTATAGGAAAATTCATAATTCAGTATAAAGTAACCACTTTATTGCTTTGTATGGAGCCAAGCTTTAATTCACTCACATCATAACCCTATAATAATTAGTGATTTGTGCAATTGTAGATTTAGCTATTTTCCAATTTTAGAAATAAAATATAACTGATAAGTCATTTTGGTATGTGGTATTTCACTTTAAATTCAGTAGAATGCTTAGAAGTAATTCCTTGAAACAATTATGGGCATAAGATGAGATGGTTGAATTTCAGTGGAATTCCAAGGAGTATGGCCTTGTGGATACAGCTTTATTGCTGAATTGTACTTTCCAAATGCTTAGTACAGTGCTCTGCGCACAGTAGGTGCTCAATACCTACGATTGAATGATTTTATCAATAATTATTCCCCACACTGTAACTACTGTGGCTGTTCCTCTTCATCCATAAACAAATATTAACTATCTTAAAGCCTACAGTAGTATTTGGGGGGAGAGGGGGTGAATTTAAGTGCTTACCATGTGCCAAACTTTTCTCTTCCTGTTATCACTAATGGTTACTTGCTCGAGTTGTTATTCCTATGAACTGGGCTTTCAATCACTGGCAAGCATTCTTGGATCTCTTCTGAGAGATCTTTTGAATTATTTGGTGGACACTGTAGTATCTTTGAATCCATTCCAGGAATATTAAGTGAAGAGGAAAAATTGCACCTGTGTAATTATTAATAACAGCCTCCAAGTTTCCAGTCTTGGCCCCAGATCCTGTAGAGGCTTCAGAGTCCATGTCACCATTCTAAGTGATGCTGAATTACTGGCATTTATTTCTCTGAGTTCCTCTTGGAGGTATTTATAGTCTAGAGTTGTGGAGTTGCAAAAGTATGATATTTGTTTCCAAGGTCTTATGTGTTTCTATTTTATAGAAATCTAGTAAAAAGTTCAAATACCTTTATGTGACTTCAGTAAACAGCTTACCACACTTATCCATAGCTAATACTTCGGTTGTTTTCTGACCCAATCTTCTGTTGGCAACCTAAAAACACTCTCACTGAAGCAAAGATGAGGGAAAGTCTATCTCACGCCCTTCCCTTGTATTTTGTAATTTTCAACAAGAGTCAAATTATGGCAAAAATAACACACTTAATTTTGTAGTCTTTTCTTGGAGACTAGCAAAATGATCATGCCCTCACAACACATATGAAAATGGATACAGCACAATTTTCTTTTAGGGCATACTGGGTGAATGTGCTCAAATCATGCTCCAGTAATGTTCTCTGTTCTTAATTAATCCTTAATTGTGCTCGTGCTTCAACACTTTTGAATGAAGACTGTGAGCCCGTCATTGGGCGGGGATTGTCTCTGTCTGTTGCCGAATTGTACATTCCAAGCCCTTAGTACAGTGCTCTGCACATAGTAAGCACTCAATAAATACTATTGAATGAATGAATTATTTACTACCTCATCGTGGAGAAATTACTATTTTCCCTTTATCAAGCGTGCCGGAAATAGAGGATGTTATTCTATGAGTTGATGATACTCTGTTGTGGTGTGAGAGAGATCCTGTTTCTTATTGAGGAAAATGTGAACTAATAATAATGGTATTTAAGTGCTTACTATGTTCCAAGCACTGATCTAAGCACTGGGGGAGATACAAGGCAATGAGGTGGGACACCATCTGTGTCGCACATGGGGTATCCCCCAATCTCAATTGCCATTCTACAGATGAGGTAACTGAGACACACAAAAGTGAAGTGACTTCCCCAAGGTCACACAGCAGACAAGTGGCAGAGGTGGGATGGGAAGCAGCGTGGCTCAGTGGAAAGAGCCTGGGCTTGGGAGTCAGAGGTCATGAATTCGACTCCAGGCTCTGCCACTTGTCAGCTGTGTGACTGTGGGCAAGTCACTTCACTTCTCTGTGCCTCAGTTACCTCATCTGGAAAATGGGGATTAACTGTGAGCCTCACGTGGGACAACCTGATTACCCTTTATCTACCCCAGCACTTAGAACAGTGCTCTGCTCATAGTAAGCGCTTAACAAATACCAACATTATTAGAACCCACAACCTTAGACTCTCAAGCCCGTGCTCTTGCCACTAGGCCCTGCTTCTTTTCTGGAATGTGGATACCCAGTTTCCATTCTTTTGTAAAGTTACGTAGGTTAAAAGTAACACTGAAACTTTCTAATGGGGGTTTGATGGCTAGTTAATAAAAGCAGAATACTGTATACATTTTCATGTCTACGATTTTTTATTTCATTTCCCAAGCATATTATTGTGTAATCACTTGGGGCCAATATGTACTGTGCAGGTGATACCAAAATACAAACATAATCATCTGATGCTTTTCATGAACCGTGTTGGTGACACTACAAAAATGATGAAATCTTTGTACTGTCTTTAAATGGATTTGGCTGTTATTGATAATGAATTTATTTTTGTGCAAGCACATTCATCTTAAGCTACAAAGGAATTTTTGGCTATTTCTTTACAAGTTATTCTGCTTCTATGATATTGAAAACATATTGTACGACTATGTGAAACTCATTCACTTTACAGTAAAGTCAATTCAGGATTAGCTTTGTAGTTTGTTTTGACTAAAGTGGAGAGAAATTTAGCTTCAGTTGCAAAAGCTAAGAAAAGCTCATTAAAGTTCTGTCACTGCGTGCAATCAATGTTTCATATAGCCATGTTCTATGTGAATTCGAAAATACTTAAGAGGCTTATTGTAAAAAAAAAAAAAAACTATCCATTTGGTTATTCTCAAATATTTCATCCTGGGTAGGAGGAAACCTTAAGAAATAAAAATCGTTTCCGCATGTCAAATAGTATCTGAAAATCTCCAGCCCTGAACTTTCTCCTTCTCTGCAGTTTCCTATTTCCTCCTGCCTTCTGGATTACCTCTGCTGGGATTTCCCACCAACATCTTAAACCTAATGTGTTCAAAACCCAACTCTTTATCTTCCCATCCAGACCCTGTCCTTCCCGTGACATTCTCATCACTGTCGACAGCACCACCATCCTTCCTGTCTCACAAGCCCAAAATATCGGCATTTTCCTCAAATCGCCTCTCTCGTTCAACCTACATATTCAATCCATCACCAAATCTTCTTGGTTCTACCTCTGCAAAATTGCTAAAATCCACATTTCCCTCCATCCAAACTGATCCAAAAGCTTATCCTATCCCACCTTGACTACTGCAACTATTTCTTGGCTAACTGCCCTGCTTCCTCTCTCTCCACTCCAGAACATACATTTGGTCCAGGTTTTCCTGTCGAGAACATCCAGTGGTTGTCCAACCGCCTCTGCATGAAACAAACTCCTTAACATAGAATTTAAGGAACTCAGTCACCTTACCCCTTCCAAACCTTCCTCACTGACTTCCTACTACAACCCAGCTTGATCACTTTGCTCCCCTAACTCCAATCTACTCACTGTACCTTGATCCCATCTATCACGCCATTGACTGCTTACCATATCCTGCCTTTGGCTTGGAACTCCTTCTCCCTTCCTATCTGACAGACCATTGTTTTTCCCACCTTCACAGTCATATTAAAATCACAAGTCCTCCAAGAGGCCATCTCCGATTAAGCCCTCATTTCCTTTAGTCCCTCTCCCAGCTGGGTACTCTTGCACTTAGATTTGTACCCTTTATTCAACCAATCCTCAGCCCCACGGCACTTGCGTACATTCCATTACTGTAATTTATATCCATCTTCCCCTCTAGTCTATAAGCTCCTTTTGCTCAGGGAGCATGCCTACCAACTTTGTTTTAATGTACTCACCAAGTGCTTAGTTCAGTCCTCTACACCCACTAACTCAGTAAATTGAGAATTTCTTTTCACATTTTCCAGTCATTTAACAAGGAGAGGAAAAATATATTTTGTTGAATCAACAATATCATTCTTGCAATCTTCCCAGTAAGGGAAAACTCTTCTGTAATACTGACTGGGGCCATGTTCATGTGCATTTATACATGCACAATATGCACACACATGCAGCTCCCATACACTCACACACACACACCACACACACACATACACACACAACCATTTGTTCCAACACTGCGGAGTCCTGTATTCAACTAGGCTCCCACTGGCCAAAGAAAATTCCCTAGAAATATTTTAGCTGAAACATATAATGCTTATAAGTATGCATTTGGGCCAAATAAAATATTCTGTAGAAACATTATAAGTAGCCTTTACAAAATAAATTACATATAAAGAGAAATTACATATGAGAAACAATATGGCATAGTGGATAGAGCACAGGCTTGGAAGTCAGATGGTCATGGGTTCTAATCCCAACTCCAGTACTTGTCTGCTGTGTGACCTTGGGCAAATTACTTGACTTCTCTGTGCCTCAGTTCCCTCATCTGTAAAATGGGGATTGAGATTGTGAGGCTCACACTGGAAAAGGAAGGTGTCCATCTGGATTTGCTTGTAACCATCCCAGCACTTAGTAAGGTGCCTGGCACACAGTAAATGCTTAACTTTACATCCAGGAAAATGGTGGGGGTTTTATTTAGGAGAAGACAAGCACTTTACTAGGGGTAAGTAATAAGGATGATAATAATAATGGAATTTGTTCCTCCTGCCACCCTCCCCCTCCTAGCTTGCTTCTACGTGATATCAGGTCACATCCCGGCTCACGTTTGGTTACCTCCATTTATAATCAATGTGTGATATTGCTGAGTTGAGAAACAGCATGGTCTAGGGTGAAGGGGTGATAGTAATAATAATGAAGGTATTTTTTAAGGACTTAGAATGTGTCAAACACTGCTCTGTTGGGGTAGATACAAGGTAATCAGGTTGACCCACGTGGGGCTCACAGTCTTAATCCTCATTTTACAGAGGAGGTAACTGAGGCCCAGAGAAGTTAAGTGACTTGCCCAGAGTCACACAGCTGACCAGTGACAGAGCAGGGATTAGAACCCATGACCTCTAACTTCCAAGCCCATGCTCTTTCCACTAAGCCACTCTGCTTCTCTAGCTCAGAAACTCCTAAAAATGAGTTTCTCTTTATCCAATGGTATTTTCCAAGGGTGACCACATGAAATTATCGGTGTGTATTAAGCACTGTACATCAGAACCATAACAGCTCTCTAGAACCCGAGAAAAAAAGACGTGGAAGTTTGGAGGAGTCATAGAATAGACCTGCCTCCCCTGTTAGATCATCAGCTGCTTGAGGGCAGAGAATGTTTATTCTCTACTTCCCAAACACCTAGTAGAGTGCGCTGCACAGTGGGTCCTCAGTAAATACTGCTGGTATTACCATTGACATTGTTCCCATTACTGCTATTAGGAGAGTATTTGAGCTAGATACTGCAGTGCACTCTGCTCAATAAATATTTCTGCTGTTCCTACTGGCACTATTAGTGAAGCAGTGTGGCTCTGTGGAAAGAGCACGGACTAGGGAGTCAGAGGTCATGGTTCAAATCCTAGATCCGCGGCTTATCAGCTGTGTGACTCTGGGCAAGTGGCTTAACTTCTCTGGAGCCTAAATTCCCTCATCTGTAAAATGAGCATTAAGACTGTGAGCCCCAAGTGGGACAACCTGATCACCTTGTATCCTCCTCCAAGCTTAGAACAGTGCTTTGCCCATAGTAAGCGCTTAACAAATGCCATCATTATTTAGTTGTTATTATTATTACTAATAGTACTAGGACATTGTCTGAGCTTGATCCAGTTCAAGCACTAGCACAGTGCAATACACTGTGAGTGCTCAAATACTGTTGGTATTATTACAAATATTACTATTACTGTAGCTGTGACATCATCTGAGCTCGATACTGCTCAAATTCATTGCTTGGCTCCTGAGCAGTAACGGGCACCACTGGATTACCTTTTCCGGCTCCTCCCAGAGCACACTGTACTTGTGAATGGGCTGAATTAAGCATGCAAATGGGGAGAAGCAATAATCACAAGGTCTGCATTGGTCTCCAGGTTCTGTGATCCCTCACAAGACTGAAAGTAGGTCATCATTGCCTTGGTTTTTCCACTGAAGCTTCCTGGGGAATTCCTGGATGATTTGGGGGACATAGCTCGATTGGTCACTGGTTTTTATTGAACACTTACTTTGTGCAGAGCACTGGGCTATGCCTTTGTGAGAGTGTATTATAACATTCATTCATTGAATCATATTTATTTGTCACTTACTGTGTGCAGAGCATTGTACTAAGTGCATGGAATGTACACTTCAGCAACAGATAGAGACAATCCCTGCCCAACAACGGGCTCACAGTCTAAACAAAGTAGACAGAACAAGTTGCTGTATTAAGCACTTACTATGTGTCAAGCACATTGGTAAAAGGGTAGATGCAAGAGAAGATGGAACAATATTCCTGTTGATCTGTGGTATTTATTGAGTGTTTTCTGTATGCAGAGCACTTTACTAAGTTCTTGGGAGAGTACAATTGAAGAGTTGGAAGATATGTTTCCTCAAACAAGCTTCTCTACACCCAACTTTGAAATAACCAGTATGTGTCTTCCAGAACATGAGAGGTTACCTCAGGGCACAAAATATGAGCAGACAAACAATCGCTTCCAATCTCTCTTTATCGTCTCCTCGTTAAAGCCATCCCTATCGACTCATTCCCCATTGACATTTGCCTCTGTTCTGTTCCACTGGCCAATGGTAAACACTGCTCATTTTATGTGACTGCCCTATTGCCTCTAAATCTATACGGTGTTGGGAAAAGGAGCAGAAATAGCTGCAAACCACTTTATTAATATCAGAACGTGCCCCCCACCCCAATAAGGGACTGCTGGCCCATATTCCTAAAAATGTACTCTCTCCACATTTCTTCCTCCCCTGACCTCTCCAGTCTATATAAACCTATACTCAGAATTACTCAGTATCAAGTATCAAATTATCCAGATTCAAGTAGCAATAATGTTAGCTAGATTTTTTTTAAATCTATGTTTTGCATGCAGACCAAGTCCCTTTGTGCTTTTTATCTCCTGCATTAGCAAAGGTAAAGAAACATTGTCTTATTACATTCCTATAGCTTGGCATTATTTACTGGAATGATCAATTTCAGAGAGAGAAAAGTGCTTCTCAATGAAGAATGATCTCATTGTAAATTCTAGAAATTCAATTATTGTATTATTTATTTTGATATGGATGAAAAAATTTCCCAGACATATTCATGAGAAATGTATTAGCTAAGTGTCATGGGCAGCAGTGAAGATCTAACATAAAGTTATATGACAAAGTAACACAACACTTCATCGTTTGAACATCTAATCAAGCAGAAAATGCCTAATTGAATGCAGAATTAACCTTTTGTCCACAGTAAGAGGTTAAGCTCACTTTCTGTGATTTACATGAAGCACACCTCCACAAAATCCTCCAACCATCTGCCACTGGTCAATAAAACCTCTTTTAATTTTCATGAATTCTTATTAAAAATATTGAGGAAAATCCATCCATCTGTTTGATGGAAATGTCCTATCCAAAAGGAAAGCATGTCTAGATTTTATCAATTTTATTTTTCATTTGCAGGAAAAAGATGATATAGTAAGATTTTAATCATGTTTGAAACTGTTCAATATATATTGGCAAACAATTTTACAGGTAACTCCAGTGGGTTACTGAAGTTAGAGAGTATTATGATTTAAGTGGTACAGAATTAAGAAGTATAAGGTTTCTAAATGAAATCTTAAATGTGTGACAAATTAATTTCACATATATTATTACCAGTTCTTATTTATGCTTAGAGAACAGCATCGTGATAAATGTTCTCTTCATACATTGAAGACAGCCACCAGATTCATGACTATCCATGATGTAAAAGGTTTTTTATACTAAAAAGATAGATTACCCATTTTCTGCTATCAACCACAAAATATTCTTTGATATTTATTGACTATTCATGTAGTCTTAGAAGTGAAAAAATATTTTGGTTTTATAGATGTCCATGAAAGATGTCTTCAAAATGACACTGGTTATTAAGACCAAAACCTCTGAAAGGGTTCTGAGGTGGATCTGCTTGGATCACTATGATCTTCACCATACTTTTAGAGATCAGTCTTACAATACACATTTAGATTCAATCACCAGGTCTTCTGAACACATCCCTGTGAGTTTAAAGGAGCTGTATTTCACTGTACAGAACTAAAACTCTCAAAAATATTTTCCAGATAGAGTTTCAGATAAATAGGAGATAATCATCTATATGGTGGAATAATCTACAGAACACATTTTAAATATTTCAATTTAAATCATATGCTGTGAAGAGGCATTATAAGGTCACTGATTGGCATCACCAAGAAATCTCCCTGTTGAGCAGTGTATATTGCTCCATCCTTGATGTGAGAGGGAAAATTGATCTCACATTTAGATCTGAGATGCCTAAGTCTCTATAGTTACACTGAATAAAGCCATCAAGTTACTAAACCTTCAAATACTGTAAAAAAAAAAAAGTTGATGCACTATTTAGAATTTTCCGCACTTCTGACTTTTTAAATTTTTAATCTTTAATTCCATCCAAGTTCCTTTAATTTTTTTAGATTAAAAAAGCTATTGATTTTCAGAAATGAACACCCTCTTGCAGTTTTCTTCACGTTGGGGAAGAAGCATAACAGATTTCTTCTGAATCCTCCATGAATTTCAACATCAATTCACCTGGACTTAAGCAATTAAATGAGCATGATAATGTTGTTTTCCACTTTGCTTGGGATGTTTTTCTCTAGCAACTTTTTCAGTATTTGGATTCCTGGGACAGTTTTTTTTTTTACAAATTCTGGCATTAATCTTGTTAGCACTACCAATGACTAAAATGGTTTATCCTTATTTTAGTTTTGTCACTCAGACCACGTGTACCTATTAGGTTTCAAGTAGTAAATGTGTATGTTTCTATAAATGGTGTTTACAGCTAGTCAGGTCACTTTTCCAGTGGATTTTTGGGTGAGTGTCAATGGTAAATCAAATTAATCCATATAGGGATTATGTCTTCACAATGTTTTCAGAGAACAACTTTGTACATCAATGAAATCAGTTAGTAATTGAGGTGACTTGAGCACTTTGGTTCAATCCTTATGTAGCCTTTGAAGACTGATAGTGTGCTGTTCAATTTATTTTTCATCTTGCACACTCACACTATAAAATGAAGTAAGATCTAATACCAGTTTCTGCCGGAGTCCAGTGGAAATCTGTTGTCTACTTAATATACTGTCATTTTCCATCACTTTCAAACCAATTTTCAATCCATATTTCAGAAGACACATCTCAATGAACCTTAAAATGAAATTTTCAAGTAGGATTTTGATAGGCACTTAACTATTTTAGTAATGCAAGAAATATTTGTGCTATATCCATATCTTGCTATGTTGTTTTATCTCCCATTTATATAGTCATGCCTATTTTTTCATAGATCACTCCAAGATTTGTAAAGAGTTGAGGTTAAGGGGTAGTGCTATTTTCATTAATTTGCTAATTATTTTTCCAGCACTCAGAATATCACTGTAGGCAATGAACACATTTCCCTACCTTCATAATAATAATTAACGATGGTATTTTTTAGGCACTTACTATGTGCCAAGCTTTGTTTTAAGTGCTGGGGTAGATACAAAGTAATCAGGTTGTCCCACGTGACGCTTGCAGTCTTAATTCCCATTTTACAGGTGAGGTAATTGAAGCACAGAGAAGTTAAGTGTCTTGCCCAAAGTCACATAGCTGACAAGTGGAGGAGCAGGGATTAAAACCCATGACCCCTGACTCCCAAGCCCGTGCTCTTTCCGCTAAGCCACGCTACTTCCTTAATTCATAAAACTCATAAAAATGAATTTCTTTTTATCCAATGGTATTTTCCAAGAGTGACCACATTAAATTATTGGTGTTTATTATACACTGTACATCAGTACCATAGCAGCTTTCTAGAACCCAAGGGAAAAAAGACATGGAAGTTTGGAGGAGTCATAGAATGCAGTTACTATATTAGATTCAAAGTCCAGCTTTGCATTACAAATACCTGATTAACAAATACCAACATTATTATTTTTATTTTGGATTAAAATTTTTCTTCTCTTCCACATTGTCAGGCTCCCAAGGCAAGGCAACTTCACCATTTTGCGGTGCCTGAGGTGCATCCATTCATTCAGGCATGTATTGAGCACTTACTGTGGGCAGAGCACTGTATTAAGCTCTTGGGAGAGTATAACAGTGCTTAGAACAGTGCTTGGCACGTAGTAAGCGCTTAACAAATACCATAATTATTATTATAGCAACAATCAGACACATTCCCTGCCCACAGTGAATTTACCATATAGAGGGGGAAGAGAGGTCAACCTCCTATCAAGCTGCCTCAGTCGATCAGTCAGTGGTATTTACTGAATGCTTACTGTGTGCGGAGCACTGTGCTAAGCACTTGGGAGAGTACGGTACACCAAATTGGGTGGACATGATTCCCGCCTACAAGAAGCTTACAGTCTAGAGGAGTTGCGCTTCTCAGTCTTTGACATAAGAGTGTTCTATGTGGTTATATCAAGGGTTGTGGTTTTTTTTTACCATTAGTGGTATTTATTGAGCATTTATTGTATTTAGTTCTTGGGAGAGTCCAATACAGCAGAGTGGGAAGACACATTCCCTGCCCACAAGGAGCTTACAGTCTAGAGGGGTTGCACTTCACAGCCTGTGTCAGAAGGGTGTTAGTTTTAGGTTAGGGCAAGAGGCTTGATCATCAGGGGTAATTATTAGGTGCTTATCATGCAAGGAGCACTGTACTAAGCACTTGGGAGAGTACGGAACACCCAAGTTGGTAGGCATGGTGCCCGTCTACAAGGAGCTTTACAGTATAGAGGAGCCGCCCTTCACAACCTGTGTCAGAAGGTTGTTCTATCTAATTATACCAAAGAGTTTTATCCTCAATGGTATTTATTGAGTGCTTACTGTGTGCCAAGCATTTGGGAGAGTCTCTCATTCCCTTCCCTCCACGAGTTTACAGTGTAGAGGTTTTAGTGAACACAGGTAGTTTTTCACCTTCTTTCAGGCCAATACTCAGAATCTGGTCGCATCGAAAGAGCCCGGGCTTGGGAGTCAGAGGTCATGGGTTCGAATTCCATATCTGCCACTTGTCAGCTGTCTGTGGGCAAGTCACTTTACTTCTCTGGGCCTCAGTTGCCTCATCTGTAAAATGATTTTACAATCTGATGACCCTGTATCTACCCCAGCGCTTAGAACAGTGCTCTGCACATAGTAAGTGCTTAACAATACCAACATTATTATTATTTTGCTGATGTTTATCCATCTTTAGTATTTATTTTAAAATGCAAATATGAGGGAATTGGGAGCACCTGACGTGCAATTCTGATTACATATATAAGGCATGAATGTTGGTAAGAATCTATTAGGAAAAGTGCTGATGTTGTAAGTTGTACTGATTCTTTTGGAGGAAAAAAAATAAAAGTGCTATTTTGAACTTCTGGATCTCCACATTCAGAAATGCTGTAGGGAGGGAATTATTTTGAATATACTCTCCCTCTAGCTAACCTCCCCAAAATGATCCAAGAAAAATGAAAGTGTGAAAAAGTGATTTCTTCATTCCAGTTGTCAGATACATTGGAATTTTTCCAAGTTCTGAAAAAAAAAATACATAGAAACTGAGTGTGGAACTGAAAGATCTAAAAGTTGAATTAACGTCCTAACTGCCAATGTGGACCTCAAAAATTACTATGAAAATATGACTTAATAGCAATTTATATACTTTGTCATATTACCATAATGAAATTTTTTATCAAATGATAGTAATAATAGTGCTATTTGTTAACCCCCACATGTGCACTCTCCTAAGAACTTGGGATGGTTAAAAATATTATCAGGCAGACACAATCTCTGTCCCACACAAGACTTATAGCCTAAGGGAGAGGAAGAAGAGGTATTTATTTCCCATTTTACAGATGAGGAAACTGAGGTACAATGAAGTTGTGACATTAATATTATCTTCAGCTGAAAATTCTAACTTTAGGATAAAAACCATTTGTGACTACAGGTTCTCATAACACCTCATTCTTAACAAAATTAAAATAATGAACACTGCGAGTTCTTTGTCTTTAGAATAGGGCTAGAGGGAATCACAGACTGGTGATGAGATCTTACTTTTAAGTGTTTCAGTGATTTAATAATTTAAGCCCGTTGTGGGCAGGGATTGTTTCTTTTTATTGCCGAATTGTACTTTTCAAGTGTTTAGTAGCATGCTCTGCACACAGTAAGTGCTCAAAAAATACGGTTGAATGAATAAATGAATTTCAGCACTTAATGTGTGTCAAAGACTGTTCTAAGCACCGGGGTTGATATAAGTTCATTAGATTGGACACCCAGGGTTCACAAGTCAAGGTAGGGTGGAGAACAGCCTGAATTCTTATTATTCCATTCTATTTCCTTCAGGAACCAGGGTCATCTGGCTTATTACTTTGCCTCCTAATCAAGTAACAATGGGCTATTTTTCAAGGGGTCCTTCATTGGCCTCAACCAGGATATGCGGTCCTAACATATATTTCCACCCTTGTAACTCAATATTGTCTTGATATATTTTGATCGTTGCCTGGGAATACAATATGCTTTTTCTATAATGTAGTTGTTTTGTTTCCCAAAGAACTGCATGTTCACAAAAAGTCCTGTTGTAGTAAATGAATAAAATATTTTTTTACACCACTATATCAAGTTGTATCCAACAGATAAGCATTGTGGGAAGAAAGTTCACCAGTTTCTCAACCATGCCTAATGAAAATGCAAAATAGCAATAGAAACTAAATATACTTGCATCGAAAGGGCAAAGATAATGGGTTTGATCCCGCAGTGAGATTTCAAGGCAGCTAGCTGTAGGCATGTCCTCATAGCCCCAAAGAAACTAGAGTTGAAGTTATGTCAGTTTCTCTTCTTGCCATCATCTTTAGGGGAGAAGAAAAGTGAGATATCAGGGCAGCTAGGTGTAGGCATGTCCTTCAGAGCCACAAAGAAACCAGAGTTGAAGTTAATATGTCAGTTTCCTTTCTTGCCCCAATTTTAGGGGAAAAGAAAACTGAGATATTACCACAACATTCCTACCATTTCCCTCCTCTTCACTGGCTCCTTTTCTGTATTCATGAATCCTAGTAGAACGGTGCAACTATTGTGTGGCAGCCCTGTGATAACAATAATAATAATAATAATGATGGTATTTGTTAAATACTATGTGCCAAGCACTGTTCTAAGCACTGGAGTAGGTACAAGGTAATCAGGTTGTCCCTTGTGGGGCTCACAGTCTCAATCCCCATTTTACAGATGAGGGAACTGAGGCACAGAGAATTTAAGTGACTGCCCAAGTTCACACAGCAGACAAGTGGTGGAGGCGGTAATTAGAACCCATGATCTCTGACTCCCAAGCCTGTACTCTTGCCACTAGGCCATGTTTAAAGCTGTGCAGCTTTTGAACTCTCAAACCTATTCAATTTCTGTGGATCCCTCAGTTTTCCTCTATGGGTTGAATAGGATTCAGTGAGCTTCGTAGACAGTTTCTTTTCCCAGTCTTCAGCTACTTGCACCTGACCCCAAATCCTGGGGGGATCAGAGGGAAAGGAAAAGCAGTGGTAGTGATGAGGCATTGTTGAGAACCTTTCTCTTCCCTTTTTCTCTTTCTCTTTCTTACCCCTCATCCTTTCTTTTCCTTCCTTTGTCCTATTCCTTCTCTTCCCTACCCATTTTCTTTATTTTTTTTCTACCCCCTTTTTCTCTCTCTCATTCTTTTTCACTCCCTTCCCCTCTTTTCTATCCCTGTTCCTTCGAACCTCCACCCTCCTCTGCTTTGTCAACCCAACCCCAAGTCTATCTCCAACCTCAAAATGAAAAGTTTGTACCCTTTCTTATATTAGCATTATTCCATAAAGTAAGAAGGGATAATTCCTTTTATGATGATTTGCCTTTTCCATTTTTTTCTAAATCAGGATATGATCAAATTCCATGGGTTAGTAGTGCCATCCTCTTTGCCAACACATAGAATACCTGTTGCAAGGCAGTGCTATTTCAATCAAAACAGACCTTCCCATCTTTAAAACCCATCTTTTAACTCCTCCAGAAAGCTGTTTAAACCCCACACTTTGTCATATTAATCACACAGCCATTTTTGACACTATATATTTATAATTCATATTTATTCACCTTATTCTTGCTACTACTAATTATATCCTCTTTTTTCCTCTTGATTCTAGTCAGATGTCAGTAATGCACATTTGACTGTTTCCTTCTTTAGACTGTAAACTCATTTTTGCTGAACCATGACTTTAGTAATAATCTCTGGATAAAGTGAGCTCTAAATAATTTTCATGGATGATTATCACCAAGTCTTATACTCTGTTACCTTGGAGCGACCATGTTGTCTTTCTTTACATTAAAAATCTCTATTTTGGGGTTTCTTTGTTAGGTTATGAGCCACCCAAATCTCATATTCAGGGATCATAAAAGGACTTTTTTCCCCATAATTAAACATATTACATTTTTGTAGCACTAATACCATTGAAGGTTTTATCAAAAAGGATCCAGAGTAATCCTGGCATTTTTACACTTGAAATGTTTCCAACAGCAACAAAATCTATCTTCAGTGTACCAAAATCCCTCCCATAGGGATCAGTCCATCAAGTGAAACATTATTTCTAATTCACTACAATAATGTATTCATAGTCAATCTTCATATCCATTAATAGGCACAGGAGATATAAAACAGCTTGTGTAATGGACATTCCTTGCTATTCTGTTTGTTTTTCAAATATTGTTCTGAAATGATTTATAATTGAAATTCAACTTTACATCTGGATTGGGTATGGGCCTGAATATTTCAATGTCTCATTTTGTAAGAGATCTATCATTCTTAAGCAAGAATATCTGATTATTTAGAATTCAGTAAGCACTAAATATATATGATTCATTGACTGAGCACTTACTGTATGCAGTGAAGTGGAAGTGCTTGGAAGAGAATACCATGTGTGAAAGATAAAGGAGGTTTACCATCTCAGAGGACAGGCAGACACAGATTATTTACCAATAGAGAGGAAGAAGAGGAAGAACAAGGATACATCAAAAAATGTCAGCATGGAATTAAATATTTGAATGTAAACCTGAGTATGCTTAAGTGCTACGGATGGGTGCAAGTATATAAAGAAGGTTGTTGCAGTAAACCAACTTGGGGTCCTGTGGTATTTTGGAGGTGGTAGGATTTTAGGAGAAATGCTGAGGTCTGGAGGATTTGACAGGGGACATAATTTGAAGCTGGAGAAGAGGGTAAAAGAGCGTCAGAAGTGAGAGAATTGAGTGTGTGATCCAGTTAGAAGGGGAATTGTGAGGGATGAAGTTTATCTGATCAATATTCATTGAACACCTAGACTGCTAGAAATAGAAGAGAAGCAGCATAGCCTAAAGGATAGAGCCCAGGCCTGGGAGTCAGAAGGACCTGAGTTCTAATTCTGGCTCTGCCAGTTGTCTGCTGTATGACCTTGGGCTAGTCACTTACCTTCTCTGAACCTCGGTTATCTCATCTGTAAGATGGGGATAAAGACTGTGAGCCTGTTGTGGGACAAGGACTGTTTCCAACCCGATCTATATCCTCCCCAGCACTTAGTACGGTATGTGGAATATAGTAAGAGCCGAACAGATACCACTATTATTATCATTATAAGGTCAAATAGCATTTGAAGACATAGACCCTGCTTTTGAGGAGCTTACCGTGAATATTATCTATTTAATAAGGATTATGTGCCTGCAGTTGTCAAATGTTATTCACGATTTCAATTGACAAAGGATCCTATACATTTTGTGCTGTTTCTATGTATTGGTTTCATTTTAAGGAAACAATTTATTATTTTAAACTGATTCCTTTCTGTATATTTTGCCACCAAACTCATCTGCCCCATTTGCAATTCAGTAACACACCTAGTCATGTCCCTAGAACATATTCCATTTGCTTCTCTGAAATAGTGAACATGGGTAAGTGTACTTTTACGGAAGTCCAATATGAGGTATTCAGTGTTAGTATTGACCCAGAGTTGGGTCTTACTAAGAAGTCCCCAAGGGTAAAACTATCAGCAAAAGCAGTGCAGAATAGAAAAGCAAGATCTTCCTAGCCCTCATCCACAGGATTGGCCTCATTGACCAAATCATTATGAATGTCCTTCTAACGACTACTTGTCAGCTAGATGTAGACTTGCCCTAATAATAAGATGGTATTTAAGTTCTTAGTATGTGCCAAACACACTGTTCTAAGCACTGGGATAGATAGAAGGTAATCAGGTTGTCCCACGTGGGGCTCACAGCCTTCATCCCCATTTTCCAGATGAGGTAACTGAGGCACAGGGTAGTTAAGTGTCTTGCCCAAGGCCACACAAAAGACAAGTGGAAGAGCCGGAATTAGAACCCACATCTTCTGACTCCAAAGCCCTTGCTCTTCCCACTTGGCCTGCAGCTTCCCTAGGTTACTGAACTCTTGACTAGTTAAACCTACTGGCACATCCGCATTGATCTTCAAGTTGAAATTTGCATTTAAACTGCAAAGGAAAATGTAGCCTATACATTAGTGTGATCTTGTCTTCCTGGTCAACATAAAGAGAAGCCTGAACACTTACCCAGAAACTTTACAATCACGCATATATTCCACAACAAAAAGCAAAACAAAGAAAATATACCTTTGACTAAATTAACTCTGAAGACAGTACCAGATTATTCAACAACTCTAAAATCATTTCATTTTGTTCCACTTCTACACTTAAATTCATGCTTTTAATTCAAAATAGTCAAGAAAATGAATGAATGTTAACAAAAATTGAAACATATAATTTTTTTTCTCACAAAGCTGTGAGAACAACATTATATGCTTGAGTTTGCAAGGGCTTACTGAGCCAAAAGATTATTAGCTAGTACAATGCTCTTTGCACACTAAGTACTCAATAACTGCTGTTGATGTCACAAATTAAATGCAATAATTAAATGCCCCAATATCATATTTTGGAGAAATTAGAATGGGTTCTACAAGTATTTTGGCAGAAATTTGGTCCAAAACGTGCCCAAATGGGACAAAACATATTATTTCACCCTGAAGAGTATCATGTGTATAATAAGCCACCAAAGAATTAGATACACAGGCTCAACATCTGTTTAACAGTAGTCTTGCTATATCAGTTTCTTCTTGTAAAATCTGTATTAGAGCATAATGATAGCAAATTTTATCAACCTGTAAAGCTGAACATATCTTTGAAGTATTCTTGTTTACTGAAAATGAACTACTCTCAGAATTGATAAATTTATATTAAAAAAATCTTCATAAGAGAGAGAATTTCATATGCTGAAGTGTTTTTTTTTATTGTTTATGGTAATACTTCCCAACTGGCTATGACATTTTAAAAAAGGAAGATATTACCAAAAAAGAATGGCTATTAACAGAAGCTATTTGGAAGCCAAGTCTCATTCCAATTTTAGGGTAAAAAGTATGTATGTATAGCTGAGCTTTCATATATCTGGTTCCTGGAAATTTTTGTCAATTGTATAGTTTTCAAATATTCACACTATGTGGTTAATTTGAGGGTGTTTGTACAGTTAGAGATTAAAAGTACGATTGAAAATCCGTGGTTCAGATATTTTTTTTCAATCATACAGGACTGTTTGAATCTGGCAGGGTAATACATGAAGTGCAGGACTCATGTATGGGAAGCAGTGTGACCTAGAGAATGGAGCACAGGCCTGGGAGAAGGTCATGGGTTCTAATTCTGACTCTGTCACATGTCTGCTGATTGACCTTGGACAAGTCAACTTCTCTGGGCCTTCGTTCCCTCATCTGTAAAATAGATATTAAGACTGTGAGCCCTATGTGGGACAGTGACTGTTTCCAACTTGACTATCTTGTATCTATCCCAGTGCTTAGAACAGTGCCTGGCACATAGTGAGCACTTAACAAATACTGTTGTTATTATTATTATGTTTGAAACTTGTTTATAAATGAATCTATTTTTATTGTTAGCCATATTTGATTTGAATTGATTTGTGATGTTGATTTCTGTGTGTGTGTGTGTGTGTGTGTGTGTGTGATTGCTCATGCCTGAGGAAATTGACTGTTCTTCCGGAATCAATAGATACCATTGATTGACTGATTGCATCAGATCTTTTAATGGGAGTCAACTTTATTGAGTGGGTTTCATAGAATCTGCTTACATCAAATGACCAAAATTATATTTCACATGGCAAACCATGGCTATTAATAACTTTTATCACCCTTTTAATCTTGGCAGGGACTGATTAGCCTAGGAATCTTCCCAATTGACTATATCCTATAGTTGCCAGCAATTCTGCACACACCCCCGGGTTTCCAGATAGCTTGTTTGCCTAGATTTTGGAAATTAGTGACATTATGGTGAGAGGACAGGCCTGGAAAGAGGCAGAAGCCCTGAAATCAGTCTGTCATTAGGTTTCCCAAGATAGATTTAGAGAAGATCAGTGGTATGGTATACTGATGGATTATTAAGTATATAGCACCCAAATATGAAATGCAAAAAATGCCCTAAACCAATAGTTGGCCCTAAATGGAGAAAATTGAAAAATAACCTGTTAAAAAATCAGGGAATAACTGATCAGTGTTGGTTTCATCTCTGCTTGGGATAGGATAGGACATGGGGCCCAGTGGCGAGGAAGTAGTGACTTGAGACAGGAAGACAGTGCAAAACCAGAAATTGCAGAAGGGAGATTTGCGGGCTGAGGAAGATAAAGATGACAAAAAGGAGGAAGACAACAATGAGGATATGTTCAGGCCATTCAATCATTCAATAGTATTTATTGAGCGCTTACTATGTGCAGAGCACTGTACTAAGCGAATGTACAATTCGGCAACAGATAAAGACAATCCCTGCCCATTGACGGCCTTACAGTCTACGGGTTTACAGGCCATCCCTTCCCTATTATGAAGTCTCTCCCATTAATTTGCCCCATTCTTCAACAGTGTAGGAAGTTGCAGATGTTCCAGTATAATAATAATGATAGTTGTGTATTTTTGTTAAGTGCTTACTATGTTCCAGACACTGATCTAAGCACAAGGGTAGATACAAGATAATTGGGTTGGACACAGGTCTCACACAGGCTCTAATTCTACAGACTCTACCAGAACATTCACTTCCTATCTGTCCCAGTTTTCTCCAAAGAGCTCATTGGTGAAAAATGAAACATTTGTCATTTTAACATGTGAAGAGACACAGCAGTCTCTGCCAAGATTTGGCCGATTGTTATACTTTCCACAGAGTAGAATCAATACCATGGAAATGAAAGAGCACTATGAAAGATATTCAAAAATCTAGAAAGACATATCTATAAAAGCATTGACTTAGAGATCACCAATTCTAACATTTTTAAATGATATTTAGAAAGAAAATCATATTTGTACAAATTCAATAGCTGAAACTTTAAAAAAAAATTCAATCTCTTGGAAACCTGCTGAAGATGTGTTCAAATACCACCAACCAAAATAATTCTCATTTATGCTGAGAACTAGGGACAGTTTTGACGATTAATATTTTTTTTCTTAGAAAGTGAAGTTTAGAGGTTATGTAGCAAGTCTGCTTGTTACTTGAACTACTTTTCTCAGCCCTAAAAATAGGTGGTTCTGATTCTTCCTGAGCACAGACTGTAGACTGCACTTTAAAGAACATTAAGGATTGCTGACTTGAGAATCCTTTGTGTATTTGCATTGGAGATGTTGTCTCATCACATTGGGATGGGTTTGAGAATCGGCGTGGTGAGAGGGAGAGACCGGAATCAGGAAAGCTAAACCATGTAAAATTTATTCTCCTTGGCAAATTGAACTTTCCTTTCAGGAGGAGTACACTCATTTAGCGTATTCACATGTGGCTAATTGAACTTCCCTCTTGGGAAGAATACACTGATTTTAGTTTGGCACCCTGCGTCCACTCAAACTCAAACCTCTCGGGAGGAATTCACCTAGGCATTACTTGCACATGGTGAAGAACCTATCCCCCCTCCATGAGCACTTCCCACTGAGGAGGAATTCACTTGTGTGTTAAATGCATGGCAAAACACCCTAACCTCCAGCCCTATAAATGCTCAGGGGGACATTCACCTGTCTTGTCCCATGGCTTCTCATTTGGTGGAGACAGAGCAGGCATCCCACACTCAGGCAGAGTTTTCACACAGCCTGCTCCGTGAGTCTCAATCCCCTGCAGAGAATGTTGGAGGTGGTTGATATTTGTCACCTGTTCATCTAAGCAGTTCAGTTCAGGAAGTTTCTGCTTGTCTAATCTCCATTCACTCCTGACCCTTATTTGGTTGTCATGGGGACAAGGGACACCTCCCGCATTCCCGAGCTGGGATATCTAGTGATTTCATTTGCTAATTGAACCACCCACAAGACCCCAAGAGATAATATTTGACCCTGAGAAAGTGGGTGCCTCGGTTCACCTTGGAACAGATGTGAAGGGAATTATGTTCCTCTGAACACTGTCCCAGGGCTGCCATGCAGAAAATAAAAGATAATGGTGATTGCATTTATTTAGCCCTTACTACGTAATAACCACTGTGCTACATTCAAAATAACCACACTGGATGTGGTTCATGTGCCACATAAGATTAACAATCTAAAGTGGAGTGACAATAAGTGTTTTATTCCCACTTCACAGATAGGAAAACTGAAATACAGAAAGTTTGCAACTTTCCAAAGATCACTCAGCAGACCAGTGGCGGTGTGAGGCCTAGAACCCAAACCTCCTCACTTCCAAGTCTATGCTTTTCCCAGCCGGTTGGGCTGCCAGCCAGAACTACCTCCTGCCACAGCACTGAGAGGTATCCAGATGTATGGAAGCGTTGTCATTGCTCCATGTAAGATTTTTTTCCACACTGCTCAGCTCAGAATCTCATCTTTTGTGTGTGTCTTTGAGAAGGGTAGAGCAGTTGGTAGCTGGTTGCGTTAGTGACCCTAAACTTGAGGAGAAATCCAGGAGCAAAACACAAGATTTCTCTGCTGTCTGTGTCCTGAGGGCATAGTGATTACTGAGAGGAAAATAAGGGTGAATAAACTGTAGCTAAGGAAGTAACACAATTTTGTTTTTTTCCTACTTAGGGTAATACCTAAAAAGCAATGAAGAAGAAATCAAGATCAGACCAATGTTTCATTGATTTCATTGATCTAAGTTTTACACAGAGACAGGATATTCAGAAAAGTCAATCCAAAGTTTCATTTTAGGATTAATGGAGAATTCATGCAGAAGTGAATGCTTTCCTGTTCATAATAAATATTAGCTAGTGATTTTTTATTTTTGGCTCTTTGGATTTTGTTTGCTTTAGAAATTGTTATTCCAGTAAAAATCTAAACAGAGTTATTCTTTTGTTACTAAATGGTATTTTGCTGAGATCGATGCAATTTCTCCCTCCTGCCCTAAAAAAGGGGGAAGAGTGAAAAAAAACTGTTTCCCATTTGTGAAAATAAGTAATCTCACCCAGAAGGTTATTCTGTGTCCTTTTCATTGCAAGCCTTGCAGGAAATTCATGAATCCATAGAGAGAAATTCCATCTAAACTATATACTCAAAACATAAAGATTGGTGACCTTACATATGCCTTCTTGTCATCAAAACTTTTCATACACTCTTCAGTAAAAATTCCTCTCCCACAGCTTCAAGCCATGTGCTATTAACAATAGCAACGTTGTCTTCAGAAAAGTGAAAAATGAGATGAAAAGGGCAAATTGTAGCCCCCCAAATTAATGCTTTAATAGGATCTTTTAAAAGTTTCCTTTGCACTGAAATAAATGTCCAGCAAATGGGTAACAACTTCTATTATTTTTTTCTAGTTCATAATATTATCATCCATATGTGTTTAGAAGGAAAATGTCAGAATGAGTTTATATTATTTATATATTTATGATACTATAATGTATAATTTATGTATTATAAATTGAATGTCAAAATTTCATGTCCAAATTTACAAATATGTTTTATATTACAAAGAATGTAATTTAGAAAACACAAATTTGCCTAATCTAAAATTATACTAGTTCCATATGAATATCAAAAGCCCTGGAGTGTGAACTTTATATAGTCAGTATATTTTTTATTCAGAACTTATCTAGGAACTGAGCAAATATGAAAGTTAAAGGTAAAATAACTTCATCTTTTCAAAACTTTTTTATTTATTCATATGGAAGGAGATGATGCATTAATCAGTAAATACTGAGTTTAAGATTAAAAAAAAGTTGAAGATATAAAACAGAAAGATAACCTTCTTTTTGAAATAACAATTGGGAATTTAGTAGGAATTTGTGTTTTTCAGTTGTCAAATTTCCAGTGACTTCCAACTCTGCAGATTGTCAACTGGGCTAAATTCCAGAATACAAGAGGAGTGTGAAGGAAGAAATGTGATATTTCTCTGAAATAGAAGAAAAAAAAAGGCATTAGATTTGAGTATACTAAAAAACAACAAAAAAAAAGCAAATGCCCATAGATTTGATTGCCATCTATATGAGCAAATAATAGTTTTCTGTTAATATAAAGTGAATCATATTATAAATAAATTACTTTCATCCATCAGGCAGATTTCAAAAACATCAAATATCATGCCTGAGTGACAGATATATTTCAGCTTTGTGAAAAGAATGTAGAAAAATTGGATTGTGTATTCTTCCAAAATAACAAACACTCTATTTTTAATGGAATTAGGAGAGTAAGGTTTAGGGCATAAATACTGTTGTTAAACATATTCAGTGAAGTAATGGATGTATTTACAGTCAAACTAGATAAATTTTGACAGTTTTTGGACAAGTCCCTAACACAGAAGATTTTTCATATATTCTCATGGTCATGATTGGAATAGTAAATCAAATTCGGCTTTGTGTGCATCAAAAAGGCTGCTGCCAAAAAGGAATGACAACAATTACTTTGACTATCTAGTATCTTGGAAAATAAGTTAACACTTCTTTATTTCCTAAAACAACGATCATAGTTCAGGAATGGATTGAGGGAAGATTAACTGCTTTGTTTATCATGTTTAAATTATTTGTAGCTGGGTTGTCAGAGATAAGCCTTTATGATTACTTAGAAAACAAAACTTAATTTCTGATCTGCTTAACCATTATCCACCATGTTTTCTAAAGTAGTTCTCCCCTTAAGAATAGGGTAGCTATTTTTTCCTATGTAGATTAACAATGGTCACATATAGTAATCATCAAGTCCCTCAAACACTGAAATATAGAATTGAATTATTATTGTTAATTGAAAATATTAAAGATCCATTTAGATGTGGTAATCAAAGGAAAAAGAAACTCTTAAGAATTAACCCCAGTAGAAGATGAATGATGAATGCTTGATTTGGCTAATTTATTTGAATTCACTTGGTAAATGTTGACAAGCTGGTCCATTTTTGGTTTTCTTCTTTCTTTCTGTGCTTTCAGGACCCCTGTTTTTGTTTTGCTTGGGAAACAAATTGCAAACTATGTCGAGAAAGTTGAAAAATGGCAAGAAGAGTCAAAGGATACATAGACCGTTTAGAGTAGATAATTAGTATTTTCAGAATTGGAGATGGGTATTTACTATTGGACTATTCCATCATGTGAAATTATATGAAATAGTACTTACTATTGCATGTTCTCATTCTCTCTTGTTCTTTCCTCATCTTTTTCTTTACCAGTATTTTTTTTCCCTTTTTCATTTTACCGTCCTCCCTCTTGCTCACCATCCATATCTCCGTCTTTTTTCTCTTTCCTCTTCTCTTTTTCATTCCTATTTTAGTATCTGCATCCCCTATTAGATCTCTGAGAGAAAGTATCATGCCTATTAATTCTATTGTACTTTCCCAATCACTTAGTGTGGAGTTCCAAACGGAGGAGGTACACAAAAGAAAACATTGATCATAAGAATAGTATGCATTAAAGTTGTATTCTGGCAATGACTTGTTTCCAGTAAGAAATATTCATCCCAGACTTTTAAAAACACTTGAGGACGATATGGAATTTGGAGGGCTGAAAATAATTTCAAAATTTCCAAAGTTGCTGACTTTGTTTAGCTCCTTTTTATTCACATAGAATAAAATCTATGTGGCAAGTGTTTCATCAGTAGTATTACTCCCTTATGACATTTGAAACGATGGAAATAGTGAAGTGTTCTACATCACAGCCTCCTGTTGGTATAAAGTAATACTGAAGTCTCCCCTCATTTCCCACCCTATTTGCCCCTCCTCTGCATCAACTATGCAAATGAGTTTAAACATCTTAAGCATTTAGATACACTCCTCATCCCAGCCCCACAGAACTTATTTATATACCCTCATTCTCTGCCATTTCTCCTTTCTGTAACTTATTTTAATGTTTTTCTCTCCCAGTAGACTGTAAGCTCCTTGTGGGCAGGTCACACATTTGCACAGTTAGCATTTATAATAAATACTATTGTTTGATCGAGGCTACCTTGTTTAATTCAGGACATTAATTCTAAAATGAACAATAGCCAAATTTTAGTTGGTATCTGAGAGGTCTTTTTTGGAATAACAAAACTGATTGATAGAATTGCTAAACAGGAATATTAGGCCTTGGTCCTGAGTTCAGTCCTAAGAAAATCTAACAGTGGATTAGACTGAATGGGTTAAAGATGAGAAATAGCAGTTACCTAAAACAATTTCGGGCTCTGCAGAATGTAAAGAAGAAATTCCCTAGAAAAAATTCTTCATAAAACATTTTTTTAAAAAAACAAATCTTTTAGGTATTTGTTAATAGGAATATTGGTGTTAAATTTCTAAATAAATGTTGATTCTATCACCGACAGTGACAATATTGATAGTTCATTACATAAACATGTTAAATTGACAGTGGAAGAATTAGGATGGATGAGTGAAATAAAATAGTTTTGTCTTTTTTTTTAAGGAGGACTCTACAGAGGGTAGCAGGTAGATATCCCTCTCTAGAGTTCTCCCATTTTTTAAAAAAAGAGTCTTATTGCTTTCATAAGTCATATGAAAGACAATAAATCAATTAATGGATTTGAGTAACAAAGCACTGTACTTAATACCTTGGAATAACAGAAGGAATCTATTCCTTGCCCTCAGTGAGTTTACAATCTAATGGTAATACCAACAACAATCTAATAGACAAATATTTTTAAGTATACATTTTTATTTTTCTCATTTCCATTTTTAGTTTCAAAATACATGAAACTATCAAACTTTAAACATTTACCACAAAACATCTGATGTGATATTCTATAGACTCTCCACACACACCGAGGGGCTTACAAAGGCTACTTGAAAGAAGCCATGATCTGTGCCCCAAGCAAAGGGAAACATTTCATTTCTGTATATAAACGAAGACTGCATGCATGTCTGAAAGCATGAATGAATTGACTGTGCACTGTGAGAAAAAAGTGAATCTCCTCCACATTTTCAACAGATGCACAGTGCTGGGAAGGGAGAGAAGTGGAGTCAAGATGGTGAAGTCAACCAAGAATTAGAATTCAGAGCTACTATATTTTCAATTTATCATTTGGCCTGCAACATCAGATTCTCGTGAACTGTTTAACTTATATTTAAATTCCCATTCTGTGTTGATTTAATAAAATAAAGGACAAAAGCTCTCTTAACTAAATAATAATAACAAAGCTCCAAATGTAAAATCTTCCATTTTTCCTGGCCACCTGCTCTGTAACACAGTACATTTAAAGAAAAGAGCACCTTTAAAAAATAATAATAAAAAAAACCTTTATAAGAGCTCTCTAAATTGGCCCTGCTATCTGTTCTACAGAAGTAATGGCCAAGCATGGGGCCTCCATTATCTAAGGAGCTGTTTTCTTAGCCTCGGGTGTTCTAAAAGTCACAAATCCAACATGCAGTATTATGACTGGAAAGAGTGTTCACCTAGATTATAGACTTGGAGATCCTAATTCCTCCCTAAGAATAGCCAGTATTTACAAATTATGAAATTTTTGTTGTTGCTCACATCTTCCAGGGTGCAACAGCAAAGGTTTTCTAATATTCAAATATGGCTTACATTTGAAGTGATTTTTTTTCCTTACATTCAAATCCAAAGGATTACTGTCTCACTAACAAGTACTAGTGGTATTATATACCCCATCTTAAAAAAAAGGAAGGGTTAAATCAGTGTTTGCATAAAACCATCTTTGTAGATTTCTACAATTTTCAATATTTCATTTTCATGCAATTATGTTAAATTATTTTGTTGTTTTGCTTAAAAATAAATAGGTGTTAAAATACTCTACTGATCATATTTCCATAAAATCATTTGAACTTTCTAATGACTCTCACTATGGCTTGTCATGAATGGCATAAAGTAAGTTTTTCTATAATAATTTCTACCCTTTCATTTTCCTCCCTTGGTGGGAGTTAACCTTTTTAGTAGAAAAGTCTGAGATTTTTATGAGAACTCATTGTTAATATACTTTCTACTCTTTGAAATCAAACTGCATTATAAACTGCATTCTTTATGTAATGTATTATTTTATATTATATTTATTCTCAGTGTTGAAATAGCTGTTCTATTATATTGCACAGTTTATAAAGACAGTTTACTGAGAATTGTGTCCATATGAAGCTTCTTGAGAACTCTAAATTTTCTTATTCTTGAATGGCCTTGAAGGGAAAATATCAAAATACCCAGACTAGGCTTAAGGTATGCCAAGATTATCCATTATTATTAGGCTGGAGCAAAATAGCCCAAAAGAATAGATTTGAAAAATTGTCCTTTGTGGAATGAACTCTTCCAGAAGTTATGCAGAGGCCAATAGTAAGCCAGTCTCTCCAAATAACATGATATTATGTAGTTAGTAAAATATATATATATATATGTCTGTGTCTACATATTTTAAATCTTAGTAAATTGTTGGTTGTTTTTTTTAACAGGGGACAAATGCAAAACTACTGAATACAGCAAAATTAAAAGCATGCTCTTGGATCTACAAAAGCTGAAGTATTTTACACCACAAAATGAAAATCCTTTTGAAGAGCAAATACCTCTGAAGAAGACACTGGTGGATCAGATGTTCAAATATTTTGATGCTGATAACAATGGACTTGTGGATATTAATGAACTGACTCAGGTAGGTGTTAGTCTTACTTTAGCTTAACTAGAGTAATAATAATAATTATGGTACTTTTACACACTATTTTCCAAGAACTATTATAAGCTAGGGGTAGATACAAGCTAATCAGGTTGGACACAGCCCCTCCCTGTACCACATGGGGCTCAAACTCTTAATCCCCATTTACAGATGAGGTAACTGAGGCCCGGAGATGTTCAGTGACTTGGGCTAGGTCATACAGCAGACATGTGGCAGAGCCGAGATTGAACGCAGGTCCTTCCGACTCCTAGGCCAGTGCTCTATCCACTAAGACACATTGCTTCTCACAATTATATTTTAGAAGGGATAAAGAAGGAGCTGGAAGATACATCTTTGTATCCTATAGATCTTGGGGGTGGTTATGCAACTTTTCTTAAGAAAATGAATTTGCCTCCTTGAGCTGCTATAAAAAGAGTTGGCCTATATTTTCTCAAATGGTTAGGACAAGTTTTCAACGTTTTTAATAATGGTGAAATTTAATTGAATTTTAAAAATAACTGTATTTCAAAGTAAACTATATTCACAATGTTAGACCTTAGGCTGTGAAGTTATTTTCCTATTTGTGTCATATTTTAAATATATTAATCAGCTTTCTGTTGGTTGTTTACTTCCTTAAGGAAATGTATAACAGCTGTAACCTTTCAGTTGGAGAACATTAATTTTCTATTTTTGCTAAACTGTGTTATGCACACCTAAATGAGAGTGGTTAAGCAAAAGGCAGGACAGATGATTATCTCAATCAATTGGTTGTCAAGCACATTAGAAGTTTATGGACATCATATCCAAATCATTCAATTTAACTATACATGACAGTCAATCTGTCACCAAATCCTACCTTTTCCACCTTCACAATATCCTCTTCGTCTAATTGCTACCACGTTAATACAGTAACTCATCCTATGCCCCCTAGATTACTGCATCAGCCTCCTGCTGACCTTTCCACCTCCTGTCTCTCCCCACTCCAGTCCACACTTCAATCCACCACCTGGATCATCTTTCTACAAAAAGTTCAGTCCATGTCACGCCCTCCTTAAAAATCTCCAGTGGTTGCCCATCCACCTCTGTATTAAACAAAAACTCCTCACCATTGGCTTTAAAGCTGTCCATCATCTTGTTCCCTCCTACTTCACATCACTTCACTCTTCTACAATCCAGCCAGCACACTTTGCCCCTCAAGTGCTATATTTCTCACTGTGCTCCGATCTTGCTCGTCTTGGTACCGACCCATGGCCCACATCCTGCCTCTGGCCTGAATCGCCCTCCTTCCTCAAATCCGACAGTAATTACTCTACCCCTTTTCATGGTCTTATCGAATGCACATCTCCTCCAAGAGGCCTTCACAGACTAAGTCCCACTTTTTCGCATCTCCCAATTCCTTCTGTGTCGCACTGACTTACTCCCTTTGCTCTTAATATCCTCCTCACAGACCCACAGCACTTACCTATAAATCTCTAATTTTATTTGTGTTATCTGTGTCCCTTCCTCCTCTCTAGACTGTGAGTTTGTCTGGGCAGGGAATGTCACTGTTGTTGTTTTGTACTTTTCCAAGCACTTAGTACAGTGCTGTGCACACAGTAAGCGCTTAATAAATATGATTCGATGATTCAATAATGGTTGACAGCTAATAGTGAATATTTTTAAATGATCTAGATTTGATGAATTTGCTAGTTATTTTTCTCAAAAGTTGTACGCTCTTGTCTGTTTTCTTTCTCTCTCTGAAAACCACCTTTTCCTCTACTGGCACTTTCATTTCTCTGAGTATAATTAACATGATTCAGTGTTGAAAAATGTAGGTCATCAAATAATCCTGCAGTCGATTTCTGAATATTTTGGGATTAGGAGGAAATAGGCAGGAGACAGACACCCACAACATTCATATCTGGAGTAAACATAACACTCTTTTCCTCTTTCTCTAAAGGAAGCAAATTGGGGTAGGGGTGACAGAGAAATTGGGAGAAAGGAAATGTGGGCTTAATCAGGGAAGACCTCTTGGAGGAGATGTACCTTAAATAAGACTTTGAAGGTGGGGAGGTTAATTTTTTGTTGAATAGGAAGAGGGAAGGGGTTCCAGGTCAGAGGCAGATCATGGGCAAGAATCTGGAGCTGAGAAAGAGATTGATATACAGGAAGTAGGTTGGCTAAATGTGCAAGGTAGATTGTAGTAGGAGAGTGGTGAAGTAGGAGGGGGAAAAGTGATTGAGTTCTTTTCAATGAACGGAGATGAATTTCTGTTTATACTTGCCCAAGCACTTGGCTCAGTGTCTGCACATAGTAAGTGATGAAAAAATAACATTGATCATGAAGCACGGCCTGAGAAACAGAGTTGCAGACACACTACACTAGTGCAGATCAATCAGGCAAGGGTTGGCTTTCCTGGAGATGAGATTTCAGGAAGTTGGCATACTAAGATATAGACTCTAGAACAATGACAAGCCCTGAAAGTGGCCAGTGAATGAGTTGTCAAGGAATCATCTTTATAGGTTCACAGTGGGAAATGAAATGTCAGTCATACCTCAATCTTTTCAACAACAGCACATGCATAGATGGAATCTAAGCTTCAACAGCATAATTGCCACATAAAGAAGATAGATTATATATATATATGGATGATAACAACTTGCTTTTAAACTGTCCCCTGCCATTTCTCCAATGCTTCCATGATTGGAGGTACAAATTTATTCACTAAAGTGATGTTGTATTGCTACTATTATTTTAAAGGGTTAATGCACAGCTGCAATCAAGGAGGAGCATAGACATGGTAGAATCAAATTGTAAGGAAGCCTTGTAAATGATCAAAAAATCAATCAGTGGTATTTATTGAGTTCTTAGATAATCATCTAAAAGATGTCTTAACTTTACCTAGGAATAGTATTTTCAAGTAAGGTTTCATCCTAACTCATAACAAACTGAAGCATATTCAGTCCTCATACCCCCATGAATCTAGTCCTGCCCCCAGCTACCAATATAGAATACATTAGATTTACAGTTACAATGAAATAAAAATGCATTTTGGCAGTATGGAGGGAGAAATGCCATTAGAAGTCAGTTGGGCTCTTGTGTTAGAGTATAATCTATGAAATATATTATGTTACATATAAAACTCCTCTGCCTATGTTTCTCAATCCCAAGATGACCAGCCAAAAATATTCCCACTCAAACAAACATCCTAAAATTCTGAAGTCCTTCCAAATGCCAGGAAGCAGGTAACAATATAAAAGGGTTTCCGTGGACACCCTTATAATCATAATAATAATGACTAATTTTATATAGCCCCTCTCTTCCCGAAAGCTTTCACATTTTTTTATTTTCTCAACATTCTTATGAGATAAATAAAAGCCACACATAGCATTATCACAATTTTACAGATCAAGAAACTGAAGTTTAGAATGATTAAGTAACTTGTCTAATGATGCAAAGCCGGCCAGTGGCAGAAATGGGATTAGAACCCCAGTTTTCCATCTCTTAGACCCCAAATCTTTTCATTACATCATTCTGCCTTGCTAGAGTAATTTACCCACTTACAGTTGGAGTATTTTGGGGCATGGACTTAGAGGAACAGATGACTATCGAGAACGTATTGGTATTCACCACACATCCATGTGGTTGCCTTAAATTGGGCTTTTGATCTTCCTGGTTTCTGAAATTAAAGTAATTATTACCACAATCAATAAAAGCATATTGAACATCACTGTATACAGACCACTCTAATAAGTACTTAGTAAAATGCAGTAGATATAAAAGACACTGTAGTGGAATTTCAATTGAATACAAATAGGAAAGATGAAAGGGCATAACCTGACAAATAATCAAGTAAAAATTCAGATGCAAAAACAATTATATAAATCATAAATACAATCAACCGGTCTGTAAAATGTGCACGGTTTTACTGTTGTAGAAAATGTGCATCCATTAGAGTGCTTGGGTATGTGAAAAGAGTGTTAATTATCTAAGGTATAAAGGTACTTAGCATTGGATTTTGGGTGTGCTTGGGCTTGTTCATAGCAGTAATCTATTTATATTTCTGTCTGTCTCCCTCTGTAAACTGTGAGCTCCTTGTAGGCAGGGAATGTGTCTAAAGAAGTTGGTGTTACATTGTACTCCCCAAAACACTTAGTACAGTGCTCTGCACACAGTAATAGCTCAATAAATACGACTGATTCCTAACTTCTTCCCATTTGAAAGCATTGATTTCCTACCATCTGCTAATGAGCCACATCCTACGGGAGGAATCTGATTCCTTTGATTTCTAATTCTTTTGAAGCATCTGCTAACTATATAGTGGGCAATTTGCATTATTAACATATGCATGCCTGTTCCAATTTACCAGATAAGGCAGAGGGAAGGAGTCCCCATCTTGGTGGCTATGAAGAGGTAAAAGTCTAGGGAGGATATTAACCACTTGCTTTGAAACTGTCCCTTGCCATTTGTCCAACGCTTCCATGATAAGAGGTGAAAATTTATTCACTGAAGTGATGTATTGCTGCAATTATTTTAAAGAGTTAATACACAGACCCAACCAAGGAGGAGCGTAGACGCGGTAGAATCAAACTAAAAGGAAGCCCTATAAATTTATTAATTAATCAATCAGTGGCATTTATTGAGTTCTTACTACATGCGGAAAACTGCACCAACCACTTGTCAATAAAGAAATGTCAAAGATATGAGCTTCTGAGAGTTGCTTATTGAACCAGTGAAATTAGGTGAATTTAATCCACTGGAAAGAATATGAACTGGTGTGGGTGGAAGAATGGAAGGGAAGGGTATTTAAGAATACTTAAATTATGCATTCCACTTTTCGAAAATGACATCTGCTGGTAAAGTTGGGTGAGGAGAGGAGTGAGAAGTTTCGATGAGCAGACTGTTAGACTGTGTATAAGCAAGCATAGTCCTTGGTGTTTCTTTCCTCCCTCTCCTCCCTCCCCACCTAAGGTGAAATGTGTGAATTTCAATCACTCATCTGTGATTGTGTAGAAAATATTCCATTCAGTTTCCATGATTTTATTTAATAACTTTCTTCCTCTTTTACTTAGTGGACTTATATTTGTGGTCTGCCTTATTTATATAGGTAATTGCCCTCCTGTTGCTTATGGCTTTCATGTCTCTGAAGGAAGAGTCAATCCTCAGCTTTTTAACAGCTTCCCCATGTGCTAGTTTCATGAATGTTTAGCATCATTTTGAGCTATGACCCATTTATCAACTGAAGTCCTTCAAATAAAACAATCAGTCTTCTTATCTCACCTCCTTCTCCAGTGTCTACACAGTGCTTTGCACACAGTAAGTGCTCAATAAATATGATCAAATAGCTTCAATCAATCAATGGTATTTACTGAGCACTTACTATGTGTAGAGCCCCGTAGTAAGCACTTGAGAGAGAACAATACCACAAAGTTGGCAGAAAGGTTCCTACCCCATAATGAATTTACTGTCTAGAATACAAAATTTTCAGCCTAATGCCAAAGGGCAAAGACAGGGAAGAGGAAGAGTGGAATGTTCTGCGATCTCCACTCTTATCCCACCCACAGTGGCCTCTCTGTCCCCCTCCTCTGACTCAACTCATCCCGGAGCCTGCCTCTGCCTTCCTTGTGTCTGTGTTGTGGCCTCACAATACTTGGGGAACTGGTTATGTCAGGGTATTAACTTTTTAAGATAATTAAACAGTATATTACAACATCACTTTGGAGATTGGAATTCTAACTTCCAGTAGTGTAAGACTTACTACACCTGGAAGCATGGTAGAAATAGAAAGGATTCTTATAGTGCATTTTTGGAACATGTTTTGTGCAAGAGTGTGTCTTCCAAAAGTGTATTAAGTCCTATCCATAGAGATGTGAATGGAGGTAAGAATAATGGCCAATCCAAAGCATGATGAAAACTTACATTGTTATTACATTGATTGTAGCTATACGAACAATGGCTAAGGGGGCTGAGGGACTGAGTGAGGAAGGAACCTTTTTTAAGCACGAGAGCGGTAGAATATTTTGTTTTCACATCCATCTAAATGTCTTTCCTGTGCCTACCAGGAAAAGGTTTGCATATGCTTCTGTCCATATAATAGGATACTTGTAAGAGTTAATTTTTAAAAATTCCTTATACACTTCAAGGAATAAACACAACCAAAAGTTCAGGAACCAAAATAAATTAGGTTAGGTCTAGTGAAAATCAGGCAGAGTGCCTTTTGCAATGTGATGTGGGGTATTTTAGGAGCTGTTGGGAAATGATTCACTTTCCTTCCCAAAGGCGGTGAAGGGGATATGGATGTTCAGGGATAGAGGAAAATGAAAATGCTTTTCAGTACCACCCCACACAGCCTGAATAATTTCAAGGCTATGTTGCCAAATGCTTTACTGGAAACATTGAGGCATCCAACCCCATTTGATATATCTAGATATCTATAGATATATATCATATAATTAACTGCCAATCATTTTACACACATTTATAAATATGTATGTTATATAATTGTTATATATATATATATATGTCCTATAAAAATGCTACCAGATTCTAATTATCTAAAATTATCTAATTATCTAAAATTATTAAGGGTCATCTATACCTATGTTAAGAAATTTAATCTCCATTAAGGTGCATTAAATGAAAAATGGCTTTGTGTCATTGAGAGTACAGGGTTGCTACTTCATTTGGGAGAGTTTGCTTTTCCTAATTTTCCCTTTCCATAACTGGGAAAAGAAAGATGTTATTATTTTAATGAAATTCTGGGCAATTTGCAAAGCAAGTATGGTGACATGTAGGGATTGAGGAGTGCAGAATTCTCAGATGAGAGTTCCTATTTCAGTTAGGTGAAACTAATTGAGTTGGGGATATTTAGGACCACATTTGAAATCTGGAAGAGGAGTGGAGTATGTGGGCTGGGATGTAGAAGGAGAGAAGGGAGGTGAGGTAAGAGGGGGCAAGGTGATGGAGAGCTTTGAAGCTGTCTAGCCTTGGTTTGAGTCAAGGCTTTGAAAGACTCATTTTCTTTATAAGTAATGACCCCAAAAAAGTTGCAGTGTAAATCACCTGCTTAAAGATCCATGTAACAAACTGATGGAGAAGGGTGGGAATTGTATTAGGATTTGGAATGGCATGGCTCTCTTTTTTAATAAATGTGTTCTTCAGTTCAGAAAAATGCAAATTGTCTTGAACATGTCTTCCAAATATCACCCTCCCTCAAGAAGACAACACTTTTCAATTCTTTCTGTATCTAAGAGTGGGAATCATTAAGAACACTGAATTTTCTAATTGTATAATAATTCAGAGATGACTGGTTATTACAGTGAATTGAAAATTAATTAACAACCTCAATCATTGTTTAATTAAGATGGATGAATTTGAAGCACCAGTATTTGATGTGAAATATAATTATTCAAGATTTAAAATTTAAAGAAATGCAATGTCTACAGTACTTCAAATATTCAATATAGGGGATGCTGATTGTAGTTATTTTTATCACCTGAAAAGGAACCTACTGTCTATTGGTAGAATAGTGCAGAGTTTTGTCAATCATCTAGTATTTTGACACAAGTATACAATTTAATTTCACATTCTTGTTGAAGTGTCATGGTCTAGAATACACACAGAGCTATTTCATTTATGACATTTGAACATAGTTTAAAATTTGAATCAGAAGAAAGTGCTATCTACTGTAGTTCTAAGGAATAGTGACTTTGGAGATAATTGTAGAGCGAGTGTCAACTAGTTTTTGGAGTAAACATTTAATTCTTCAGTGATTTGTTGCATGTCTACTGGGTACAGTGTGCTATACAGGCAGGGATTGTGTCTGCTAAGTCTATATACTCTCCCAAACACTTAGTACATTGTTAGACACAGGGCTTACCCATTAAATTCTATTGATAGATTGACTGATATACTTGAAAGAGTATACCAGAAGCAAAAAACATGATTTCTGATCTTAAGAAATTTTTAATCACATCTTTATTTTTCCAGACAATACACAGATATGTCTTTCAAGCTCATTTAATAATGAACTGAACATGTTTTGGTTTCCCTGAATGGCACTATCTAATTGCTTCTCAAGCAACCAAGATTACTGAGTTTATAAAGGAGAAGCACTTTACCATGTGGGGAAATTTGTCATGTCATTTATTCACCTTATTTTTAGGTATATGTTTGTATGTTTAGATAATTTCTATTACCTAATTAAAACTAAGAGAATTGTATTTCAAGTATCCAAATTCATCTGAAGGGCTGTGACTGAATGATTTCAAGAGTAAAAAATGCATTTAATCTCCCCTCCCCTACAGTCTCATTTTTCTTCCTGCCTTAGGAAATTTCTACATGGTTATCCCAGGGTTACTTCAGGTTCAACAGAGCTAAAAATAAACTTATCTTCACCCTCAAATCCTCCCTTCCATCAAACCTTCCTATGAGAGTTATCACTCAAGTCTGTAACTGACATTATCCAAGATTTATTTGGTTTCTAAATCCTGTCACCTTTGTCTTGTCAGAACTTCCCAAATTTGCCCTTTCCTTTCCATCCATTGGCAATCACATTGGATGCAGAAACTTATTATATCCCAGCTTTATTACTCCAACAGCCTTCTGATAATTATAATAATTCTGGTATTTTGTTAAAGCTGTATGCCAGGCAGATGAAGAAACTGAGGCACAGAGAAGTAAAGTGACTTGCCCAGGTCACACAGCAGACAAGTGGTGGAGCCAGGACTAGAACTCAAGTCCTCCCGACTCCCAGGCCTATGCTGTATCACCTAGGCCATTTTCATCACATACATTACACAGAATACTGTTGCAGAATTAAGGAATGCTCTTTTTATGGCATTTGCTAAATGCTTACTATATGTCAAGCACTGCTCTAAGGCCCCATACTTTTTTGACTAGGTCACTGCTTCCCTGTTCTGTGTACCTATTTATTATTTATTTTAATGTCACGGGCCCATTCTGTAACTCCTTATGGGCAGGGAACATGTCTACCAACTCTTCTGTATCATATTCTCTCACTTAGTACTGCACAAAGGAAATAATGCTATTTGTTGATTAATCGGGAGAATGAGAACAAGATCAGAAGAAATTCTAAATGTGAACAATATGCTTTTAAAGATCATTTTAATCTTCATACAACATTGAATTTGAATAAAATTTCCAATGTGATCATTTCTAATACCCTTTAAAAATCACCACTTTATTATGAATTTAAAATTCCTTACATTTTCTCCTGTTAAACATCTTGCCATCTTCTTTAAAGACAAGCTGAAGATTATCACTTCCCTAATTCCCCCCCTTCCCCTGGATGTGTCATCACAAAAACAATTAACTGACCACTGACAACATAATGTGTGGTTGAATTCACTTGATGGTATGTATCAATGTCCAATATACATAGGGCACTTGGAATAAATACAGTATCTGAACACTATCTCTGCTCTCACAGAACTTACAGTCTAGGGGAATTGTGGACCTAAAACTCACTCATGTCTGCTAACTCTGTAATATTGTATTCTCCCAAGAACATAGTACACTGCTCTGCACACAGTAAATGTTCAATGTATATGGTTGATTGAAGTGACCAATATTTTTCCCGATTTATAAGGATGAGATAAACTATGGCCAAATTCTCTCCAGAAGTTATTCTGCATCATGTCACCTAGCTATGCTGGGCTTTCTCTTCTCTCTATTTATGTCCTTTCCTTCTGGATTCGGCCCAAATTAACTTCCTACCTATGCTGCTTATCCATTTCTCACTCTTACATCTTCCTTCTATCCACTCCCCCTTCTATTTGTGGGCATACTATATAGATTTAAATGAATTGACAACTGAATTATTATAAAATTGTTTTACATAATCACAGCAGGGGAAATCTTTCGCTATTGAAGTGGTTTAGCAAAAAAGTGAAAATTGCTCAGAACCATTTTATAACCCCTTTCACTTTTCCCAGTATTGTTTTTAATTAAGTAAATAAAATACCAGAGTTGTCCACTTTTTTGTTCCTAGACTAGTGGAGCAGTGTGTCTGTTGCCTTGTCTTGCTCTTCATCAGAGAGTAAAGAGTCATCTCAATCCTCGTTTATGAAAATTGCTTAGCCTGTGAAATCAGTGTCATGGTGACTTTGACATCACTATACGTAAAAGTGTTGTGTTTTCCCTTGACAGTTATGCCTGGAAATCTCTGTCTCTGCTTCTCAAACTCCACTGCCACTCTTTCACCTTTCTGTTCCTCTGAATCTACCCATGCAGTTTTTTAAATTGTCCCTCCATTTCTCCATCCTTCTCGTGCATCCGGACAAATCGATATTCCCAGTCCTACAATAATTCTGGGACTCCCTCTCCCCTTTCCTGCTGAGCATTGCTTTTTGCATTATTTTTTTGACTTCTTTCATGGCTGGGCTGTCTCTTTACCTGTTTAAAGCCCCCAACACCAAGTTCAGATGTGGGAGGCCAGGCCAGGGTAGGGTGAGGAAAGGAGAAGAAATTGACAGTCACCTCTGAAACCTCCTCCCTTGCTGGGCCAAACACAGAAGCTCAAAAAGGGAAAGAAACTCTGCCCAGGAAAGAAACAGGTAAAAAATATTCTAAATGCAATTTTAGGTAGGAAGAAAGACTGTGGGAATGTGGGATGAATTGGAAGGCATGTGTGTGTAGGAATGAACAGGAAAATAATTTCAGAAGTTGCAATAGAAGAGGGGAAAAGTTTCAAATGGTGAGAGAGAGTCTAGGGATCCTAGCAGTAGTAGGAGTAGTTAAGAATGATATACATCTTTGATTTATGATCAAGTAAGAATTAGTTGCCCTATGTAGAATCCCTTTGTGATTTACTTTTCTGCTGTATTTATCTACTGGGCATCTAATTAATGTGGATTTTTTTTCTTTACCTCTCCTATTAGCAGACGTGACTTTAATTGTGTAATTCATCTGAAATTTGATCATTTCGTAACTGAAAAGACTTCCTTGAAATCCTTCTATTTTGGAACAACTATCTGTAGATAGCAATTATAGCAGAATGGATTATGCCGACTAATGGGAAGGTGATCTCAGAAACAATGATTTTTATTTTTTTGACAGGAAAGGAAGAGCAACACAATAAGCTTATATTCAGGTGCTTCTTTGAAAAGTTTACTCTCAAATGTGCTCACAGTCTTCATTCCATGAAGCAAAGATAAGCACACATACAGGCGAGAAACAATATTAGCTGGTAAAATTGGTCTTCTTCCAAACCTCTCTATGCGGAGGTCCTGATAAGATTCTGAAGTTTGGCTATGTTTTTGAATTCAGCAAGAAATGAGTTTAAGATTATGCTGTGCAATGAGCTAAATCTTAGCTAAACAGGATCTACAATGCACCCAAATGGAAGGATGCATGTTTCTGTGTGAATAGCGAATGCATTATGATTAATGCTGTGAGAATGGACACAATTCCATTCAACTAGTGAAACAGCAAATTAAACTCATTTGAAAGAGTCTGGATTCAGTGGAGCCTGTGGATTTTAAATAAACTGACCGAATTGTGTTCTTTCTAAATAAAAAATCAGTCAATTCACATGTATTCATTATTTTGCATTTCTTCTACTTTTTTTGCCCATATTTCTGATGTGTTGTTGGTGCTGAGAGATTTAAATAAAATGATTGCATCTTTCATTATTATGGTTCATGTTGAAGACATACTTATTTTCCCTCCTGACTCCACTCCCCATACACTTGAGTTCACACCCCCTAAGTATTTAGTTACTCACTCCATCCGTACCCTTACAGCCTTTTTGTGCACACCTTACACTTCGTTTTCTTCTACCAGTAATTGATTTGAATGCTTTTCTTCCCCACTATATTTAAACCTCCTTGGTAGGGATCATTTCTACTTACTCTTTTGTGCTCTAACATCTGCTTAGTACAGTGCTCTACACAGAGTAAGTGCTCAATAAATGCTCTTGATTAACAGAGCTGTGGGTGGGTCTTCAGAGAACCACTATACATTGTTGTATACATTGTGTGCAGCTTCAATCAATTCCCTTCTCTACTTCTAGGCAAGATTTTCTTTTCTCCCTGTGAAGGGCAGTATTATGCCTTGTAAGAGAATAATAATAATGATCATGGTATTTGTTAAGCACTTCCTATGTGCCAAGGACTCTACTAAGTGTTGGAGTGGATACTTGATGATCAGGTACCACAAGGGACTCACAGTCTGAGTTGAAAGGAGAACAGGTATTGAATCCCCATTTTGCAGATGAGGGAACTGAGGCACAGAGAAGTTAGGGTCTTGCCAAGGTAGCACAACAAGCAAGTGGCAGAGCCTGAGTTAGAACCCAGTTCCTCTGATTCCCAAGCTCATCTCTTTCCACTAGGCAGCACTGCTTCTTATGCTGAGGACTAACATCTTGTTTTATTTAGCAAATATTGTGGCTTCTTTAGTTTTCCTGTTAATCCTAGAAAATGTCTAATTGAGGAGATTGAAAGGGTTTAGTCGACTTCAATATCCTACCCTCCTAGGGGTTAGCTAGCACACTTTGTGCCACCCAGGAGGGAAATGCGCTCAGTGAATGTTAAAAACAAGGTTTTTGCATGCCTTTGCTATAGCAAATTCCTGTCATTGTGTGTTAATGAATGCAGTAAGAAAAAACATTGATAATAGTTTTTCCTTTTGTGGGGATTTAGATAAATTTTTCAATGAACATAGAGCTTTGCTGAATTTCCAGCAGGGGGCAAGGCTGCTTGATGGAATTTTTAAAAAAATTGCCAAGATGAATGGAAACATGGGAAATGTCAAGCATAGGAAGTAATTTAATTGAAATAAAATCACAATAAATTGCCTCTTGGAAATAGCTTCCACATAATCCCAACTGTGGCCTATCCATATCTTTTGACACACGGTGTACTAATCATTATAATAGTTAAATGTTTGCATTTTCCTTTCATCACAAATTGGAAATCTGTGAAATATCTTCAATAAGATTTTATTTCTCTAATTGAATACACAGGCCAAATAGATGCATTATAAGCATATTTATGGATGGTAAACTGTATTATTTCAAAATTAAGAAAAGTATAGCCTGTGCTGTGCCACAATTTGCATATCATTTGAGAAATGTGTATGAATATATTTTTGAAATCATTTCTTTAGTGAGGAAAAGCCATTAATGAGATTCCCAAAGCTGTTTAATGGTGTGAAAAATAGTCATACGTTTATAATGCATAACTCATATGAAAATATTTAAGGTTAGGAGTTATACATATATTCATTCTTTAGTACACATTTTCATTATCATGTTTTGAACATATTGTTGCTTTACCCACATCTTTCTTTCTCTTAATTTTTCTGTGAGCTTATATTGGAAAATGAAGCACCATCATGAAAATAAGTTAAGGGAAAGAAAAAGATATGGAAGATGAATCACTATAAGTGATTTTTTTCCCCTAAACAAGAGCTTGGAATTGGTGAAATTTACAATACTTGATCTTGGGAATACAAGGTAGTTTTGAGCCTAATTTTGCTACACTGTTTTAATATTGCAAAGATTCACAAACATGATCTACTTCTAAATGCATTGAAATGATAATTACTGAAAAATTAACCGCCTTAATTTCACCTAATTTTTTCTAATAACTTAGCACTGAGATTGTTGGGAGCAGATATAAATTAATTTTACAGGCAATCAAGTTTGGTAAACAGGATTATTGTTTCAGACCCCTACTAATATCTAGCTAAACTCTCTCCCCTTCTTCCCTTCTCATCAAAGCATAAGCTAGTCCCTGAGAATCATTTAAAAACTTTGGAAATCCTTATTAACACTCCTGTCTAGTTGGTATACTTCTGTTTTGCTCTTCTAGATAAAGTATCAGAAATGAATGAATGGAATTTTCAAAATGCCTAACAGTAAGGTGTTGTGAACAGAGAAGTATCTACCAAACTCTGTGATATTGTACTCTGCTAAGTGCTTAGTACTGCACACAGTAAGTGCCCAGTAAAGACGATTGATTAAGGTAACCAGATTTATGATTGTTCAAGGTGGGGTACATTGCCAAAAAGAAGAGGGAAGGTAAAAGTCTGGACAGATAGGTGGAGGAGAAAGAAGAATGAGGAAGGATAGAGGAAGACAGGACTATCAGAGAAGGAAAGATGAGAGAGAATGAATAGAATGGAGAGAGTAGCCAATTCAGTCTGCCATGTCACCATTTACCACAAGTGCCAGCATGGTCACAGACATTGCCAACTCCCAGTTAGAAACAGCAGTAGCCTGCATCAGTGAGTCCAGTCATCCAAGTTACTGCTGGCCTTTTCTGAGTCAGTTTGGGGAGTTTCCAGTCAGAAAAGCCTTATTCCAAATTTGTCTGAAATTTTGAGTTCGGGTCCCTAGGAGATCCAAAGAACTATGAATGGTGGTATTCTCAGATTACCAATCTTTCCTGAAACACTTATGGCAGGCCCTCCTCCAGTGACAGTGTGGAGAGCTGCTAAGAATATTATCCCCAAAGACAAAATTAAGTCACTTGAATTGTGTATTCATATGAGGAAATGAAGCTCCCAACTGATATTAATCATTAAGCTCCTTGTGGGCAGGGGACTGTACCTATTTGTTGTTATATTGTACTCTCCCAAGTGCTTTGTACAGTGCTTTGCACACAGTAAGCACTTAATAAATATGATTGAATAAATGAGTGAATTGAGTGCTATGTGTAGAGCACTGTACTAAATACTTGGGAGAGTATAATACAACAGAATTGGAAGTCATGTTCTGTGCCCAAAATGATTAACTATCGAAGAAATAAAATATATAATAGAATATAATTAATATATATCATAAATTAATATTAAATCAATGACATTTAATAACTGCTTACTCTGTGCAGAGCATAGTACTCAGAGTTGGAAAAAATACACAGGGGGAAATAAAGGGTAGTAAGGCATTAAGCACCCTTGCATGTAGATAATGTTCATTTTCATGTGAGGCAATGACACAGGCTACTCACCAGAGTTGTTCTGGTAGGTGTCAAGATTTTGGGAACACTTAAGATCACACTAATATCACTTTTTGGGCCATGAAAATCAGGAAAGGAGATTAATGGTTTTAACTATTAGTCACCTAATGCAAGAGGTGTGTTCCTTCTTTTTTAAATGAGGTGACTTCATGAAATGAAACATTGTATTTCTTCAATAGTTAATATCAATAGTAATATAACACTACCAGAGAAAAAGATCCCTCTGCATAACTCTAAAATCCCCCTTGCTCTTGTAAATTGAAGGGTCAAGCTCGCTAATTCAGTGGGCCTACCTGGACCATATCCCTTAAGTAAGACACTCTTGGTGTTTTATTTGCATGGATATTGGTGCGTAGTTCAGGAAATACATAGATCTGACACTGAAATGGAATGAAAATGCTGACATTTTTTCTACATGCAGCATGGCCTACTGGATAGAGCACAGGTCTGGGAGTCAGAAGGACCTGGGTTCTAATCCTGACTTGGCCCCTTGTCTGCTTGTGACTTGGGCAAGTGCCTCTGTGGCTCAGTTACCTCATCTGTCAAATGGAAATTGAGACTGTGAGCTCCACATGAGATATGGACTGTGTCCAACCTGATAAGCTTGTTTCTACTCCATCAGTTAATACGGAGTAATTTGTAAGCACTTAACAAATACCATAAATAATAATAATAATAATTATTATTATGGTATTTGTTAAGCACTTGCTGTGTGCCAAACACTGTTCTAAGCACTGGGGTAGATACAAGGTAAGGAGGTTGTCCCATGTGGGACTCACATTCTTAATTCCCATTTTACAGATGAGGTAACTGAGGCACAAAGAAGTTAAGTGGTTTGCCCAAGGTCATACCTCAGTCAAGTGACAGAGCCAGGATTAGAACCTATGTCTTCTGACTCCCAAGCCCGGGCTCTTTCCAGTAACCCACGCTGCTTCTCAAAGTCCAGTCAACCTGGAAAATCAGCATGTCATCCATGGGCCAGACTGACACTGGGTTTCCAGTGAGGCTGCCATTTCTGGCAGCACCACACCATTGGCTACTGTAGTAGAGACCGCCTCCTCTCCATCATTGCTCGCCCCCAATCCTTGACCTGAATGGTGGAAACAAGACCAGCAGAAAGGTGATAAGGATCTATAAAACCTCAGATCTTCCAAAGATGGTCAAGTTTCAAGCAGCTTTTCTACAGAGACAATGCAGTGCTCCATTCCATAACAGATAACTGCAGATCAAACCCAGCAACCATTTTTAGTTACTAATGCCTGATCTACAGTCTACTAACCCACTTGAAAAATGCCTATATTTCATTTAAAATGAAATGATCCATTCCCTTAGGGTGATGAGCTTTAATAAGCAGATGTATTAAGAATATTGATTTAGTTCTCCACATGCAGAATCTACTTAATCTTAATAAACTGCTTCATATTAATAAAGGACTTCCTTACTGTGGGAGTAATATTTGTATTCCATAGGAAAATGATATATCAAACTGCTTGTTAATTTAAGACCCAGGTTTTGATTATATTTGCTAGATTTTAAAAATTGCCCCCTCTTCCACCGAATTGCTGAGTAAGAGAGTAAATAAAAGTAAATGATTAAACCTTAGCAACTAGTGAAAATATATATATAGCAGTTTCACAGCAGACCAGAGAAGTTCATTCCTGTTTTGCTATCCTTGAAAATGGTCAACTGGAAATGTTTTTGAAAATGAGGAATAGATTAGAACGGTTTCTATCTGAGCAAAAGACATTCTGTTATCTCAGGTGCTTATCTTACAAGTATTAGAAAGAATGTTGCAGGTGATGTCCATGATCATGGAAATTGCTAAGGAATTTTTTTTTTGTTGAAGCAGCATGGCTTAGTGGAAAGAGCCCAGGCTTGGGAGTCAGAGCTCATGGGTCCTAATTCCAGCTCTGCCACTTGTCTGCTGTGTGACCTTGGGCAAGTCACTTAACTTCTTTGTGCCTCAGTTACCTCATCTGTAAAATGGGGATTAAGACTGTGAGCTCCACGTGGGATAACCTGATTACCTTGTATTTATCCCAAGGGCTTAGAACAGTGCTTGGCACATAGTAAGCACTTAACAAATACCATCATTATTATTATTATGTTGAGTGTGGGCAGAAGAAGGAAAGCTTAGAGCTGACTTTGTGCATTTTATTTCTGTTTACCTACTGCTTTGCCTTCCCCAGAATGATAGAGAATAGCCAAAATTCTACCTCGTCCAGGGATCGCAGACATCATCATTGCCTAGAGATAATGTAATGAATCTTTAGTAGGGATGCCTAGCTCCAAGCTAGCTTGTCACATTTGGATAGCAAGGAGCTTTGGTAATATTGGGTTAGTATTTAATATTAGAATTGTCCTGAGCAGAATGAGGTGTAAAACAGCATTTTCTATTGAGCAATTCTTTATTAAAAATGTGTTTGACCCATTTAGATCTAGCAAGGCAGTATTATGAATATTATGGTTTTAGAAATTCAGACAAATCTAATATAGAATGTACTTATCAAGCACTTACTTTTGCCAAGCAATGTACTAAGCACCGGTCTGTTTACTCTACTTGTCCCTCAAATGTACCACATTTATTAGATTGTGCTACACTGTACCTTAAAAATATGTTTTTCCTGTCTGAATGTGCCATTCCAAATGTTCTGCAGTCATCCCTTTTCTTTGCTTGTCCCATTTAATAAAGTTGGGTTTTGTTAGACATTGCCTGGCTACTTGGCTGGTGAATTTACTTGGCTCTAGACCCACAGTATGGGTCATCATATCTGGTCATTTGATTAATATGGACTATAGGTAATGCTTATTAAGCAGTTGGTGGGCCTGGTCATACAGCCATACATTCTGCATTTAGAAGCATTGTGGCCTAGTGGAAAGAGCACGGGCCTGGGAGTTTAGAGGATCCAGGTCTGCCACTTGACTGTTGGGTGACTTGTGGCCAGTCACTTAACTTTGCGGTACCTCAGATTCCTCATCTGTAAAATGGGGATTAAATCCTACTCTCTCCAATTTAGAAAATATACTTTATGTACAGGATCCATGCCTGTCATGATTATCTTGAATCCACTCACTTAGTAGAGTGAGTGACAATATGATCATTATTATTATTGTTGGCAATTATGCAATATCCAGCTATCCAACAATATCAAATTGTTCTCCAGCTCAGGGCTCCACTGTCAATAATTCTGACAGTTAATTTCCTAAAGAATACAGATGATAGACTCTTTCACTATGAAGCTTGACCTAGTAATGGGGACTTTTAGGTTGAAAATCTGTGAAGAGGAATTGATAAAAATGCTAGTAATTTGTGCAGCAGCACTTGCATTCTTTCAGTCTGACCCATCTTTTTCCCATTACTGCAGCACGAGCAGTTGCTCCAGTTAGAAGCAGTGTGGCCTAGTAGATAAAGCACAGGCCTGTGAATCGGACAGACTTGGGTTCTACTCCAGACTCTGACACTTGTCTGCTGTATGACCTCAGACAAGTCGCTATACTTCTCTGTGCTTCAGTTCCCTTATCTGTAAAATGGGGATTAAGACTGTGAGCCCCAAGTGGGAAATGGATGGGGTCCAACCTGGTGAGTTTGTCTACCCCAGATACTTAGTACAACACCTAGCACATATTTAGCGCTTAACAAATACCATAAAAAATTTACAATAAAGGGGGCAGTGGTCACCATCTTGCAAAGTGCATGCAATACTTTTTCTTAAAAAAATACCCTTTATGGCCAAAGTAACTGCAACAACAGTATTGATGATGCTGATATTGTGCTGTATTATTTAAGTTCCTGTGGGCAGGGAATGTGTCCACCAATTCTGCTTTATTGTACTTTACCAAGGACTTAGTTCAGTGCTCTGCACATAGTAAGTGCTCAATAAATATGATTAATTGACTGATGGAACAGCAGGGAGTTGTCCCGGTGACACCGTAAGGCCTTCTGGTTCTTTGGTCAGAAACTTTCAACACTGATGGCAAAGTTCTAATAGACATTCCCTTCAGTGGAGTAAGGTGTAGATTGGATTTTGGGAGGGTGAGAGGTAGCTAAAGAGTATCCTAGCTTTCTTGATTCATTTTTCTACTTTATCTTTTCAAAAATGCTAGATTAGTGTATTGGTAAACAACAGAATTTGGTGGCAGCATTGTTCTGCTTTGCTGATGAAAATCTTTTGTTGTGTGTAGAATGTCCCTGAAGCAAGCAAGCACAAACCGTATTGCTCTTTCAGTTTTATCATCAACCCTCTACCAAGCTCTTTGTTATTGGCAGGTCAGCTTGGGTCAATAATAACAATAATAATAATAATTATAATTGTGATATTTGTTAGGTACTCTACTAAGTGCTGGGGTAGATACAAGATAATTAAGTTGGATACAATTTCTCTCGCATGTGTGACATAGTCTAATTTGGAAGAGAACAGGTTTTGAATCCCCCTTTTTACAGACAAGGAAACTGATACACACAGAAATTAAGTGGCTTGTCCAAGATCACAGAGGAGGCAAGTGAAGAAGTCAGGAATAGAACTGAGGTTCTCTGATTCACAGGCCTATGGTCCTTCCACTAGATCACGCTGCTAGATAAGACAGACATCAGTATGCAGCAGTTCTTGAATGCTTATCTTAAAGTTTTCTTATGATGCACAGTCATTTCCTAAAATGTACCACTGGGGTCTGAGATATCAGTGGAACTTTTAGAAATGTCTAATTCACTCACAGTGAGAAGTCTAGGCTCTGAATCTAGCTGGTATTATTTAATCAAGTACATTTTGTTGAGAGGGGAGAAAGGAAGAAGATATTTATTTATTTGAGGAAATCGTGCTATAAATGCCATGTTTCTGTCATAGTCAAGTAAATGTCTGAAGGCACTGTCTAACCTGTGATATTTTCATCTTTGCTGTTTGGCATAGAGTAAATTAAGAGAGTAGACTCTTGGTTATAACCCTAAATTAATTCTGCACTACCTCATATTAGTTTGGATGCTGAGGCTAATATTCGACAAACTTTTATATAAAGTCAATGTCACACTCCTAAAGGTATTAACTTTTTTTAATCCTGCAATAAATATCTATAAAGAAACTGGAAATCCCTGACTTTACATAGTTCCAGTTCATTGTTCCCCGGCAGCTTTAAAGTGATATATTAAGTGATTATTAGAAACAATTAATTATACCGCAGAACTCTAAAGGCTCAAATGTAATTTCATGGATATAATTTTCTTGTCAGGTAATAAAACAGGATGAGCTTGGGAAGGATCTGTCTGACTGTACTCTGTTCGATCTACTGAAATACGATGATTTTAATTCTGACAAGCACCTAGCTCTGGAAGAATTCTATAGAGCATTTCGTAAGTACAAGTCTTAGTCTATGCTTTCTCTCGATTTTCTTGTCCTGTCTCCATAACACTTTATTCTTAGAATTGTCACTAAGTCCATGCTGGCTCATTTTAGTAAAGGAGCTGACTCAGGAGTAATTTAGTGCACATTCTCTAGGGTACATCAGTGAGAGTAAAAGAAATTAAGGTTAAATAATCAGTTTTTGATACTATATCTTTGTTCCTGAGTTTAGCCCAAGGCATGATTTCTTGCTCTTCTTTGGGGAGATTATTTTGCAATAATAAGAGGTTCTTGTTTGGCTGTTGTGAAACACAATTTGAAAGACAGAGCTTACTGCTTTATTACCCATAACTTCCTCAGCCTTTATTTTTTAAGGATGTGTATTAGATTATGTGGGAAAGCTTGTAAATGTTTGAAGAGAAGCAATGTCACTGTGGACAGTCTTCACTATCACTAACTGTAATGAAGGTAAATTATTTCTACACCTTCAAAAGTACCCACCTTTACATTTTAATCTACCATTGCAAACAATACTTCACAGAAATGATCACTTATGGCCTTCTACAACTATAAAAGAAGAAACTTTGGACAAGGCTAAATAGTGGATAAATGATCATTATTTCATTCTTTTGTGTGTGCTCCATTATAGAACATGGGAACCCAATAAAACATACTCACTAGTATCTATGTGGAATTGTGGAATTGTTTGATATACAATTGTGTGTGAAAATAAAATCTATTTTCCATCAAAATTTATCATTAAAGGATAATATTCACATTTTTTGACACTTTTGGCTTTAAAGTGAGAAAGTGCTGTTTAAAAATGTATTGTTTGATTCATTAGGGTTTACAAATGTTTTAGCATTGTAATAACCAAACAGAATCTGACTAAATCTCTGGTTTTGATGCAAGATATTACTCTTTAACTTTGAGGACTATCAAAACTGCTAAAAGGAGAATAGAACTCTTCCACACCCTTCAAAATATGACCTTATCATCTCAAAGCTCATTGGCAGAAGCTTTATATCATGTCCAGTGTCTTGTGTCATTTTGATATTTATAATTCTGTATCCCCTCTCAGGAGTCATTATTCACTCACCTTCTCCACTGCCTCTAGTGCCGAATGCTTCCACATAGCTTGGCCATCAATTACCACCACTTCTTTTAAACCTGTCTTTTCTCCTTTAGGGGCTTTGTCATCAAATCCCTTTTGTCTTCCCACACTGCATCCAGTGAACTACTTTAAAGCCTTGGTTTATCCCTTCCCAACTTAGTCTTTGTTTCTTGTTTGCAGGTTACCTTTTTTCCCTCTCTTTTCATCTCTCTACCACTGCCAGTTTTATCCCACAAGTCTCACTGGATTGTGATTCTACTTTTAGCTCTGTTCTAAATTTCACTAGCAAAGTTCACTAGCATTGTCTTCTCTTAGCCAGGGTACAGCAGTATTCTTTGTAAAGGAAAGACCACCTGATCAACTGTGATCTTATCCTGCATCAATCAATCAGCCATATCTATGGAGCACTTTCTGTGTGCAGAGCAATATTTTAAGCATTTGGGAGAGGTCATTATGCTACAGTTGATAGACACATTCCCTTCCCCCATTGAGCTTTCAGTCTACAAGGGGATACACACATTAATATAAATGAATAAATTATATATGTGTACATAAGTCATGTGGACTGAGGAAGGGTTGATAAAGGGTGAAAATCCAAGTACAAGAAGATGTAGAAGGGAGCGAGAGAAGAGGAGTTTAGGGCTTTGAAGGTGGGGAAAATGATCATCTGTCAGATATGAAGAGCGGAGGTGTTCAGGCCAGAGGGAGGATGTGGACATGAGGTTGGCGATGAGACAGACAAGGTAATGGTACAGTGAGTAGGTTGGCATGAGAGGAGCTAAGTGTGCGGGCTGGGTTGTAGTAAAAATCAAGAAAGAAAGGTAGGAAAGGGCAAGGTGATTGAGTGCTTTAAAGCTAACAGTAATAAGTTTCTGTTTAATATAGAATTGGATTGGCAGCCACTGGAGGTTCTTGAGAACGTGGACTAAATGTTTTTGTAGAGAAATGATATGAGTAGCAGAGTGAAGTGTTGACTGGAGTGGGGAGAGACAAAAGGCAGGGAGTTCAGCAAAGAGGTTGATGCAGTAATCAACTCAGGGTGGGAGAAGAGCTTGGATTATTGAGGTAGCAGTCTGAATGGAGAGGAAAGGGCAGAGTTGATGATGATATAGAGGTTTGAACCAACAGGAATTTGTGACAGATTGAACATGTGGGTTGAATGAGAGAGATAAATTGAGAATTAACCTTGGCCAAGGTTATGGGCTTGTGAGTCAGGGATGAGCTGGTGCTGTCAACAGTGACAGGAAAGTCAGGAGGAGGACACAGTTTGGGTGGGAAGATAGGGGTTCATCTTTGGGCATATTAAATTTGAGGTGCTGGTGGGTCATCCCAGTTGAGCTGTCCTGAAGACAGAAGGAAATGTGAAACTGCAGAGAGGAAGAGAGATCAGTGCTGGAGATGTAGATTTGGGAACCATTGGCATAGAGATGGATGGCATGAAGACATGGGCATGTCGACACCTGTGCATGAAGGCTCATGAAGACATGTCCATGAAGATATCGACCCGTCTCTCAAGAGGCTCACATTCTATGAACAACTGATAGACTTTTGACTTCTCTCCAATTTCTTATCCTCATCTTATATCATCTTCTCCTCTTATTCAGTATACTCACTGTACTTCGTCTTTAATCAATTTTCACGTATTGACTAATTTGACTTCTTTCTTCCTTCTACTCCTAACTGATTTGGGGGGAAGAAGGGGTTGATTTTTTTTTTCTTCTGCACTTGACGTCTTGAGGAAGAAACAAGGAAATAAGCGGGGCCTTTAGGGGTTCCACTAGATCAGGCCCCTTGGAAGGTCAGGCAGGGTGAGTCTTCAGTAGCCTAGTAACAGCATTCCCCCAGGAGTCCAGAAGAGCCAAAGTAGTTGGAAGACATTGCCCTTCCCCCCATTTCCCATCCCAATTCCCTTCAGTTATGTGCTTGTATTGGGATCAAAGTTCTTGAAGCCAGTGATCCAGGTGGCAGGAACAATTATAAGAGACTTCGATTCATCTGTTTTATTACCACCCATTTGATCAAATCCATGTCCCCAGTGACAAACCCAAAGAGAGTCTTTGCACCTTATCTTTTTGACTTCCTACAGCCTTTGAGATTGTAGACTGTGTTTCTCCTTCCTGGATTGATTACCTCTCTATATCTAACTGCCTTTCAGTACTCTATTTAAAGATCCCTAATCATCTTTCACAAACTGACTTCTTGTCTCTCTTATTATCCTATTTCCCTTTCTTAAAGCTAATTTTGTTCTGATGCAAGTGAGAGGTTATTCATTTTGTATGAATCTTATTAGGGACTGGTAAATGATTCTAAGCCTCTTATACCCAATTCTGAAATTGTGTCACCATTCTCTCAGTGTCTAAATTACTTCTCCAGATTGAATTGAATGCTCAGTGAGATATTTAGTCTTTAAATCACCAAGAGTATTGCCAAAAGCAATGTTTTGAGGGTCTCAAAGTGTTTAAGATCCTCTCTAGCTCAGAAAGATTGAGTTCAACCCAATTCCCAGGGGATATGCACTTTGGAAGAAGTAAGGGCTCTTTTAGGTTACCAAGCACCATTTATTGCATCAATACCTATATCACACATACACTGAACAGTCTCTTAGTAGTTTGAAATTATTCATGCTCTTCTCAAACTAATTTACTACCAGGAAGTAAGTTTGGGAACAGTGAACACAGAATTCCAGCTGAACAATCAGAACAGATTGCTCTCTTTGTTATAGCCTGTATGTTTACTGAAATACAGACAGAGAGAATGGTAGTACAGATTCATATGTACATTGAATTCAAATTGACATTCTGACCTGGTTTCAAATTTAAGATCTTTTTTATCTTAATATGCAGAGATACCTGACTCCTTTACTTTATTTAGCATTTTGAAAGGGTTATCCAATTAAAATTAGTATGTGTGCAATGATAGGAACAAAGATGTCTTACCTTTAGGATTAATTATTGTTTCATTTGCATTTATAATGAGAAGTGTTTTAAGTAGATCAGATAATTAGAGACATAGCTGTCATCTGAAGATTCCAAGTTCATAGCTAAGTTACAACAGTGACTTGTACCAAGAAATTTTGATAAGTACCCCTTCAGACAATTTAGGAGTATTTCTTTCATAAATTAAGTGAAAATGGTTTATATACTAGTGGTGAGTAAATGTAAGCAAGTCCAAGAAGAATGGTTTCATAATTAGAAAAATGTAACTCTACCATCATTCATCTTTTCATGCTGCCAGTAATAGCTCCACCAAAATTCAGAATATCCTGATATGCTTAGGCAGTTGTCCTTATATGCAGAGTTTCATTTCTTTTTTGAATGTGAATACTTCAAATAGGTGCTTGATTAACTATATTGCCATATTATCGTCACCTCCTCTTTCCAATAGAAAATTTGAATCTTTCTGAATTTTATTGAACTGACATACATTTCATACTTTGTTTCTGGCCTTAGAAGGAAATATTTCTTGAGGTGTATGGCTCATCAAACATTGATGGATGTTAAGTGGGGAAGGTGGTGTGTAGGTGTTTGTTCCAAATGTACTTGTTGCTGGTGGTAGAATCAGTGACTGAGGAAAGGCAATCAAAATAAAGTGTGAAGAGTGCAAGCCATTTTTATTTGACAGCTCAGGAAAGCAACTGAATAATGATCTGTGACAAGATCAGTAAATAATAATGTTTTCTAGAATGCTGCTGTTTCCACCTCTCATGGGAAAAACGATGCAATGTATTGGGACATAATTTGATGTTGCTAAAGAAGGAAGTGTAAATTGGTTTACTGCCCTGATAAATAATATTTTCTTCCTCAGAAGTATGATGTTCCATTACTGAGTCTCTGAAAAGAAGTTGGTAATTTCACACTGCCAAGTCACAAAAAGCTAGAATATTTATATGCAGATGTGTGTGTATCTACAGATACTTTTCTCTGTCTCATTATCATGCAATCAGACCTCTAAAATATGACCCAATGTGAGAGAGATAACCATGAACAGTGCCATAATTAACTACTTGATATTATTAGGGTATCCACCAATAATTAATGAAATTATTTTTTGTGAATACAATAGCTTTAATCAGTAATGTAATGATTTCATTGTTAGGTCATGGTATCAATCATCCACTCTGTGAGAGTTCTGCTCTATTTAATTCAGAGCCATTAATAGGCTTTAAGGAATTGAATAGGCTTAAGGAATTTAAGGAATTGTACTCATTTTCTGGATGCTTTTTGGGAATCGCAAATTAATATTAGCCTCCTCTCTAACCAGATGTATTTCATGACTACACTTAGCTCTCTCTTAATATAGGTAAATATAATGCTATTCTAGGCTGCACTGTGACTGGCAGCTACATAAAAACAGTTTGCTCCCTTCAAAAAATGAATTAATGAAGCACAAAGGTGGGCTAAGATATAATTGTCACTGAGCAACTAGCTAGATGTATGTGAGGTAGCAAAAAAGGATGTTTATCTCAATGCTACAAAATACTTCTAGTCAAACAATGGTAGTTATTGAGCACTTACTAGTGCATAGTGCTTGATGTCAGCAATGAATGTGCAATGTATCTTCAGGTTTTAGTAACCCAGGCTTATTCCTGTACATATGAAGATATAGCGGTCATAAATAACCATATTGGTGAATCGCAAACTATTGAGGCTCATGTGGGAATTGAAGGCTACTATAAAATCCCTAAGGGAATGTTCAGTGACTTTATCAGACATTTTTAAATTGGACACAGGTCATCAGAAGAAAATAGATTTATTAAATAAATGTTAAACTATAGACAGACTATACATTGGGTTGGATGGCAGGGAACATCTCTACCAACTCTATTCTATTATACTCTCCCAACTGCTTAATACCATTATCTGCACACAGTAAGTGCTTGTTAAATATGAATGATTGAACACCATGCAAATACATACAACATATGCAATAGATAATAGTTCTACAGATTGAATATCACAAAAAAGTGAAAACATCACAGAATAGAGAGAAGCCATGTATCTGTATGTACATGATTATCCATGTTAGTTACCCTTTCATTGGGTTGTTCACCTTAGGCTCAATTCAGATCCTAGCTGATACAGAAAACTGGTTAGAAACAATCCCATCAAAATACAATTATGAAGACAAAAATTTCCCAGACCACTTAAAGAGTCTCCAAAGCAAAGACTCTGGTTTAGCCTTTTTGAATCTGCCCTAATTCCTGTTCCTAATTGTCAAAGGAACCTTCCCCAAACATTTTGCTGATTATTTTTCCCAGAAAGAAATTGTGCCTGTGTAACTACATGAAATCTCAACTTCTTTGCCCATCTGAGGTTTTTCAGATAGGCCATGTGTTTAAAGAATGCCAGCAACTCCTGTCCCTAAGAGACAGAATTGTTCTTGAATATAAAGGCACCACTGATAAAAAACAAGCAAACAAAACTTTAATTAGAAATCTGAAAAAAGTCCATTGGTTCCTTTTACAAAATACAGAACCAGGTTTTACCTTCCAACCTACATCTACCATGCTAAATTCACTGAAGGTTATTTAGGAGAGGTTAGGGAAGGTTAGATAGTTGGACTGATGTGATAGTGCTGGCAAATGCCAGTGATTCTGCCATCAAAATTGTCAATGATGCTCCTTTTTCCTTGAATATTTTGATGGGGATTGAGGAACTATATCAGGCAAGAGTGAAGCAGCTGCATGCAAGCTTCCACCATGTAGCTTCTAATTTCTTCTTTGAAAGTGATGTAAGGATGCTTTGAAAGAAAAAAAAATGAAGACATTGGTGAGAGGTTGCATTTATGCAAACAGTTCTGAAGTGCTTTGCAGTGACTGGTGCAAAATTATTCAAATGTATTTGAGTGCTTAATATGTAGAGAGCATTGTACTATTGTATTGTGAGAATACAATACAGTAAGGTTGGTATACATGTTCTCTGCCCACAAGGAGCTGAAAGTCTAAAAGGGAGACAGATATTAGAAAAAATATGCATATATCCATAAGTGTTGTGGGTCTGAGGGAAGAGTAAATATCATAAAGTACCAACATAAGCTTCCATGAAATTACATATTGTTTGAGGTCTAAAAAACATAAATATGACCAAATATTTTCATAAGTAATCTACAGAAGAAGGCTAAAACCAGATTCTAACAGACAGTGGGCAGGTCTTTGAGGAGATCAGCGGAGAATGTAGGACCTATGTAGAATCAAATACTTGATAGTGAAGAAATTTTAAGACCTAGAAAGGACCTATTGAGCACATATACAATTAGACTGTGAGCCCGTCATTGGGCAGGGATTGTCTCTCTCTGTTGCCAAATTTTCCATTCCAAGCACTTAGTACAGTGATCTGCACATAGTAAGCGCTCAATAAATGCGATTGAATGAATGAATGAATGACAAGAAGACTTAAGCCTGTCTCAAATACAAAAAGTGAATGTTTTTATGGCATTTGTTAAGTCCTTACTATGTGCCAGGCACCATTCTAAGCACCACAAGATAATCAGGTTGGACACAGTCCCTGACCCACAAAAGAGCTCACAGTCTTAATCCCCATTTCAGAGGTGAGGTGGCTGAGACACTGAGAAGTTGTGTGACTTTGCCCACAGCTACACTGCTTTTAATCAATGGCTTCCACAGGCATTGGAAATGGCAGAAGAGTATCATAAAAAATGAGGTCAACCTACCAAGATTTAAACAATGTTTAATGTAGCAAAACTGCTGGGCAAGATATTGATGGAAAATTGAGTACAGTGACTATGAGCAGGCCAGGCACAATGAACAGGTCTTTGGTAAATGCGACCTCAAACAGTGCATTGTGGCTTCAAACTCCTTGGAATTCCTAGCGGCCATATGACCAACCTGGCCTGCAGCAATCAAGAATGGCGAATCAGTCTGCATCAAAAACAGCATGAGATGCTTCCAAGTGTCAGTTGCTGACACAAGTCAAACCAAAGGAATCACTAATGAAGTACTATAGATCACACATTGCTCTTCTCAAGGACATTCTTACACATGGATAAGTGATTTCCCTCAGGAGTGCTATTTTCAGAGATGAAGAAGAATATTACATCGCCACAATCACTTTATTAAAATACTGTTTAGGAGTCAGATTTTTCTAAAGCTTAAGCTGATTTCTGGTGATACATGGGCACTTTAAAAGCTTTATTAAGACTGCTTCAGAGAGTGCCTTTGGATTTGCTAAGAGTAAATCCAAAATGTTATTTTTATTCTATTTGGATTTCCAAGTTAAGAATAAAAAAGATTTTCCTATAAACAAACTTAGGAGTATTATAACTTTTAGTTTTTTTCCATTTCCACAATCCTATTTTCACTTACTGCAGACTCTTTTAGCTTTCTCTAAATAAAAATCTTACCATCAAGATGCAGAGGCATTTTTTTCATTCCAAATTTACAGCAGGTAATTGTAATAGAAACCTAACCAGGGATTGCAGTCTTTAACATATGTGGATATATACTTGAGAGTGACTTATAGCTGTTTTGAGTAGATAGACGCAAATGACAATATGTTGAATTGATGCAATTTAACAATTGTTATTTATTTTCAGTTACTCTTTACTCTGTGCTATCAGTTTGTGGCTGAAATTGCTTGCTTAGACATTTCAAGTTAATTGGTAAATGCTAATGAAGAGATGTTGAGTGATTTGGGGGTTGGGGAGGGAGGCAGATATGATGAGAATCAACAGATGCCACTTCTCTCAGTTTAAATACTGTATTTAATGTTGCTAAGGCTGAAGTTTTGCTCTAATTGTCTGGAGCAGAGCCATATGTGAGGAAACTATTTCCTGCTTGTCTCACTGCTTGAGTTACAAATTGTAAATTTCATTACCTCTAAGAGTAACTCTTGAAACTTCTTGTAATTAAGAGTTTTTTTATATATAGAATAAACCCTAATGTAGTCTGCGTGTACACTGAAGTTTAATTTATCCACCTCCTGGCCACTTTTTTCTAGAGTGGTAGATGTTACTGGAGCTCATTTTCAAATATTTCTTTGAATTCAGTTTTATCTATAAATCCTAGAAAGAGATGTATAAAATACATTTCTTTTTTTACTAAAAAAAATAATTAGGTTTAAAGTATTTTTAATAGTTTGATTGAGAGCTTTATTGATACTAGAACTTATGGATTCATTTTTCTATCTGCTACAATAGATATTCAGTAGTCTAATGTCTTGGGATATTTAAAAGCATAAAACACAATCTATGGCATTGTAACAGTGAGTGAAGCATTTTTAAGAAAATGTGTTACTCTTGAAATCACTTCAGGATTCATGACTCTGTATTTAAGCAATCATATTTACTGAGTGCTTACTGTGTGCAGAGCACTGTACTAAGTACTTGGGAGAGTTGATAGACATTTTCCTGCCCAGTAGAATCAATTCATACATCTAATTGTGATATTTTACAGTATCCCTTTTTTTCATTTCAATTGTTAATATTATAATAGTGTTTATTCTGCCTTATAATGTTAGTATTAGGACACAGAGAAGCAGCGTGGCGCAGTGGAAAGAGCATGGGCTTTGGAGTCAGGGCTCATGAGTTCGAATCCCAGCTCTGCCACCTGTCAGCTGTGTGACTGTGGGCAAGTCACTTAACTTCTCTGTGCCTCAGTTCCCTCATCTGTAAAATGGGGATGAAGACTGTGAGCCCCACGTGGGACGACCTGATTCCCCTGTGTTTACCCCAGCGCTTAGAACAGTGCTCTGCAAATAGTAAGCGCTTAACAAATACCAACATTATTATTATTATTACTTGTTAAGCATCCTGGCTTATTGAAAAGTGCACAGGACTGGGAATCAGAATACCTGAGTTTGCATTTGGCTACTTGTCCAAAGACTGCATAATTTCCAGTCTATCATCATCTTTGACATGTATACCCCTACCGTATGAGCTTAAATGCTCACCAAATACCATTTTTTGATTGATTGATTAAAATACCAAAGAAGTATATAATACAATTCCATTCCTAAAGGAGGTGAAGGCCATCAGAAAAATTAACAAAATGTAATTTTTAAAATTATGAGAACACTGATCAAAATAGCAGCAAGCCCTAGTCTATAAATAATAAATAAGCAGAGAGACCATATGACCATCTGCGATCATTGAAGTGGTTATGGAAGTGAGTGAGCCAGAATTGTGGGATATTATGTATGCATTAGATGGTTAATAAAATTGGTGTTAAATTGAGGCATGGTGTGGTTTTATGAACTGATCATGCAGGCATTTCAGGAGGATGTAATAAGCAATGGATCAGAGGTCGGAGAAACTTGTTTTCAGAATCCCCTTCCACCTCTGCCCCCATTCCTTCTTATATAAACACCTGCAGCCTCTCTTTTTACTTCCCTGATCATCACTTTCAGTGGCTTACTCTCTGGTTCCTTCCTCTCTCCCTTCAAACACATCCGCATCTGTCCGTGGAAAAAACAAAAAGCAAAAATCCTGTTTTTTGAATATTCTCAAAATGCAGCACATTTTGTTAATACGCCCACAGTTTGGGGAAGTTTTAATCTGGAAATTAATAACATTTATGGCCTTTTTTCAAGTATCACACTTCAACACTCTATATGTGTCATATATTTATGACAGTAGTCATATAAAACAGCACTCTGAGAAAAGAATCAAGGAAACCATAGGTAAAGCTTTTCTCCCTCTCTGATCCAAACAATAACAAATAATAGAGAAGCAGCATGGATCAGTGGAAAGAGCATGGGCTTGGGAGCCAGAGGTCATGGGTTCTAATTCCGGCTCTGCCACCTGTCAGCTGTGTGACAGTGGGCAAGTCACTTTACTTCTCTGTGCCTCAGTTCCCTCATATGTAAAATGGAGATGAAGACTGTGAGCCTCATGTGGGACAACCTGATTGCCCTGTACCTACCTCAGTGCTTAGAACAGTGCTCTGCACATAGTAAGCACTTAACAAATACCAACATTATTATTATTATTATTATTATAATGTTTGTGTCAGTGAGAGGCAGAGTGGTTGTGTGACTAGGATACGGGCCTGGGCATCAGAAGGACCTTGGTTCTAATCCTGGCTCTGCCACTTGTCTGCTGTGGGACCCAGGACAAGGCACTTAACTTTTCTGTTCTTCAGTTACCTAATCGGTGAGCCCCATGTGGGGCATGGAGTGTGTCCAACCTGATGATTTGATACCTACCCCACTACTTAGTGCAGTGCCTGGCAAGTAGTAAGAACTTAACTATAAATACTACTTGCTTTTATAGCTTTTATAGTGTTGAAGAATGGAATGAAAATAAAGAAAATCTGAATAAAATAATATCAATATCAAAATGTATACGTGTAGGACTATGTCTATATATTGATTTCTACAGGGCTAGTATTTTTTTTATCGTATTTGTCAAGCGCTTACTACATGCCAGTTACTGTGCTAAATCCTGGAATAGATACAAGCTAATCAGGTTGGACACAGTCCCTGTACCACATGGGGTTCACAGTACTAATCTCCATTTCACAGATGAGGTAACTGAGGTACGGGGAAATTAAGTGACTTGCCCAAGGTCACAAAGCAGACAGGGGGCAGGGCCATCATTAGAACTAAGGTCCTTCTGACTCCCAGACTCCAGCTTTCTCTCTTGGACCATGCTGCTCCTCCATTAGTTTAATGGAGTAAGTTGTTAAAGATATTAAGTTTCTGTTAAAAATCTATCCAGTTGTTAGCTTAATTTTGGATATCTTTGACACTGACTGAGCAAACACCTTGTGCCCAGAATAGCGGAATGTACACTTTTGAGTTCCTGAATGAAGCCCATTGAACAGAAAATGAATGACATTTTCTAGTGTTTAAGTTCACTGTCAGTAAACAAAATAGAAATGTTGAACAACAATAGCAGGTCACTATTATCCTCTCTCCATACTGCTGAGGAAGTGACTCTTTGGCTCTATACAATCTTTGATTGCACTTATATACTGAACCCTGTTTCTTTGGTTTTTAAGGATTTTCTCAATTTTAGCATCAAAGCATTGACAATCTTCAATAAAATTGTTAGGGTGTATTCCAATGTTTTTAAAATGTGGTTTGTGAATTGTATGTTTAGACATTCTTTAAAATGGGTTATGAAGTTTTAAATTGAGTACTGTGTGCCGAAGAGTACCATTCTCTACAACGCCCACTAGACTGTAAATTCCTTGAGGGTAGGTATCATCTCTACCAGCTCTGATGTATTGAACTCTCCCAAATGCATAATGTACTCCGTAATGTACTGTAATGTGTTATGTGAATTAAAGTAAGGGTGAATGATATTGTAAAAAGTACATAGAACTTAAATGTGTTAACTTGAAGGTGAATTCCTGGGTCTAGACTGAAGTGTAGCATTTGAATCCTTTTTCTCAGTAGCAGAAACACTTCACTGTTTTAATATATGTACCAATTAATGCTTTGTGATTCATCAATTTTTCAGTATTATTTATCTTGCATTTTAAAGAGGAAGAGTAAATTACTGAATGGCTGTCATCATTTATACATTGCTTTATACAGCATCCCAAACTAACCCCATCCCATAATAGGCTTTAAAATAAATAATTATTAGCATTGCACCATCAACATCATATGCACAAATGCATTTATTGAGCACCATACATAGCAGCTTTTCTGAAGATAATATTGGGACTAATAATAATGATGTTATTTGTTAAGCTCTCTTTGTTGAGCATTGTATTGAGCATTGGGAAAGACACGAAGATAATCAGGTGGGACACAGTTCCTTTGCTATGTGGGGCTAACAGCCAATTACTACTAATTAATATAAACCCCTTAAGAAATTAAGGGAAATGCAATTCACCTTGCCCAACAAGGATTTGTGAAGAAAGTTAAAAGTCTTCCTATTAGTCTATGCCACAACATCATTTAAACATAGAGCCTTCTTTTTGGAAAATAAAATACTATCTCCTGTTGAACAAACTCAATTTCACCCTGCAAATCAAGCAAGTTGAAGCTGAGATTTTGCAAAGTTTTGATTTGATTAAAATGTCAGTCTAGCTAAAGAGGAATTTGGAAGAGATGCCTTGGCAATATTTTTGCAGCCTACTAGTTTTTTTAATCATGTTTGTTTACCTTAAGTTTATTTTTCTTTGAGTAGAAACATATTGATTGTGAGCCCAGAGAGTTCCATCAGCTTAATGTGATTCAGTTATGTGGATAGCTCAACGTCAAACCTAAGTCTTTAAGTCAACCTCATTAGAAGCATATAGAAAATATAAAGATTGAAGACCAATTCCTATTGATCTGGTGTAAGTATGTTTTTGAAGTGTTTCTTTGGGTTCTTTTAAAGCTGGAAAGTAGATTAAATGTGAATGATCTTTTTATAAAGTTTAAAATCTATTTCTAATTAAAGCTCAGCAGGGAAATGGGATTCTGGTAAAAAGGTATCAAGGAGAAACAAACAGTTATTGTTCCATAAACAACATACTCAAGTGCATGAAAGGAAATGATTGGTTTGATCCAGTTAGCCAAAGATCAAAGGTCCGTAGTGGTGCTAAAATGAATTAGAGGCTATAAAGTGCAATCATAAATAGTATCATGATAGTTATATTAGCAGAAATATGATATGAAAACAAACATGGAAGACCTTCTTCCACTATTTTTGACACTGGTCAAGCACAAATTAGGTGATGAGTATCTCTCTGGATTCTGTGATTTTAGGAAAAGCCTGGAGATATAGAAAAGATTGAAATTGCTTAAGTGTTGGAAAATAGTTACCAAGGGAAAAATTTAAGGAGTTGTAATCACTGATTTTGAAGAAATGAAAGTTCGGCATTTGCTTATTAATTCTTTCCCCAGAGAGGCTACTGATCTACTGTTTTTGATTTCCACTGACAACAACTGAGATTAAGTAGATTTAAATGACAATTACTCTCCCCACTTTGAAAGTCTGATTAAAAGAAGGTCTCCTTTAAGAGGCTTTTCCAAACTAAATCCTCCTTTCCTCTTCTCCCACTTTCTTCTGTCATCCTTGCACTTGGATTCACACCCATTATTCACTCTTCCAAAAGCATTTATGTACGTATGCATAATTTATTTCTATTAATGGCTGGCCCTGCTCAGACCTTAAGCTAACTGTAGGCAGAAAATCTATCTACCAATCTGCTATATTGTACTCTCCCAAGTGTATAGTGCTTTACTCTGCACAGAGTAAACACTCAATAAATGTGAATGATAGATTAAATAACAGCAAGAAAGATGTAGCAGAGACATAAGGAACCATGTCTTGACACCGAGGAAGATGAGGGAAGCTTCTTCCCTATAGAACATCAAGACTGGGGGAAAACTGTGTTTGTGTGTGGTTCTGTTTTGAGTACTTCAATTTTATGATTTTGGCAGATATTTTTGAAGGTTGAATTTATGTGTTTGAATGCTTTATTTAAAGTCTAGTTCTCAGCTTTGTTAATAGCAAACCCAAGGATTAAATTGAAATATAAACGACCAAATAGCTTGGAATGTTTTGTGTACCAAACTCTGTGACATGTAAATAATGCTTTTTTGTGAGCTAGTCTTTCGAAAGCACAACAAACATACACGGGTATTGATTTTGGTATAAATCTACTGTTTCAGTAAGGCATTTTTTCAGGATATGCTGAAGTAAGTCTAAACTAGGAAAGGAAAATAGCCAGCCAGGCATTTTTATCATTCCTAGTGAATCAGAGAGTTTAAGTTCAAGGTTCTCCATATGTTTATTTTCAGATGTATTCATAAGTAGAGTGTTTTGTGGTACCTCATGACTCCAAAGTAGGAAACTTTGCTAAATTTTAATGTTTCAATCAGTTGATAAATGGCATTTATTGAGTACTTACTGTATGCATGCACTATTCTAAGCATTTGAGTACCATAAAGTTAATAGTCATGATCTGTGCCTTTAATGAGCTTATCATATAGTGAGGAGTAAATGGAAAATGACTTTCTGAACTGATTTTTTTTTTTTTACTTGAAGCATGACAAATTAAATTTGGCTCTTGCATTTGGGATCTAAGAAAGAGGTGGGGTGGACTGAAGCTGCCTGATCTCTCAAATAAGTATGGGAGAAATAAAGTGAGAAAGAGAAAGGGGGAAAAAAAGAGATCTATAAATCAACTAGTAAGAGAGCTGTAGTAAGGGAGGTTATACCTAAAGAAACAAAGCTACAGAAACATGACAGAAGTATGTAAGTAAAGGAACAAAAGTAGAAGATACTAGAGTCAATATGGGAAGACAGTGGTTTTCCATAATGGGGAAAGTACATTTCCCATGAGATTATTGGAAGCCCACAGTTCTCACCCTAAATCCCCAGAGTCCAGTGAAACTGGTGGGTGGGAACAGGTGGACTAGAAGTGTGTTGACTTTCAATATTTCAAGGCAGCTATTATCAATACTTTAGGCTTCCAAGTCAATTAAAAGCTCAAAAAGAGGCATAAAATACTGTATGCACTGCTTTAATTTGCCTCTGTGCTATGCTGAATCACAAAAAAAAGTAGATCTCCAGACTGTAAGCTGGCCGAAAAGTCAGACACCATTAATGCAGTTAAGATATTGGCAGATTCTGTGAAGAATTTTTCAAAGCTCAGGGATGTTCTGATTTTTTGTTCCCTTTTTTATTATTTAGTAAAACAAGACTGCTGTACTACTTGAGAGATTAATAATTTCCCTTATGAGGAATTCCTGATATATTAATTTTCTTCCAAAGTACCAATAAAAGGCTTTCAGGACAGTGGAGTTTAGTGAGAAGAAAGCAGGGCTGGGTGTGGGACCAGAGATGTGAACCACTTTGTTCCCTTATTACAGGAATTAATATTCTTGGTTGTCTGAAACTTTCAAGGATTTTCAAGGAAAGATATCCTATAAAAGCTCTCGGCAACTCATAGTAAAATTTGCATTACCAACCCTTATGCAGTTTTTCTCTAAACTGGCAGCCAAAAAAATAGTGGTGTTCCAAGGATAGGAATTTGATCCTAACAATATGTGACTGTCACCACAGAAACAGATCACTGTAAAGATGATGTTCTCAAATGTAGGAGACCTATAATTCTAAAAGTGTAAGTGGATTGGAGCCCAAACAGCTTGCTGGAAAAATTCATCAGGTTTTCTCTTGATTCCGGCTGAGACTCTGTTTCGATGTAATCACAGCATGGGGAGAGTATAAATTGCCTCATCTTCTGTTCTCCCAAGATGCGAGTCTTACAAGTTTTATCTGCAGGATTCACTGTAGCCTGAAAGATAGTTACTAGCATTATCAGAGTTCATGGCTGAGGTCGCAAAAAATGGAGAGTGCTCTGCACACAGTAAGTGCTCAATAAATATGATTGAATGAATGAATGAGAGTGTATGTTCATTGTTTAAATTGGGTGAAAGTGCTGCTGGTTAACAAATAATCTTCAAGAGATTCAACATAATTGCATGAAAATTATGCAATAGCTTTCTTATACTTGGCAACTCCAAAATGACATGTTCCCTGCCCTCAATTCATAGTTTCCTATCAAGATGAACTACCAGGCACTGTTCCAAAAAAGGAAATGTTCAAACAATAGTAACAGGTCTACACTTTTCCCTCACCCTCCTCACTTAAACTCATCAGCTCACATAGTTTCAACAACTCAGTCTATGGAAATGGTTCCTAAATCAATCAGTGATTGATATTTAAAGAGTGCTTATTGAAGGCAGGGCACCTGGGAGACTACAACACAGTAGAATCGGTAGATATGTTCCGTACCAAAAAGGAGCCTACCCTCTAGCGGTGAAAGACAGACATTTTAAAAATAAATTAGGGATAATTATTTCATCTGTAAATCTACATCTCTGACTCTGACTTTCCCTTGTTAATACTCATTTCCACTTGTCTTTGGGACTTCACAATATGGACTAGCTGCAGGATCTGAAGCCTATGTCTAAAATGGACCTCATTTCTTTCCTGAACCTTTTATTTTATTGATTTTCCCATCCCAGGTAGCAATACCTATCAAATATGACTAAAAACTCAAAGTCGTGGTGTCATGTTGGTTGCTATTTTAAAGGTATTGTGAAGGACAGCTCTTCTTTTTTTAAATGTCATTAAGCACTTACTATGTGCTTGGCACTGTATTAAGCACTGGGGTAGATACAAGCTAAACGGGTTGGACACAGTCCATGCTCGACAGTTTTGGGACCCATTTTACAGATGAGGTAACTGAAGCTTAGAGAAGTGAAGTGATTCGCCCAAGGTTCCGCAGCAAAGGGGGAGTGCTGATTATAATCCATTTTCAAACAATGCAGTAGAGACACAGGCTCTTGCAAAGCCATGCCAAAAGACAGATCAGCCTGTTGATCAGCACCCAGGCCCCAGGGAAGCTTGTGGGTTTACAATGAGATTAGAATTCCCGGCCAATTTAGGAAAATCACTTAACTATTTAATAAAAGAAAGGGCTTTTGTGAAAAGCTGGTTTTGTTCCTTCTCATTCTTGTGTTATGTTCGACATTATAAGCAAATTTATGTGAAAACAAGAGATCTGGGGAAAATGGAACAGCTGATTTTATTGGTCATTCATATAAATTGACAGAATAAAGTCCATGTTGTTCAAAGACTCAGAGTTTGTGGTCCAGGCTGTGCATGTGGTTTGATTTGAATTACATCTACTCCAACAAGTGATACACCTTTATTTGCCTCTGGTCAACAGCAATTAATTTGCTAACTTTTCAAATAGGTTTTGGGATTTAGTCAGTTTCACTTTCATGTTCTTTGACAATGCACTGGCTTTAGTTTGATCACAAATTTTTGATCTATTAATTATCCTTGTCCCTGGTTCACCTAAAGTTCATTCCTTTCTGTTTTTCATTCTGTTCTTGTTTTACAGCCAATTTGCTTGTAAATGGATTTTCTGCAGATAACTAGATGAGTAGATTACCATGACCCAAAATTTCATTCTTGACCCAATCTGTTTTGTTACTGAGATAAATGTATCATAAGATGAGCTATTATTTTTCCCTAAGAAATGGGACAGCAAGCAGTGTAAAGGTCTTCTGAAATTTTCAACCTAACTCTTTTGCCATAAATATTTCTTGATCCAAATCTAGTCCTGGATGTGGGCATTTGATTTTCATAGGATGATTTTTACCCCATAAATCTTAGCATTCAGCAGTACATCTTGCATTTCACAGTACAGCCTTGAATTTCTTTTCTGCTGGAATATTTTGTGTTTATTTGGAAAAGTGTGTTATTCATACAGAAGAAACCAGAGATTTCATTTGATTTTGTCTGGTTTTTTTCCTCTAATACAGCTAATTTAGGTAAAACCCCAAAATTTTAGCAAGCTTTTATTTTACAAAACACCTCGGTTGCCATCAATAAAAATTGAAATTTAGTTTCTCAGTGCATAAGCAACATAGGAATATGGAAGCAGGGGGAAGTACAAAATATGATGATGATAACATTTATTAAGCTCTGTGTGCCAAGAAATATGCTAAATGCTGAGGGAAGTACAGGATAATCAAATCAGACAAAGTTTGAGGAAACAACTTTCCTCAACTTTCCTCAGACAAAGAGAGGAACTTTCAACTGTCCTCGGACAATTCTCACATGGGGCTCCTAATCTAAGTAGGAGGAAGAACTGGGTATTGACTCCCTATTTTACAGATGAGGAAACCAAGATACAGATGAGCAAGCTGAGATACAGAGAAGTTAGGTACAGAGCAAGCAAGTGGCAGAGCCAGGTGTAAAACCCAGGTGCTCTGACTCCCAGGTTCTGAATCTTTCCACTAGGTCAGGCTGTTTTCCTTTAACCTTGCATTTCTGTAAGTGCAGAACTTCAAATAAAACAGAATATCTTTCTGTTTTAGACAACACAAATTAAAAATAGAATTTTAAGCAACGAACACATGAATTCTCCATTCTGAGCACATAAGGGTAAAGTCCTAAGTCAGAGCACTCCAAAAAAAAGCTATTTAACTCTAAAATTGGGTATATAAAGGGAAATAGGAATCACTTCTCATTATTTCCTTTCTAATGTGTATCTTGATCTTATTTATAGCTGAAAAGTTCAAGTTCGAAAGTATGGTTCTTGCTCCTTCACATCAACTACTCTTTTAGAAAGTGAAAAAAGTAAAAAGCATGGGACACGATTTAAGAGTTTTGCGAAGTGTGGTAATAGATTCTTCTTTTTTAGGCAAAAAGAAAAGAGACCTAGGACAATGATTGGGGCCCTGAATTCTCTCTCTACATTATTTATAGAATGAATTGCATAAGGTGGAAAAGTGGAAAAGGTGAGCAGGCCATAGAAGGCAGCTTGGCTCAGTGAGCAGGGTGAAATCTGACCAATGACAGGGATCAGTGATTTCTAATCAAAACTCTGTTGACTTGCTGGTTGACCCTTGCCAAGCCATTTAACATCTGGGGAGTTCAATTTCAACATTTGGAAACAGGACATCACTTTCAGATTGGCTATAAAATGAAGAACATTTTGTAGTATTCTTTCCTCAGTGATTACTTCTTGATCCTGTGAATTATTTTTCCTGACAACTAAAATAGTGGATTGGTGCAATGAAACCCAAATGATTCTCCTTTCTTGAAGAGAGGATTTAATCCATTGTCTACATAATTACCTAAATGATTCCCCTACTCTCTTTAGCCTCTGTTTCCTTTCTATGTATATTTATGCAGTAAAAATATTATTTCTATTAGTAAAATGATTTCCTCAGATATGTTGAGCCTAAATTTATTGTTCATTAACTATAAAGAATTGGTCTCCATTAGTATGCTCATCTTCGTTATGTTACTTAGGAATGTGGTTCCCTGCTGTGTTCCCCACTTTATATGTAAAAGGACAGTAGTTCTTTAGGTCCTTCTGAGAGTGGAGTAGAATTAGCCTTCTCTTCCTAGATATTTTCCCTCTAGTTTCAAATACAAATGAATGGTATAGAGAGTGCCATATTGCCCTAAAATGTGAGGTCTATCATCCCAACATGACCCAACACACACACCTTCTTTCCACATATAAACAGGATGCTTATTAGTGACAGTTTCCAATTTCTTTGCCTCTTTGGATTTATAGATTTGCTGTAGCTGCCATGCTTCCACCAAGTAATAACAGGTAGGAGAAGAGAGGGGAAGGATCTGGGCCTCTAGAAAGTCCATAATCTGCATTTTATATCTCTATACTGAGTTCAGAAAGACAAAGGTTAAAGGCTAATACAAATCAGGAACAGTTGCCATCCCCTTCTGCTTCCTGCAGAAAGATAGAAATATAGAATGATTCCCATATAAATCATTAGATCAATGGTATTTATTGAGTGTAAACTGTGTGGAAAGCATTATATTAAGGATTTGGGGGAGTACAGTACAATAGAGTTGGTAAACATGACCCCTATTCTTAAGGTGCTTACAGTGTAGTGGGGAGAGACAGGCAATAAATTACATTAGATAGAGGAAATGGCAGAGTATAAGGATATGGACATATGGTCTGTAGAATTTGGGGTGAGGTGGTTATCAAAGTGAGAAACAGTGTGGTCTTGGGAGTCAGGCTAAGAAAATCAGAAGGACCTGGGTTCTAATCCTGGCTCTGCCACATGTCTGCTGGGTGACCTTGGACAAGTTACTTAAATTATTTGGGCCTCGTGTAAAATAATAATGTTGGTATTTGTTAAGCGCTTACTATATGCCAAGCACTGTTCTAAGCGCTGGGGTAGACACAGGGGAATCAGGTTGTCCCACGTGGGGCTCACAGTCTTCATCCCCATTTTACAGATGAGGTAACTGAAGGACCGAGAAGTTAAGTGACTTGCCCAAAGTCACACAGCTGACAAGTGGCCGAGCCGGGATTCGAACCCATGACCTCTGATTCCAAAGCCCATGCTCTTTCCGCTGAGCCACGCTGGGATTAAGAGTGTGAGCCCCATTTAGGACAGGGACTGTGTCCAACCTGAGTAACTTGTCCCTACACCTAGCACTTAGAATAATGCTTGGCACATAGTAAGCACCTAACAAGTACAATTATTATGATAATAATAATAATTATTATTAAAATGCTTGAGAGGTACAGACCTAAGTGCATAAGTGATACTGGGGAGAGGATGAATAAGTTGGGGAAATGATGGGTTAGTCAGGGAAGGTCTCTTGGAAGAGATACAAGTTAGTAGTATTTGAAGACAGGGAGAGTTTGGTCCATCATAGAAGAGGGGAAGGGAGTTCCAGGCTAGAGGTAAGAGGAATGCAAGGTGTTGGAGGAGAGACAGGTGATATGTGCCTGGAGAATTTGGTTGTCATAAATTATAGCCTTGCCTTAGGTGTTTCAAGCGTAATCAGAAAGCAGGCAATCCTCCTAATCAGCATGATCGGTATCTCACATACCCAAACACACGCACCCACACACACAGAAAACACCAGCTCTCTTACTGAGATCACTAGTTCTACATGAAGATGGAAATTATTGAATAAACAATTGGAACCAGCTCTTCCAAGATCAGTTCAAACAGGACTCAGGGAGCATGTTGATCTGTTTGATCATAATAGTCTCCTGAAATGGAATAGTTGTCTTTTGTTATGGTATTTGTTAAGCACTAACTGTGTTTCAGCATGGTAGTAATCTTTCTAATGCAACTGGCTTGATTCACCTGCATTTAAATTTGAGCATCCCCTTCACTAGCCAACTAGTTTCTCACAGAAGTGATAAGCTAATGGGTATAAAATGAACATAATTACTTCAGCTTTAGCTGACTAACACTAACCTTTAAAGGACCATTCAGACTTCGTGAATAATTTTTGCTGATTTAGGGGCTGCCGTTCTGTAGTTGCCAAATTCAGGACAGAAAAAAACTTGATTTCATGATGTGAAGTTTTGTACCACATTTTTTTATGAGAGTTTCAAATTTTATCTAAAACTCTTTACATTTACATGCTGTCAAACTAGTTAATGCTTTTTTAATATTCCATCAGTGGATAAATCAGCAGCTACAGTTGCATGAATGGAAAGCCTTAGAGAATCGCTTCCTATTGGCATTGAGAGATTACAAAGATATGTACTTTATTACTTTCTGTCTATCTTAGAGATCCTTTAGAATTTCAGTCCCATATATTTTTCTTTCATATCTGATTAAAGATCAAAGACTCCATTTACCTGGAATTTCTCATTTCTTCTAGAGTGCAGTTTAATTTTGTCAGTTCATCTTGGAGTTTGCTATTTGTAGTTGTTGCTTTTAAACTCAAATTATTCTTGCACAAGCAAATTTCTACTTTGTCCAGAAATATTTATTTCTCCATAGTGTTCCTTTCAATATCCAATAAATGTGAATAAGATTTTTTAATGACTCATAGAATAAAATTCTGAAGGGAAGCAGGAGTTAAATTTACTCAATATGCACTTGTTGCTCATATTTCTTACTTTTTATCTGAGTGATTTAAATTACTTCCATTCAATTACTTGAGAGAAAAAAAGGTTATTGAATTCTAGTAATATAAAAAATGTGATTATTGAATGACCCTGCTTCTCTCCATTCACTTCTTGCTAGCAAATTTGGAGAAATGGAGATGCAGAATAGCCCAGTGGATAGAGTACATGCCTGCAAGTCAGAAGGACCTGTGTTCTATCCAAGCTCTGCCGTTTGTCTGCTGTGTGACCTTCACAAGTCACTTAACTTCTCTGTACTTCAGTTACCTCATCTCTCAAATGGGGGGGGGGTAATACTGATGATTATGCAATGATGATGATTATGATTATGAATACTTAGATGATGATGGTACTTTTTAAGAGCTTCTCATGTGCCAAGGACTGTTCTAAGCACTGGAGTAGATATAAGGTAATCAGGTTGGACACAGTCCCTGTCCCACATGGGGCTCACAATCTTACTCCCTATTTTACATATGGTGTAACTGAGGCACAGAGAAAGAAGTGACATGCCCAAGACCACGCAGCAGACATGCGGAAGAGTTGGGATTAGAACTCATGACCTTCTGACTCCCAGGCCCATTCTCTCTCCACTACACCATGCTGTTTCTCTGGAAACCTATGTGGGATATGGATGGTGTCAAACTTAACTAGCTTGTTTATAGCTCAGCACTTAGTAGAGTGCCTGGCACATAGTAGGTGCTTAACAAATACCATAAAACATGCATATATGATTTAGGATTTTCAGTAATACTTTTAGACCTCTAGAAGTTTATAAGAATATTCATTCATTCAATAGGATTTATTGAGCGCTTACTATGTGCAGACCACTGTACTAAGCACTTGGAATGTACAATTCAGCAATGGATAGAGACAATCCCTGCCCATTGACGGGCTCACAGTCTGATCGGGGGAGACAGATGGCAGAGCAAAACAGAACGAAACAGAAACAAGGCAACTTAATCATGATCAATAGAATCAAGGGGATGTACACCTCATTAACAAAATAAATAGGGAAATTAAAATATATACAAATGAGCACAGAGCTGAGGAGAGGGGAAGGGAAAGGGGGAGGAGCAGAGGGAAAGGGGGAAAGGAGGCTTACCTGAGGGGAGGTGAAGGGGGAACAGAGAGGGAGCAGAGGGAAAAGGGGAAGCTCAGTCTGGGAAGGCCTCTTGGAGGAGGTGAGCTCTCAGTAGGGCTTTGAAGAGGGGAAGAGAGTTGGTTTGGCAGAGGTGAGGAGGGAGGCCATTCCAAGACAGAGTAATGTAGGACGTCCCTTCAGCACCCACCTGACCGAGCAACTGATCTCACCAGAGCATGCTTTCATTTCTAGAGAGAGCAGAGATATACATTCTAGGCATCTAGGCTAGGGCTGGGTCACTTTCAGACTTCCCTGTAGTAGAAGTACAAAGGAAGGTCAGAATTTTTTAGTTCTTTTCTACAAGCAAACTCGATATGAAAGCCTCTTTGAACTCACTGGAGAATAAGGTAGAACATATTTTTAACAGATTTGAAAGGCAAGACAAGAAAGTTAAAGGGCAGGAATGCCATAGAGACAATGAAATTGCAAACCTTGTGGAAGCAGGGGAGAGATGTAATGATTTTCCCTACACGTGTGATTAAATCCCAACAGATTATGAATAGAAAAAGTGGAAAAAGTTGAAACCCAAGTAAGAGCTGGGAATATGTGGCTTGCCTCGATCCTAGGATCGAGTAGAAAATGAAAATATCACTGCATAGTGGGCCAAGTTATTTAACGTGTCTCATTTTGTTATGTAAGAGATACCGTTTGGATAGTGGGTACCAAATAATCGACATGTATCTGGAAGCCAGTTTTTCTAGGCAAAGAAGAAAGGGCATCCATCTTCTAATCCACAATTATGACTGCTATATTTTATACCTCTGGTTGTAACTATCATGCTTTTTCTTAAGAGGAACATCAACGCAAGCTCCTACCAAAACAAATGGTTAACAATTAAGGAATAGCTCTTAAAACTTGGCTTTGCAAAGGGAGGAAGGGTGCAATCAAGATCAAGGGATAGAAAGGTGAAAATGGCCCTATTAGGAGAAATTCAAGAGCTAATATTTCCAGAAAATGGTTGGCAAAACATTTTTGAGAGGATATATAATGTGTTTTTCCTCAATTATATTTCATTGCCATTTCTACTTGCTTCATTTTTCTAATCTAACAGTTTTTCACATGCCTTTGTGCATACTTAGTTTTTTTAATGTATTTTTAATTGATGAAGATTCTGAATAACCTGAGAGATATTTGAGAGCAAGGCTACACCTAGAGCAAAGTGCTTTATATGGCTTCCAGGACAGGTGAATGGAAGGTAGCATGGTCCTAAATCCCCAATAGGCTTTCTGGAAGGAGGCTGAATTCTCAGGAAATAGTGGAGAAACTCCCTCCCTCTCTGAAAGTGAGGCAGAGTTCTCCTAGAGGAAGAGCTAGGAGAAAGAAGTCAGTGTGGGTCTTTTATGTGTTCCATGTCTGCCTGCGTGCTCCCAGGAGACGCCTCCAGAAGATATTTTCTTTGCAGGAAAGTATGTCTCTCAGTCTAAGCTATGAGTAGACTAAAACTTTAGCTAGGGCAATTTAATTTGATCATTGCATTAGACTGAACCCTGTTTCTAAGCCAAACCTTTAGGCAGCTGCATGGAGAAGCACGTGCTTGTCTGTTACTCAGCTCATTCACTTAGCCGTGGCAATCTTGAATCTCGGTGACTTTAAATATTAACTTGTAAACTTCGACTTCAGTATTTTCATTTGTGATCCATACCAATCTGTGATACTGATTATCTTATATCTATACCAGAGCGTAGTACAATGTTTTAATGTAGACTTTAAGCGCTCCTTTTGGCTGTAAGCACCTTGTAGGCAGGAATGTGTCTACAGATTCTGTTGTATATTACTCTCCCAAGTACTTGATACAGTGTTCCTGGCACAAGATGCTCAATAAATACTACTAATTGATTGACATGTAGTAAGCATTTAACAATATTTATTAATAATTAACATTTATTATTAATAATGTAATGTTATAATATACATTGATAATATTTTATTAATAAAGGCCACTTTAGTATTAAAACCTCTTATCTGCCTTGAATAATAATATCAAGCATAGCATGGTTCATCTTTTTTGATGTATTTCAGTGGCATGTAGTTAAGAAATCCCAAATTTAATCTCGGCGGAGTCTAATAATGGGTATTGACTCTTCAAGAGATGAGAAAGTAGAAGTGGTCTTGAAATGCTTCAGTTGCAGCTGAAAGGATGTTCAGGCCTGCGTTTCTAGAACTGCATTGCACTGAGAAGTCCTCAAGAGACTTAAAAGGTTAATCTGATTGCCCATAAGTGTCTCTCACATTATCGTGGTATTAGACTCAGAAGCAAATCCTTCTTGAAATTTGCACTGCCTTGTCATACAACACTGCAGAAGGATTAAAATCAATGGAATCTCTCCTATATTCATCTAAGAGGAAAAAGAGGGGCTGCATAGCTGTTCATTATACAAAAATCCTTGTAAACATGGCTGAACTAGGTTCCCATATGGAAAAGTGGCCAAAGTCAGTGTAAAGAATAAAAAGAAGGAGATTGGAAGACAAGATTTGCCACTGTAGACCTAGGGATTAGCAAAGTTATCCTTCATATTTAAAGGAGACACCACTGACCTTGATTTCCACCTATAAATGCATGTGTAGCTGAGAAAGTCATATATGGGACCCACAGTCCAGGGACACAGTACACAAAAATTATTGTGCTATGCTATATATGTTATGGTGTTTTTTACTCTTTTAAATGGTTTTCTCTCATTCCTTAAGCAAAGAAATCTAGAGAGTATTTCATATATGCTAGGAGCCCACACCTCATAATACTTGGCCTACAGTCCTCTAAGGCTTTTATGGGGAGAAAGGTATACTGAGGCACAGAGAAGTTAACTGGCATGCCCAGGGTCACACAATAGACATGTGGTGAGCTGGAATTGGAACCAGGTCCTTCTGACTCCTAGGCCCATGCTCTATCCACTAGGCCACTTTGAAGTAGCCTCAAATTACATTGCCATCACCTCTTTTACCATAGATATTGATTTGAATAAAATACATTGATTCCTCACCCCATGGAAATCTTCTGGTCATGGTCCAAGGCTAGGAATTGGCAGAGAAAGAGAAACAGCTACTAGCATAAGGTGAAGGGGTAGAGAGATAGAAACAGAGACACCCTGACTGACTGGCTTTCCTCTAGAAGATCACAAAAGAAACCAACGTCACAACTTCTTTAGACCTCAGTTTCTTTATCTGTAAAATGGGGATTGAATATTTCTTCTTCCCCCACACCTTAACTGTAGATTTAGACTGTGAGAATAGGTATTGTCCCTCATCTTATTGAATCATTTGCACCCCAGTGTTTATCACTGTGTAAATTTTTGTATGACAATGTATTTCCATGCCAGAACAACTCAGCAAATGAAATTTAATATTTGATTAACATTAATCAAATATTATATTTCATGAATCTCACCATAAGTTAAAACCTAAGGAAATTTTCTATACCTGTTTCTCCTAGGTAAATATCTAAGAATCCTTTGTCATTATGTGGGATATGGGGGAATATATATTGCATATAACTGAATACAAATGCTAATTTCTAAACACAGGTCTGGTTTGCCCTTGCAAATTCAGGTGGAGAGTTTGGATTATTCAGAATTGTAGAAAAGGAAAAAAGTTTATGTCTGGATTACTTAGATATTACCCTGAAGGGATAGCATTGTGAATCCAATAATGAGCTGTAACTGAAATGTTTTCCCAAAAGATAAATAGGGATATTTCAAAAGGAAGAGCAGAAAGAACAGGTAAAACATACATTGTAAGACAGTTTCACTGGGTAGAAATGAAATGAAAAAAGGCATCAAAGTTGGAGCAGAAAATCTTTGTGCAGTACAGAGGTATAAAGAAGGTTACAGTGGGGGCAGAATTTTATGAAATCAGAGCAAACAAAAACACACTTCTCTCTGAACTTCACTTTTTTCCCATTGTAACTAAGATGTTTGCTTTTCTGGGGTAAATGTGAACTGTTTACTGAACATTTAAGCACTCTCTGTTGTCCCCCATTAGTGGATATATTAGTTCTCTGCCCCAGGGTGTTTCTAAAGGAAACAAACTAAAAAGCAAATTGTGGTATTGACAGTTTAGAGCAGTCAAGAAGTCCGGGTTGTAGATACCTCCAAGGCCCGGGATCCCGAAAGAACTCAGGCAATGAAGAAGGGATACTTGATCTCCAATTAGAATGGGGAATTAGTGCAATGACTTAAATAATTTTAGTATTTTAATTGATAAAAAATATAAAATCAGTCATATTCATTTAATTATATTAGCATCACTTTCTCAAAATCAAGAATTTGTGAAGATGATTTACTTCACTCTAAGAAGAGTCAAAATGAGATATATTGGACTGATTCTGTAGCAATGTGAAAGTGTCATTAAATTCTTCACAAAAACCCTCCAAATTAAAATATTGTCTTGAACCCCTTTGTTATTACAGTTAAAAATTCTAGCGGATCTATTTTTTATATGTTTTTACATTCAGCGCTCTCTTCATGACCTGTAATTTTATTTATAACTTAGTTACATTTATTCTTCCACCAGAATAGACAGAAAGAGTGAAGGGAAAGTGGAAATGAAAATAGTATCAATTATTCCCAGTTAAATGATCATTTTCTCTTCATTTCTAATGGCAATATTATCCATTTTGTTACACTAATACTAAGAACTGGGATTGTGTAATTAGGTGGAGTTGAGATTCATACAAGCTATGGTTTTCTAGTTCTGTCATGGAAATGTAAAGAAAGGTAGTGTATCTTTCTGAGAAACTAGTTAACAACTAAGCTGTCCTTATATACCTTTTCTGCTTGCATAATTGCCCCAGTTTTTGCATAATTTTTGCAACACTGAAACAGGGAGGTTTTATGAGTTAAAGTCTTAAGATGCAAATTTATTGAGTGTTTATGCAGGGCACTAAACCGAGTGCTTGGAAGAGTGTAATACAATAGAGATGGTAGCAAAAATCCGTGCCCCCAGGAGGCTTACAGTCTGGAGGGGGACACAGACAGTAAATAAATTACACATAGGAGAAATTGCAGAGTAAAAGGGGAAACAAGTTCTTTAGAGCTGGGGTTGAGTGGGTGTCAAAATGCTTAAGGGGTACAGACCCAAATACATAGGTGCATCAAAAGGGAGAGTCAGTGGGATTGGAAAATAAGGGATAAGTCAAGGAAGATATCATGGAGGAGATATAAATTATAAAAGAGAAAAAAACGAGGTGGAAGGAAGGGAAAAGGAAGTAACAAGACACTTGAGATTGTTTCTTTTCTACTGCACTTTCTTTAAATGCCCCATAGGAAAGGAACTCTGTGACGTAGTCCCCCCTTACTCTCTTCTGGCTTTCTCAACCTTCTATTCCTTCGCTCCTGATGGAAACCTATCACTTCTTAGGAAGTCTGAGGAACCAAAAATATTAATATTTTATTTTCTCCTCAAAACTCTGGGTGAGGGAATTATTCAGTGGAGGCAATTATGGAAAGAAATATGTAATCATCAGAGCAGTAGTATTAAGAGCTTAATACATGAAAGCGCTCTATGAAGCTCTGGGAAAGAAGCACATGGTTGAGATGTAAACACAGCCATTAGGGGATCACAATCTAACACTAAGAGGGGGATGGGGTTGTTGACAGACCCATATGATAAGACAAAGGTAAGGAGGCCAATAATGAAAAGAGCAGTGGGATTTCAGGATCCTTGAGGCTCAGACCAGCATTCAAAGAGTCACACATAGAGTGATGACTTTCAGAACATTCTGAAAGTTGAAGAGGCATCATCCTGCTTCACAGGTGTATGAAATCACTAAACAGACAATAAGTATTGATTTGGATGGCTAAAGAAGGTTAGACCTATAAAGCCAGAGAGGAGGTGACATATGGGTTGCCTTTGTAATAATGCAGAGACCTCAAAATGTTCTGACCAAATTTCTCCTTTAACATTATAAGGGAGAGGAGAAATTGTCCTGCTTGATTTGTTTGAGATTTGTGATTAGGCTAGAAAACAGAATTTGACTAAACTGAAGACCATTAGATTAAAATAATGTAAAGATACGTATGTTTTAATAAAATATTTATCCATAGAGATAATCAGTTTTTAGACCGGAAACAGTCCCTTCCTTACTTTAGCACTCCCATGCATAGAGTAAATGTAAGTAATATAAACAAATGTGATGAATTGTCCTGAATTTTAATTCTAATTTTTACTAAGTATAAAATACATTCTTGGGAATCAGTGCATTTGGCCCAGTTTGAAATGTATTTCATATTAATGAACCATAAACATATATTGCTTCTTTGGAGTTGTATATATTGTTTATTGCTCCCTACCAATTTCCCATCCACGTTCTTCTCCAGACAGAGGATGCTAGGGATCAATATTCAATTTTGAAGGAATTTCACTACTTTCCAGTCTGTGACAACTCAGTGTCTATGGAATTTTCATAGTTGGAAGCAAGAGATTTATGATGCACAGCATAAATTTTCTTTGGTCTATCAAATTTTTCTGATATATGAACTATTTTGATGATTTTTTTCCATCTTGAAATAAATTCTATGAATCATTCTGATAGAAAATGATGTCTTTATTTGTGCTGTTTAAATCCAATTTCTGTCTTTTGCAGTTCAGGCATGTCAATAGAAATTAAAAATTAGAAGTACCCCTGGCCTTAAAATGCTATATCTAGTAAAATGGGTCATGATGCTTTAGTTCCTAGTCATCTGAAATACAGACAATCATTTTAAAAGTAGGCTTTTTAAAGCCAGAGACTTTTGTGAGGTGGCAATACACTTTTCAAAGCTCAACCTTTCCATTTTGGAAAAAAAAGGCTTGTTAGTGGTATTCCAAAGATACAGAGAAAGGGAAAGGCTGTTTTTGCTAGGAGTGCTCTGAGAGCAATACGAGTCCATAATTTTGATCTTTATCTGAAGGATTTCCTTCTAGAAGATGTATCCTTAGCACAGAACCTCAGGAACTGTTTTCTTCCGACTCAACTAGTGAAGTGTTTATGATATTTTTAACTAAAGGGAGTTTTAGCTTTTATTAATTCTGCATGATCTCTAACAAGAAAGGTAATTGTCGAATTGAGAAATTTAAGGTAATGTTTTAGAAATGCAGTAAGTATTTAGAAAAGCTAGCATAATAGGTGATTTTCAGTAGGTAATGCTTTTATACATTGAATGTGCCCAATAAATATAGCATTTCATTGTTAATATCTCAGATCTAGGTGAACTGGATAATTGCTCTAGTGTGAACAATTACTGTGAGTCATGGAAGTAGGCTTCCTGGCCCAGAATACCTTCAGGTGGGTGGCAGGTGATGGTTTATTGGCATGCTGCCTCCTTCTCCTTCTACTCCCCAAACCTGGCTGCTGTCCCAGGCCTCTTGTTTCACTAATGCCAGTTCCCTGCGGAGACATCTGAGAATCCCTAGATCTTCCCTTACTTACATTGTTTTGGAATCCTATCTGTCATCAACCCTCAAAGTGTTTTCTCTCTCTCTCCTCTCTCTCAGCAGGTACTACCACATAGGTAAGTGGGGAAACTTGCTAAAGGAAAGATGTTTGCTTTTGTTTCATTTTCAAAGCTAAACCAAAAAAATCCATTTTCTTAGTGCTGCAGGCTTTTCTTACTAAAAATTACCTTGCTTAAAATAGCTTCCACTGAATTTCCCATCAAACCTTTAGATCCTAATGAAGAGTAAGAAGCCAATGGCAATCACATCCCTAAACATTATTAAGTGATAATAGTTTTTCTGGTCTTTAGGATATTGCTTTTATGAGCACATTAGTAGTAGATTTGAAAGCCCATCAATGTTATTTTAATGTACTGTTACATATGACCACATAAAAAAAAGTATTGCTCTCTTAAGAAACACTTTGACGATTAAAGAAATTTAATTGAGCTTTACCCACTCATAGAACATAGCATATTTGTCATTTAAAAACATACCAAATACTTCATAGTATAATTAAATTTTGAATGCTTTATTTTTCTTGTCTTTCTTCACAGTTTATGTCTTCTTTACTAGTACTCATTTTTGAGCTGATGATAAGGAAGAGTTGGTCATATTTTCCTAGTATTATACATCTTCCTAAAATGCATTATAAAGTCTTTTGTTTTGGCTTCCTTTCCCACACCACTCACTGGTCAGGGCAGATGTGCATATAATTTTGGATCAATCATTAGTTTCTCCATTCTTTCTAAAGAATAGGGAATTTTATTTATAAAGTCTTGACAGAAAAAGCCATTATTTTTCCTGACTTAAATGGAAAAACTCTAAATGATTTGTCAGTAATTTGGAACTATCACTCGCACTGATCCAAAGACGGACAATTTAGAAGCTTCATGATTGGTTTGCACAAAATAATTAATATCGATCAGTGATATCTCTCTAGGGACAAGTTAAGGCCTCCGTGCAAGGGAAATGATGGCTTTGAAAGGAATTCTAAGCTAAAGATGGGCAGACAACTGAGTGACTGGAAAATGAGAAAAATGAAAAAGGGGTACAGTCCAAATTGAATCTAAAAGTAGTGAAATCAGAAGTGTTGATATTACTATGATTATTGTTATTATTAGTAGTACTCTATTTGTTAAGCACTTATGCAGGTGTCAAGCACTGTTCTAAGCATTGGGGTAGATACAAGATAAACAGATTGGACAAAGTACCTGTCATACATGGGGCTCACAGTCTAAGTAAGAAGAACAGGTGTTTTATATTTTTGAAAGTGTAAATGTTAGTCCTCATTTTAAAGATGAGGAAACAGAGATACAGAGCAGTTAAGCGATTTGCTCAACATGACATAGCAGACAGGTGGCAGACCCGGGATTAGAACCCAAGTCCTCTGATTCATGGGACCATTCCCATGAATGGTCATTAGGCCACACTACTGTTCCTCCAGATTACCGGTGAATATAGGCAGAGGGATAAAGTGAGTGACTCTCAGGGAAGAGAGGCTTTGATTCAAAAAGGAGAGAAAGACTCATCATCATGAGTGAGTCCAAAGCTTCTTTTTCTCATCCTTATACCAAGAAGGAAAACTTTGGTTCTAACCTTGTTGGGAGGAAGAAGGAGCAATCCTCAGTTCTAGTCATTTTGAAATTTGTGAAGTGCATAAAGCCATGTTAACAAAATTCTATTTAAATTTTCACCTAGCAAGAAATGCAGAGTCAATAAATGAAGGTGATACAGGATGTACAGGCTGTGGGTACCCAGTGGTTAATGCTGAACTAAGCACTAAGAAAACAAGACTGAGAACATCACAAAAGCAGAACAAAGTCTAGAAAACCTGGAAAATAGAGATAAGACAATAGCAACAAGGAGAAGGTCACTCTCGCCTTTGAATACAGATAGAAGAATTAGCTTCGGGAAATCGTCAAGGGTATCCGTGACAAACTCTGAGATACCATGAGAAGTAGGAACAATAGCTAGTAGGACTAGATAAATGAAGTAATCAATGTGTCAGGATAGCTTGTTAGTAGTGATGAATGGAACATCTGGCAGGTGGTGACATATGTAAGACAGGCAATTGGGATGAATTCAACTTGGTAAACTTTAGATTTTAAATAGGGCTCCACTGAGGTCTCCTTGGCAACAACTGTAAGACTGAATGAGCATAAAATGGAATTACAGGAAAGATAAACTCTCTTCTGGTTTTCTAGGATTCCATGGTGTGGGAGAGGTCTATTAGCTGAAGGAGAACCTAGAACTTAACATATAAAAGACAATGAGGCAAGATTTAATTAGTATAAATTTCCTTTGAAAAAAAGCTTTATTACCAATATTTTTATTCATAAGTATTATTATTATTAGTTATGATAGTTAAGCACTGTTTTAATTACTGAGGTATTCTATTAGGTAAGACACAGTGCCTGTCCCATGTGAGGCTCACAATCTAAGTAGGAAGTAGAACAGATATTCAATTTCCATTTTACAGATGAGAAAACTGGGGCACAAAGAAGTTAAGTGGCTTGCCTTAGGTTACACAATAAGCAATTGGAAGAGCTAGGGTTTAGAACCCAGGTCCTCTGATTCCCAGGCCCATGCTCTTCCCACTAGGCCATGCTGCTTCCCAGGAAACAGATAACTTTTCTGGAGGGAGAGGCAGGATCTCAGTAACTCACCTTCTTCCCAATATTAATAATAATAATAATGTTGGTATTTGTGAAGAGCTTACTATGTGCAGAGCACTGTTCTAAGCGCTGGGGTAGATGCAGGGTAATCAAGTTGTCCCTCGTGAGGCTCACAGTCTTAATCCCCATTTTACAGATGAGGTAACTGAGGCACAGAGAAATTAAGTGACTTGCCCACAGTCACACAGCTGACAAGTGGCAGCGCCGGGATTCAAACCTATGACCTCTGACTCCCAAGCCCGTGCTCTTTCCACTGAGCCATGCTGCTTATCTCTGTCACCCCCGATAATAGGCTGAATGTAGAAAAAGATGTTGAGGTGACTATTGAAGTGGATTTCAACCTTTTTATCCCCATGCACTTCTTCGTTGGGGCATAGGTTCTTAAAGACCACTTGCCCAACTCACTCCTCTTTGGTACCACGGAAAGGAAGTGCACTCTTACATTCCCATGTCTTCTCAACAGTCTCACTCTTCAGTCAGTTACATGATCAAAGTACCAACTTCAGCCATCATGCATAGTACCTACTAGTCCCACCATCCACCTGAGGGCCTGCAAAAGTAGCAATATTCCACTTATGATAATGGTAGTAGTGATTATAAGCATTCCAAAGAACCAGAAGGAGTGACAAGTGAAGAAGTGGAAGGAGGAAATAGGTGACCGGTACAGGATGTGCAGGCTGTGGGTGCCCAGTGGTTAATGCTGAAGTGATAGCAGTCCTGAGACTCCAATTCCCTCACGTTCAGCAACTGCTGTTTCCAGCCCTGTTGGATTTCAAGAAGGGCTTCCTCCTAGCTTTGAACCAGGCAGCACCAGAAGAAAAGAACCTTTCTCCACATCCTTGGCTTTGGATGATAGGGGGACTAGGATACTACAAGAGCAGATGTGGTGCTTAATCCCTGCAGGATTTCTGTATATATCCAGATTTTATTTGAAAATATGTCTCCCCCTTTAGACTGTAAACTCCCTGTGGGCAGGATACATGTGTATCATTTTTGTTACATTTTACTCTGCCACGCACTTAATACAATGCTCTGCACACTTTAAACACTCAGTAAGTGCTATCGACTGATGAACTGATTAATGAAGAGGTCTGGGGCCTGCAACTCCTATAGATCATTCCACATAGGGGAGTTTAGGGTCTCACTCTGGATTCTGGGTATAAAACTTGGCAAGTTCACAATGCCTAACAAAGCATCTGTGACATTTATAACTTTCCCTCATCAACAAGTACCCCTGCTACCATCACGTTCCATGAATAGAATCCCAGGGATAAATCTGCTGTCACATGCTCTCAGATCCTTCACAGAGGCAGAACAAAGCAGCCAAGGTAACTGCCGCCTTGCATCACTCCACAATGTCCCTGTTCTGAACATGCTCTGTATTCACTGGGCTAGGGATAATATTTTCTGTCACACTATTGGCTTTCTCTCCATTTAAAGCTTGCTATGTATGTGTTTACCTGGCAGCTCATACCAGCTCTCATCTTTGCCAAGGGGAGATTCCAATCACTCAATCAGTGGTATTTATTGAGCAATTACTCTGTGCGGAGCATTGTCCTCAGCACTTGGGAAAGTACAAGATTACAGAGTTTGTAGAGTTGATCCCTGCCTACAAGGAGAAGCAGCTTGGCCTTGTGCAAAGAGCACAGGCCTGGGAGCCGAAGGACCTGGGTTCTAATTCTGATTTTACCACTTGTAGGCTGTATGACCTAAGGCAAATCTTTTAACTTCTCTGGCCTTCAATTACATCATATGTATAATAGGGATTAAGACTGTCAGTCCATGTGGGGTAGAGACTGTGTCCAACCTGATTGTCTTGTACCTTTACCAGTGTTTGGTGTGGTTCCTGTCACATGGTAAGTGCTTAACAAATATTTTTTTTTAAAAAAAAGAAGCATACACTCTGCATAGGGACGCAGTCTGTAGACAGTAAAGGGGAAAATCACCCACAGAATGAAGGCTCCCCAAAACCTCAACCAGTCTGGAGGCTGCTGTAGTAATTGATGCAGATGTCATTGTACCATGGATTCTGAGCCACAAGAAGCCTAAGATTCTTCTCTTTTAGCCCATAGCATTCTACAATTCTGTTTTTATTTTGGATATTTGTCTTTGTGTTGTGGATTCTCATTTCATCAGTCAGTGATATTTCTTGAGCTCTTACTATGTGCTAAGCTCTTGGGACAGTACGGTACAACAGAATTAGCAGACACGTTCCCTGCCTGTAATTAGCAGATTCATTCATTAGTATTTATTGAGCACTTACTATGTGCAGAGCACTATACTAAGCACTTGGAATGTACAATTTGGCAACAGGTAGAAACAATCCCTGCCCAGTGACGGGCTCACAGTCTAAATGTGGGAGACAGCAAAGCAAAACAGAACAGAACAAAACAAGAGCAAGACAACATCATCAAGATAAAGATGTACATGTCCCCTGGAGTTGGGGGTGGACTGAAGATCAAATGTTCAAAGAACACAAATCCAAGTGCACAGAGGATGCAGAAGAGACAGCAAGCTGGGGAAGGGAGCACTTAATCTGAGAAGCTTTCTCGGGGGATGTCTGAACTTCATAATGCTTTCAAGGTGGAGAGAGTAGTGGGCTGGTAGATAGGGAGAAGGCAGCTCCAGGGTAGGGGGAGCATGCAGGAAAGAGATCAGTGATGAGATAGATGAGATCGGGACACAATGAGTAAGTTGGTGCTAGAGGAGGAGAGTGTGAGGGCTGGGAGTAGTAGGAGATCAGTGAAATAAGTTTAAGATGGGGTGAGCTGATTGAGTGCTTTCCTGATGTCTGTATCCTGTCCCTTCTCTCCACATATACTCTTAGACCATGAATCTCTTGAGGAACAGGGACCATGACTAATTCCCACCTGTGAATTCTCTCCCAGCATTTAGTACAGTGCCCCAAATACAGTAAGCACTTAATAAATACCCTTACTACTTCTAGAGAAATTAAATTAAAATTGACTTAGTAGTGCAACTGCACGTATTGAGCTGATGGGAGTTTAAAAGTTTAATTGAAATGGTAATTTGAAAGCTTCCTTTGGGCCCCATAGGTTATCTTCCAGATTTCCCTGCTGCCTGAATGAAGTTAAGAAGATATACATTATTTCCACTTATTCATAACTGTAGACTAGGAGCTGTACAGCACTAAAAAACAGAAATGGACAAGAAAAAGAGCATGGCCTAATGGATAGAGCACAGACCTGGGAGTCAGAAGGACCTGGGTTCTAATCCTAGCTCCTCCTCTTATCTGCTGTGTGACCTTGGGCAAATCACTTAATTTCTCTGTGCCTCAGTTCCTTAATCTGTAGAATGGGGATTAAGACTTTAAACCCTATGTGGGACAGGGATTGGATATAACCTAATCAGCTTGTATCTAACCCAGTACTTAGTACAGTGCCTGGCACAGAATAAGCGCTTAACAAGTACCATTAAAAAAGGAGGGGAGAAAGATAATGGAGCAGAGGAGGTTATAATCTAAAGTGCAGGTGTTTCAGAACCCAGAAAGTTTGGAAAGCAGCAGCTTAAAAACACTTAGAATTGGTAGGTAAACCCACTTATTTATTTCCCCAGTCAAAACCATGTTGAGAATTAATGAAAAATTAATAGCAAATATTGAATGGGCTTCACCATTAAAACATAGAAGTGGTTTTACATGAGGAAAAAATACTCCGGTAAAGAAAATGTTTGCGTTGAGATTTAATTGCCAGCTGTGTTTTCAAATGATCTGAAATATGGAAATAATGTTATCACTCTGGGAACAAATCCAAGAAACCCACATAATCTTCAATAGAAGAAAAGAAACAGCAACTCTTTTGATGTCATGTAAATTTTAAAAAAAAACTTCTAATTTTGATGTTGGTAACTGAAACTTCATTTCTGAATTTGGACCAAGCTATTTTACAGCTTTCTAGTTAAAGTCTCTTGATTTCTCCAATACATTTTCAGGACACTACAAATCAGATTATTGTAGTGGCTTTAAGCATAATGAAAGTTTAATTTCCAATGGGTCCTTTGCTAAGTTACTTTTCATAAGGATCACAACTATGGAAACTGTTTTCCCATGTCAATTTCAAGACTGAAGACTAATCCATTTTCAGAGTACATGGAAATTATCAAAGGGTCATAGTAGTCTTGAATTGACAGTTAATATTTGCACATGTGAACATGTAATTTGTGGGTGGGGATGAAGAGGAAATAGATTCTGATTAATATTCTAAACTGCTATGTTTGTGAGGTTACTTATTTTACCATTTTCACACATGGATAACCAGGTTTATTTATACATTTAAAAATCTTTAAGGAGCACCAAACTCTCATTTAGTTTAAATATATTCTATAAAACTGTAAACTTGGACAGATCAGTAGTTCTAAGATCATTTTAAATGTTTTGGGTCACCATGACTGTCTATGAATTAAACAAAACTCATTTGAGTTTCAAATATATACATTTTCTAAAGTGTTGCAAAGTCGAGCAACTATTGCTTCAACATTGAACAAAATAGCCTTGATTTCAAAGAGAATTATCAGTAACTCAGAGAAAAACTTAAAATTGATACCTAAATTCAAGCAGTATTAGCCTAGGGATCCTCCTCTATGTTCTCTCAGATAAAAAAATATATAGTTTTTGGAATTCAAATCTCCAATTTAGCTAGAGAAAATATTCCTAACATATACTAGAACTAAACATATACTAAACTGAAAGATTTCAGAATGAGTTTCATTTTTTCTCCCCATCTAAAACTGACTTCACTGACTGTGGAAAGATGTGGGCTTTTGGGCAAGGTGATTTCAGGATAAGAGCCTAGTCATATAGATACCTGGGGCAGATACTGAAACCAGTCAGTGAGTGGCTCATTCTTGACATGTTGTGGATTGAGGTGTAGGACAGTCTATTTTTTTTGTGTGTTGATTTGACTCTAACTCTTTTTTTAAGACTTTCCCCAATTAATATCTAGCAATTCCTGTTAATGCTTGTTTGGCACTTCTTAGATTGTGAACCCCCTCAAGTGATATGGACCATGTCTAATTCCCATGTGTGTAATCTTTCCGATTCATTGTTCTCCAGCCAGCTCTGGCAGCGCATTTTACCCACTGGACTGGCTTGTCCCAGGGGGGCCAGGAGACCCCAGGACAATCCTCCGCTGGTCCCCCTAGGCGGGGAATCCCCTGTGCTCCCTGGAGCCATGAAGACCCCACCTGGAAGCTCTGGAGAGAGGGTCCCAGTGTCTGTATTCAGGGAAGACTAGAAGGAAAGGGTGAGGAGAGTGGGGTCAGGGGGAGGCTGGGGAGAGCTCTCAGTCAGGCTGGCTGCCGCCTGGTGATGAGTGTGAGTATATCTGTGGTGTGAAAGTTGGGGGAGGGAGAACAGCAATGAAGTGTGGTGGGATTAGGGGTACTGGGCCAGTGTAGAACTGGGATTGGAGGTCTTGCCTGGCTGCACTTTGGCCAAGACCGCTGGCTCGCCCCACCAGCACGGGTGGGCCTGACCTCTTCCTTTTCATGAGCCCTAGGGCTTTGAGGGGAGAAGGTCAAAGGGGGTGTCCAAGTGCACTGTGTCTGATCTACTTATATTGAAGCTACCCCAGTGCTTAAGACAGTGTATGTGCATAGCATAGATTTAGCAGGGAGCACATCAATAAGTGGGTGTCGGTGTTGAGGGGTGTATGTGATTGTTCACAAGGGAACTTGCGCATTGTAAATATAAGTCCACACATGTGCCCATATGCATCTGCTGAGCAGGGCCCACTTTTTTCTAACCCTTCTGCATCACCCTGACTTGCTCCCTTTATTCATCTTCCCTCCTAACCCCACAGCACTTACGTACATATCTGTAATTTATTTATTTGGATTGATGTCCGTCTCCCCCTCTAGATTATAAACTCTATGTGGGCAGGGAATGTGTTATATTGTACTCTCCCAAGCATTTAGGACAGTGCTCTGCACACAGTCAGCGCTCAAATACAATTGATTGATTGATTGCTTTGCACACAGTAAACTCTATTAAACATCCTTACTACTACTAATTGCTTAATCAAGCAATGGTATTTATTGAGTGCTCACTATTTACTAGGTGCTTGGGAGAGTACAATACAATATAATTAATGGACAGTCTTTGCTCAAATTGATCTTAAGTTCTCACCGTCTCCCATAGCACTTTTGTACACATCTTTTGTCCTCTGTTACATGTTGATGTACATATTCCATTTTCCTTCTTCCTATATGTAATTTATTTTAGTGGATATCTGCTCTGCTAGGTTGAAAGCCTCTTGAATACAGGGTTCCTATCCACTAAATTGTACTATACGCTGTCAAGTACCAAGTTCTACCTTCCAATCTCCAACCGCTTTTACCTTTAACAGCTATTGTAGCTCTAGATTAGCCAGAAGTTCAAAATGTTAGGGGAAAAAAGCCAAACAGATTATTGTTTTTGAAGGACATTCCACTTCATTAACTCTTCAGGTAATTTTATAGAATTAGTTCTGTTAAATCATTTGGTGAAAGTTGGCTTGAAATTCTTACAGAAATGAATTGTTAGGGAAAAGTTAGGGATGAATTTGACTGGTGCATTAATTATGCTGATAACTTACTCTGTTGATCGCTCATTAAGATCAAATAAATATCTACCATAAATTCCCACCTTTCATCTCCCAAGGTCTCCAGGGAATCACCCGAGAGATTTGTGACCTTTGCTTTACCCACCGGTGAGAACCAATTTGATCCACAGTATAGATCATCACATTTCTTACAGATTCCTTAGTGCATGAGTTTAACATCTGCCAAATTGCAGCTACTTGGCCTTTAATACTTTTATATTTTTACACTGGCTCTTCTGACTATTTAAAAACATGATCTTTTATATGCATGCCCATTTCTAAGCATCAGAGCAGTTACCCCAGCTATACACTCTTTATAATTCCAGATTTAGTCTTGGTTCTTATACTTGAAATTCCTCTTTAGAAAATCCTTCCATGAATTCCATTTATGTTTCACAATTCTAGCTGAAAGACAATCTTCAAGTATTTCTGGGTTCTCTCTGCTGCTTGGCAACCATATTTCACAAGCGTCCATTATCTTGGTACTTAACCCCTGGCAATTATCGTGTATGTTTTTTTGAAGGTGAACCCAACAATGGCTTACCTTCTGGAAATAGTCCAACAGTGGTTGGCAAATTGATTTTGTAATGCTTCTGCTTGTTAGATACCAGATCCGTTTGCCCTCAGTGCCTTGATTTTAAAATTGTAGCTTCATATATCCAGGTTCTGTCTTTCAGTTATTTTAATTCTTTCTTTCAGCCTCAGTTTCCTCAATTCCAGTTGAATGCCCAGACAATCTAAAATTCTTGCTCTACTCCCAGCCATCCAGAATATCTGGCCAACCCTAGATAACAAATCTGTGAGTTTGCAATGTTTCCCTCCCAAACAAGGAATTATTTTGCCTGTAGAAGTGTCCACTGAGCACATGATCCATGCCTGATTCTAAATTTAATTGTCATCACACATTTATAAAATAAGTACAAATGGACACAATTATTTCCTATATTTAAGGCTGGATAAATTTAGCACTAATATTTCTTGAAGGAAAGGACTCCAAAATTCCTACTATATTTTAGTTCACAGCATGCTGCCCCAAATAATGGAATCAAAAGCTGTTCACAATCAGAGAGAATGAAATATTTCTTACCAGGAAGCAAAATAACTCCTTAAAAGCCTTCACATACACACAGACAAAAAAATCTAAAATAGTTTTAATATGTTAATAGTTTCCAGGAGAAAAATGAACAATGCAAGATGGAGTTTAGTAGGGACAAAGCTGATGGAATGCTTTTGGTGGTCAGAAGTTTCTGATTGATGTAAAGATAAATGGGTAACCTGTGGAGGCTTTTCAGGAGTGGAGAAATGTGTATAGAACTTTGTACTGGGAAAAACGATCCCAACAGGAGAGTGAAGAATGAATTGGTAATGGGAGAGAATGGAAAAGGAAGACGAATGAGGAGCCAGGATATAACAGATGCCTGATCCAAGGTGGTAGCCATTTTCATGGACTGCAAAGAAGGAGTCTGGGAAGTATGTGCAGAAGCTAGAGAGGCAGTATCAGAAAAGTGTAGCCTACTGTATAGAGTATGGGTGTGGGAGTCAGAACGACCTGGATTCTAATAATAGTAGTATTTGTTAAATGCTTACTATGGGTCAAGTACTGTTCTAAGCACTGAGGTAGATACTAGGCAATTAGGTTGGACTCAGTCCTTGTCCTACAGGGAGCTCATAGTCTTAATCCCCATTTTACAGATGATGTAACTGAGACACAGATAAGTGACTTGCCCAAGATCATACAACAGTTAAGTGGAGGAGCTGGGATTAGAACCCACAGTCCTTCTGACTCACAGGTCCATGCACTATCCTCTAGACCATGCTGCTTCCTAATCCCGGCTCCACCACTTGTCTCTTCTGCTGTGGGACCGTAGAACAGTACCTGGAACATAATAAGCACTTAACAAATACCATAAAAAAGCTGCCAATATGTAGAGTTAGGCTGAATTTGAAAGTTGAAAGCCAAGAATGAAGGAAAGTAACAAGATTGGCTTATGAGGCAGGGACAGTGGTGCTGTTAACAAGGATGGGAATGCTAGGGGGAGGAGTGGGTTTGGGAGGGAAGATGGGAAGTCCAGTCCTAGAAATGCTGAGTTTTTGTCTGTGGGGTATTCATGTGGCCCTATCCAGAAGACAACAGAAAATATGAGATTGCAGAGATGCAGTGACAGAATGCACTCTAAATTCTTGATGCCACCCACAGTGTTTTCTTAACATCTTAAAGTGCTAAAGCTCAAATATTCCCATAAGGATCAGTGACCATTGACTCTTTTGGGTTGATAATGCAACTAATAAAATGAAAATATTTTATGTAGCATCTAAAAGTAGATGGCTAGATAGTACCAAAATTTTGACATCTTTGAGACTTTTTATGAGATTTGTCTAGCCAATCGTACCCTGTTAAATCTTCATTCATTCAATAGTATTTATTGAGCGCTTACTATGTGCAGAGCACTGTACTAAGTGCTTGGAATGTACAAATCAGCAACAGATAGAAACAATCCCTGCCCTTTGACGGGCTTACAGTCTAATCAGGGGAGACAGGCAGACAAGAACAATGGCAATAATGTCCAGGTCCAGTTTCTTAACTATTTCTTAAATTGTATGTCTTATGTCGTCGAGTCATCTCCGACCCATAGCGATGCCATGGACTCATCTCTCCCAAAATGCCCCACTTCTATCTGCAGCTGTTCTGTTAGTGTATTCATAGAGTTTTCTTGGTAATACAGAGTGATTTTCCACTGCCTCCTTCCATGCAGTAAATTTGAGTCTCCACACTCGACTCTCTCCCATGCTGCTGCTGCCCAATGTAGGTGAGTTTTGACGTGGAGCAGACTGCCTTCCACTCACTAGCCACTGCCCAAGTTAGGAATGGAATGGATAGGCCTCTGCTTGACTCTCCCTCCTAGAGTCGAGACTGGTAGAGGACTGGAAACTCTCCAGGTGTGAGCCTGAGAGTGGAAATTGTACATGAGACAAAGGTAAAGGCATAAAAAATACCTTAGGAATATATTTTAGAAAGAGTGTTAGGGTAGCAAAACGAAAAGCTAATCAAAAGTAGTTGTAAAAGTGATATTTATGAATTTTTTTCAGTGGACAATGCTGCTATACTGCCACTATACTATTACTTTGGAAAATATACAAAATGAAGTATCACATTCCCTGCCAACAGAGAATGTATACTATAAGGAAGAAGACTAAAATGCAGGTATTTATGAAGAGAATAATCAGAATAAATGATTGACCATCCAATTCTAATAAATATACATACATAACGTTTGAGGATGAGTATGCATATATAAGTGCTGGAGATGACAAGCATGTTGACAATTAATTGGGGAAGGCTTTTGGAGAAGGAGGGATTTAAATATGGGTTTATGGAAAAAAAAATAGTATAGCTTTCTCCAGGCATATGGAAAGCCTTATTTAGTTTGAAATTTGAAAAGTTTTATAAGTAGCATAGCTTTATTGTAATGAGGGATAGGGTAATTTGGAAAATTCAGTGTCATTAAAACAGTTTAATTGTAAATCAAGCAATTCAGATCCCCCCCATATTATTTAGACTAAAAATGATACTATTCTTTCCTGTTTCTCTTGTTCAAATGATTCACTGATGCAGTTAACAGACTGCTGGCCATATCTCCTCTACATCACCATCCCGACCCTGCCTTTTGTCAGAGTTCTGTTTCCATCCCAGCCTTGTCCATCCCGGCTCTGGCACCATCCCAGTTCTAGCCCTATCCCTGACTCAGCTTCTATTCTTCCAGCCTGGCCTCATCTTCCCTGGCCTAACTCTGGCCTGCCCCATTCCATTCTGTCACCGTTCCAGCTCTGACCATAGGATCTGCAGTGTCTCGTCAACCTGTCAGGCATATCTGTAGTCCTCCCAGTAGATTAAGCAAATCATTATTCTTCGTCAGATTCCAGAACTGGGATTTAACATGAATTTTCTCCAAAGGATGAAAATGTACGTCCTTCCAGTAATAATCTTAAGGGGATAATAAGGCCCTGTTTTAGGGTTCCCTTGACTGTACTCTCTCAAGCGCTTAGTACAGTGCTCTGCATGTAATAAGCACTCAGTAAATGCAGATGATGATGATATGATTGCATTTAAAAATGGAGATTAAATACCCATTCTCCCTCCTTCTTATACTGTAAACTTAATATAGGACAGCAACTCCGTCTACCTCAGTATGTAGTGCAGTGCTTGGTACAGAATAAGCACTTAACAAATACTACAATTATTACTTTTATTATTAGCTACCCATAAGTTAGCCTGAGAAGAATACAGGGAGCTCGCATCAGCGCAACAGTTGCTAACCAGTCAAGGAATTGCATTTTTCTATCAATGAATCACATTGGAGTGCTTACTTTATGCCAAGAACTGAATTAAGTGTTTGGGAAAGTACAGTATAACAGAGTTGGTAGACAATGTACCTGCTCACAAAGACCTTACTTCTAGGCAGGGAGACAGATACTCAAATAAATTACAGATATGTACATGAGTGTTGTGGGGCTGAGAGTTGGGTGAATATAGTGCACAGATATAAAAGTAAGAGTGGTGCAGAAAGAAACAGAATAAAGGAAATGAGGGAAGGGAAGACTTCTTGGAGGAGTTGTGATTTTAACAGAGCTTTGAAGGTGGGGAGAGCAATGATCTGTTGGATATAAAGGAGGAAGGAGTTCCAGGCTAGAGCCATGACATGGACAATGGGTTGTCACCAAGACAGATGAGATTAAGGTACAGTGACTGGTTTGGTGTTTGACATACAAAGTGTTCATGCTGAGGTGTAGAAGAAAATCAGTGATGCTAGATAGGAGGGGGCAAGGTGATTGAATGCTTTAAAGCCAAAGGAAGGAGTTTCTCTTGGATGTGGAAGTGGATGAGCAATCACTGGAAGTTCTTGACGAATGGGGAAACATGATCTGAATATTTTTTAGAAAATGATCCAAGTAGCAGAGTGAAATATGGACTGGAGTTGGAAGAGACAGGAGGCAGGGAGGACAGCAAGGAGGCTGATTCAGTAGTCAAGATGGGATAGGATAAGTGCTTGGGTTAAGGTGGTAGCAATTTGGATGGAAAGGGAAGGACAGATTTTAATGATGTTGTGAGGGTTGAACAAATAGGATTTGGTGACAGACTGAATATGTGATTTGAAATGAGATAGATAATAATAATAATAATTTTGGTATTTGGTAAGCGCTATGTGCTGAGCACTGTTCTAAGTGCTAAGTTACAGGGTAATCAGGTTGTCCCACATGAGGCTCACAGTCTTAATCCCCATTTTACAGATGAGGGAACTGAGGCACCGAGAAGTTAAGTGACTTGCCCAGGGTCACACAGTTGACAAGTGGCAAAACTGGGATTAGAACCCACGACCTCTGACTCCTAAACCCGGGCTCTTTCCACTGAACCACTCTGCTTCTCGAGTTAAGTTGAGGATAATGCCAAGATCATGGGCTTATGAGACAGGGAGGATAGTGGTGCTGTCAACAGTGATGGGAAAGACATGGGGGGAACAGGGACTGGGTGGGAAAATAAGGAGTTCTGCTTTGGACGTATTAAGTTTGAAGTTTTGGCAGATCATCCAAGTAGAGGTGTCCCGAAGGCAGGAGGAAATGTGAAACTGTAGATAATGAGAGAGATCAGGCCTGGAGATGTAGCTTTGGGAATCATCTGCATAGAGATGGGAGCTAAGGCCATAGTATTGAATGCATTGAGAGAGTCCTAAAATTAGAGGGTGGGAGGTAGAATAGGATTTAGGAAAGAGAGAGAATGAGCAGCCAGAGAGATAGGAAGATAGGAGATAGGAATAGTGTGAGTAAGGCCAAGGTTGGATAATATTTCCAGAAGGAGAAGATTCACAGTGTCACAGGCATCTGAGAGCTCGAGGAGGATTAAGATGGAGTAGAGGCCATTAGTTTTGGCAAGAAAGAGATTACTGGTAACCTTTGGAAGGAGATTACTGGAAACCTTCAGTGGAGTGAAGGAGATGAAAACCATATGGAGGGATTCAAGGAGAAAATTAGAGAGGAAGTGGGTGTAGATAACTTGCTCAAGGAATTTGGAAAAGGATAGTTGGAGTGAGAAGGGGCAATAACTGGCGGGAGCCGTGAGGTGAAGGGGATGTGTTTTGGGAACCAGGGAGTCAACATGTTTGAGAGGAGTAGGGAAGAAGCCATTGGAGAGTGAAAAGTTGAAGATGGTAGTGAGGGATGGGAAGAGGAAGGGGACAAGCATTTAGATAAGGTATGAAGGGTTGGGGTTGGAGGCACTGGTAGAGGGAGTAGATTTTCAGAGGAGGTGGGAACTCTCCCAAATACTACTGGGAAAGATGGGAGAGTTGAAGAGGAAGCAGGAAGAGGAAAGATGGGACTGGACAGTAGCAAACCACCAGTATACTATTTACATCTAAAATTTCATATTTTTTAACACTGCATCTCAAATCTAGGATGTTTTTGTTGAAAATTGAGATACCCAAACTTACACCTTCCTCTCTCATAGTTGTTGGGAAAAGTAGGGAGGTGAGGAAGGTGGAAACATGAAGTGGAGTGTGGCAAGACCAGCAAGACCAACTCTGTCAGTAAAATGAGAGAAACGACAGCCTCAAGACTCCCCGTAAGGAGGGTCAGGTATGGGGATCAAGCAAATATATTTTACTAAAATTACCCAGAGCGGTCTACAAAAGTATCCCGGTGTAGGTCAGTCATTGAAAGAGTAGCCATATTTTTCATTTCTTTTTATTAATGTCAGTGTGGAGAACTGCTATGAATGAACTGTGAAATTGTAATATATGGTCTGTCACCAGCTGTTGGAGCAGAGTAACTGCCTCAACATTAAATTTCTCCATGGTTGTTTCTAAATGAAGGAAACCACTTTCCTGTCACTTTCAGGCATGCTCTGAGCTTTGGGTATCAATTAAGCCAAGTTTATTCATTATGCAAGATGCTACAAGTGGGGGAAAAAAATAAATAGATTAAACCAAGATGATATAAAACATTTTGCTCCAGTGAAGTTAAGCCATTTAAACAGCATTTTGTTTCTTCAAGCAAATATTGCCTCTTGTAGGTAGAGTATTAAAATGTCAACACATGAAGATTTGCCTTCTCTATTCTATGCAGTATGTTTCTTATGTTGCATTTTAAGTAATCATTGCTCACAACAAACCAATGTCTTGAAAATTTAGTCTTTTTTTTTTAAATACAGTAGGATCTGCTTTTTACTAGTTTTCTTAGTCATATACAGCATTATACTCCTTGCTTATACCCGAAAACCTCTGTTAGAGTAATTTTTTGTCTTAGTACAAAACATTGTGATAGACGGAGAACAAACACCCAGCGCTTTACATTAGTTGCATTAAAAAGGGAGTTTTGCCAAAGGTAATTTAATCTAACCTGAATTTAGAGGGTGAAGAAGAGGTAAAATCAGAGAAAGAAGCAAGGAATGGGAGACATTAGCTTTTCTTAGCACAGCCCTTGTGTCTTTGAAGTTAGAACTTCAGTGAGCAGTTTAGGATTGCTTCATATTTTAATCAATCCATCAATCATTCAATTTATACTTACTGCCTGCAGAGCAATGTCCTAAGTGCTTGGGAGAGTACTATGTAACAGAATTGGTAGACATATTCCCTCCCCTCAATGAGTTTAGAGTCTAGGGTGGGAGACAGACATTAAAATAAAGAAATTTTTATTATGGGTAGGTACATAAGTGCTGTGGGGCTAAGGAAGGAGTGAATAAAGGGTGCAAATATATCAGCATGCCAAATCTAAGTGTAAGGATGACTCAGAAGGGAAAGGGGGAAGAGGAAATAGGGGCAGAGTCAGGCAAGGCCTCTTGGTGGAGATGTGCCTTCAATAAGGTTTGGAAAGTGAGGAGTGTAATTGTCCAATATAAGGGATGGCGATACAGACCGGAGGCAGGATGTGGGCTAGAGGTCGGTGGTGAGATAGATGAAATTGAGGTGCGGTGTTCAGGTTGACAGTAGAGGAACAAAGTGAGTGGACTGGTTTGTAGTAGGAAAGTAGTGTGGTAAGTAGTAAGGGGCAAGGTGATTGAGTGCTTTAAAGCCAATGGTAAGGAGCTTCTTTTTGATGCAAATGTGGATGGGCAACCACTGGAGGTTCTTGAGGAGCGGGGAAACATGGACTCAACGTTTTTGCAGAAAAATGATCCGGACGGTAGAGTGTAACTTCTCTGTTCCTCGGTTACCTCCTCTGTAATATGGGGATCGAGACTATGGGACATGTCCCACTTAGGACAGGGACTGTCTGCAACCCAATTTCCATGCATCTACCCCAGCACTTAGTACAGTGGCTGGCATATAGTAAGCACTTAACAAACACCAGAATTATTATTATTATTAAGTATGAACCGGAGTGTGGAGAGTAAAGAGGCAGGGAGATCGGCAAAGAGGTTGATAAGGCTCGATTGGATAAGTGCTTGGATTAATGTGATAGCAGTTTAAATTGAGAGGGAAGGGTAGATTTTATCAGTGCCATGAAGGTTGAACTGACAGGATTTAGTGACAGATTGAATATTTGCAGAGCTGTGAATCAGTAACCCTTCAGAGACTCGATTAGTTGACAAATTTCATTAGGATGGAGAGCTGAAGAACAGAGTAGTTCTGCCCGTAACTAGGAGACAAGGAAGAAGGGAAAAACCTTTTCTGGTGTTTTTTGCTTTCAGTTGCTTCTTTCTCCGTCTCTTCCATGTCTCCTCTCTGAACCACGCAGTCTCTGGTTGCTGTTGAAATCGATGTTCAATGTTTAAACTTCTGCTGATGTTAGAACCTGAAGTTAGGGAGCTTCTAGCTTCAATGGGACTTTTTCTATAGTAGAGGAAGTCATTTATTTATGGCATTTGTTAATTGCTTAGTATATGCCAGGCACTGTACTAAATACTGGAGTAGATAAAAGATAATCAGGTTGGACATGGTCCTTGTCCCACATGGGGTTCACAGTGTTACGCCCCATTTTACAGAAGAAGTGACTGAGGCTCACAAAGGTTAAATGACTTGCTCAAGGTCACACAGCAGATGAGTGGCAGAGTGGGGGTTAGGACACAGGTCCTCCAATTCCCAGGCCCGTGTTCTTTCCATTAGGTCATGATGCTTCTCATCAGTTTTCTGTTACCAGGCTCCTTTGTCTATGAAATTGAATATTCCTAATTTAATGAAAATATCCATATAATCACATATATTAGAGATTAGATATTTTACATATTTTTGCAAGCGGAGATAATTTAACTGATTTGCCCAAGGTAACCAGGAAACAAGGGTGGAACCAGGTAGAACCTGGGGCTGTTTACTTGTTTTGTTTAGTTCTCTATCTCCCCCGCTTAGACTGTGAGCCCGTTATTGGGCAGGGATTGTCTCTATCTGTTACCGAATTGTACATTCCAAGTATTTATTACAGTGCTCTGCACAAAGTAAGCGCTCAGTAAATACGATTGAATGAATGAAGACATACTCTTTCCATGAGGCAACACTACCTTGAGGCCAATAAATGTTCAATAAATGGAGAAACACCGTGGCTCAGTGGAAAGAGCCCAGGCTTGGGAGTCAGAGATCATGTGTTCGAATCCTGGCTCTGCCACTTGTCAGCTATGTGACTGTGGACAAGTCACTTAACTTCTCTGTGCCTCAGTGACCTCATTTCTAAAATGGGGATTAAGACTGTGAGCCTCACGTGGGACAACCTAATTACCCTAGCGCTTAGAACAGTGTTCTTCACATAGTAAGCGCTTAACAAATACCAGTATTATTACCATCTGATACTTCAACAATTCTGTGGATCTTGAAATACATGCATTTGGGATTCTTGCCTTTATGTATCTATTGGTCATTCAAATAGCAAACTTATCTAGATCCTCAAAACCTCTCCAGGCTATTTTTTCCAGCCAGCTGCAGGGAACTGCTAAGGTTTGACTCCTTTGAGAACTGAGTTTAAGTTGGGGATATAGTCCATTTACTGGCATCATGCCTAGAAAGCTGCAGTCACTTCAAGACTAATTTTCATACTAAGATGATTCACTAAACCTGGAATTAAGTTGATCACACCAGATTCAAGAGCAGACAGAAAGGCACATCTGTTGCTTGGGTCTCTTTCAAAAGTGACTCGGAGAGCCATTTGTTTTCCTCCTTTTCCCATCTGTCTACTGCTTGTTTTGGGTAAACTGCAATGGATTCCATGCTGAATCAGCACACAAGGAGAGTAGGGTATGTGGAAAATATACAAGAAATATATGACAGCTAAATTAATATCATTTCAATAAGAAAGATCCTTGAGGCAGGGATCAGGTCTGCAAACTATTCTACTGAATTCCCCAAAGTGCTTAATACAGTGTTCACACACAGGCAGACACAATAAATATCACTGATTGACTGAAAACCAGTTGTCTTGCATGATACTGTTCATTATACTTCTGTAATGCCATGCGTGTACTTTCCTCATTCAAAATATGGTGACCAACATAATTGAAAACAAAATGAAGTTTCATACTTCATGAGATGGAACAGTAATGTTTGAAAACTTTCCCTCATTCAAACTGTGCTTTTATAGGATCTTCCAAGCTCTTTTCAACAGTGATAGTAATAATAGCATTTGTTGACCGCTTATTATATGCCAAGCACTGTACTAAAATGCAATATAATCAGGTCTGACAGTCACTGTCTCATACAGGGCTCCCAATTTGAAGAGGAGGGGAGCAAGAATTGAATCCCCAATTTCAAATGTGGAAATTGAGGTATGTAGAATTTAAGTGATGTGCCCAAGGTTGAAAAAAAGGCAACTGGCAGACCTGATACTAGAAAGCAGGTCCTCAGACTCCCAGGCCTTTGTTCTTTCCACCAGCTCATATTCTTCTCAGATTGTAGTGGAAAATTGGCCTATAAAGAGAAGTGTCAGCGTGAGGAATGGAGAGAGCCCTGCGTGTAACTAGTCTACTCACCACTAATTTAGATTTTGTCATCAATGACTGCCTAAACTAATGGGAAAGTAAGTTAAAGGAAAATATTGTTCTTCTTGAAATGAGGAAGGTACTGGACTAAATTCTGTGAGACCTGAGTATTGAAACAGTTTCCAAATGCTGTAGAAGCGGAGAGCCATCGGCTAGTGCTGGAATTTACAAACGTCACCAGACAGATAATAAATAATGATAATAAAGTTGGTATTTGTTAAGTGCTTACTATGTGCCAAGCACTGTTCTAAGTGCTGGGGTAGATACAGGGTAATCAGGTCCCACGCAGGGCTCACAGTCTTAATCCCCATTTTTCAGATGAGGTAACTGAGACATAGAGAAGTTAGGTGACTTGCCCAAAGTCAAAGAGCTGAGAAGTGGCGGAGCCAGGATTAGAACCCATGACCTCTGACTCCTAAACCCGTGCTCTTTCCACTAAGCCACACTGCTTCTCTAAGATGCATCTTGCCAAATTCAGACCCAAAACTGGTATATAGATATCAAAATATTCCCCCACCCTACTCCCTAAGTGTCACCTATTTGAGTATATGATGATCTTTATATAATGCAGATAACTCCTATTAGGAGAAAACAAGTATAGAAACAAGTTCTCAGAGCTTGGGCTTTAGCAACTATAAGAAAACCAACTACAATAAGTACACAGTGTTTTCTCCAGCCTCTTAGGGGTGGATTATTGATAGCTTCCCAAAGTCCCTGAGAACTTGCTGCTACTGTTAGGGAGCCTGAAGCTATTAATTACCCCAAAGAACTTTTGGGGTGTCTCCTAACTCTTAATGATAATGCAATATTGAATAATGCTTGCAGATGTGCAGAATCATAAGTGGAATTCAGTTATCACCATTTAAAAATGGGATTGAGTGTTCTGATCACTAAACATAACAAAAGCATTATAGCATTAAAGCATTTGAGAAGTCTAGCAAATGGTGGTTAGCATTTCCTACAATATGAACTTTCTCTAAAGGCTCGTTACCATCACTGCTTTAAGAAAAAACACAGGAATTTGAGGAATCAAAAATATTCAAATTAAGAATTTGGTTTTGATGATAATCTATACAGACTCTGCCAACACTGCACGTGTTTTGTTTTGTGACATTGATTTCCCTTCAAAACAGCCACCCAGTCGTCCCGAAATTTCAATCATCAAAATTTCTGCAATCACCTCGCAGCACAGTCATTAACTGCATTAACATCTTTTCTCACACCCAGGTTTCCTGATTCAATTAATACCTTAGTACCTGTCAGATAATCTAGATTCAAAGATATTTCTGTACACTGTCTCACTAAGGTCGGGAAATTAAATTCCCGATTTGTAAGTTAAAAGTGGCAGGCATACAATCCTGGTCCCAATCCTCAGAATTTGTCTTTGGATTTAGAATTGTTTCATTCTTAGAACTGGAAAATGTTACCTTATTTAGTTTTGCAAATAAACTCTTGCCTCAAAATATGGGTAAAAAAAGGCATTCTACAAAAGCTACACCAAAGCATAAACTAAATTTGGAATGGTGTAGTCTTAGTGAATAGTAGTTCATTCATTCATTCAATAGTATTTAGTGAGCGCTTACTATGTGCAGAGCACTGTAATAAGAGCTTGGAATGTACAAATCGGTAACAGATAGAGACAGTCCCTGCCCTTTGATGGGCTTACAGTCTAATCAGGGAATACAGACAGACAAGAACAGTGGCAATAAATAGAATCGAGGGGAAAAGCATCTCATTAAAACAAAAGCAAGTAGAATCAGGGTGATGTACATCTCATTAACAAAATAAATAGGGTAATGAAGATATATACAGTTGAGTGGATGAGTACAGTGCTGAGGGAATGGGACGGGAGAGGGGGAGAAGAGGGAAAGTGGGGAAAAGAGGGTTTGCACAGTGGCATAGTCTGCACAGCATGGTGTAGTGGATAGAGGATGGGCCTGTGAGCAAAAGGACATGGATTCTAATCCCTCTTCTGCCACTCATCTGCTGTGTGGCACTAGGCAAGTCTATTTACTTCTCTGTGCCTCAAATTAAGGATTTGGGGATTGAGGGTATGGGCCCCACGTGTGACTGCGACTGAATACAACTAAATTTGCTTGCATCCACTCCAGCACTTACTTCAATGCCTGGTACATAGTAAATGCTTAACAAATACCATAATTATTATTATCATTATAGTTTTTTGATTACTCTCTTTGCATCAAATAGTATTTTAACATCAAAATGATGCTATCTAATGACCCCCCAAATCTTTTCAAAGTATCGTACAATGTTTGATGAAAGTGGTGGTTACAAGAAGTCATTATCTTTTTCTAATAGGTATTGTATATAAGAATGTTGACTAAACATATATTTCATGGTTGGAAACAAATGATTAATTTTGGAAGAAATCCACAATATGCATGTTAATTGATTTACAGTCTGGTGAGACTGTGAAGCCTAGAACAAGTTCCCTCCCTTCTTACCTTGATTCTCAATATTTAAAATTTAATGATTTCTGTGACATTTTAGTTGTAAACCTTGTGTAATCTTCATTGTGATTCTATTCAGGAGTGCTTCGATGTTTCAATTTGGAAATTAAACAATTAAACTTTATTCTTAGGAAAGGGGACTTATGGTAGAACTCTATTTACCACTTGCCTGGTCTTATGCCATTGAGTCATTTCCGACCCATAGCGACACCATGGACATACCTCTCCCAGAATGCCCAGCTCTCCATCTGCAATTGTTCTGGTAGTGTATTCAGAGAGTTTTCTCAGTAAAAGTACGGATGTGGTTTACCATTGACACCTTCCACTCAGTAAACTCAGGTTTCTGCCCTTGACTCTCTCCCATGCCGCTGCTGCCCAACATGGGTGAGTTTTGACTTGTAGCAGATTGCCTTCCACTTGTTACCCACTGCCCAAGCTAGGAATGGAATGGTCAGGCCTATGCTTGACTCTCCCTTCCGTAGCCGAGACTGGTAGAGTACTGGAAACTCTTCAAGTGTGACCCTGAGAGGGGATATTTACCACTACTTTGTTTTAAATATTATCTGGAAAGTAGAAATGACATTTTAGACTCTGTAGAGAAGATGTAAAAATACTCCTTGAGTAACGTCAAGTCCTTTTCAAAAATGTGAGGTGACATTAAAACGCCTGAAGTATGCCTTATAAAGATTATCCCATCACAGTGTTGGTTTCCTTTTCCTCTTCTTGGATTCTGTGGATTGCCCATTTAACTGGAACTACAGGCAATACAAAAGGATGCTTTGTATGGGTTTAAAAGGTGATTGCCTTAAATTACATTCTAAATAGGCAAACAAAATGAACACAGGCTTAATGCAGTCTTAATTCCAGATAGCAAGTATCAGCCAGGAAAACATTCATTAGTTTAGACTCACGGGGGTGTTTTTGTGACTGCCAGGAATAAATAAATAAAACTTTCAAAAGTAAATGAGAAACCCGAATCTGTACAGTTGTTAATGGGACACATAACTGCAACACGTATTGTTAATTAAAGATCTTAATGCCTAAATGATTTTGGAATTGCAATAATATAATAGACACTGTATGTGTTTTACATATAAATACAGTCATCTTTGTTACTGCATACTGTGTTGATTAAAATTTCTCAGTCTTCCCTTCACATTCTGGTGCTCCTATGCTCTGAGTTTCAAAGCTTCAGGCAATCAATCTTTGGTACTTATTGAGCACTTACTATTCATCCATTCAATCATATTTATTGAGCGTTTACTATGTGCAGAGCACTGTACTAAACACGTGGTTGAGTACAATATAACAGAATTAGTGGATACATTTCCTTCTCAAAGCGAGTTTACAGTCTAGAGGGGGAGACTGACATTAATATAAATAATTTATAATATATATACTCCAGCACTTACAACAGTGCTTGGCATATTGTAAGCACTTGACAAATGCCATCATGATTAGTATATCTTTATACGTATATAAGTGTTCATTCAGCTGCATTTATTGAGCATTTGCTGTGTGCAAAACACTGTACTAAGCTCTTGGGATAGTACAGTACAACAAGAAACGGACACATTACCTGGAACAAATATCAAATGTCGAAGTGCACAGATGACACAGAAAGGAGAGTGAGCCAGGGAATAATGGCATAATCATGGAAGGCTTCTTGAAGGAAATCAGTGGTATTTTATTGAGCGCTTACTATGTGGAGAGCACTGTACTAAGAACTTGGGAGCTTACAATACAACAGAATTTGTAGACATGTTTCCTGCCCATATTGTGCTTACAATCTAGAGGGGGAAACGGAACACTAATCAATCAACCAATTGTATTTACTGAGCACTTATTGTGTGCAGAGAGCCCTATACTGTGCTCTTGGGAGAGTACAATACAGCAGAGCTGATAGACACATTTCCTGCACACAGTGAACTTGCAGTCTGGAGGACACGTAAACATACACAATTGTATGGACATGGACAGGATCCCATCATCAGCCAGAGCCTGAGGCAGTGGGTCGGACTGCACTAGGCCCCTTCAAGCACCGGGGCCTCCTCCCACTTTCCCGGTCGAGCGGCCCAGGAGATTTGACCTTAACAAAGCTTTGAAGGTGGAAAAAATGGCGATCTGACATTTATGGAGAGGGAGGGGATTACAGGCTAGGAAGATGATGTGGGAAGGGGGTTGGCTATATGACAGAGAGAGAGAAGCAAAGTGAGTAAGCTGGCATTAGAGGACTAGAAGGCGTAGGCTGGGTTGTAGTTGGAGATTAGTGAGGTGACCTAGGAAGGGCCCACTGATTGAGTGCTTTAAAGCCGATGATTCGGAGTTTCTTTTTGACGCATAGGTGGATGGGTAGCCATTGGAGGTTCTTGAGGAGTGGAGAGATATGGACTGAACATTTTTGTTTAAAAATGATCCATGCAGCAGAAAAAAGTATGAGCTGGGGTGGGAGAGACAGGAGGCTGGGGTGTCATTTATTCATTAAATCGTATTTAGTGAATGCTTACTGGGAGCAGAGCACTGTACCAAGCACTTGGGAGAGCACAATAAACAGGCATATTCTCTGCTCACAAGTTTACAGTCAGTGAGTAGGCAGATACTATCACCTGCTACTCTCAAGACAGAATAGGATAAGTGCTCGGATCAGCAAGGTAGCAGTTTGGGTGGAGAGGAAAAGGTGGATTTTAGCAATGTTGTGGAGGTGCAACTGACAAGGTTTGGTGACAGATTAAGTAGGTGGGTAGAATGAAAGACCTGAGTCGAGGACAGTGCCCAGGTTATGGGCTTGTGAGACAGGGAGGATAGTGGTATTTTCTACAGTGTTGGGAAAGACATGGGGAAATCATGGTGGAATGAAGCTGTGGGGTCAAGGAAGCATTTCTTAAAGATATAGGGGATGCATAAGGCCATTTGAAAGCAGTGGGAAAGAAGCTGTTGCAAAGTGAACTGTTGAGGATGGCAGTCAAGGAGGGAAGAAGAGAGAGGGTGAGTGTTTTTTAAAAAGGTATGAAGAGATGAGGTCAGAAGCACAGGTTGAGGGAGTAGATTTATAGAGCAAATGAAAGATCTTATCTTGATTATCTTGAGTAATGCTGGGAATATAGGGAGAACATAGGAGAGAGTCGAGGGTGGATGAGGAAGAGGAGTGTTGGGGGGATTCGTGTACAACTCTTTCAGGATCCTGAGTTTGGGGATATAGAGCTAATAATTGTTCACGATCAACACAATAAACGAAACCCAGTGGCAAATGACATTACCTTGCAAAATAACTATGGTATGGATTGTTCTTTCAAAGAGGAAGTCACACACATCTTCCCGCTCCCACACAGATTTACATACTGGTGATCTTTTTCTAAACTTTTTTAGTAAATTCTGGATTCATACATCTTAGCAAGAATTATAACTAACACACTTTAAATGAAGGCAAAGTCGCAGATTTCTCAGAACTATTCATTTGACATTCTGTTCAATCTGATTTCTTTTAATTTCATAAACAATTCTTCTGGTTGCTGAATGATTTCATACAATGCATTATGATCACGGCTCTCTTCCTGAAATAAATGTTTCCGATTCACTTTCTTGCAAAGTTTCAATTTCTTCAAACAATCATAATTTAGAGAATTTTCCTCCAAATACAGGTTGTCCTTGTGGGTAATCTGGTGGGATTTTCATTCTCTCTTAGTTTTAATTTCTTCCCTAAACCTATGCATTCAAATGCCCAAATATAGTTAGCAAATATTACCCTCATTTAGATGGAATCATAGAGTTTTGCTGAAATATAATGACTCAATTCTTATAATACCACATATAATGGCATATCCCCTTGAATGTATTTGTTTTACCCCATACTGCAGATGCTGAAATGTTCAGGTTCTTTATCTGTTAAGGCAATGTAGGAAACTAAACTTGACCCAATCCTTGCATTGTGCTGCCATTTCTTAATAGTAACCTTATCTTTATTGTCTTCTTTCTGCATTAATTCAACATTTGCCTTGAATACTTGCATCTATTTGTAAATGTCTGAGACTTTATCCCTCCAAAATTCATTATACAATTTCTACTCTCTTGGAAGGCAGACGCTTCAGGAGTCAATATCAACCAATCAACATTTAGTGAATACTTACTAATGACCACTGTACTAAGCTTTGGGGAGAGTACTATAGAGTAGGCATGATCCTTGTTCTCAAGAAACTTAGAATTTAGTGGGTTTTGCAGGCATTGAAATAAAGTGCAAGTTGAGGAAGCAAAAGCATCTAAGAATATGCATTTGAAGTGTTGTGAGGTTGAAGGCGAGGCGAATATCAAACGGCTTGGAGGTGATACCGAAAGGAAGGAGAATAGAGTTGGGAGATGAGAGATTACTCACAGAAGGTTTTCTGGAGCATATATATAGTTTTTTATTGGGCTCAGAAGATGGTGAAAGTGGTAATCCATACTTCCAGAGCATCTATGCATTGCGGTGTAGTGGGAAGAGCACAGGCCTGGGAGTCAGAGAACCTTGGTTCTAATCCTTAATCCGCCACTTATCTGCTGTGCCACCTTGGGCAAGTCACTTCACTGCTCTGTGTCTCAGTTCCCTCATGTGTAAAATGGGAATTCAGTGCCCTAGATTGTGAGCCCTATGTGGGACCTGATTATCTTTGTATCTACCCTAGTGCTTAGTAAAGTGTTTGGTATATAGTAAGTGCTTAATACCAGACCATAGTTGTTTTGCAAGGTAATGTCATATGTCACTGGGTTGCATTTATTGTGTTGTTTTATTGTGTTTTTAATTGTGTGTTTTTAATTATTATTTAAGTGTGATGCTGTCTAGTTTAATAGTAGTACTTTAAGGAGTTTTAAAAGGGAGTATGGGTACAAAAATAAGAATCTTAAAAATAGAAATAAAAACAGAACTCTCTTCAGTTCTGTATGGTTATGCTACATTTAAATTCTCCTCGAATGCTTTCTGTTACTAATATTTTTTGAAAGCAGTCTTCTCAAAACTTTCAGTGATGTCCGTGGAACAAATTGAACCAAGGCAACTAGCCAGTAAACACTGGCCTTATCCTAGCTATCGTTCTTAATAACGTTCACTGAACACAGAAATGGAAAATAGAGTACCATTGGTTATCGTGGACACTGGCCTGGTCCAGATTACGAACATTCCTTCAGAGTTAACTGGTGATTCAAGTTCCAAATGACTTAAAGGATGACATCTCTTTAATTCCTCAGTCCTGTCCTGATGTACTCTGTGTCTCATTTCACTAAATAGAAAATTGAAAGGCACCTTGGCCTAGTTGAAAGAGCACAGGCCTGGGGGTTAGAGAACCTGGGTTCTAATTCCGGCTCTGCCATTTATTTGTTGTTTAACCTTGGGCAAATTAGTTAACTTTTCTGTGCCTCAGTTACCTCATTGGTAAAATGGGGATTAAAAATACAAGCTCTCTGAGAGGCAGGTATTGTGTCATACCAGATTATCTTGTATTTACTCCTGTGCTTAACGTTGTGCCTCACACACATATTAAGCACTTAACAAATACCATTAAAAAAATAAACTGAGGATCATCTGATTTTCAGAAAGTTTAACCAAAAATTATGTGTCATAGAAAGACTTCCCTGCTTTGCCATTGATTTAGAAAAGGATTCAATTTACTCAAAGGCCACATTTTTCAATTTGTTGCATTTTTAAAAATGAGTTTTATTTGTAGGAAAACAGTATTTAAACAAATAGGTATTTTCAAAGGAGAGAAGCAATGGTTTGGTTAGGAGCTCCTACCAATCCTGAAAAAAAATATTTTCGTTGTTTTAATTTGTGTTCTTATTTACCCACATTTAGCAGTCTATTGTCTTAACCCTGCTCAATATTTGCTCTTGAATTTTCTCCCCTCTAAATTGTTCTTGTTTTTTTAGTAGTCTAATTTCTGAATGTCAGTGCCTAATAGGGGATGTTTGTGTACACTTTGGAGGAAGACAGAGAAAAAAATTATTTTCCACCATGCACCTGAAGGGCAAATTCTTATGTCTCCCTAAACTCAAAAGTGCCAATTGGTCGCAGCATGATGAAATGACCAAAAATGATAATTGGCAACAGGAAGCATACCTTTGCCCAAAATGAATTTCACTCATGCAGCCAATTTTTATAACAAATTGAGACATTTCATCTTGAAATGGATTGTTTTCAATCAATCATTCATATTTATTGAGCCTTTACTGTGTGCAGAGCACTGTACCTAACATTTGGGAGAGTAAAATATAACAGAGTTGGTAGACATGTTCCCTGCCAACAACAAGCCTACAGGCAAATTAGCTACTTTCTGAATTACTGTGCTGGATTATCAATGCTTATGAACTGTTAAATGCAGCTACTTTTGCACTGATTAACAGCCAACATACACTAGGCGATCTAGATGCTTTTTGTTTTCCATACTGTTATCAATTGTTTACAGTGGGTTCCTGAATAATCTTTATTATCACAAATGTTTACATTAGGTGTTCACATGGTTATGGCCAGAGTCGAGAAGTGTATAAAGGATACACAGGGACAGTTCATTCCTTCTAAGGCAAACACAGAAAATACACAAACCTGTACAAATTTAATGCGATCCTTTTATAATGTGATGGGTAAACAGCTGACTTCAATAGTTTCCTCTCTTTGTTCAGATTCTACTGTATCCATTTTCTGTAAATAATTTGGATTTCTCATGACGTTGACCACCTGTTTGTGTTGAAGGTATCTCAAATTGCAAGAAATTAATTATTATCCATATATGTTATCGTTCACCTATGTGCAGAGCACAGTCCTAGGAACCTGGAAGCAATAGTCAGCATGATTCCTGCCTTCAGTGAGTTTACGGTCCAAACCACACTCTATGGCATTTTTTCACTGGATCTTCCACATACCCTTTATTTGTAGCTTTAGTGTAATGTAATAGTAGTAACCATGGTATTTGTTAATCACTTACTTTGTCCCAAGCATTTTGTTAAGTGTGGGGGTAGATACAAGATCATCAAGTTGGACCCAGTCTCTAACCCACATGGAGCTCACAGTCTAAGGATGGGCTGAAGAATAGGTATTCATCCCCATTTTACAGATGAAGAAACAGAGGCACAGATAATTCACGTGACTTGCCCAAGGTCATGCAACTGACAAGTCGTGGAGCCAGGTCTCTTGACTTCCAGCTCTGTACCCTCCCCAGTAGGTCATTACAAGGAAGATGACAAATAGCTGTTGTGTATTATCACGGAAGTACAAACAAGGAGAAATGTGTTTAAAATGTAGTAAGTGAATTTGTTTGTTGGGAGAAAAAACTTACTGGCTGTTAAGTGTGAGAAAACATCAAAAATGGCTAAAAGGAAGGGTGCTGAGATTCAATCCCTCCCCTTCTTCAAAGTCTTCCTAAAAAGGCTCCTCCAAAAAGAATTCCCTGATTAATTTCCTACCTTTCTGACATTCCATCATGTGAATACCAAGTGAATTGCTTGCTTGTGTTCATCACCTGTATCTACACTCTCTTACACTTTCACCAGTTTCAGGAATTAATGTTTTTCTGAAAGATACGAGTAAACCAGTTATGATAGAACTAAAGTAGTCAAGGGATTTCCAAACGCTACCTTTATTGCTACAAGAATTCCTCCATAGATTGATAATTTCAGTTCTGAAGTTCCTTTGCTGACTCTAAACGAGAATATACCAGTCTAGTTTCTTGTTTGGACATTCCTCCATCCTTTTTCTTGCCTCTGAATTCCTGATTCATTCTTTTTCAAAAATTTTACCTAGAAATTATCTTTTTTTTCTGAAGCTAATATTCTGAATGAGCTTCATTGTGATTCTAGTGGAGAAGGAACACTATAGATAAGACAAATGATTCTATCAGTCCACTCAAAAAATGCATACTGTGTGAAGTCAGAATTGATTTTACATAATCAGATGACCTGGTGATAAATAGTGGAATCTTTAGTCCATACTTTTTATATTTTATGAAAAAATATTCTAGTCAATCTACTTTTTATTAGGGGACACTTTTGGCAAATGCTTCAGTTTTCTAACTGATTTGTCATCCACCTATAATGTCTTCTCTATTTGAGACAGTACTCTTTTCCTATCTTTCCTTAACATATTTTAGACACTCTTCTGACCAGAAATATTACTGCTCTGGGAACTTTAGAAGAAACATACATACTCCTTTTCCTATCCCATCCATCCTAATAAATCAATGAACTTTTTATATTTTGGATACTCCAACACAAGAGATGTTCCAACTTGGGCCATTACTGTTTGGCTCGGAGGGGTGATTCCTGTTTAGGTCAAAGGAGTAATATTCTACATATACTTTAAAATGTGAATCATGTTTTCTTTTTCACCCTGATGCCATGTTACGATCTCAAATCCAAACACACCCCAAATATATCATCACACTGTCTACCGTTAGCAGCACTTCAGTTTTCAACTGTTCCTTAGCATTCCCTAGGTGTATTACCTGATGTTTATCTAAATTAAATCTCATCCCACTTCGGTGTTTGCCCATTTCCCAGTTCTCATCATTCTGAAACTTTTCTCCTCTTTCCACTATGTCCACAGTCTCCCTTGATACAGTATCTGCAGATTTGATAAATGTCTATTCCTTTCTATAGATGGCTTGTGAGAGATATTAAACTGGACTGGCCTCCCTGCAGAATCCAGCTTGGTATCTCTTCTCATTTTCTGTGTTTCTCTTACTTAGCTTGCTTGTTTGGTTTGGATCCACACTTTGGTTATTACAGTGTAAAAAAATGAAAACAGTAGGAGAAACAGAATGACAAGGTAGACTGCTGTGCCGCCTGTGAGTCTCTAGTTATTGGCTTAGGTCATTCCCTGCCGAGAGCCAGGGGATGAGGGGGAGACATAAGCAGAGTGAGTGTTCCGTGTGCTTACTGAGGTGTGGCGGGAAGGGCTGCAGTACCGGCTCAGTGGAATTTTGAATGCTCCTAATGCCAACCCACTCCATGTGCACAAAAGGAGCCAAGAACTTTCTCACCCTCCTCCCTCCCTCCTCCAACTCTTTCCCACTTCCTCTCTCTCCCTCTTCCTCCTTTCCCTACCTCTTCCTGCCTCCACCTCCTTTCCCCCTTCCCTCCTTCTACCTACCCCCTTTTTTCCCCTTTGCTCCTTCTCTTTCCCTTACCTCTCCATATGCTAACTATATTGAAGGCATTAAGGTCAGCGAGGGAGGTGGATGCAGCAGTCAAGATGGAATAGGTTGAGGGCTCGGATCAGTACGAAAGATAGGTTGAGAGCTCGGATCAGTATGGAACAGTTTAGATGGAGAGGAAAGGGCAGACTAGCAGTTTTCTTCAGAATACTTGGAAAATAACTGATGAAACAACTATGACATTCTTTTCATTATTTGGATGAAGAGAAACTTGAATGGTAAAATTATTTTTATTATTATAATAATTGCATCCCTTGTTCACTGGGGACGTTTTTTGTTATAAGTTCATGGAAGAAGAGTCCTATGGATTCATTTTTCTTCTCCCATGTCACAACTTCCTAATTATCATCTCTGCACTACTGAACTATTCATTCAGTGGTATTTATTGAGCGCTTACTATGTGCAGAGCACTGTACTAAGTGCTTGGAATGAACAAGTCGGCAACAGATAGAGACAGTCCCTGCCGTTTGACAGGCTTACAGTCTAATTGGGGGAGACAGGCAGACAAGAACAATGGCAATAAATAGAGTCAAGGGGAAGAACATCTTGTAAAAACAATGGCAACTAAATAGAATCAGGGTGATGTACATCTCCTTAAACAAAATAAATAGGGTGGTAAAGAGATATACAGTCGAGCGGATGAGTACAGTGCTGAGGGGATGGGATGGGAGAGGGAGAGGAGGAGAGGGAAGGGGGCAGAAGAGGGTTTAGCTGCGGAGAGGTGAAGGGGGGGTAGAGGGAGCAGAAGGAAAAAACGGGGAGGAGGTGAGCTTTAAGTAGGGATTTGAAGAGAGGAAGAGAATTAGATTGATGGGAGTGAGGAGGGAGGGCATTCCAGGACCATGGGAGGACGTGGCCCGGGGGTCGACAGCGGGATAGGTGAGACCGAGGGACAGTGAGGAAGTGGGTGGCAGAGGAGCGGAGCGTGCGGGGTGGGCAGTAGAAAGAGAGAAGGGAGGAGAGGTAGGAGGGGCAAGGTGATGGAGAGCCTTGAAGCCTAGAGGGAGAAGTTTTTGTTTGGAGCGGAGGTTGATATGCAACCACTGGAGGTGTTTAATAATAATAATGTTGGTATTTGTTAAGCGCTTACTAGGTGCCGAGCACTGTTCTAAGCGCTGGGGTAGACACAGGGGAATCAGGTTGTCCCATGTGGGGCTCCCCGTCTTCATCCCCATTTTACAGATGAGGGAACTGAGGCCCAGAGAAGTTAAGTGACTTGCCCACAGTCACACAGCTGACAAGTGGCAGAGCTGGGATTCGAACTCATGAGCCCTGACTCCAAAGCCCGTGCTCTTTCCACTGAGCCATGAATAAGGGGAGTGACATGCCCAGGTTGTTTCTGCAGGAAGATGAGCCGGGCAGCAGAGTGAAGAATAGACTGGAGCGGGGCGAGAGAGGAGGAAAGGAAAGGGCGGATTTTGGCGATATTGTTTCCTGCAGTTTCCTACAGTTTCCTACAATTTCCTCCTATATTTTTGTACGCATCAGTTTACATACTCTACTATTTAAGCCCTTCTGTTGTTATAATATTGTATTTGTTAAGCAGTTACTATATTTCAAGCACTCTTCTAAGCACTGGATAGATACCAGTTCAACAGGTTAGACACAATCCCTGTCCTACATAGGGTTCACAATCTAAGTAGGGTGTAGAGTAGAAATTTGATTTCCACTTTACAGTTGAGGAAACTGAGGCATAGAGGAGTTAAGTGATTTAGGTAAATTAAGGTCAAGCAGCAGGCAAGTGGCAGAACTGGGATTACCACCCGTGTCCTCTGAATCCCAGGTCTGTACTTTTTCCACTAGGCCATGGGATCTGTCTCTTCCATTCAATTGACAGTGCCTTGTTAATTGGGCTTTCTAATTCAGTTACTTTTTTCAAATGCTTATTACTGAGCTCTACATAAGTAGGTACTCTTCACTTCCTCTTCCCTTTCAACCTGCCCTGCTCAGTAGTGTGGGACACATAACACCTCTCTAAATGAACCCTTGGACAGTTAGACGGACATGCCTGGGAGCAGGCTGGAAGTGGATGGATGTTTCCACTGGGGGATTGATTACCCTGATGTGGCTGCCCCATGACTGCATTTCCCTCTGATTTCTACCTGTTCAGATGAAGAGGTGGTGGTTGAAGGGAGCTGCGCCGTCCCTGCCTAAGCTCCTGGAAGTGTTTTGTTCCTTTCCAGAAAGCTGTGTCTTTGAATGTTGGGCCCAAAGTCTTCTGGGTATTAGCAGTTTTTTTGTTGGTGGTGGTGGGTTTTTTTTTTTTGCCTGGAAGCTCAAATTCATCAAGTAGAAATGCAATTCTCCATCTCACTCTGTTCTGTCAGCCTTCCACAGTATATGAATGAAGCTCTACAAATGTTTTCACTTTACATTGCGGGTTGGGAGGGGGGCGGGTTTGAGGGCATAGGTGATTGAGGAAAGAAAGGAGTTGTGACTTCTCATGGTGACTTCCTGGAAAGGGATCCACACTTTAATCTGACTCTCCTCGAAAGAGATTTGAACTGCTTCTTTATTGCACATTGTGAACATTTCAAAATCTTGCTATCATTGTTCTATTTTATGCATTTTTGTGGTATCATTTGAATGTCAATGCTTAGCCATTTTTCAGGATAGTCACTGTTGTTTTGTGCATGAATGCAGAAACGATTCATGACAGCTCTCAAGCTAGGAAAGCAGAATGACACATCTCTTTTCTACCCAGCTGTACAGTGCTGCCATTTCTTAATGTAACACCCTTTCTTTTTTGCAGTACCTTCATTAGATTGAAATAATACTATTGCTTAGAGTACTCCCTCTCTTCACCATATTGCCATAAAGTTTACCTTGATTTAGGTATAATAATGATAATATTTTTAAGCACTTAGTATGTGCCACGTACTGTGCTAAGCACTGGAGTAGACACAAGATAATCAGTTCAGGCACAGTATTTGTCCCACTTGGAGTTCACAGTCTAAGAGGGGAGGGAGAACAGGTATTAAAATCCCATTTTACAGATGAGGAAATCGAGATACAGAAAAATGAAGTGACTTGTCCATGTTTACACAGCAGGTAAATAGTGGAACTGGGATTAGAACCCAGGTCCTCTGACTTCCAGGCCCATGTTCTTTCCACTAAGCTATACTGCTTCTGTAAACATATCATTATTGGGAGTATATACTTACATTGCTGTATGATTCTGTGATTGATTTGTATTTTCCATCACATTATAAATGTCATTTTTTGTCATTGTTTTCACTGTGGGAGTCCATTAATGTATTTTAAATGATTTCCTTATTCATTTAGTGCTCTTCCATTTGTGATACTGTAAGATACTACCTGTGATATGAGCATATTACATGTTGCATGAGGAAAATATAAGTTAAAAGCATTCTGCAGCATCCGTAATTGTCTAACTGGGCCTAATAACATCTTCCAACAATTGTAGGAGAAAGCATCACTAAGATGTTTTAGGTAATTTGACGTAGAAAAACTAAAAATAAATTCAAGTTGCTTTCTAGCTCTGTTGCACTGGTGTGTCCTTGCATGTTTTGCATTAGCCTCCTGATCGTTCTCCCAGCCTCTTCCTCTCCTCTCTCCAAACTATTCTATCCGTTGCTGCACAGAACTTTTTCCTGAAACGTCAATTGCCCTTCATCTATCATCTCCTCAAAAGGCTCCACAGGCTCCCTCTGTCCCTTCAAGGCCCTCCACCATCTGGGCCATCTTTAGCGTAGTGGATAGAGCACAGGCCTGGTAGTCAGAAGGTCATGAGTTCTAATCCTGGCCTAACCACTTGTCTGCTCTGTGACCTTGGGCAAGTCACTTCACTTCTCTGTGCCTCAGGTACCTCATCTTTAAAATGGGGAGTGAGACTGTGAGCCCCAAGTGGGACGAGAACCGTGTCCAACCCAATTTGCTTGTATCCACGCCAGTATTTAGTTCAGTGCCTGGCACAAAGTAAACACTTAACAAATACCATAATTATCATTATCATTATTACCTATTTGTTTTCTTTACTGGTTATTTCCTTGTTGTGGGCAGGGAACATGTCTACCAGGGAGTCAGAGGATGTGAGTTCTAATCCTGTCACTTATCTGCTGTGTGACCAGGAGCAAGTCACTTAACTTCTCGGTGCCTCAGTTACTTCATCTGTAAAATGGAGTTTAAGACTGTGAGCGTCATGTGGGAGCAGGGACTGTGTCCAACCTGATCACCTTATATCTCCCCCAGCACTTAGAACAGTGCTTGGCACATAGTCAGGCCTTAACAAATACCATAATTATTATTATTATTATTACTACTGTTGTAGTCTTCCAAGCACTTACGACAATTCTTTGTAGGAAGTAAGTGCTCATTAAATGCCATGGATTGATTGATTCATTATTCCTCAAGGACTTTCTTCTTCCCAAACCAACCTTCTAGCTGGACCTCGCTCTCTATTCTTCTCCCTCTGTCCACTGCTCATGTTATGCCTGTGACTTGGAATTCCCACCCTACTCACATCAGATCAAGAACGTGCTCAATAAATGTTATGGCTACAGTTCTACTGGATTACGGCTACCATTCCGCTGGACAGCGGAGAATCCCTGGAGAATCCCTGTCTCTCTTTTACCCCACTGCCAGTCACCCCGAATTATTAGGCTTGCCTTGTGAGTCACCGTGGATTGTTGGGGGCTTGGAATCTTTGTGGCTGATATGGTATGCCCACAGTAAGTGCTCACTAAACAGCACTGACTGATGGATTTATCAGGCCCGCTGTCAGTGTGACCTTAAGGCAGGCAGTAGATACACCTAAAAAATTAATTCTGTCTGCATGAAGCATTGCATGCTAATAATGGTCACAGACAATTAAGTCAGGCTCTCGTTCAGTTTCAGATTCCACCAGAAATCCCTGTCTTACATCATATAACTCACCTGATGCACCAACGTGACCACTATCGGGGACTTCTTCCAAAGCCACTTGCTGATTTGAAAGATTGTCCATCGGATAAATTCTGAATAGGATGTTATATAATGACTCTGATTTGAGGGGAAGGGGAGAATGTTGAAATCACATTGAATGTGTCTTCCTGGGTAATGCATGAACTTCTCATTGCTCAAAATGCTTTCCAGAAAAAAGCACATTATATTTGGGCTGTGGAGAAAACCGAAACATGAAAGTTGTGCTTTAATGATAGTACAGAAGAGATGAACTTCTTGAAGCTCTAAAATGTAGGTTTAATTCATATTATTTGAAACACATTAGGCAAAAAGTATAATCATTTTGTTCGTACCAATTACAAAGTATTGTCATTGTGTGAAGGAGAAGAGCTAGCTAAAGGCTCTCTATGGGTTCTTGGGTTGCTCTTTAACAGTGGATAGATTAATGCCTATCTGCTATGAAGCCAATATCGCCAAGATCCGCCCTTTCCTCTCCACCCAAACGGCTACCTTACTGCTACAGGCTCTCGTTATATCCCGGCTAGACTACTGTGTCAGCCTTCTCTCTGACCTCCCTTCCTCCTCTCTCGCCCCGCTCCGGTCTATTCTTCACTCCGCTGCCCGGCTCATCTTCCTGCAGAAACGATCTGGGCATGTCACTCCCCTTCTTAAACAACTCCAGTGGTTGCCTATCAACCTCCGCTCCAAACAAAAACTCCTCACTCTAGCCTTCAAGGCTCTCCATCACCTTGCCCCTTCCTACCTCTCCTCCCTTCTCTCTTTCTACCACCCACCCCGCACGCTCCGCTCCTCTGCCGCCCACCTCTTCACCGTCCCTCGGTCTCGCCTATCCCGCCGTCGACCCCTGGGCCACATCCTCCCGCGGTCCTGGAACGCCCTCCCTCCTCACCTCCGCCAAACTGATTCTCTTCCCCTCTTCAAAACCCTACTTAAAACTCACCTCCTCCAAGAGGCCTTCCCAGACTGAGCTCCTCTTCTCCCTCTACTCTCTCTGCCACCCCCCCTTTACCTCTCCGCAGCTAAACCCTCTTTTTTCCCCTTTTCCCTCTGCTCCTCCACCTCTCCTTTCCCATCCCCACAGCACTGTACTCGTCCACTCAACTGTATATATTTCCATTACCCTATTTATTTTGTTAATGAATTGTACATCGCCTCGATTCTATTTAGTTGCCATTGTTTTTATGAGATGTTCTTCCCCTTGACTCTATTTATTGCCATTGTTCTTGTCTGTCCGTCTCTCCCGATTAGACTGTAAGCCCGTCAAACGGCAGGGACTGTCTCTATCTGTTGCCGACTTGTTCATCCCAAGCGCTTAGTACAGTACTCTGCACATAGTAAGCGCTCAATAAATACTATTGAATAATGGAGCCATGAGACAGAAACAGTTTGCCTCTTGTGCTTGCCTTACATCATTATTTTATATTACTGCAAAAACAAAAAACCCAAATGAACACCAGCTGGCACTTGGGCGTAGCATGCAGAGTTGTGAAGGGGGAAAATTCCAACATGCTGCTTGACCCACCCACCATTCCAGCCTCAGCCGTGAGTTCCTACTGGGACATGGCCTAGTGGATAGAACACAGGCCAAGGAGCCAGAAGGACTGGGTTCTAGTTCTGGCTCTGTTAGCTGTGTGACTTTGGGCAAGTCACCTAACTTCTCTGTGCCTCAGTTACTGCATCTGTTAAATGTAGATTACAATTGTGAGCCCCATGAGGGACATGGACTGTGTCCAATCTGATTACCTTGTATCTAACACAACACTTAGATTAGTGCCTGGAAAATAGTGAAGAGCTTAACAAATACCATTAAAAAAAAGGCAAGTCATTCCCCTAGGATCTTATCAGTTAAGGCTCCCCCAAGGACACCTCATTTACCTCTAGGGACCCCAAATATCCACTCCTTGGGGGAATAGGGATCACTGAGCTGGATTTCCAGCCTCGCTCATTCTAGTCCTCAGCCGAGTCCCAAGCAGGCTAAGAAAAGAACCCAAATCAGTCTCTCTTATCCTCCAAATCAATATTTTCCCCTCCCAAGCCCCTCTCTCCTTGTCATCTTTCCCTTCTTCTCCACTCAAAACCTGAAATGAAAAGTTTGTAAACTCAGCCCAGGAGTAGGTAAGGCACTGGAAGAATTGATAATAATAATAATGATCATAAAATAATAACTGTGGCATTAAGTTCTTACTGTGTATCAAGTACTGTGCTAAGTACTGGGGTAGATACTCCTGGCCTAAGGGGGAAAGATGAGAAAACTGAGGGACAGAGAAATTAATTACTTCATCTAGATTATACAGGCAGGTGGTAGACCTAGGGTTAGAACTCAAATCAGTTCGCAATTGAGTTTGAAAATAGCAACAAAATCAATAATAATACTTTGAATTTCCTACTCTTACTCCGACTAATAATTATTATCATGGTATTTGTCAAGCACTTACTATGTGCCAGGCACTACACTAAGCACTGGGGTGGATACAAGAAAACCAGGTTCGACACAGTCCTTGTCCCACAGGGGTCTCCCAGTCTCAATCTCCATTTTACAGATGAGGTAACTGAGGCCCAGAAAAGTGAAGTGGCTTGCCTAAGGTCACATAGAAGACAGGTGGAGGAGTTGGGATTAGAACCCATGACCTTCTGACACCCATGCCAGTTCTCTATCCACTATGCCGTGCTATTTTCCATGCTGCTTACTTATATATAAGATCAATTAATTAATGGTATTTGAACAATTACTGTGTTGCAGAGCACTAAACTAAGTCACTGGCAGAGTAGAACAGAGTTGGTCAATATGTTCCTCGCCAACGAGGAGCTTAGAGACATTAAAATAAATGATTGAATTACAGCTAAATAGTGTTATGGAACTGAGGGTAGAATGACTATTAAGTGTTTAAAAGATACAGATCTAAGTTCATACATGATGCAAAAGTTGAGAAGGAGCAGGGGAAAAGAGGGTTTAATAAGGGAAGGGCTCTTGAAGGAGATGTCATTTCAATAAGGCTTTGAAGATAGGGAATGTGATCATCTCTGGTATATGAATGGGCAGAGAGTCCCGACCCAGAGAGAGAACGTGGTTAAAGTGTCAGTGGCTAGGTAGCCGTGATCAAAATACAGTTAGTGAATAAGCTTTAGATGAATAAAGCGTATGGACTGGGTTGCAGAAGGAAATCAGGGAAGAAAGGTAGGAAGGGCAAAGGGAGCGAGCCGAGGCATCCTCCTTCTCTCTCCCCTCATTCCCAAAAGGAACGTCATCTACGGAGAGGCTTTTTAAAGCTTCAGACAGAATTCCCTCCCTAGATAGTTCTACTTATCATTCTCTGTTCACCAGTTTTTTTCTCAAGATATATAAACTCATGTAGCAGGCTAAATATTCCAATATTCTTTCTTTTAATACATTCAGAGCCAGGAAAAAACATCTTGAAGAAAATAACGCGATTTGCTTTCCTGTAGGCTCATCTTAAGTTGGGTTTCTCTTATGGGTCACCTTGTGCAAGTCATAACACACAACAGCAACTTAAAGTATACATATGCATAGAGTTGACTAGAATTCTAGTTACCGTTATTACCCAATAACCTTTCATTTAGAAAATGAATGCAGTGTCGAACAGCCTGACATATATTAACATGTGCACTGTACCAGTTCTATCATTTGCATGAAGAAAATACATTTCTGGGAGATGTAATAAATATGTTGTACTTTCAATATAGAAAGGATTACTCAAAAACCTTTAGAATTTGTTTCAGCAGCTTCTGTAATCCAAGAAAATAATACACATGGTTTTCAAGATGATGCTGTTCAGAGAGTACGCTCTTTGGAAAATGACAAACATGAGGCCACAGAGCAAACGGTCTCAACCTTAGGAAATGGACACTAATGTTGACTTGAAAGTGGTGCATTGTTTCAGTTTTCCTTCCATGAGTCGAAGAGTAGCAGCACAGTATATGATCTATTCCGGTGGACATTCCCTGAAGCCAAAATTCCTCCTTTGTTAGCTGTTATGAGTAACCTGTTTAGTATGTTTGGTCTTCAAGTCATATAGGGTCCCCTACTGAACCGAAAAAGTTAATGCACTGCCCTAATCACCATGCTTATTTCAAGAGCTGAGAATAGAGCCCGGCACAAGCTCAGAAAGCTCTTAGTAAGAGGAAGTTCCATACATTGCCTCAATCCTCAAGAGTTAAAGACTTTGTGAAATTAGAATTGCTCCCTTCTGAGCGAGAGACTTCAGTAATTATGCTATTTGTTAGGTGTCTGCTGTATGCCAATTATTGTGCTGAAACCTGGGGTGGTTGCTGTAGTTACATCAGACACAGTGTCTGAGGGAGAGGGATGGTGTTTTATCTACATTTTAGGGAAAGATCAACTGAGGCACAAAGAAGTGAAGTGGTTTGCCCAGGGTTACACAGTGAAGGCGTGACTTAGCCAGGATTGGTAACAGTTGTCTCCTGATTCAGAGCCCCAAGGTCTTTCTACTAGCCAAGCTGCATCTTTGGGATTCCTTAAACTGCTGATGCTGAGGTCACTGGGGCTACAGTTGGGACTGCCAAATGAGTTACACAGAGACCAAAATTCTACTCCACTAGCCACAGAGACCACAGATTTTTGGTTTCGTTTCATACAGAAGCAGCGTGGCCTAGTGGATAGAACACGGGTCTGGGAGTCAGAAGGACCTGAGTTCTAATTTCGGTTCTGCCACTTGTCTGCTGTGTGACCTTAGGCAAGTCACTTAACGGCTCTGTACCTCAGTTACCTCATCTGTACAATGGGGATTAAGACTGGGAGCTCAATGTGGGACAGGGACAGTGTCCAACACAATTACCTTGTATCTACCCCGTTGCTTAGTACAGTTCCCGGCAAATAGTAGGCACTTAACAAACACAGTTATTATTATTATTATTTGTATTATACTTGTCCATGAGTTTACATTGTCTTAGTGTTTAGTTTCATTTCTCCTTGTGTCTGTCACCTCTTCCTTTTCCCTGCTTGTATTGTTAGATTGTGAGCCCCCAGAAGGCCATTGATAGTGAAGTGGGCCTCAAAATGCACTTTTTGCCATTATTTATGCCTGTCTACATTTCTTGAATTCTAAGAATAATTATTCAACTCTTCCCCCTTACTTGGACTTTGTAATCTGCCCTTGAGTTAACCTCCCAGGCCCATATTAATATTTCTTCTGGGGAATACTTCTAACAAGAATTGTCATTAAGAAAATATATACAAATATCCTCTGTAAAAATTCTGTGAGAGCAGCTAAACTTATTTTCAGTTAATCAAGAGGGGTAATGTGTGAATACCGTACCTGTAGATATTTAATTATTGGAAAAGATTGTGTTTACTTCGGGGTATATAGATTGTATGTTTTGTGCTTACTCAGCTATGTAATCTTACTATAAATCACAAGCTAAACTCTTCAAGCTTTATATGCAGTTTTCAATGGTACAGTCGGATGGCAAGGAGAATCAGAGTCAGGTAGCTTTAAAGTGCCTGTCGCAGTTTGCCCAGGATGAGGTCTTTGGGATTACTGCTTTGCCTTCATCTGAGGTCCAAAATCTTCCCCCATCTACTCCTGTCACTGAATAGTCACCCCTGGACCTTATCTTATTGGAGTTTTAGAGCCTGGCTGAACCCCTGTGGAGGGTCTCCTTACGCAAGTTCTTCCTTTGTATTTCTGTTCCTGTTTCACATCACTAGAAGAAGAAGCAATGTGGACTAGTGGAAAGAACACAGTTAAGGGAGTCAGAGAACCTGGGTTGTAATCAAGGCTCTGCCACTTAACTGCTGTGTGATCTTGAGCACTTCTCTGGGCCTACGTTTTCTCCACTGTAAAATCAATCAATTGTATGTATTGAGCGCTTACTATATGCAGGGTCTAACTGAGTTGTAGACATGTTTTCTGTGGAGATTCAGTACTTGTTCTCCCTCCCGCTTAGCCTATATGATGCATGTGGGACAGGGACTGTATCCATTCTGAATAACTGGTATCTCCACCAAAACTTAGCTATTGCTTAGCAGATATCACCATTATTATTACTAGATGAGAAATTTAAGTTTTTCCACTTTCCTGAGAAGATAGGGTAGATCGTAAAAAAAAGTTGCAAGACTACTTGGAGGATCTTATGGGAAAGTAGCATGGCCAAGTGGGAAAAAAACAAACAACCATGGGCCTGGGCGTCAGAGGACCTGTGTTCTAATCCCAACTCTGTCATTTGCCTGCTGAGTGACCTTGGGTAAGTCACTTAACCTCTCTATGCCTCTTTCTTCATTTGTAAACTATGGATAACTGTTCACCCTCTGTTTAGACCACGAGCCCTATGTGCGATGGGGACTGGATCTGTCCTGATTATCTTATATCTTTCCCAGTGCTTAGTAATAGTAAGGGTTTAACAAATATCAAAATTATTATTTTGGAGCTGTCAAGCCAGTAGAGGGAGAGTGCACAGGGTCAAATTCAGGACACTTCGCTGCATTTAGCCATGGTGTGAGTACCTTAAAATTCTACTAATAATGAAGAAATTAAATTCTAGCCTCCCAGCGAATTCCAAAGGAAAATATTCTGTAATTAAGAAAGCAACATCAAGTCAGGTCAGTTGGGGAGTACATCTAAGACAAGTCACTTAATTGCTTCAGTTTCCTCTTTTTAAAATTGGGGATTGAATACCTGATCTCACTGTGAGTCTGTGAGCCACATGTGAGATGAGGACTGTATTTGATTTGATTGTATCATAGTTACCCCGGTGTTTAGTACAGTGCTTGATATGTAAGCACTTAACAAAAGTAAAATCCTTTCCCTTCTTTTCCTCCTCTTCCTGTTCCTCCTTCTCCTCCTCCACTTCCTCTTCCTTTTACTCCATCTTCTCCTCCATCTTCACCTCCTTCTTCTCTTCCTCCCCCTTCCTATCATTTTTATAGATTATAAGCACCTCGAGGGCAGGGATCATGCTGAATTAGTCAGTACTGCTACACAGTAAGAATTTAATACATACTATTGATCGATCACTTAAGCAAACTGGTACAGGATGAAGTGCTGTAGCATTTCCCTGCTGCATGAAAACCTGGAAATCTAAGGAATTAACCAAACTCTGGCACTGATTCTGTTGAATTGCCAAGAACACATAGGATAAAAAAAAATTATTTGACATAAGGCAATCAGGTGCTCGCCCAATGTCTCAGGAAGAAGGAGGTGTCTCTGTTATGAAGAAATATTATTTGAAATAGCCTGAAAGCCCATTTAAATTTTCCTGTCACCATGGAAATTATCACTGAATTCTCTGTAGAGATAGTCTTGAAACAGGTTCCTGCATAAGGAAATTGTGACAGAATATGAAGGGCAGTTGATTTCTAAGGATGTGCAAAGCATGTTGAGTGGCATTACCCAATAAAGACACTTATTGTTACACAGGAAAAGCTAGGAAGAGAGGCTGTGTGAATAAATTGACCAAGTAAGGCCTGTGCATAGTCAATTTCAGTTATAGAAAGAGGTTAAACAAGCCGGATCTCAGTGCAAAAATCACACTAACTCCAAGTAAAATAAAACTTGAGTTAGACACAGAAATATGTTATTTCTCTTCAAAAACAAGGTAAGGATTTAATCATTGACCTCTGTTCTGTCTTTCATGAGAGAGAAGGTTTTGTGCAAACTTGTGGAGACTGGCCTTTGCAGATTAATGCAGAGAGCGGAGGGAAAGGATAAGAAGAAGGGAAGTAGCTTATTACCACCCTCCATTGCCAACAATGTTCAGTACCTTAGCCCCAACTGGAGGTTTGGCGGTCAGGATGGCCTTTTACTGCATACTGGTGACTATCTTGCCACCATCACGGCTGCCTCCGGATCTCACCTTTTATAGCCACAGCAACATTTAAGAAAGAGGGCACTGCTACGATTCACAGACTGTGTTCCCCTTATGGGCAGGAACCTTTCTACCAACTGTGTTGTTCTCTCCCTAGCTCTTAGTGCTGCGTTCTGCATGTAGTAAGGATTGAATAAACACCATTGATTAATGGATACACAGGCTCCGAAGTCTGCAGGCCCAGGTTGCTTGAGTTGATCAGAGCACACTGAGTCCCTTTGGAACCTGCTTCAACCTGAAAGTAATGCCAGGGATCCGGCTCAGTTGGTTCTTTGAAAACCTGATCACTTCTAGCTATCCACCATTCACACCTTTGAATGATGAAAATTTGAATGAAATGGGCACTCAGAATTCAGTGTATCTTGCTTCTCATGGCAGCAGAGAGGAGATGGTTGAATTATTCTAGCATAGTAACTGCTCAATAATACCACTGATTGATTCATTCAAGATGCCTCTGGAGAAACTCTCTCTATTCATTTGTGGTCTTGGATAGATTTCTGTAAATCTGACATCAATAGAGTTTTCAAAACGAGGGCCAAGATCCTCACTGAACTCATGGCTCAGGAAAGAAGCCCCAAATCCTTCTGGAGTCCTGCCGCCTCGGATGGGATGGCAAAGGTTAATGGAATCTTGTAATTTTCCACATGCAATAGCCACTTGTTTACCACCGCCCAGGATCATAAAAGAATGAGCAACAGCAAATAACTTGAGTCCTGTTGAAAGCTATATAAAATTGCTTGCCTGAAGTCACTAATCTAGTTAACATAGAACTTGGTACACTGAAATATATTGATTTCTTTTAATAGAAATAAGTATTAAGTGAAAAGGGAACAAAGAATCTAGGTTTAGGAGAAAGTAAATATCTTTCTTTCCAGATAATTTAAAATTATTCCTCTGAAAAATACATTACTTTGGTGCGGTTGCTCTTCCATCTAATATGCCACTTTTGCAAGTAGAAGGCCAAGAACTGGTGAAAGTCAAGCTACCTGAGCATAACTCAAACATTGCCTCTTATTTCATTCATGATTAAGTCTCATTGTTTGCCCTTGTTAATCTTGATAGGCACTGAAGGGGGAAATAAGTAATGAGCAAGAAGTGCATTCTTGCAGCAGTCCTTATACTTAGTATGGAAAAGAGAGGAGCTCCTTTCTTCTTAAATTACCCTACTCAATCCTAAAATGCAGTCTGAAAGCAAGGTGATTTGGCAGAAACTAGAAGAGGGGTACAGGATAAATCTGTAGTTTGCTAATCAGTGACTTCCCTGACACATGAAAGGTTTACAGTAGACCTTTGTTGTTCAAAGTATTCTACTTAAAACGTTGGTTTACAACCCGCCCCTCCCACCTCCTTCTCTTGCAATTAGGTCCCTGGGCAGGATCTATTTGGTGGGCAACTGTGCCCGTTGAGTTCTTGCCATACCTAGACAGATTCTGCCTGGAGAGAAAATCTGCCATTTGTGTCCTCTGCTCCAGGCATTGGAATGATGAAATGGGCACTCAGAATCCAGTATATCTTGCTTCTCATGGCAGCAAAGAGGAGATGGTTGAATTATCCTAGCATAGTAACCGCTCAATAATACCACTGATGGATTCGTTCAAAATGCCCCTGGAGAAACACTCTCTATTCATGTAGTCTCGGGGAGATTTCTAAAAAAAGGTTAAGTTAATCAATCAGTGTTATTTATTGAATATTTACTCTTTGTCAGGCACTGAACGTAGTGGTCATTTGCGGAATCTAATGGAGTATGAAGACGTGATCCCTGTCCTCAAGGCACGTACAATTTTGCAGGGGAGACAATTAGATTATTACAGTTTAAAAGTACCAACAACTTTTCTGCCGTGTGACCTTAGGCAAGTCACTTGACTTCACTGTGCCTTAGCTATATCATCTGAAAAATGGGGATTAAAGCTATGTGCCCTATGTGGGACAGGGACTGTTCCAACCCAATTATCTTTTATCTATCCCAGTATTTCGTACAGTGTCTGGCACATTTTAAGCTCTTAACAAATACCATAAAAAACTTCTTTACTCAAAGCTTTATATTCTGAACTATAAAACTGACAGAAAAAAGGAACAATTTTTTAGACTTCATAAGACAAGGACAACTGAAAATGACAAATAAGTCTAGAGGTACATGAGAGAGTGGGTACAATTGCTGATTCTGGAAAAAAATCTCTCTTATTTTGGTAAAAAGTTGGCTCAGAGTCAATCTTTCTTTCAAAACACTTGTTTCCTTATTTGGCCTTAAACAGAGAGTATAAAAATAAGGATTACAATGAAAGGATACCTGTGCACAGATTTCTTATACAAGATATTTTATCAATTGTGTTCTGTTTTTTTTAACTCTGTGGTCTTTAGTGATCAAATACAAATCTTCAAAGAATTCAAATTCTATTCAGTAATTGCCAAAGAACACTTCAGGATTAGAAATTACTTCTAACTTTTGGTAATGTTTATCTATAATTTTCTGTCAACTCAACCTTTATCATGAAATATTAATACCACACATTTGACAATTCCTAACCTACTATTCCTAATTTGAATATCTTTGTAATCAATTAAAAATGAAATTGATTAATACACAATTGGAGGGAAAATGGCACGTAATAGTTTTCAGTACTTCATTGTCAAAAGTCAAAAACATGCTGGAATTTCATAGTTGGCGTAAGCCACTTCCATTTTGTTGGAAAATGCCCCCTCATAAGTTTTAAAGAGTTAAGAATTAAGAGGTTTTGTTCTTTATGATGCTATATTATGATGCTATGATATTTAAACATTTCTTCCTCTTAACTATAAATTAGATTATGTCTATTTCCCCTGATGGATCGTAAACTGTTTGGGAGCAGGGATTGTGTCCCCTAAATCTACTTTACTCCTTCCAGCACTGAGAACAGTGTTCTGCTCAAAGCAGGTGTTTGATAAATGTTACTGATGATTGACTCTAAAATGAGTGCAAACACTATATTAAATTGATCAATTAATAGTATTTGAGTGCTTACTGTGTGCAGAGAACTGAATGTACTAAGCATTTGGAAGAGTACAATACAACAGAATTGTTAAACACATCCCCTGTCCACAAGGAACTTACAGTCTAGGTGGGAGGCAGACCAAATAAATTAGAGATATGTAAGTACGTGACTGTGAGCCCATCATTGTGGAGGGATTGTCTCTATTTCCGAATTGTACATTCCAAGTGCTTAGTAGAGTGCTCTGCACATAGTATTCGATAGTATTTATTGAGCACTTACTATATGCAGAGCACTGTACTAAGCGCTTGGAATGTACAAATCGGTAACAGAGACAGTCCCTGCCCTTTGACGGGTTTACAGTCTAATCAGGGGAGACAGACAAGAACAATTGCAATAAATAGAATCAAGGGGAAGAACATCTCAATAAAACAATAGCAAATAAATAGAATCAGGGTGATGTACATCTCATTAACAAAATAAATAGGGTAATGAAAATATATACAGTTGAGTAGACGAGTACAGTGCTGAGGGGATGGGAAGGGAGAGGGGGAGAAGCAGAGGGAAATGGGGGTAAAGAGGGTTTAGCTGTGGAGAGGTGAAGTGGGGGGTAGAGGGAGCAGAGGGAAAAGGGGAGCTCAATCTGTCTTGGAGGAGGTGAGCTTTAAGTAGGGTTGTGAAGAGGGGAAGAGAATTAGTTTGGTGAGGAGGGAGGGCATTCCTGGGCCGCGGGAGGACGTGGCCCAGGGGTCAACGGCGGGATAGGCGAGACCGAGGGACGGTGAGGAGGTGGGCGGCAGAGGAGCGGAGCGTGCGGGGTGGGCGGTAGAAAGAGAGAAGGGAGGAGAGGTAGGAAGGGGCAAGGTGATGGAGAGCCTTGAAGCCTAGAGTGAGGAGTTTTTGTTTGGAGCGGAGGTTGATAGGCAACCACTGGAGGTGTTTAAGAAGGGGAGTGACAGGCCCCGAGCGTTTCTGCATGAAGATGAGCCAGGCAGCGGAGTGAAGAATAGACTGGAGCAGGGCGAGAGAGGAGGAAGGGAGATGAGAGAGGAGGAAGGGAGATGAGAGAGCAGGCTGGCACAGTAGTCTAGCCGGGATGTTACGAGAGCCTGTAACAGTAAGATAACACTTTGGGTGGAGAGGAAAGGGTGGATCTTGGCGATATTATAAAGATGAGACCGGCAGGTTTTGGTGACAGATCGGATGTGTGGGGTGAACGAGAGAGCTGAGTCAAAGATAGCGTGGCTCAGTGGAAAGAGCCCGGGCTTGGGAGTCAGAGGTCTTGGGTTCAAATCCCGGCTCGGCCACTTGTCAGCTGTGTGACTTTGGGCAAGTCACTTAACTTCTCGGTGCCTCAGTTACTTCATCTGGAAAATGGGGATTAAGACTGTGAGCCCCACGTGGGACAACCTGATTCCCCTGTGTCTACCCCAGCACTTAGAACAGTGCTCGGCACATAGTAAGCGCTTAACAAATACCAACATTATTAAAGATGCCACTGAGGTTGCAGGCATGAGAGACGGGAAGGATGGTCGTACCATCCACAGTTGCAGGAAAGTCAGGGAGAGGACAGGGCTTAGGAGGAAAGATGAGGAGCTCATAGTAAGTGCTCAATAAATGCTATTGAATAAACGAATGAAGTGGGTTAAATATCAAGTACTTCAATAGTACAGATGCAAGTACACAGGTGACACAAAAGGGAGAGAGAGTAGAGGAAATGAGGGCTTCGCAAGGAGGGCCTCTTGGAGGAGATGAGATTTTTTAGCAAGGCTTTGAAGGAGGGAAGAGTGCTGATTCTGTTGCCTATGAGTAATAATAATAATAGTTTTGGTATTTGTTAAGCGCTTACTATGTGTCAAGCACTGTTCTAAGCCCTGGGTAGTTACAAGATAATCAGGTGGGGCTCACAGTCTTATTCCCCCTTTTCCAGATGATGTAACTGAGGCCCAGAGAAGTTAGGTGACTTGCCCAAAGTCACACAGCTAAGTGGCGGATCCGGGATTAGAACCCACAACTTCTGACTCCCAAACCCGTGCTTTTTCCATTGAGTCATGCTGCTTCTCAGGAGAGGAAGTTCTGTGCCAGGTATGGACAAGCGCCTAGCAGTAAAATAGATGAGGTCAAAGTACAGTGAGTAGGTTGATATTTGAGGATTGAAGCGTATGGGCTCAGTTGTAGTAGGAAATCAGTGAGGTAAGATAGAAGGCAAGTTGATTGAGTGTCTTAAAACCAAGGAAAAGGAAACTATCCGTAAGCATTAGCATCCCTTGGTAATAAAAGATAACACTTTAGACAGGGATATCCAATCGATACATGTAGGGATGGTAGTAAAGATCAAAACATGATCAAAAGTAGTTTTCACCTCCAGAGAACAGAATATTTCTGTGGTCTTCTGGACAATATGCTCTGCACACAGTAAGCACTCAGTAAATACGATTGAATGAATATACACATATATACATACTCACACACACATACATATGTAATGTTAACTTTGAGCACAAAGAACAATTAAAAATCAATCTCTACCTATAGATCATGTATCATTCATTCATTCAATAGTATTCATTGAGCGCTTACTATGTGCAGAGCACTGTACTAAGCGCTTGGAATGTACAATTTGGCAACAGATAGAGACAATCCCTGCCCAATGAGGGGCTGAGTATTTGAGTTTGACAGGGATCATATCAAGTAGTCTGAATAGGGATGAATATATGGTGGAAAGCTGGATATAGGCCCAGATAACAAAAACAGAACCTTTATGAAAGCCCTGCTTTCACTGAGAAGTGTATAACCACTGGAGGTGAGACCAAGAAAGATGTTGTGGAATTCGAGAATTGATTAATGGGAAGATGTTTGTTCCTTTCCAAAACCGATTGCAGTTAAAAGTTCTTAGGTCTGATTTGACAATTCTTTATCCAGAGAATGTTATCATATTCTTCTTCATTTCCCAAATACATTTTATTCCCTACAAGACAATTTGTGTTTCCCAGTAGACCAATGCATTTCATTTCTGCAATTTCTATAGTGTACTCTGATCCAGCCAGCCGTGACCTCACCTATCTCACAATATCAGGGAATAAACAAGCATGTTTGAATTCCACTGCTAAATCACATTGACAATTAAAGAATTTATCTTTCTTAGGGGGGCAGTACTTCAGGCCTTTAATAAATACTTCTGAAATTCATTTCTTCTTTCTTGTCTTCTCATGGATGAAACTTGTCAATCAATCTAATTGAAATGTCATACTGACCTTTTATTTGAAACAATTTATTTTTTCTATAATCTCTTTGGAAGTTCTTACTTTCTTTTAGTATTGGATTTGAAAAGAAATCCTTAAATGACCACGGTTAAGAAACTGTTTGTTATTTAAATTTATGTGTGTTTAGCCATTAATCTTACCAACAAAATATTTTTTTTACAGAAGTTATCCAACTGACTCTACCAGAAGATCAGAAAGTAAGTGTCACTGCAGCTACAGTTGGACAGAGCGCTGTCCTAAGTTGTGGCATTCAGGGAGCCCTGAGACCTCCAATCATATGGAAACGGAACAATATTGTTCTAAATAACTTGGATTTGGAAGACATCAATGTAAGTACAGCAGTGTTATCCATCTCAACATATGGAGGTCCCTATGAAGTTCATAGCGGACCATGAAATTAAATGTCCTGTCAATTTCAAAACTAAACTGATGTATTTTGTAGGTGCAATCAGTGATTACCTGGGACTTTGTTAGATGAAGTTGAAGGTTGAGAAGATGGTACTGTAGTGTCAGGTCATGATGTCGGTTGACTAACCCAGAAATGCTGAAGAAAATGAAGGTTTTAAAGGATTTTACTTTCAGAGTTTGTCAAACAACATGCAGGAAATGAAACAGCGTTTTAAAGATATACCGAAGTGTAGTTTGTAGCACTGTAGTAGATCAGTGAGCTACTGCGAGAAAACAACAGTAGTAAAACATTCTGGAGCTCATAGAAATATCATGGAGGAAAGTGAAGATAAACAAAGGGGTTTCTTTTTAGAAAACATGGCCAAATGAAAATACAGGTATAAAAAGTTGTCTTCAGATTTCAATTTTGTGTTGAAGGCATGAACTGGGTAGCTAAACCCATCTTTTTTTAGTAGTTGAGGACAAATGTCAAAATACCAATACCATAATTTTGGACAAACTTTAAGATTAGATACTGAAGGGCCTCTGTAGAAGAAAAAATGATTATCCTGATTCATTTGCACCGTACAACTAGAGTAAGAAACTTAGTATAGAAACTTTCCCTTCAATATTGAATAATATTCTTTAATATTTTTGATTATCTGGTAACTTTTTTCATTCTAGAATCATTTCTAAGAACACTTGTTCAATCCTTCCTAGAAGGGGGCTCCAATATCTTTCTATCTATGAAAACAAATGTTTCACATGGTTGTGAAAGTTACCTTTTGTTAAAAAAAAATTACAGACCTTTTATGTTCCTATTTATTTCTGTGCCAGTTAGGTAGCTACTTTCAATCACCAGGATTCAATTTGCTGAATTAATTCCTGTTTATGCTGAGTGAGTAGTTATCTATCATCAGTAGGCTTATCACTTGAATTATATGTTTTTACCAGCTTCATGACAGTGAGTTCTGCCAAACTGGAACCCTGTTCATTCTATTAGAAAGTGAACTGCATTTATAGAACTCTGCTTGTGGACATAATCCAAATACAATTTTAGGATTTTGAAAACATTTATCCTAGTTTACCCTCTTAGTGTAGGAAGTAGTATTTTTTGTAGGCGTGGAAGAATGCCTCTGTGACTTAATATAGAAGTTTTATTTACCAGGCAGAAAGAGACACTAGCTGTCAGAGGAGAATTCCAGTGGGGACCAGGGAGAAAGTCTTCACCATTTTGGTTTAGAACCCTCCAGGGTGCTGGAAGCAGGACTGAGTTAGTGGATCACAGAATGAACTGAGTAAAAAGTAGACATTATGGAAAGATTGTGTATTCACTTTTATGACAGACCAAACAACTCGTTCGGCCCAGGTTTTAAATGATTAAAAATATCCTTATAATTGGGGGGCAGGATATAATAATAATAATAATTTTGGTATTTGTTAAGCACTTATTATGTGCAGAGCACTGTTCTAAGTGCTGGGGTAGACACAGGGTAATCAGGTTGTCCCACGTGAGGCTCACAGTCTTAATCCCCATTTTACATTTGAGGTCACTGAGCCACAGAGAAGTGAAGTGACTTGCCAGCAGTCACACAGCTGACAAGTGGCAGAGCCGGGAGTCAAACTCATGACCTCTGACTCCCAAGCCCAGGCTCTTTCCACTGAGCCATGCTGCTTCTCATAAATGAGACCAAATGCCCACTTCTGAAAAATGAGATGGGACAAAGTACAGGAATGGGCTGAAGTGGTAGAGAAGCAGTGTGCCTTAGTGGACAAAACGTGGTCTTGGGAAACAGAAGGATATGAGTTCTAATCCAGACTCTGTCACTTGTTGTCTGTGTGACCGTGGGTGAGTCATTTCATATCCCTGTACCTCACTTCCCTCATCTGTCGAATGGGAATTAAGACTGTGAGCCCAATGTGGGACAAAGACCGTGTCCAACCTGATTAACTTGTACCTACCGCAGCGCTTAAATACCATTAAAAAAAAAGTGGTGGCACTGATAATAATAAGAATGACTCCCATAGTGTGGATCCAGATCAGGGCTTCACTGGTCATGGGTTCAAATCCCGGTTCAGCCACTTGCCAGCTGTGTGACTTTGGGCAAGTCATTTAATTTCTCTGTGCCTCAGTTCCCTCATCTGTAAAATGGGGATAAAAACTGTAAGACCCACGTGGGGCAACCTGATTATCTTGTATCCTCCCAAGCACTTAGAACAGTGCTTTGCATATAGTAAGTGCTTAACAAATGCCATAATTATTATTATTATCATTATTATTAACCGTGATAATTGAGCTTCCCTTTTCCCTCTGCTCCCTCTGCCCCCCCCACCTCTTCGCCTCTCCACAGCCAAACCCTCTTCCTCCCCCTTTCCCTCTGCTCCTCCCCCCTCTCTCTTCCCATCCCCTCAGCACTGTATTTATCCGCTCAACTGTATATATCTTCATTACCCTATTTATTTTGTTAATGAGATGTACATCACCTTGTTTCTATTTATTTGCTCTTGTTTTAATGAGATGTTCTTCCCCTTGATTCTATTTATTGCTATTGTTCTTGTCTGTCTGTCTCCCCCAGTTAGATTGTAAACCCGTCAAAGAGCAGGGACTGTATCTGTTGCCGATTTGTACATTCCAAGCGCTTAGTACAGTGCTCTGCACATAGTAAGCGCTCAATAAATACTATTGAATGAATGAATAATTGAAGCTAGTTTTGAAGCAGTTTGGATTATCTCTTCATCATACCCATTGTTTTGATGCTTCCTGATGGACAATCTTTTGGAAAAACACCTATTTTGCCACTTGCTACTTTTAGATGTGGATATTTGTTACAATAGCATTGTTGTGGTGTCACAGAGAATAACAGTTACCACATTTTGCTGCGTCATGTGGCTTCAGGGAGCCATCATCTTGCAAATCCCACTGATGGACTATATGAGATGCCTTTGTTTAGACTCTGGGTGCAACCAAGTCTCATACCTGCCACTGCCTGGCATGGCCAGCTCCTGGCAAAGGCAGACTCGGGTTCAGGATTCAAAGGAGCCACTAAGCTCACACTGTCAGCAAGAAGAAAAGTCACGTAACCAAGTGAGAAGTTTAAAAACTCGCATTTATTTGCTCATCCATGAGTTCACACTGGAGAACAAACATTAGGATTGTCTAACTCTACTACACATTGCTATACTAAATATGTTTCTATCTGCATTAATGTCTCAGCTAATCACTCGTACAGGAAACTGCTCATAAACCATCTAATGATCCTGACTGGCAAACAGTCCAGCCTGTTTCTTTAGCAGTTGCAAAAACTAACCCTCCTCACTTATGACTCACCAAAACAACCTTCAATTTGGGAGTCTAAATTCTGTCCCAGGCAGTCATGGTGTGAGTCCCCAATTAATCCGGGCGAGTGGGTGGACCTCCGGTAATATCTCCTACTTACATATTGCTACTCTGCTGCACTTTAGTGAAGGTTCTGACCTTCATTTTATGAGCAGTACTCCATCATGACTATGTCATTCATTTATTCATTCAATTATATTTATTGAGCACTTACTGTGTGAAGAGCATTGTACTAAGTGCTTGGGAAAATACAACAATAAACAGTCATATTCCCTGCCCACAACGGGCTCACAGTCTAGAATGGGGGAGGCAGACATCAAAACAAGTAAATAAAATTACAGATATGTACATAAGTGCTTTGGAGCTAAAAGGGAAAGAGCAAAGGGATGAATAAAATTACCGATATATACATAAATTGCTTTGGGGCTCGGGAGGCGGGGGGGATGAGCAAAGGGAGCAAGTCTGGGTGACACAGAAGGGAGTGGAAGATGAGGAAAAGTGGGGCTTAGTTTGGGAAGGCCTCTTGGAGGAAATATGCCTCAATAAGGCTTTGAAGCGGGGGAGAGTGGTTGCTGTCGAATTAGAGGAGGAGGGCATTCCATTCCAGAAGCAGGATGTGAGCTAGGGCTCAGCGGCGAGATAGGCAAGATTGAGAGTTGTGGTCCGTTGGGGCCGGTCAGCCTGATGCGCTTATCGGGGGCTGCAGAGCCCAGCGTAGCCAGCTTGATATTCTTATGAGCACCGGCTCTGGTACTGCTTTCCAGGCCTGCCTTGGTCTTAGCTTGAGTACTAACTGGAAAAATGGGAGAGATGACCCTTACTAATCATGATGTCTGGGTTCTAATCCTGGATCTCATATGGGGTGACCCGGAGCAAGTCAACTAACTTTTCTCTGCCTCAGTTTTCTTATCTGCAAAATGAGGATCCGATATCAGTCCTCCCTCCTATTTAGGCTGGGAGCACTGTGTGGGAAAAAGACTACATCTGACTTGATTAATTTGTATCTACCTATAACTTAGTAGACTGCCTGGCATGTAGTAAATGCTATACTATATTTCTACATTTTCTATGAATTATTATCAATATACACTTTTGGAGATGAGGAGCTATTGTTTAGCCCATTTGTTGAGAAGCAGTACACCATTCCTATTTAAGACTGGTCTAATAGGAAACCTCCAGGAGAAATTCTAAAGCCAACACACCCTCCTCAAGAACTTCTGGACCCCAAAGCAGATCTCCTTGCATTTCTCTGGACTTGTTGGGATCTACTCCACCCTTGAAGAAACCCAGAGTGTCCAAACTTTGGGAGTGCAGACCGAGTATACAAGAAGATAAAGTGATAAAAGTATTTGCTACTGGATAAGCAACACCTGTCTCTTTGTTTGCTGGTGTCCTCAGCACTGAACGTGAGGTATCCGTGGATCTCGTTGGAATATCCATTTTGATTGGATCTCCTATCACCTGCCACTGTTCCCTCTTGACTGGGAAAGGGGGCTGTCTCGAGGCAGATCCTGCGATTCTATGATAGCAATCTCTCTACTCATTTAATTTTCAGTCAGTACTGGTCAACTGACAATAGTATATCATGCTGCTTCTTCCTAGGCCCAAGAACCAGTTGCATTTTGGAATCCCTGGGCAGGGACTGTTAGAGCTAAGCCTGATAGAGAAGGACTGCATTTGTTGGCCTTTGAGGACTGATATTCTCCTCCCTCAGTCTTGGGCCCTTTGAAGTTGCTCTGTTTCCCAGAAAATAAAGGTGGGCGGAGAAATGTCAGAGAAGACACAGGTGTCATTCCTTTCATCCTAAACTTATTCATTCAATCAATAGTATTTATTGAGTGCTTACTAAGCGCTTGGAATGTACAAGTTAGCAACAGATAGATTCAATCCCTGCCCAGTGATAGGTTCACAGTAAACTTATTTTAGATAATAAGTAAAAGCATATTATGTGCATGGCCAACTGCTGTCACTTTTTGATGATATAAAGGGGACAGACTAAAGTAGCCTTTATGATTCAGTCCCTGAGTACTGGTCAATAAAATCAAGCTAACAAGATTCATTGCGTCCAACCAAAGGAACTTGGCTACGGTACTTCCCATCCGGGTAATCACACCTTCACCTCCAAAAGGCTACCCCTGTGGTTTTCCTTTTGGATTTTCCTTTTTTAGTTGAACTGCTGGAGGACTATCCTTTAGAGATTAAACTGCAGCAGGTTTGGATGTCAGTTTGAGGTAGCAATAAATCCTCAGTGTTTACTTGTCTGAAAAATCAATAGCTCTATACACACATCTATAAACACAAATGGAAGCCTTAGTTTTGCTATACATTTTCTGAAAACTTCCAGAATCTATTCTCCCTTTTCCCTTAGGTATAGGAGACTTTCTGATCTGATCTTCCTTACAATATAAGGAAATATTTAAAATTCAAGCATGGACCAGAGTCTATGCTAGAGAGAATGTCATGCACCACTCCTAAAATGCATATCATAAGAATGATGACATAAATTATCACTGAAAAAGTTGTTCTGTCTGTACAAAATACAAAATTCAACTGGTCCATTTGTTATAGATATAACTATCTTTCTAGAGATAGATAGATATATCGACCCCAGTGCTGGTGACACACAAAAACTATGTTTTTAGCTTCAAGATTTATTAAAAGTGGGTACACTAACTCCTAGTATCCCTGGATATCCCTAAAACAAAATATTAGTAGAATCAATGCAGTTATATTTTATGTGCTCACCCCATTGCAGAAAGTTATCTTTTCTAAGTGCAAAGTTACCCACATCTTTCCTAATCAGGATGATTGGCTTCTTTTAGACTTGACAGTACTCTCTTTGAGTGTTTTACTGCTTTAACAAGATGCTGCCATGCATATATAGCTATATATATAAATTATTAGTAGCAATAAAAATAATAATGACATTTGTTGAAGACTTACTGTGTGCTAAGCACTGGGGTAGATACAAGCTAAATAGGTTAGACACGGTGCCTGTCCCACATGGGGCTCACAGTCTTTGAATATATAGATAGATATATAGTTATATCTATAACAAATGGACCAGTTGTATTTTGTAACTAAAAGGTATCTCTGAGTATCTTTCACTGTACTTGAAGGTTTTCATCCTGCCTAACATCTCTTCTGCCAAAGAACTGTGTCAGATATTCACTCTTCAAATCCAGTCTTATATTTTCATATGTATGGTTTTGTATCAAGCAAGCAGTCGATCATGGTATTTGTTGAGCCGTTACTGTTTGCAGAACACTGGTTTAAATGCTTGGAAGAGTACGGTAGCATAGGTAGAGTAGATCTGTGCCCTTAAGAAGTTTACAACCTAATAGATTGTACTTTAGAACTAAGCATTAATGATTCCCCAGCAGGGAGAATTTTAGGATTTTATGTGGGGAGATGCTTAGGTAATAATCTACATTTCTCAAAAGTCTTTCCTAAATATTTTATGGCCAACTCGCTTTACTTCATTGGCAGTAATGTTGAAGAAATCAGAGAACATGCCTACCTGCTCCCTGGTCTTGTACTTCCCCACGTGCTTAGTACAGTGAGGAGCCCACAGGGGTGGGGCAGATCCGGGACCAGGACCTTGGGCCCGGAGAGGGCCTGTGGTTTCTGGACTGGCTCCCCTGAGCCCCTTGCTCACTTGATGAGAGGTTTGCCTGGCCTGCTGTCTTTCGTTGAGGGGGCCAGTACCAGCTTCAGGGGAGTTGGGCAGGTTAGGGGATAGGGAGAAGTCTCGGTATGACTCTGCTCAAAGTCCCCTCTCTGCTCCTACAGGAGCACACTCCCCATTCTCCCACAGTGACGTCGGGCCAGACATAGTCTTTTGAAAAGAGCACACTCCCAGAAGTCTGAGAACCTGAGTTCTAATCTCTGCTCTGCCCCTTGTCTGCTGAGCGACCTTGAACAAGTCACTTCACTTCTCTGTCCCTCAGTTTCCTCATCTCTAAAATGGGGCTCAAGACTGCGAGCCCCTGGTAAGCCAGGGACTGTGTCCAACCTGACTTGCTTATATCCACCCCGGTGCTTATTACAGAGTCCGGTATATAGTAAACGCTTAGCAAATATCATAACTATTATTCAAATGGGGATTAAAACCATGAACCCCATATGGGACGTAACCTGATGCTGATGCTATTGATGCCTGTCTACTTGTTTTGTTTTGTTGTCTGTCTCCCCTTTCTAGACTGTGAACCCATTGTTGGGTCAGGATTGTCTCTCTCTGTCGTTGAATTGTACTTTCCAAGTGCTTAGTACAGTACTCTGCACACAGTAAGTGTGCGATAAACACGATTGAATGAATGAAATGAATGCTGCGCTCTAAACAGAGTAAGTGCTCAATAATTACCATCTATTGACGAAACACTCATTGGGAAGCAGCATGGCCTAGTGGAAAGAGCATGTGCATGAGAATCAGAAGCCCTGGGTTCTAATTCCAACTTCACTACTTACCTGCTGTTTGACCTTGTCAATTGGCTTAACTTCTCTGTACCTCATTTCTGTCATCTGTAAAATCGTGAGTCGATACCTACTCAGCTACCTACATTTTTTAGTGGTATTTGTTAAGGACTTACTATGTGACTGTACTAAACGCTGGGTTAGATGCAAGATAATCAGGTTTAACACAGGCCCTGCTGTTCTACATGGGTCTCACAGTCTTAATCCCCGTTTTACAGATGAGGTAATTGAGACAGAAAGAAGTGAAGTGACTTGCCTAAAGTCAGACAGCAGATGAGTTGCGGAACCAGGATTAGAACCCAGGTCCTTCTAACTCCCAGGCCCGTGCTCTATCCACTAGACTATACTGCTTCTCTGTAAAATGGGGATTCAATACCTGTCCTCCCTCCTATTTAGGCTGGAAGCCCCTTGAGGGAGAATGGCTGTGTCCAACTTTAACCTGTATGTACGTCAGCATTTTGTACTGTGTTTGGCATGTAGTAAATGCTTAATAAATACCCACATTGTCCCATGTGGGACATAATCATCTTGTATCTACCCCAGCACTTAGTATAGTGTTTGTCACATAACAAGTGCTTAAAATGCCATAATTGTTATTATTATCATTATTAGATTGTTATTAATAGTAGGATGACTATAAACAATGCAGTCAGAAACCTTCTCCTGCCCGGTTGTTTCTAAACTTGCATTTTTTTTCTGTACAATGGTACAGTTCCTAAGGATTCCTTATTTTCACTGAAAAAGATGTGCCATGTTGCAGTATTAAAAATTGGATAAACAGAAAATTAATGGAAATCCAGTGGTTTTTTTATTTGAATGGTATTGGTTAGGCACTAACGCCAATCATTATACTAAGCACTAAAGTAGATACAAGATTCATTCAATCATATTTATTGAGCACTTACTACGTGCAGAACACTTTACTAAGCGCTTGGAAAGTACAGTTTGGCACTAAAGAGAGACAATACCTGCTCACAGGTTGTACTCAGTTTTTGTCCCACATAGGGTTTGTAGTGTATGTAGGAGGGCCATTTAATCCCCGTTCCAGAGAAGTGGAGCTACGACACAGAGAAGTTAGGAAACCTGCCTATGATCACATAGCAGACAAATGGCAGTCAGGATTAGAACCCAGGTCCTCTGACTCTGAGGCCCATACTCTTTCCACTAGGCCATGCTGCTAACACAGTGCAGTGAAAATTTAGCATAGTTGCTTTATTTTCTACTTTAGCCACCTTGTTTGACAGTGATAACTTCAGTAATAATATTCTAAATTGTAAGATGCCTTAGTAGAGTTATTCAAGGTTATATCAATTCAATTAAGGGATGTTGAATTTACTACTACTAATAATAATGTTGGTATTTGTTAAGTGCTTACTATGTGCCAAGCACTGTTCTAAGTGCTGGGGTAGATACAAGGGAATTAGGTTGTCCCATGTGGGGCGCACAGTCTTCATCCCCATTTTACAGATGGGGTAACTGAGGCACAGAGAAGTTAAGTGACTTGCCCAAGGTCACACAGCTGACAAGCGGCAGAGCCGGGATTAGAACCCATGATCTCTGACTCCCAGGCCCTGGCTCTTTCCACTAAGCCATGCTGCTTCTCATTTGAATTTGAATTGAATTTGAATAGAATTTGTGTAATCACTGTCAGAGTATACTTTAATTATTAGAATTTGTGTTTTCTACAGTTTAAACAACTGTAGATATGGTGAACTGTCAAATACCCTGTGGTTGCAATAAAATCACTCTAGAGTGTGGGCCGAATTGAATGATAGAAAGTGGACCCCTGCCTCGTGGAGTTAGAATCTGTAGCTGTGATAAAAAACCAGTCCCATCGGGAAGCACAGAATGCTGTTTTCCACCCAAGAGAAAATGGGTAAAGATCTGTATAGAACTGGAGTTAACTGTTTATCCTGCTGCCATGCTCAGATGAACACAACCCATCAACCTTGTAGGCTTTCTGTTGTTTACCTTCCAGGCGCCGTAGAACATTTTTCTGTGATTGTTCCATTTGGATTTATTGCCCACAGTCAGCTAATCTTTCTCTGAACCTGTCTGATCTTCCTTCTGTTTTAACCTTTCTTTTCCGACTTTCTGTCTAAGCATCTCATAATTGTCCACACTCACAGTCTTCCAGGCAATCCTGAGTACCGTCCAGTTAAAGTTAATTAGATCTTCTAATCCATTACGCTTCAGGCCTCATTTCATTGCCCTGCTGATTTTTTTTTATATTATGACTAATATTTTTTCCCCTCAATCTCTCTCCAGACTTTGTCATCACATGTTCATGAATCACAAGAGCTCTTATGAGACCTCATGTCAGTGGAATGTAACATCTGCAATTTGTGAGATTCCAGGGATTAAAAAATAAAAACTCTGCCTCAAAAGATTTAAAAATAAAAATAACAAAATAAGTTATTTTATACCTGAGGCATATTAATGCTTCCCCAAAATAATTATTTATTTAGCAATTTCATGTTGTTCTTCCTCTCCAAATGTTCATAGAGATTCCTTTACTCTTCCTGAAATTTTAACACTGGTTAACTTTTAGCACCATTTATTTTGAGACAATCCTGAAGAGTTGTAGATGGAAAAAATCCCAGATTTTGAATACTTTTAAGTCATCAAAAATAATTTTCTGAAAGTATATGTTACTCAGCATATTTTCCAGTCCAGAAGAGTTCATCTTGATTCAGAGTCCTATGCTTATTAGTTATAACTTAAATTTGAATTTTACATTTACAGTTACATTTACAGTCTTCTAGACTGTGAGCCCAGTGTGGGCACTGATTGTCTCTCTTTATTGCTGAATTGTATTTTCCAAGCATTTGGTACAGTGCTCTGTACACAGTCAGCACTCAATAAATGTGACTGAATGAATAAGCTTTCATAACCTTGGCATTTTCCTCAACCCATTCCTCTTTTAGCCTTCGCATTCAGTCTGTCACCCAACTGTGTTGTTCCTTCAGAACATTTACATAATTTGCCTTTTCCTCTCCATCCAAACTGCACCCATGCTGGTTCAAGTCTTGCCAAATTCTGAATACTTCAACTCCTTCACTGATCTCCTTGACTCTTTCCTTTTTCCAGTGCATACTCCACTATGCCGTCCGCATCACATCTTCCGCCTCTTCAAAATCCTCTGAAACTCTTTGTTTCAAACCCAAATTTCAGGCCAAAGATGCTGTCAACTCTGTCCTCATTAATAATTCTCTCTTCTCTCACTGCACCGGAGTTCACGCTATTTGTTTCTCTCAAGCTAACCTACTTGCCGTGCTTCAGTCTCATCTGTCCCACCACCCTCCTCTTGCTTACACCTCCCTTAAGTCTGGAACAGTTCCACAAAGGTTTGGCGCATTATGCTGTATGAAAAGTTTGTGTAGGGGAAATCCTTCAAGATGATATGGCAGTCCTGAGCCTTTATTAGCTACTGTTTAATCTTCTTGGAGTTTGAATTACTAGGTTTAACGACCTCTTGAGCAGGGCAAGGCATGAGGAGGAAGAGGTAGGTGGAACTTTCTGTGAAACTTGGGAGGAAGGCGGCCAAGCTGTCCACAGAGGCATGTGTATTTTTCCCCAAAACCAGAGTCTGTGGGTGAACCTGGAGCTGAACCCTGCAGTGGTTCGACCCTAAATTCATCAGCTGGGAGTGTGGGAGCCACTGTGGAGTGGAGAGAGCCAGATCGTCATGGTCTGTGGGTGAAGTGAGATGTCTGTGCACTTAGAGGGGAAGGGAGGTGCCGCCTTTTTCCTCCTTGTGAAGCAGGAAAGTGGAACAAACTAAAGCTACTCTATACTAGCTCCTGGGAAGCATTCATCTCCTGTGAATTTTCATCATTAGAACATACTCCCTAATAACCAGACACCAGAGAAAAGACAAAAAAAAAAGCCAAGAATTTTTGATCATTAGAGGCTTTCTTGAAGTGAAAGTATGTGGAATCAATGATACATTACCGAAGCATATTAATTGGTACTTACATGAAAATTGCTACTCTTGTCTTTCAAAAAATGTAAATGAAGCACTATCCACATTTAATGGAGAGCATCCATACTGACATTCAACAACTTTTAACTGGAGTTTAAGTGCATTTACATGGATGGTGTCACTTCTTAGCCTATATCATATGGCCAATTCACCTGACTGCTGTACAGCTCAAGTAGGATTTCAGACACCCCACTTATGGGGAAATATGATGAACTGAGTCAATTGAGAATTTTATCTGAAGAAATGAATACTACTACTGCAATGGGAAAGTGATATCTAGGTGCAAGCAGTGTCTCTATCTCGCTTGCTTTCTCTTTTTCACCATCTCCCTTTCCTTCCTCTTCTTGTTACCAGATTGTTATAGCCAATCGCAGACAATCATTTCCATCTAAGGTACTTATCTCCTCAAAAATGGTGTGATTATAAGTAGTGAGGAAATGCTCGCACTGAACCACTGCCTTGTAACTGACTTTTTAATCCTGTTGACTACTCTGTCATCCCAAATTGAATTGCATAACAGATCCCATCAGGAAGAACCACATTATCTTCAATTAAATTTGAAAGTGACGATAGATCAGTAAGTGACTTAAAGAAAATCATGAGGAAATTAGATTATGAGGCTTAGTATCCTATAACACGGAGACTGGCAAAGACAAATTGACATCTCACTGTGGGAGAGTAAAGCTCAAATATCAGACTTTAACAACAGCAGCATTACTGTAAGCCCTAGAGAAGTCTAGTGGGAAGAGCACAATCCTGGAAGTCAAAGGAACTGATTTCCAATCCCAAATCCGCTGCTTGCCTAGTGTGTGACCCTGGGCAAGTCACTTAAATTTTCAGTGCTTCAGTTCCCTGGAAAAGCAGCGTGGCTCAGTGGCAAGAGTCTGGGCTTGGGAGTCAGAAGGCCGTGGGTTCTAATCCTTACTCTGCCACTTGTCTGCTGTGTGACCTTGGGCAAGTCACTTCACTTCTCTGGGCCTCAGTTACCTCATCTGGAAAAATGGGGATTAAGAAAATGTGAGCCCCACGGGGGACAATCTGATTACCCTGTATCCACCCCAGTGCTTAGAACAGTGCTCTGCATATAGTAAGCGCTTAACAAATGCCATAATTATTATTCCATCATCCGTGAAGCGTATGAAGCGTACCTGTCTTCCCTCTTATTTAGACTGTGAGCTCCATGGGGGACAGGGACTGCCAACCCTGATTGTCTTTTACCTGTCATACCATTGAATATAGTGCTTGGTACATGAGATGTGCTTAAATATTATTATTATTGGCATTCTGGCTTAGCTGTGCCTAAGGCTGATTGGAGAGACCACACTATTTCTAGGATCTCTTTTTTCAGGCATGGTGGGAAGTTTCTGAACCACAAAATCAGAAATTTGCAGTGATATGGTTCAGCAGTTTGAATGGGTCTGTTGAGTCATAGTGAGGGAAGATTTGTTACCCGAAACAGTTAAGTGGCTTGTAATGAGATGCCTGGCACCTAGTAAGTGCTTAACAGAGACCATTTAAAAGAAATGAAATCAGCTGGCAGGGTCTATTCAGGCCCATCTTGCCCTTTATCTTGCCCTTTTGGTACAGACCTCCTCAGCAGTCAGCTGAGCATGCTAGCTCGGCCTGACTGACCTTGGCATCTGTCATTGAGGAAAGTTAAAGGCTGCACATTGCTCGGAAGCACATAAAAGCAGGGCAGGACTGAGGAGTTTTTAAAAGGTATTCTATTTCGCGATCTTGCTCTTCTATCTTCCTCCTTCCCCTCTTCCCCATTCCTCTGGAGAATCGCCAATGCACTGTAGCAGTAAGTTCAGAGTGATATCAACACCCCCTTCCACAAATGTAATCCATTTAGTTAGGTAGTCAATAAATACTTTGCATTGATTGATTGATAATGTCCTTGCCTGTCAAGGGTGTGGTTTATGGCCCTTTGCTATCAGATGTTTGGGAAAAAAATGTGTTTTTTTAAGGAGGAAACATCTCAACCTATCCCCCAAAGCCTATTAACCTATTCCCAAGCAACACTGCTGGCAGTATTATTTGTTGAAGGTATGTCTGGGGTGGACTTGAGTTGACAGGGTATTCCCTTGAGTTGGGGGAAGCAGCGTAGCTCATTGGAAAGAGCCCAGGCTTGGGAGTCAGAGATCATGGGTTCAAATCCCGGCTCTGCCACTTAGCTGTGTGACCTTGGGCAAGTCACTTAACTTCTCTGTGCCTCAGTTATCTCATCTGTAAAATAGGGATGAAGACTGTGAGCCTCACATGGGACAACCTGATTACCCTGTATCTACTCAAGTACTAAGAACAATGCTCTTCACATAGTAAGCACCTAACAAATACCAACATTATTATTATTATTCACCAGCTTCGCTATGTCCCAACCAAAGACTTTTCCCCCATATTGTGAAACTTGGGGTTTAGAGTGGTGACCCGTCTAAGCAAACCAATGGGCTCCCTGGTCCAGAAGGAAATTCAGTGCTCCTTGAAATCCCAAAAGTCCTCAAGTGTGAAGCTCATCACACCCCTCTGATACAGGGTGATGGTTGGGGCCTCAGGAGCACATAGGTAAAAATTGAGCTCACTGCATTTGAAGTTTTGTCTTCTGTTAAAAAAAAACTGACACTCCTGAACATCTTAGCAAGCAATATATTTTGAAGTTTTCAAATAATTTAAAGGAATGGCACTATTTTATGTAAGTCATATGAGAAACATACAAATGCTAGCAATGTGCCTTTTTTTCAGGAATGATTTCTTTCAGAGTTGAACTATCCTCCAGTTTGAAGCTGTGTAGAATTATGCAACACCGATCCATTAGGTAGACAGGCTATAGTAGCTAGTCATTCGTATTTATTAAGTGTTAACTGTGTGCAGAGCAGTGTATAATAATGATGGCATTTGTTAAGTGCTTACTATGTGCAAAGCACTGTTCTAAGCCCTGGAAAGGATAGAAGGTGATCAGGTTGTCCTACGTGGGGCTCACAGTCTTAATCCCCATTTTACAGATGAGGTAACTGAGGCACAGAGAAGTGAAGTGACTTGCCCAAAGTCACACAGCTGACAAGCGATTGAGCCGAGATTCGAAACCATGACTTCTGACTCCCAAGCCCGTGCTCTTTGCACTGAGCCATGCTGCTTCTCTTACTACTAAATACTAAGAAATACTGGGGAGAGTATAATCTAATAGACACATTCCTTAACCACAGCAAATTTACAGACTAGAGAATAAGTGCAGTATTTGTTAATTAATTCGGTTACATTTATTGAGTGCTTACTGTGTGCAGAGCACTTTACTAAGCACTTACAGGGAATACAAGCAAATTGGATTGGACCGAGTCCCTGTCCCTGATCGGCCTCACAGTCTTTATCCCCATTTTACAGATGAGGTAGTTGAGGCACAGAGAAGTGAAGTGACTTGCCTAAGGGCACACAGCAGACAAGTAGCAGAGTCAGGATTAGAATCCATGACCCTCTGACTCTCAGGTCCATGTTCCGTCCACAAGGCTTATGAGGAGCAAGGGAGATGGAATAATTTGCTTTGATAGGGTCTTGGACAAGCCCTATTTATTTCATTGATCATTATGATCCTGTTTGCTCAAAAGGGATATGAAATTGTTCATGATTTAAACTTTCAGGATAATTTGAATTCAATTTAAAATATGATCACATCTAGCTGCACTGCCAACTTAGGTGAAATATCGATTCATCTTCTGAGTTACTTAGGAACTCACCTGCACATTCTCCAAAAATGTCTTTAAGAACATTCTCTGAAACGTCTTACCGAGCCTATTACCATTCTTAGCTTGTGAAATCTTAAGGTTGACATGAAAGCTTTCAAATTGCAGGTGGGAATAATGATCACATTCAAGTGGATTTGGAAAGCCATCTTCTTAATTTCTTGAGAAGGATGTTCTGAGAAATCGTTTGTATTTAAAGACAGGAGGACTTTTTGATGGCATTTGTTAACTGTTTAGTTTGTCCCAGGTGCAGGGGTACGTATAAAATAATCAGCTCAGACACGGTAGTCCTTGTCGCACATGGGGTTCATAGTCTAAAGTAAAAAGGAGAAAAGGTATGGGCAGAGAATATGTCTTCCAACTCTGTGTATTGTACTCACCCGAACACTTAGGACAATGCCCTGCATGCAGTAAATTTAATAAATGCCATGATTGATCAACTTAGACATCATATATCTACTATTTATAAATAGTGCTTTCTTTTCCTGCGGAAATGCAGGAAATGGTCTTCCAATACCTCCATTTATGGGGGATGCGAAAAGCACAAAGATTGTATTCAGGGCACATCAAAAGTCACAGCAGGAGGCCAGCAGAGGCTAGAAAATGATGGTGAAAGGCAGGAAGTGTGAGCTCTTATGTCCCTTCTACCTTAAGAATTCTCTGTCTCTTGAGTATCCAGGACCAATATTTTTGAAGAATCCTAGCCACATCATAGTCTCCCAGCAAGGCTCAGAGACAGAAGAGACACATCTGGGTCCCTTTTGTCAAACGCTTTGGGCGTGTCACTCCCTTCCTCAAAAACCTCCAGTGGTTGGCCTATCAACCTTCACGAAACAAAAACTCCTCACTCTTGGCTTCAAAGCTCTCCATTCCCTGGCCCCCTTCTACCTCACCTCCCTTCTCCTTCTACAGCCCCCCACAACACACTCCGCTCCTCTGCCACTAATCTCCTCACCATGACTCGTTCACGCCTGTCTCACCATCGACCCCGGCTCACATCCTCCCGCTGTCCTGGAATGCCCTCCCTCCTCACATCCGCCAAACTAATTCTCTTCCCCTCTTCAAATCCCTACTGAAAGCTCACCTCCTCCAGGAGGCCTTCCCAAACCGAGTCCTCCTTTTCCCTCTGCTACACCTCCCCTCCCCATTCCCTCTACTCCCTCCCTCTTTTCTTCCCCTTCCCCTCAGCACTTGTGAATATTTGTATATATATTATTATTACTCTATTTTCTTAATGATGTGTATATATCTATGATTCTGTTTATCTTGATGGTACTGATGCCTGACTACTTGTTTTGTTGCCTGTCTCTTCTTTTTAGACTGTGAGCCCGTGGTTGAGCAGAGGCACAGAGAAGTTAAGCGACTTGCCCTAAGTCACACAGCAGACAAGTGGCAGAGCAGGGATTAGAACCCCTCCCAAACCCGTGCCCTTTCCACTGAGCCACTAAGTCCCCTCTTAGTACAGTGCTCTGCACAGATTAAGTGATCTATAAATACCATTAATTGATTGATTGATCACAGCATGGCCTAGTGGAAAGAGCATGGACCTGGGAATCAGAGGATCTAGCTTCTATTCTTGGCTCTGCCACTTGCCTGGAGTGTGACTTCGGGTAAGTCACTTAACTTCTCTGTGCCTCAGTCTTCTCATCTTGTAAATGGAGATTCAGTGCCTATTCTCCCTACCCCTTAGACTGTGAGCACCATGTGGAGCAGTGACTGTGTCTGATTTGATTAAATTGTATTCATTCATTCAATAGTATTTATTGAGCGCTTACTATGTGCTGTACAAAGCACTGTACAAAGCACTTGGAATGTACAATTTGGCAACAGATAGAGACAATCCCTGCCCATTGACGGGCTTACAGTCTGATGGGGGAGACAGACGGACAAAAACAAGACAACATAATCACGATAAATAGAATCAAGGGGATGGACACCTCATTGACAAAATAAATAGGGTAATAAAAATACATACAAATGAGCACAGTGCTGAGGGGCGGGGAATGGAGAGGTGGAGGAGCAGAAGGAAAGGAGGCTTAGCTGAGGGGAGGTGAAGGGGAGAATGGTGAGGGAGCAGAGGGCAGAGGGGAAGCAGAGGAAAAAGGGGTAGGGGGTAGGGGTTAGGGGGGAGTAGAGAAGCAATGTGGCTAAGTAGAAAGAGCCTGGGCTTGGGAGTCAGAGGTGCTGGGTTCGAATCCTGTCTCTGCCAGCTGTCAGCTTTGTGACTTTGGGCAAGTCATTTAACTTTTCTGGGCCTCAGTTATTCAACTGTAAAATGGGGATTTTAAGACTGTGAGCCCCACGTGGGACAACCTGATGACCTTATATTTCCCCCAGCGCTTAGAACAGGTGCTTGGCACCTAGTAAGTGCTTAACAAATACCACCATTATTATTGTATCTATCCCAGTGCTTAGAACAGTTTTTGACACATAGGAAATGTTTAACAAATACAAGACAATAACAATATATGCTTTTTCAACCATATCGTGCTGTGGAAGCGAAGCTTAGAAAAACCCTTTTTATAGTCTGAAAGTAAATGTCTAAAAAAGTGCAGCTTTTAGCTATCATGAGTGAAATGAGTTCTTCCTGTCTACCTGTGGCCTTAGGAGGGCTAACTGTGTTCAGATGACATTACCAGTCAAGGGGAAAGGTAAGAGGATGATAACACATTCAAGTGCCTGGCACACACTCAGTTCATAGTCTTAGCAATCCATCGATCAGTGGTATTTATTTAGCCCTTACTGTGGGTAAAAGCTCTCAGCTAAGTGCTTGAGAGAGTACAGTATAATGGAGTTATATAATATAAAGAAATAAAGCATATTTCCACAGCACAAGGAAATATAGTGACAACGGAAGGTTGAGATGATTAAAACACCAAAACAGCATTTTTAAAACAGACAACGATATAAACAATATAGCAAAATAAAGGCCAAAATAAGGCTGGTGGAGGCCATGCTGCTTCCAAAATATCACTCTCCAAAATATCCATTTTGTTACATTTGAGTTGGTATTATTCCACTGCAGTCTAACAGATAGATTACCCCAGTCTGTGACCCAAATTAATAGAAATGATTGAAAATATGGTAAAAAAAACCAGTGTCTATTGGGCAACTATCCTGAACCACTTAACTCAGAAGTCATGCAAAGGTTAAATCTCAGAATGCTCAGCACTTTCAGCTTCCATATTTTGCACTGATGTAAGTTGGCTCCAATACAATTCCTCAAACAGCTGTGAGGAATCCAAGTCCTGAGACCTCTTTTATAAACAGAATGGCCTTTTTAAATGAAACCTCTTCTAAATTGGACACTCTTCAGAATTTAAAATATACCAAAATGCTAACCGATCCATAAGCTAGAAATCTTACCATCCGTCCCAATAGTAGAAGGAATTCTGCCTATTTGCAGTTGAGGGAAGAGAGAGAAAAGTGGATTGTTTCCTACCGTCGGTCCAACCGCAGCTGCTTGTGGTGCCCGCCAAAGTGACTCTGGTAATAGTTTCATTTTATCCCTGATAGCACCTGCTCCTATGCTGGACTCAATCTAGATTTAATGGACCTCTGGCATGGACTTTGGAACTAATGTTGTGTATAGACCCAACAGATTATGCGCAGGCACTAGAATGTCTGCAGGACAGAATTTTGTTGATAAAGATAAAATGCTCACCGAGAGGTGGGTAAGTGGATTAAGGGAAGTCATTTCTTTTACACGCTATATTGATGCTCTTCCTTGGTCTCTTTCAACTTTTTGCATGCATGACTTTTTGTAGGTGATCCATCATATCTGAAATTCCAAAAGGTTTTGTGTTTTTGTGTGTGTGTGTGTGTGTTGGGGGATTATATAGCTCCTGTTCAGGATTTTATTTGAGGATCCCAGTCCTGAAAAATTTCATGGATATCAGGCTAACATTTCTAGCCAGATTCTCCTTCCTGCCTTGGGGCTAGCCTTCCACCTCATTCCCGTCTTTCCTTTGAGGTCTTATTTCACTGCTATTCCTCTTCCTGTTTTGTCTGGGAGGGAAATAGGTGGAAATAACAGCGTCAAACATCTGGCACCTCCCAGGCTAAGTTCAGTATTCATTCATAGTTCACTTCATTTTCTGCTAGGGAATGTACAGATTTCCATCCTTCACAGTGTACACTGCCCTTACTATTCTTTTAGCTAGACATATGTGAACTCCAATCATGTTGCCCCATGGTGAGACCACAGCTAGCTATCCATCGCTTGCCTTGTTCGTTCATGTCTGATAGGACTGAACATCCTATCGGTGTGCCCTTGGACCAGTCAGCATTTTTGTGCAGGAGAGACACACGTAACTCAGTGGAAGACAATAGATTGAATACGGCTCTAAAAAACGGTGATAGGTCACAGCTAAATATCTAAATCCATGTAAATGGGTGTTTTCAAATGGTATCTGTATGTTTTGTGCTAAAATAAAGGATAGTATGCTACTTTCTAACAATATCATTTTCACAATTTGCCAAACTGTCCTACTACCCATATGCCATACTAGGTGTCTGCCAACTTTGATTAGAACTGTAAGGCATCCTTAGATGTCAGATGGTCCATACCCCTTCTCTCCAGTCAGAGAATGATGGAACCACCCAGGACAAGCTATCGCTTCTTCTCATAAGGATTTCTAGAGAGCAAAATCCTCACTAACTTGTCCAGTGCTTTATTAACCTAATGGTATATAGGTTTTCCCAGTACCAACTGGCATCCCTCGTATTTTCATGGAAACCTCGCTTCTTTTTTTCTCTCGAATATGGCATAGGTCAATATTCTTTTTATAAAATGCCTCCACGAATTTGAAGAAACTTATTTACTCTTAGCTTCTGCTTTTCTTCCTAAGATTTAATTTTTATTCCTTTAACCATTTTTGTTTGACTTCCTTGTCCTTGTCCTCTTTTAAAGGGTCGGGTTACCTTTGGACCCAGTGCTTTAAAATAATAATTGTGATATCACCCTCATTCGTTATCCTTCATTTTAATCCAATTAAAATCTCTAGTTGGCTTCTTGACTGTTCACAATAGTTGCATTCAGGCCACTGTAGGATTGTGCCTTCTTTCTTCCTTTTCATATTTCTCACCCACCCCGTGAATAAAGTTCTCCAAACCAATCATTGTAACGCTCAGTAAAATATGGGCTTTAGTACCTTGTTTAAAGTCTTTCTCACTAAATAAGCCAATATATTTTCACAAATACCCTTCCCTTTTGTTTTGAGACGGAGCCTATGTAATTCAGGAGGTTCCTGAAGATTGCAGTGGTTTTACAGAATCTGAAGTTTTTTCTTTGACACCAGTAATGTAACCACTGTTCAATTCCAGGATATTTCTCTCCTCAAGGTAAAGCTTTTTTCAAGTTGGGACCTTCAGCCATTATTATTCTTAATTAAATAAGTATTATTAATTATTAAATTTTTGATGTGAAGCCTAGTTTCTCATGCCTGTGCTCTTCCTAAAAGCCTTTAAAGTTCAACCTTGAAGATAAGCCTAGAGGAATATAACACTTCTGCTAGGCTTATATGGCACAACATCCTTAATGAGTGCCTAGCATAGCTTCTTGCAGAAGTTGATATTTAAATGCCATTTAACAACAAGAATGGAAAAATAAATTGAGATTTGACATTGATCCAGTGAGTCTGGACTGCATCCATAGCCTATCTGGACAATTCAGCATTAAGGATTTCTTTTTCTTCACTTTGGCTATGGTTTTTGGTTATTTTATAAACCACAAGTGCCCAGAGGAGTTGCCAACTCTAATCTCAGGAACTCCATCAAACAACCCATGGGCAGGGCACTGTTGTGACCGATCCATTCATATCTAACAATCCATCACATTTTGCCCTTTCAAAGCCCTGCAAAATCACATTTTCTTCAATAAACCTTCCTCAACTTAGCCCTAACTTCCTTTAGTCACACTTCCTTATGCATCACCTACATACTTGGGTCTTTACTGCTTAAGCACTTGGATTTTCATCCCATCCCCACAGCACTTATGTGCATACCTAGCTGAAATTTTCTTTTAATGTCTGCCTCTCCCTCTAGTCTGTAAGCTTCTGTGGGCAGGGGTTAATGTCTACTGCCTCTGTTGTATCGTACTTTCCCAATCTCTTAATACAATGCTCTGCCCACAGTAGTCACTCCAAAAATATCACTGATGGACAATCGATCCCGCTTCACTGGGTTCCTCTAGCCCAGCCCCACTGAAGTAAAATCTGAGTACTAGACCTCAACTTACTGCCCCTGATTTGCAGATTCGGAAGTCAAGATTCAAATTCCCAAAATGCACTAACTGTGCACAGGGGATTCTCCATTTTTTAAATGTTTATTTTGGTTTTGGGAAAGTTTGCTAAATGATCCTCATTTAGTATCTTTTCAGTTAATGAAGTATGGTTTATCTGTGTTGTGGGAAGCTTGTTTGCTTCCGGGCATGGCTTGGACCTTTGGTTCAAACTGCTAAAACAGTGGCCTCTCTGGGCCAGAAGCTTCTGGCCTTCTCAAAGAAAACTGTGACACAGAGTGCTAATGTTTTTAACTTGGGTGTTCTGTTCCTATCCTCAGAATGTGTGTACATATGTATATTTGTTTGTATATTCAATTATTTATTCACCTATTTCCTCCTGACATGTTTTTACTTCTTGCTACCTGTTATAGCTTCCTTTCTCCTGCTCTCACAATTCCAGATTAAGTTGATCTGTTTTTCTCCCATTAAATTGAAAGCAGGAATGTGTGTCTCACTTTACTTGTAGTCTCCCGTTTGCTTTGCGCTAAGTAGGCTTAGTTTAGTTCTTTGCCCTAGGTGGGTGATCAATAAATACCACTGATGGATTGATTGATCGAGCAGGGCTGTGCTCTATAGAGAGGTTGGTATGTCCAACCTCAGCTGCCACCCAAAGGAGTGGGAGGTGTTTGGCTTGGGGACATCATCAAATTAACTATTTGCTTTGTGTGTCTGAAATGCATGGAGTCTGACATCTCCTCCAAGAGGCCTTCCCAGATGATTAGACTGTGAGCCCGTCATTGGGCAGGGATTGTCTCTATCTGTTGATGAAATGTACATTCCAAGCACGTAGTACTAGTGCTCTGCACATAGTAAGCGCTCAATAAATACTATTGAATGAATTAAGCTCCCCCTTTCCTTTTCTCCCACTCCCTTCTGTGTCACCCTGACTTGCCCCCTTTGTTCTTCCCCCCTCCCAGCCCCACAGCACTTATGTACATGTCTGTAATTTATTTGTACTGATGTCTCCTCCCCTTAATAATAACGATAATGATATTGACTGCAAGCTCATTTTGGGCAGGGAAGGTGTCTATTTATTGTTTACTCTCCCAAACACTTAGAGCACACAGTAAGTAGTAGATAAATATTGAATGAATGGACGAATGAATACGGTATAGGTTGGAAGGATTTTTGACTCAGGCTTTACTGCCTGTTCGGTTAGTATGATGGCCCACCAAGGACAAAACCACTAATCATCGCCAGGAACATCATTTTCAATTATCCATGATTTTTCCTTTTCTGAGCCAAAGGTTAGGTCAGAAAATCGAGAGTGTAGTGGAGTTGTTACAAGAAAATATTTAGGTGCTTGGGGTGCTTACTGGGCCTCCCTATTTCAGGGGAACATATATTTTCTTTGTCACACTTTGTCGAATAGAATACTCCATCTCCTCTGAGTTTTCATCGACATCCATGCATTCCACTAATCTTTCTCAATCCACTAAAAAAAAAATCTCTCTTCCTCTTGTAATCTAATTGCTTGAAAGCCCATGTGAATTTAATTAAAAGGAAATCATAAATTTCCAAATGTATAAACAAGTCCATGAAGTTTCACCATGCCAAACATTTTCAAATACGTTAAATGAAATCACTGTGAGCAGTAAAAGTGGGATGTTTTGCATAAACTCCATTCTTAATTAGAACTCCTAGTTAATGAAGAAGGATTGGAGTTTTGTTTCAAATCCAAAAGAGGCAGACGTTTGGCATTAACTAAACATTTTCATCATGACAGAAATCATTATATATCATATCTTGAGTTTAGAAAATAAAAGGCTTTAGATGATTTTCTTGTCTTTAATAAAAATGTTGCTGTTGGAAAGAGGTAGTGACTCGTCAGTAAATGTTGATGACAGTGCTGTAATTAGGGTTTAATGTAATTGAAAGTGGGGGTGTTCAAGGGGTTTCAGTGAAAGCAAAGGACTCACTGCTCATCAATTTGGTAGGAAAGTCAAACTCAGGGCATAACTGAACACGAAAGAAATGACTCTTGTGGGTACTTTGTAACTCAGTCATACACAGTAGCTACATACAAACAATAGCTATACTTTGTCTTACATGGAATTTGTAGACAATCCTGACAAAATCAACAAGTGGTCCAAAAATGAAACCAAAAACCACCAACCCATCTAGTTATGTACAACTAGATTTGGAATAATCCAATTTACTTGGAGAGACCAGAGGTCAGCTGGACTATCTATAGTTTCCCAGTGGTGGTCTTATCCTGCTTTTCCCAACTTCTCCATTTGCATTCCCCTTTTCTTAAGAACTTCAATTCCTCTATCTCCCCAGTGCCTAAACACAAATCCTTTCACATCAATACCATTTCATGAAGAGGAAAAAGAAATAAAGACTACAAATAGTGATATCATAAACAAATACATAGATATTACTGTGTACATCCAGTTCTTCAATAGCCTCAGGGTTGCCTTCTCTCTGAACCTTGCATTAAGAGACTGGGAGTACTATATGGGACAGGAATTGTATCCAACCTGATTTGTTTGTATACACCCCAGTGCCTAGTAGAGTGTCTGGCACAAAGTAAGTGCTTAACAAATACTGTAATTATTATTGAGGTAAACTCACTCGAAAGCATTTACCCTTTCGTATGTCATGTGTATGTGCACAAGCAATTTTTTTAATAATGTAGCCTATTGAGTAGAATCAGGCTCTCGCTGTAGAAGAACATTTTCTAATTTCATAGCTGTGTACTGTCCAAAGGAAGAATTGAAATTACACATCTAGGCAGAACTTGAAATGGTGTCTGACAATAGAACTGAGAGCATAGAAAAATGAATAAATGACTAAGTTAAGCACGTTTGTGCGTGTGCTGGTGTGGGTGTATAACTGCACTCAAATAAATGACTGCTGGTATTGGGGTGGTTATTGTGGTGACATGACCTGGGGAAGTGGAATTTAAATGGAGGTGGGTTTTAAGGAGAATTTTGAAGATGGGGAAACCTATAAACTCGTAAATTTGAAAGAGAGAATGATCCACCTTGGGTGAAGGATATGAAACATTCATGGGTCAGAATTGGTAGTTTGAAGGAAGACACAATGGGAAGATTCTAATCCTGCTTCTTCCATTGCTTGTTGTGTGATCTTGGGTAAGTCATTTAACTTCTCTAGATCAGAGTTTCCTCATCTGTAAAATGGGATAAGGGGGCAGATTCAATATCTATTCTACCTCCTACTTACAATGTGGGATAGGGATGGTGTCTGACCTGTTTCAGTTGCATCTACCCCAGCATTTGACATATACTAAGTAATTAACAAATACTTGATGATGATGATGATGAACTTGGGACAAACAAAGAACACAAGCTGAGGTGTAGGAAGGAATGTGACCAGATCATTTGGAGGGTGATTGTTGGTGGAGGGTATTTGAAGTTAAAGCCAAGATTTTCTGACTAAGGTGGAAGTAAATGGGTAGCCACTGTAGGTTTGTTTGGGGCTCACAAAATCAAATTTTTCCTCCTAAAAGGCAAAACATCATGATCGATCCTTTACTGAATAAAATAAAAGAGTGAATGTCAACATGGAGATACTAAAAATAAGGGAAGCTACCCTTTCCTCTTCATTAAAACAGTTTTTTAAGAAAATTCTATAAATTCCAAGAACTGATTATTGTGGCTCTCATCATTTTGTGCCTGTATCTCTATGAGACAAGTGTATCCAAGTGCACTGTTTTATTTGACTCCAAATTGATTATCTACATGGCCCATAAGGAGATGGAGTGAAAGAACAAACACATAATCATTTGGTTGTATGGGTATGATTGCCTTACTGCTTAAACCCTTGAAGCAGGAATACCTGACTAAAAGGTTAAGAGCTGTAAAAGCCTGGATTTTTAACAACAGAAAGCACTCCTGTGAGAACAGGGAATTGTCAATAGTGTTTGGTGATATAGGAAGAGATCCTGGTTCAGTCCAGAGATTGAACTTTGGTAACCTCAGCTCAAGTCTGATTCATACTGATTATGCATTCCCCAGTGCTCACTACCTTCCTTCTGCTGTGGTTCTTTTCAGGTTGTATTGCTATTCTGAAATCTCCATCTCCTGCCCTCCTCCCTTGCATTTCTATTTTAGCCCTTAAATAGGGTGAAACTAGCTGACAGCTGGCCACGCTTAGAAGCTTTTGGCCCAGTGCTTTACTCATAGTGAGCACTTGATAATTAATAATAATAATAATAATGTTGGTATTTGTTAAGCGCTTACTATGTGCAGAGCACTGTTCTAAGCGCTGGGGTAAACACAGGGGAATCAGGTTGTCCCACGTGGGGCTCACAGTCTTAATCCCCATTTTACAGACGAGGGAACTGAGGCACAGAGAAGTGAAGTGACTTGCCCACAGTCACACAGCTGACAAGTGGCAGAGCTGGGATTCAAACTCATGAGCCCTGACTCCAAAGCCCGTGCTCTTTCCACTGCGCCACGCTGCTTCTCTATATACCACTGTTCTCATCATTATCCTGATCATCGTCATTTTTAATGGTATCCGTTAAGCATTTACTATGTGCCAGGCACAGTTCTAAGCGCTGGAGTAGATGCAAGCTAGCAGGCTGGACACAATCAATGTCCCACTTGGGGGTCACGGTCTTGATGCCCAACTGAGGTTGTCCTACGTGGGGCTCACAATCTTAATCCCCATTTTCCAGATGAGGTAAATGAGGCCCAGAGAAGTGAAGTGACTGGCCCAAAGTCACACAGCTGACAAGTGGCAGAGCCAGGATTATAACCCATGACCTCTGACTCCCAAGCCCGGGCTCTTTCCACTGAGCCACACTGTTTTCTGAAATGCTGGGGAGGGGATTTTGGAGATCAACCAATGATTATAATGTAACCAAACTGAGTAAGCATAATGTGCTATTCACTCATATTCAGGTATAATGATGATAAGGATGATGATGATGATGATGAGAATCAGCATGACCTAATGGGGATAGAGCTCACATCTGGGAGTCAAAAGGACCTGGGCACGAATCCCAGATCTGCCACTTGTCTGCTGTGTGACTTTGGGGATGTCACTTAACTTATCCGTGCCTCAGTTACCTCATCTGGAAAATGGGGATTAAGATTGTGAGCCCCACATAGGACAACTGATTACCTTGTATCTACCTAGCGCTTAGAACAGTGCTTGGCACATAGTAAGCACTTAAATATCAAAATTATTATTATAAACTCACTCTCCCATAGACATAGACTCTGAAATCACCAAGAAGAAGGAAGCCAGTATTTCCATTCTCCCCAGAACATTGGAGGCTTTAAATAGAGAAGCAGCATGGCTCAGTGGAAAGAGCACAGGGTGGAGAGTCAGAGTTCATGGGTTCAAATCCCGGCTCCACTGCTTGTCAGCTATGTGACTTTGGGCAAGTCACTTAACTTCTCTGTGCCTCAGTTACCTCATCTGTAAAATGGGCACTAAGACTATGAGCTCCACATAGGACAACCTGATCACCTTGTATCCTCCCCAGCTCTTAGAACAGTGCTTCCCACATAGTAAGTGCTTAACAAATGCCAATATTATTATTATTATTATTATCGCTGATGATTATCTGGGGGCAAGATGATTTGAGTTAAAAAAAAATCATCCAGCAGAAGCAGTAGTATTCCTTAAGTACTTACTGAGTACTGAGAAGCAGTATGGCCTAATGGAAGAATTGTGGGGCTGGGAGTCCGAGAACCTGGGTTCTAATCCTGGCTACGCCAATTGTTGGCTGTGGGACCTGGGGCAAATGACTTAACTCCTCTGTGCTTCAGTTTTCTATGCTGTAAAATGGCGATAAAAAACCTGTTCTCCCTCTTACTTAGACTGTGAGCCCCATGTGAGACACTGAGTGCGTTTCACTTGATCAAATTTTCTCTACCCCACACTTAGAACAGTGCTTGACACGGAGTAAGCACTTAACAAAAATAATGAGCAGTGTTTTCTGCAATGGGAAAAATAGACATTGATGAGAATTAGACACAGTCTCTGGGCCCCCAGTGAGCTCACAATCTTAGAATAAGAGGGAGGTTGGCGACAGGCATATAAGAAAATATCCACCAATTTAAACACAAAAGGCTTAGTGGAAAGAGCAGGGGCTTGGGAGTCAGCGGACGTGGTTTCTAATGCCGCCTCTGCCACTCATCTGCTGTGTGACCTTGGGCAAGTCACTTCACTTCTCTGTACCTCAGTTACCTTATCTATAAAATGGAGAGTAAGACTGTGAGTCCCTCATGGGGCAACCTGATTACCTCGTACCTCCTCCAGCGCTTAGAACGGTTCTCGGCACATAGTAAGTGCTAGACCAACATAATAAGGTTGGTATTTGTTAAGAGCAGTAGCGCATTTGAGCTGGGAGTAATAGACTATCAGGCTTCTTGCAGCTCAGAGGCCAACAGTTCTAATGGAGGCAGCTATAGCCGCAACATTCCCAACATTTTAAAAATTGAGGTGACATCATTCTACTGGACTTCACTCTCCCTTTTTGGGCTGGAGCAAGGACTAATTGGATTCCTGATGACTTGGAGTTGGATGGCCTCTCTCCCGCTTAAGAATCCCTAGAGGCAGAATAGACCTTAAAGACCAATCGTGGCCTCCCGGAACTCTTTCTCCATAATTTTCCAGTTGGATGGAAGTGATCTTCCTACTTCCATCACAAATGATTTATTTTATTGCCCAGTCTGATTGTCTGCTCTACCCCCTTCCCTGCCCCATAACACTTGTGTTCATTTGTACATATTTATTACTCTATTTATTTTATTAATGATGTGTATATATCTATGATTCTATTTATCTATTTTGTTGTTATTGATGCCTGTCTACTTGTTTTGTTGTCTGTCTCTCCCGTCTTGACTGTGAGCCCATTGTTGGGTAGGGATTGTCTCTATCTTTTGTGGAATTATATTTTCCAAGAGTTTATTACAGTGCTCTGCATACAGTAAGAGCTCAGTAAATGCCAATGAATGAATGAATGAATGAAGTTTCCCGCCGTGTATCTTTATCCATCAAGGCAAGTTTAGTGAAAATGCCTCATTTTTAAATGAAGTTATTGTTGACTTTAGTTTGAAGAGTGATTTTGTTGTTGTTGTTGCAGTGTACTCTCATGCCATGTTTGAATTGTTTATGTGCACACATAATGAAAAAAGGAAGCTTTCAGAATTTTAAAAGTTTATTCTTCCCTAAGGGATCATGGTGGTTAAAAGTGTTTAAGCTCACTCTGGAAAGGTAAAATAAAAGTAGTCACTCCTGGGATGAAGCCAAGTATTGAAGTTTTCAGCCACACATGATAGCTTGTCAAGAAGTTAGAAAGAAATGAATTTATAATGAAAATCCATATGTAATTCTAACACTAGAGCTCACTACTTGACTACTGTAATAATGGCTGGGCCTAAACTAGTGTGATACCTGTAGATGCGTTCAATATGTCTACTGAGTGCCATCTTTATATCAATCTGAGGGACAAAGTGTTCAGTAATAAGGTTTGGAAGCAGAGGATCCAGAGACATCAAATCATGCTCACTGACAACACCTGTCAGTGATGATCATCCGTGGACCTTGGAGAGTACGAGTTTCCATAGAGTATTAGTATAAAAAGGATTGAGAAAGGTGTCTCCCAGATCCTTTAAGTCTCTCTAAAGTAGAGGAATATTATTGAAATTAATAACGGCAGAAAGCAGAGTAATAATAATCGTGGTATTTGAGTGCTTAGTATGTGCATGATACGAAGCATGTGATAGAAGCTAATCAGGTCATACGTAATCCTTGTGTCACATGGGGCTCACAGTTTTGAAGAGATGGTAGGATAGGACGCAGCATGGCCTAGAAATAGTGGAAAGAGCTCATAGCTGACAGTCAATTCTCTCCTGTGTGACCTTGGATAACTAACTCACTTAACACTTAGTTTATCTGTTCTTCAGTTTCCTCATCTCTAATACAGAAATTAAATCCTCTCTCCTTCTGACTTACACTGTGAGTCCCATTATAATAATGTTGGAATTTGTTAAGCGCTTACTATGTGCAAAAGCACTCTTCTAAGTGCTGGGGGGATACAAGGTGATCAGATTGTCCCACGTGGGGCTCACGGTTTTCATCCTCATTTTACAGATGAGGTCACTGAGGTACAGAGAAGTGAAGTGACTTGCTCAAAGTCAAACAGCTGGCAAGCAGCAGAGCCGGATTAGAACCCATGACCTCTGGCTTCCAAGCCACGGTTCTTTCCATTGAGCCACGCTGCTTCCATTAGAGAAGCAGCATAGCCTGGGGGACAAGAGGACCTAGATTCTAATTCAGACTCTCCCACATGTCTACCCTGTGACCTTGGGCAACTCACATAACTTCTCTGTGCCTCAGTTACCTTATCTATAAAGTGGAGATTAAGTTGGTGAGCCCTATGTGGGACAGAGACTGTGTCCAACCTGATTAGCTTGTATCTATCCCAGCACTTAGTACGGTGCTTGATACATAGTAAGCGTTTAACAAATACCATAAAAAAAAATGTGGGACAGACACTGGGTCCAACCTGATTATATTGTATCTACCCCAGGGCTTAGTGTCTGGCATCTAATAAGTGTTTAACAAATACCATAATTATTTAGTCCCTCTCCATTTTTACACATTAGGAAATTGAGGCCCAGAGAAGTTATGTGACCCATCCGAGGTCACAAGACAAGCAAGTGATGGAGGTGGGATTAGAATACAGGTCCTGTTAGTAGCTTTGAAGCAGATACACCAGGCTGCAAACGATATCAAACCCCAATGATGGTGATTCAGATGTTCTGAAATAATGAATGAATTATGAAATTCTCAACGTTAATGCTATTAATGTGTTTGACAAGTAGTGTATTGAGTGAGAGAGCATTAAAGAAACCGTTTCTCGTTAAAAAAAGTAAAGATCATTAATGTATTCCTAAAATCACAACTCACTAAAATGGTGTACATATACTTTTAATTGATAAAAGAATAGAATAATCACCATTAACTTACAAGTCTAGAAGGGACTTGCAGTCTAAAGTCCACTAGACTGTAAGCTCCTTAAGGACAGCGATCCTGCCTACCAACTCATATTGCAGTCTTCCAGGTGCTTAATTAATACAGTACTCTGATCGATTCCATTTCCCTTTAGGGAAAGTTGACCTGAAGAACTAGTAATCTGATTCCTATCTGAATATCATCTTGTAGTTCTGTTTTGTCAAATAAGGCAGCTCCCCTTAAAAATCCCACTTTTATCTTTTTCTTCCATTGAAACCCAGTTGGAGGTAGTCTAAACCATGGATATTGGAATCAGAAGCCTGTTTTTCACCTGGAACTCTATTTTCAAAACATAAGCCTCGGCCCCTCGCTGTCTCTAGTATTTGGTTTCCCATTGTACTTCACAGGATAACTTTCCCTGGCTCATTTCATTCATTTACCAAATTAGAACATTTTGCTATTCTGTTTGGAAGGTTTTTGGTATCAGTTGCTCCTGTGTTGCTGACCCTCCTTACGATTGAAGCCTGGTAATGGACTACTTAGTGCAGATCAAGTGAAACTTTGTGGTCATTTTCAAGCTCTCTGGAAAAAAATTTAGTGGTAGAGCCACTATTCAGTCAATAGCAGGCAATCACAGTGAATGTGAAATGCAGCCTTCATGTGGAGAAATGCCAAGCAAATGGAAAAATGATTTGAAAGGAAATGAAGCAATCTCTAACCAACATGACTCAATCAGCAGCCAAAATCAATGAGGTGAAAATGGCCTGTCTGTGAAAATGAATGAGGTGAAAATGGATCTCCCAGTAAACCAGAATCCTTCTCAAGATGTTCACATACCTTAGCCAAGGAATTCAATTACAAACATTTTTGGCACCTCCTCAGGAGTCTGTGCTGGACACCACCCGTTTTTCTGCCTATCTCAGATTTCCAAATACTTTTAATTTCTTCATTTGATGATATAAGCGCTTAGTACAGTGTTCTGCACAGAGTAAGCGCTCAATAAATAATATAGTTGAATGAATGATATTTTTTCAAAGCCTCCGGTGTGCAGAGCTCTGTACTCTAGATTTTAAGCTCATTGTGGACAGGGATTGTGTTTGTTATATTGTACTCTTCCAAGCAAACAGTAAGCACTCAATAAATACGAATGAATAAATTGAATGGATGAAAGAATGAATGTACTTCTCTGTGCCTCAGTTTTCTCATCTGTGAAATGAGAATTCAATACCAACCTGATTTGTTTGTTTCCACCCCAGGTCTTAGTACAGTGACTGGCACATAGTAGGAGCAAAAAAATATCACATGGATCATTATGATGTCTGTTCTCCCTCCTACTTAGACCGTAGCCCCAAGTGGGACAGAGAATGTGTTCATTCTGATTAAATTGTATCTAGACTATAAGCTCGTTGTGGGAAGGGAATGTGCCTGTTTATGGTCATAATGTACTCTCCCAATTGCTTAGTAAGGTGATCTGCACAGAGGACACAGTAAATATGATTCATTGACTATCCAGTGCTTAATCCAGTGCCTGATACTTAGTAATCATCTGCACTGGCCTGTCAGGGACAAACCTAAATTAATACGTTACGGAAAATGCTAAATCGCCAGCCAAACTCATTTACAGTCAGCAATCTACTTCTTTATTGGGGGAATCTATTATCTGATCTCCAATAGAAATATAGTTCAAAACATAGCACATACTGGATGTGGGCAGAGATACTATTGGCTATTTTGATTTAATGTACTGGAGTTTCAATCACCGCTGTTGCAGGATTGTTCCAGGTTTGTCTAGCAATCAGTCAGGAAAGAGTAGAAATTCCTTTATTCTAAATGAGCCAGATTGGCTGACCCTTTTATAGGTTATTTGAAGATTTTTGTTAGATTCATTTTACATATTGTTTTGCACCTTTTTACATTCTAGACCTACCTAGGGACATACATATAGATATTCAAATGTCGGAGGAAAGCGGTGCTCATCTTTTTGGCCACTGTCTAGAGAGTAATAAAATCCAAATGGCTGTTTTCAAATCTGCTCTTTTTCCATTTCCAACATTATTTGTCGGACTCAGAAGATAGGGCACAAAGCACATCCTGTTATCAGAAATGGTCCTATGTTTAATTAATTTCCTGACTGTCCCCCTCCTAGGCTGCTTTATGGTCAACCTATCAAAATACCAACTAGGGATGGGAGCCACTTGGAAGGTTCAGAAGTTCACTGCCATCAAAATATTTATCTTTGGGTGCTGTTCATCTGTGGACTCCATATCCGATATTTACAATTTTCAGGACTAGGCGGGACAGCTCAAGAAACCAAGTTATTCTACTAATGTTTACTATAATTGTGGATAAGTACAGGAAGAGAAATTTGCACACTGGTGATTCAGGAAGCAGTTAGGAATCATGATTGGCCATTTGTTAACTAGGATAATTTAGTCTTAACCAGTCTTTAGCTGATGCCCTCAGGGATTTTTGAAAGCTTCCTGAGAGTAATCAATTTTGAGGAAAGATCTAAAAAGGAAGTTTGTGAGACATCATGGTGGAATTGGAAAATTCTAGGAAGAGCGAGTGGGAATAAGCTTTCATGTAAGGGATAAAATCAACTGTTTGTTTTTCTAAAAGAAATTGTGTAGTAATACATCAGCTATGGCAAGGGAACATGGCATAGTGGATTGTGATATATATTTCAAATGTTTTGCTCTTTTAAGAAAAACTTGATAGCTAAATCATATTAGATGAGAAGAGCAGATAGTATCCTGAATATAATGATTGTGAACACAGCAGCCCTGCAAAATAGAATAATGTTTCTTACTTTCGCTGTAATGCCCATTGCATCTATTTGAAATAATTCAATTCCATAGAGTATGTACCTGACTTTCTTTATTCTGCTCGGGGTTATTTTTTTCATATCTTCAAATCAATTCTGTTTGCTAAGGTTACTCTCACTCTTTAAAACAAGTACAATCTGCTCACATTATTTAGTGACAGAGGAATAGCTCCAGATTCTTCTTTCACTTTGACTTTTCTAAACCCCAGAAAATTTGAAGGGAGCAAGGTAACTCTGTAAGTAAAGAGAGGAAGAAATGTTATTTCTTCCCCTTAGCTTATAGACCATTTGCTCATTTTTGCGACACAGATGTTGGATCCAGGATTATGTTAAGTAAGTGGGAGACGTTTCCCCAAGAATTCCCCAGAGATTGGTGGCCCTGGGCACATGATGCAGGTCGCCAAATCCCCCTCCCCAATGCAGAAGCCCTGGGGAATTGCCCTAAATGCATTTCACCACCAGCCCTGCTTCAGTGTATCTTCAAGTTCTTCCTCAAGAACTTGGTAAATTAGATTTCAAATGAGATTGTGTAAGGAAGGGGTAAGATCAAAGAGGAACATGGTATGGAAAAAGAAGGAAAGCACTTATCAAATACCATTATTAATTAATTGTCCCTAACAATGCAGAAGATGGATATGAGAGAGACTAGAGAGGGAAAATGGGCACAGGAGAAAGGGTATGGGGGAGGAAAATGTAGAGGGATACGGAGTGCTAGATGCCAGGGAAAAGGAGTGAAGGATCTAAGAAGGGAAAGATCACAGATTTGATTGAGAAGCAAAGAAGAAAAGCAGCATGGCTTAGTGGAAAATGCACAGGCTTGGGAGTCAGAGGTTGTGGGTTCTAATCCTGATTCTGCCGCTTGTCAGCTGTGTGACCTTGGGCAAGTCACTTCACGTCTCTGTGCTTCATTTTCCTCATCTGTAAAATGGGGATTAAGAATGTGAGCCCCACGTGGGACAACCTGATAACCTTTTATCTACCCTAGAGCTTGGAACATTGCTTGGCACATAGTAAGACAAATACCATCATTAATTAATTGTCCCTAACAATTCAGAAAATAATTGAGTCTCTAGAAAAAGATGAAGCCAAAATGGCACCTATAATAGTTATGGTATTCATTAAGGATATATTATGCTATGTACTAAGCACTGCACTAGGTACAAGATAATTATACTGGACATAGTCTTGATCCGTCATGGGGCTCACAATCTAGAGGGAGGGAGCGTTGTTATCCCCCTTTAAAGAAATGAGGGAAATGAGGCATAAAAAAGATAAGTGCTTTGCCCAAGGTCAGACAGCAGGCCACTGGCAGAGGTGGGTTCAGTTTCCCAACTTCCAAAGTCATGCTCCTCTACTAGGGAATGCTGACTCCAAATCCCTTGTGTTATCTGGTGAGTATAAGTGGTTCTTTAACTCCAGTTCAGCCATTTTTGGGGTCCTGATGCTTGACACCCGCATACCACCCAGAAGGCACAGCTTCTCCATGCACTCTTCTCAGCTTGCTGCACCGCTCTTCTATCATTACCTATTCCTACATACTGTTGATGTTCTAATAATAATAATAATAATGTTGGTATTTGTTAAGCGCTTACTATGTGCAGACCACTGTTCTAAGTGCTGGGGTAGATACAGGGTAATCAGGTTGTCCCACGTGGGGCTCACAGTCTTCATTTCCATTTTACAGATGAGGGAACTGAGGCACAGAGAAGTTAAGTGACTTGCCCACAGTCACACAGCTGACAAGTGGTGGAGCCAGGATTAGAACGAACCCATGACCTCTGCCTCCCAAGCCTGGGCTCTTTCCGCTGTTCACACTGTTCTAGAAACTTGACTCTTTGAACCAAACGAGAGTGCTAACCTTTGTAAATTATTCATAGCTCCTGCACATAGTCAAATATTTACAAACACCACCCCAGGTGTAGACGCAAGAGGACAATGGTTTTGAGTTATTGGAAGCAATCGTTAAACCACTGGACCAGAAGTATGGCCCACCACTGGCTGGAGAGCAGAGAGTTAAAGTGAAGGCACCAGGAATTCTTTGCTCCGTAACTATCATCAAGCTTGATACATGAGAAGCTGTGTGGTCTAGTGGATAGAGCACTGGCCTGGGAGTCAGAAGAACCTGGGTTCTCATCTCAGCTCTGCCACTTGTCTGCTGTGTGACCTTGAACAAGGCACTTAACTTTTCTGTGCCTCAGTTACCTCAGTTAAGACTGTGAGCCCCATGTAGGATATGAACTGTGTTCAACCTGATTAATCTGTATCAACCCTAAATGCTAAGTACAGTGCCTGACACATAGTAAGCACTTAACAGATACCATGAAAAAAGCACTAATAATAATAATGAAATTTGTTAAGTGCTTACTCTGAATTGATCTAAACATGGGGGTAGGTTCAAAATAAGCAGATCGGACACAGTTTAAATATAAGGAAACTGAGGCACAGAGAAGTTTAGTAACTTTTAGGCCTGGTGAAACTCTTTCACTGACCTGGAAGCCTGAAGATCTGGGTTTTAATCCTACTTCTGTCACTTGCCTGCTGTATGACCTTGGGCCAGTCACTTCATTTCCCAATGGCCTGGCTTTCTCGTCTGTGAAATGAGATTCGGTACCTGTCCTCCCTCCTCCTTAAACTGTGAGCCCCAAGGGGGAAAGGAACTATGTCTGACCTGATTATCTTCTAGCTTTGTACAGTGTTTAACGCAGAGTGAGCACTTAATAAATGCCACTTATAAGCTCAGTGTGGGTAGGGAGAGGGACTACATATCTGTTGTACTCTCCCAAGTGCTTAGTACAGTGCTCTGCACTCAGTAAGCATTCAATACATACCACTGATTGATTAATAAAGATTACACACTTAGCCAAGTGGAAAGTCTGGATTAGAACCCAAGTCTCCCGAGCCCCTGCCCTTTCCACTGAGCTACATTATTTCTCTAATGTATCTCCAAAGGGGTGGTGTCATAATTCAACAGATCAGACATTCACTGATGCTAGCAGCAATGGGTTCACGAAACTGAGATCAACATCTGTAGTGTCACTGGGTCACTAGACTTCTTGATTATTTCACTGACATTTTGAAACATCAGAACAGTCAGATTACCCGGGAGAGAGAATATTGACTCAATCAGTATAAGTAAAATAATGTACAGTTCCTTTGTAGAATGGAAATTGGTCACAATGTAGCAAAATTAGCCAGCCGGCTTTTTGAAAACAGAGAAACTCAACATGTTTTCAGATGAAAAGACATCTCCTCAGGTGACAGAGATGACGCAGGGATGCATCGCCGAAATGCTTCCTCCATGAAACTGTTTATCTGAACTCATCTTGAATATGCCCCTTCATATTCATGTTAATTTGATTAATTTGTATTGTCATAATTCTGAAGGTACAGTAATTTTTATAGGGGAATGTCAAAACAATATATGACCAAAGCTCAGACCTGTCTAATGTGAAGAACATATTGTGAAGCTCTAACTGCATACACTACTGAATAGCTTTATCCAAACAGACTGTACACAATAGACCTTTAAAATATTTACAGATGATGAGCCCAATTCTTTGATTTGTAACCTCTGAGGGCACAGTGATGTAGCCCCAAGATATGTGGAAGAGAAGGCAAGCATTCGCTGCAGGTTTGCATATTCTGTGCCCTAACACCTCCATTCCCTCTTCAGAGATGTGCTACTAACCTGAACTGAGAGGGTAGGAATTCTGTTTATTGTACTGTATTCTCCCAAATGCTTAATACACTGCTTTGCATATGGGAACTACTCAATAAATAGCACTGATTGATCTGTTGTTCTCTCCCAGGTGCTTAGTAAAGTGCTCTGCACACATTAAACACTCAATGAAATACCACTGATTGATTGATTGGTATTTATCGAGCACTTAATAATAATGATGGTATTTTTTAAGCGCTTGCTATATGTCAAGCACTGTTCTAAGCATTGGATTTATTACCAGGTTATAGAAGTCACCCATCCTGGGAACACAACTGAAAAGTCCCTGCAAATACTTGGTCTGATGATGATGATGATATTAGTACTTATTTAGTGCTTACTATGTCAAGCACTGTTCTAAATGCTGGATTTATTATCAGGTTGTAGAAGTCACCCATCCTGGGAACACAACTGAAAAGTTCCTGCACATATTTCACCTGATGATGATGATGATGATATTAGTATTTATTATGTGCTTACTATGTGCCAAGCACTGTTCTAAGCGATGGAGTAGATACAAGGTTATCAAGTTGTCCCATGTGGAGCTCACAGTCTTAATCCCCATTTTACAGATGAGGGAACTGAGGCATAGACAAGTTAAGTGACTTGCCCAAAGCGCTGGGGTAGATACAGGGTAATCAGGTTGTCCCTCGTGAGGCTCACAGTCTTCATCCCCATTTTACAGATGAGGAAACTGAGGCACAGAGAAGTTAAGTGCCCACAGTCACACAGCTGACAAGTGGCAGAGCTGGGATTCGAACCCATGACATCTGACTCATAAGCCCGGGCTCTTTCCACTGAGCCAATTCCGAGCCTACTTATAAACGTATACTCAGCCAAGCATGCAAATCCTTTGCACTCCAGATCTGGCCCTCCTCTAGATGGCTGTTGAATCAGCACAGCAAAGTTGCATTTCTAGTGACTCTGCAGATACTGGAGCGAGATTCACCCCTATCATTCCCGATAAAACCATCCAATGGAATAATTTCCAAGCATAGGGAACCAGAATGCCATCCAGTTGGGAGGAGAGAATTGAATCGATTAGGTAGAATATGGCATCAGTAACAGGTTTTGTATTTGTTAATGACTATCCCCAGGCAGATTTTTGGTTTGAATTAAATCCTCTAAACCAATGGACTAGATTGTAAAGAATCTGCTAAATATGATGGAACAAAATATTGGCATTATAATTTAGTCAGTTTTCCCCTGCAGGAAACACAAGCCACACACTAAATTATCTTCTCAGGCCACGTTTGCACTTGGCAAATTCAAAGAAATACTATCCCTTAAGCCAGTCACTTCCATGACTGCCAGCATTGAAAAACTGTGCCACTGAAATGCCATGCAGGGAAGATAACACCAGTGAGTGCAGGATAATCGGTCTCTGCTCTGTTACCCAGGTCATCCGTGAATATGTGAATCCACAGCGGCCTCTGTTTTGCCACTGTGCTGAACACTGTCAGTTTACTCACCGTAATAATAAGGGCTGTGGTGGTCCATCAAGTTAGAGGAAGAGGAGAAGAGAAACACTAGAGGATGCTTTTTAGAGGAGGAAAAAACCTCACTCTACTGACCTCTTCCTGAGGGAAGTCTACAGAGCCCTATCGGGTGCTGCTACCTGGGATTCAGCCATTCACAGGGTGAATTGGCTGAACCATTCACTGGTAAAAGAGAAACAGCAAAGGAGAGGCCTATGGCCATTTTGAGGAAAGAAACTACTGAGGTGTGAGCCTGGAGAGGGAGTACACCGAGAGTAGTTCGAAAAAATGATCGGGCACTGACAGGTCATTCTCCATTTAAGGGTCTCTTCCTGAAGGACCGATCAGTGTAAGACTCCAAAGCAGGGGAAGTGTACGCCAACTCTGTTGTTTGTACTTTCCTGAGTGTTTAGTACAGTTCTCTGCAAACAGTAAGCATTCAATTAATACCATTGATTGATTCTTCTCTCATGAGCTCTGGCAAGCATTAGAATAAGATATATTTATATTTTTTACTTCCCGATCCTCTCTCCTCTCTTATCACCTTCTTAACTTCTTTTACTCACCTTTTAATTAGCTCTTTGACTTTTAAAGTCTCTTTCTTTATGAATTACTGGTCTCCTCTTAGTGTCGCCAGGCCCCCTCTGACTGTCACATGGGACTGACATATTTTCATCAGAAAACATACAAAAACTTCCACAGACTTAAAATTGCTGCTTGCATCTCTGTTCACACTTGCTTTATGCACGGATTGAGTCATGAATGTAAAATGGGGAGGAGATGTCAATTCCATAAAATCCCCTTAGTGGTCAACACGCTGGGGTTACTTGGCATCATCACCCTTTGGGTCTTTGGTCTGACCTCCACTTCTACTGGGATTATTTCTAAGGCAAAGCCAGTTTGACAGATGAGATGCAGTTGATGGGGCTCAGAGTAACTAGGAAAGAAAAATGCAGCCCTCTGGGCTCTGGTGACTAGAATTTCGGAGAGCTCAAAGAGTTGGGATCTGGTTCAGAATTGTGCATGGAAAGAAGAAAGACAGAGCACAGCACAGTGAAAAGGCAGTGGTCCTCAGAGTCAGAGGACCTGGGTTCTAATCCTGGCTCTGCAACTTGCCTGCTGTGGACCTTGGGCAAATCATTTAACTTCTCTATGCCCCTGTTTCCTCTGGTGTAAAATGGGGATTAGATCTGTGTTCTCCCTCCTACGTAGACTGGGAGTCCTGTGTAGGATGGACTATGTTCAAAATGAACAACTCCATCTACCACAGTGCTTAGTCCAGTGTTGGGTGCAAAATGAGCATTGAACAAATACCACCACGATTACAATTAGAGAGAGCCAGACAGGAAGAGAGATGGAGAGGAGGAAATAAAAAGCTTGAGTTAGAAGGAGAAGGAAAAAAAGGAAAAGGGGAAATAAGAGGAGGACCAATCTAGAATGACAGAAGAAAAGGGACCAAAAAGGGGGGATGTGACAGGGTGACCAGGAATTGTGACCCTTCTTCCTCCTCAAATGCCGTCAGATAGTTTCCAAACCATAGCGACTTTACGGATATGCCCTCTACAGAACGGCCCATCTTCTGTCATAAAGTCGTTCTGGTGTGTTCATCCATAGAATTTTCTTGATAAAGATATGGAAGTGGTTTACCATTGCCCACTTCTATGCAGTACAAACTTAATTCTTTGCTACTGACTTTGATCAACATTTTGATCACTTGATCATCCACCTTTGACTCTTTCCCATTCTGCTGCTGCCCGGCACAGGTGAATCGACCTGGACACTCTGGCTTAGACATTTCAATGTGGCCTTAGAATGGGACAAATGTTGGCAGAGGGGATTAGAGGCGAGGTAAAGGAAAGATGGAGGTGAGGGGAATGTACTTGACCTCCAACGCTGTCCCACATGGTCCGGTCCAATAATAATAGTAATAATAATGACATTGTTAAGTGCTTACTATATGTCGAGCACTGTATTGAGATGGAACCAGATGTGTGATCGAAACAATTAAATGTATAAAAATAAAATTTTCAGGGGTAATTTAGCATATAAAGAATTAGGATTTTATAAATTAATCTTTCATCAATACTCTGTTTTACAGTTGTTTGTTGAGTATATACAATTTAATTTCCATGTGGTGGAAAACTAAGTGTGGCTTTAAGATTCATTCTAAGAGGGCAATGATTCCAGATGGCTAAATCAGGATAAAAGAGACCAAGAAAGTATTTATAGAACTTCAGATTTGTTTGTTGTTTTTTACTGATAGAAATAGGTAAAGTTTTTGTCTATGTGATTCAGGATTGATGCGCTACATTCGTGCACTGTTGATTTCTACAGAAAAGTTCAACAGTCCCTAACTTTAAAGCCAGATAATGGTACCAGTGACCAGGTTAAGTGAGTAATTCCAATTTCGAAATAGAAAAAAGTAATCTGTCAATTGTAGCATGCAACGTATAGGCAGTTCCTTTTCCTAAATCCTAACAACTGCCTTTGAGTAGGACTATTTTACTTCCACATTTCCAATTGAAATACAGAGAAGCAGCGTGGCTTAGTGGAAAGAGCAGGGCCTTGGGAGTTAGAGGACATGGGTTCTAATCTCGCCTCCGCCACTTGTCTGCTGTGTGACCTAGGGCAAGCCGCTTAACTTCTCTTTGCCTCAGTTACCTCATCTGTAAAAGCGGAATAAGACTGTGAGCCCCACATGGGACAACCTGATTATCTTGTATACCCCAGTGCTTAGAACGGTGCTTGGCATATAGTAAATGCTTAACAAATACCATCATTATTATTATTACTATTATTACTACATTAATAAAAAATAGTAGATGACAAAATTTGGAAAAGCCCATGATCACTAATTATTGATTATTCAGGGCTTATGTAAAATAAGTGAATAGAGATTTATGTAAATGTACATCTAATAATAATAATAATAATAATGTTGGTATTTGTTAAGTGCTTACTATGTGCCGAGCACTGTTCTAAGCGCTGGGGTAGACATAGGGGAATCAGGTTGTCCCACATGGGGCTCACAGTCAATCCCCATTTTACAGATGAGGGAACTGAGGCACAGAGAAGTTAAGTGACTTGCCCGCAGTCACACAGCCAACAAGTGGCAGAGTTGGGATTCGAACTCATGAGCCCTGACTCCAAAGCCCATGCTCTTTCCACTGAGCCACGCTGCTTCTCATCTATCATTCAGTGGTATTTATTGAGCGCTTACAGTGTGCAGAAGACTGATCTAAGCCTTTGGGAGACCACAGTACAACAGAGATAATAATAATGTTCTGAAATGTCTGCAGAGGGAAAAACTATCACTTCTGACTTATTGGAGTAATAAATGATGCAAATCTCCAGAGATTGAATCTAGTGGCTAAATAGTCTAAAGGTAACTTGAGAGACAATATAATTCATCAAAGAGAAGGAACAAAACCTCACCCAATGATTTGATTTTCCAGGAAAATTATATGAGCGTATTTCTATTTTGAGGTGTGCTCTTTAGTAGTTTCAACTAAATAGCTGAGAATTTTTCCTCCCTCTTTGCCTTAGTGTTAATTGAACTTAGCTGCAGTCCTTTGGCTAACATTTTCAAGGCTTTACTTCCAGAGGACTGGAGGTAGGGTCTTTGTTTTTACTGAAATTCTCTCCTTACTCGTTTAAATCTGCTCTAGACTGTGGATGTGGAAAATTGGACAAAGGCCAGCATTCAGAATTTTTGTGATTGGCATGTGAAGTCCTCTTGTTTGGATTGGGAATGTCAGTCTCATTCTTTAAGTGATTTAAAAATTATTTTTAGCAGTGATTGATCAAACAGGCATTCAAAGACATTGACAATGAGAAAATGCCTATTACATTTTTAAGAAATATATATTTGGATCATGAATGGGTTTGGGGGTTGTTGGAAAACCAAATTAGCTCTTTTATCTCCTGGGCTAAAATTTGCATCCAGTCGATGACTTGAAGGAAAAATTGGAAGAGCATCTTTAGGAACTCTGCAGTAACTTTTTCCTTGAGTAAATGAATTGAACACTTTAAGTGGGATGGGAACAGACCTTCAATGGAGCTGAGATCTCAAGTGGAAGGGGATAGAGAAGCAGCATGGCCTAAAGGCAGGAGCACGGGCTTGGGAGTCAGAAGACGTGGGTTCTAATCCCCACTCTGCCACTTGTCTGCTGTGAGTCCTTGGGCAAGTCATTTCACTTCTCTATGCTCAGCTACCTCATCTGTAAAATGGGGATTAAGACTGTGAGCCCCACGTGGGACAGCTTGATTACCTTGTATCTACCCAGTGCTTAGAACAGTGCTTGGCACATAGTAAGTGCTTAATGAATACCATAATTTTTATAATTGTTATTGTTATATGGAAGGGAGATAAAAGGAAAAGGGAGAAGAGAAGGAGGACATATGAATCTACTCCTTATCGTGGCAGGAGAGTTTGTGTACACTGAACTATGCCATATAGGGCTACCTATAAAGGGAGAGGCCTAAGCCAAAGCATTAGACAAAGTTGATTCACCAGTGCTGGGGAGCAGCAGCTTGGGAAATAGGCAAGGAGAGATGATCAAGTGATCAAAATGTTGATCAAAGACAATGGCAGAGAGTCAAGTTTTTACTGGGTGGAAGAAGGTAAGGCTAAATCACTTCCATTAAAGATAAAGAACTTCATTCATTCAATTGTATTTATTAAGCACTTATTGTGTGCAGAGCACTGTACTAAGCACTTGGGAAAGTGCATTACCATGATAAACAGTGTCGTTCCTGGCCTACATTGAGCTCACAGTCTAGAGGAGGGGAGACAGACATCAATACAAATTAGTAAAATTACAGATAAATACATCCCTGTTATGGGTCTGGGAGCCGGAGGAAGAGCAAAGAGTAGGAGTCAGGACGATGCAGAAGGGAGTGGGAGATGAGGAAAAGTGAGGCTTAGTCTGGGAAAGTCTCTTGGAGGAGATGTGCCTTTGAAGGGAGGAGGAGAGTAATTGCTTCTTTACCAAGAAAACTCTTTGGATAAACCTACCTGAAAGACTTTACGACAGAAGAAGGGATATTCTGAAGAGGGTAAGTCTATGGAGTCGCTGAGGGTAGGAAATGGCTCGATGGCATTTGAAGAAGAAGCAGAAGAATGAGTAAAAAGAAGATAAAGAAATGATCTTGAGAGAGTGCTCCATCATAGTCTGTTGTTTTCCAAGACCACTCAAATAGTAGCAGAAATGGCACTTGACATAGAAAGAGCTATTACAGGGTGATGCTAGAAAAGGACCTGTTTGGCACTTGGGCCTCAAGGAGCCAGACATGCAGAGTCATTGGCCACACCTAAGGCCTGTCCCTATGAATCCCAGTTTGTTCCAAATACCCTCTGTCCTGCGTTTCCTCTGGTTCCTCCCAATCCCCTCCTTTCTTCTAATTTATCCTACAAGCATCATTATCTTCACCATCATCAGCAGCATTTATATCTCATTTACCCTGCTTCCCTCTCCTCTTATAAAGAGAGGAAAAGACATACTAGCCTATATTTCTCCCTATGTGATTATTCTTTTCCAGTAGATCAATCACTAAGTGATATTTGTTGAGTGCTTACTGTGCATAGAGCACTGTTCTGAGTGCTTGGGAAAGTTCAATGCAATAGAGTAGTTGGTAGACCCTTATCATCCCTACTCATCTATTCATTTTTAAAGGATAAAAACTAAATAGTTTTATTGTAAAGGCCCTCCAACTAAATGTCACCTTACCCCTAAGTCTCCTGTTGTGCTTAGATCCTTGGGAGAAGGGATCATGTCTACTAAGAGCACAGCGTTGGAGTGAGAGAATCTGTGTTCTAGTCCCATTTCCACCACTAGCCTAGTGGGTGCCCTTGGGCAAATAACGACTTCTCTGTGTCTCAATTTCTTCATCTGTAAAGTGGAATTGTAAATACTGTCAGCCTCATGTGGTGAGACTCTATTCCACCCTGATTTGGCTTGTATGTACCCTAGTGCTTAGTCCAGTGCTTGGCACATAGCAAGTGCATAACACATACAGGGATTATTAATTCTACTGTACTCTCCTAAGGTCCTGGTTCAGTGTTCTGCCTACCATAGGTGCTCAGTGAATACTACTGATTAATTGATTGCTTGGATAGTATTTGAAAGGAGTTAGCAGTGGATAGTTGGAAAAACAAGTGCAGAAGAGAGGTCTCCTGGCATGCCACAACCAGAGTGCCCGACAGATGTAAGGAGTGATGTATAGATGAACACAGTGTGGAAGGCATGATAATCCATCAGTCAATCTCAGCAGTTAGCCAACACCCTGATAAAATCCTACCTCTAGCCTCATCACCAAATCTAAAGGACAACCGTACAAATAAAACCGTACATGTCTATAGCATGTATAGTGTGCAAAACATGCATATTCACCTATGCATAGTTGCCTTTGGGTAGGATGAAACCCATATATCTCATGGGTTCGAATCCCAGCTCGGCCACTTGTCAGCTGTGTGACTTTGGGCAAGTCACTTAACTTCTCGGTGCCTCAGTTACCTCATCTGTAAAATGAGGATTAAGATTGTGAGCCCCACGTGGGACAACCTGATTCCCCTGTGTCTACCCCAGCGCTTAGAACAGTGCTCGGCACATAGTAAGCCCTTAACAAATACCAATATTATTATATATCTCAAAGCGAACATACACTTGTGCACTCACACACACACAAATGTGTAGCTATATTTGTGTGATGGTAAGTGTGTGTCGACGGAAAGGGGGGTTGAATAGGCAATGCTTTTCCAAGAACTAATAAGGTGTTATGTGAATGTCATGTTGAATCAAGATGAAAATTTCCCTATTTTAGAATCAATCTTTGCAAAATGAAGGCTATTTTCTCACTGTTCAGTTAAGTATGGAACATGGACTTTTCCTTTATTCTCTGGTCATCAATATTCTAGTTGTTTCCTGCTGGATCATTAGATTTTTCTCATTTTTCTTTTATGTTACCAGTATGTGATGTCTGCAGTGACATTCTTATTTGCATGTTAATACCTCTTATGATTGTGGTGATATAAGTGCCTGAAATAGGCATTTTCATTGTGCCTTTTAGGCTGCTCATACAATGATTACATCATTATATAATTGCCTGTCTTTGATCCATTCTGCACAGAGGCACTGCTTTTGTTCTCCATTCTTTTTGTGATTTGATCCAGTGTGTGTTGATATTGAGCTTTTCAACTTGTTTATATTTCAGAAATGTTTTACATGGAACTCAGAATGTTAGATTAGTTTGCTTTTGGAGAAAAATCATAATGGCACAGTTAACCTGTGACAGGTTCATGTAGTATTTCATTTGCCACCTCCACACATCATCTTTGTAATTGAAAGTACTAAAATGACCAACCCACATGAATTTTTATACCCTTTCTTCCTCTTCTCTGGAAGGTAAAATGATTAAAGTCCATATTCTTTTACCCTGATCTGATGTCACTTTTATTTCCTTGGTGGATATGCACTTAATTATTTCCAAAGGTGCCCTAATCCATAACCATCCCAGTTCTCATTTTAATAATTGGCCTCAAATTAACAAACATCTTCAAAAAGATCCACCCTAAAAAAACTGCATCAAACATGGCCCTTGTTCTACATTTCTCAAACTAAGCACTTGACTATACTAGAAAAATATGATTATTGATTCCCTTAATTGGAAAGCAATTGTTAATATTTAATGAGTTTAGTGCTGAGACAAATTCCTTGGTAAATATGAGTGTTCACTTATTTACAGGCACATCTCTATTTTAGGGTACAAACGCCAATCTGGTAACAATCGTACTGTGCCTAAAGGCCTTTATGTTTCTACTCATATGTGAATTAGTATAACATAGCTTGCATTTCAAAACACTTACCCCCTTGTAATGAGGATTTCGATTCTCACTGGCCCCAATTGTTCTCCTGGTGTGCTGGTTTTAATTTAAATTGATTTGTTTCAGGAATGGTTTATTTTTACAATAAGAAAAGGAGTTTTTTTAGAAGAACACGTTTTATAAATTGATCTTACCACATTCAATTTCCTTTTCAGTGTTGTATTTATTGATGCTAAATTATATATCTTGCCAAATAAGCTATTTCTGAAAGTCATAGATCTGTTGAACAAGCATATAACCAGCAGCACTTTAGATAATTTCAACACCTAGATGTTGATTAAAATTATTTTACTATTTCATGAAAATGTACTATGTACATCTGAAGATTAATCCAAAGTAAGTTTAATAAATTTTCTGTATCACAAACATTAATACACATTCATGAGAGAATTTTGCCATCAGTGATGTCTTCTTTGAACAAAAAGTTTTCAGTTTTATAAATAACTGAAGGAAAGAGTAAATCTTGAAAAATTATTTTATGTCATTTTTATTGGTGGGGGAATATCTGTACCCCCCCCCCATTTTCATTTAGGACATTTAATTTTGAATATATTTTAAATTACCAATTGAGTAAGAATTTTTCTGTAGAGCCAGAAATAACTAGTAACTTTCCACTTAAAACACAGTAAATAGTGTTGGATCAATCAATAGTATTTGCAGCACTTACTCTTTGTAGAGTACTTGACCAAGTACATGGAAGTACATAAAAGAGTTAGTGTGCATGCTACTTGTCCTCGAGGAGCTTAAAATCTAAACACAACAAGATCCTTAAGGGTAAGCTGACCCATATAAAGTAGGCATGCCTGGGACTTTCAATTTCAACCACTGTATTCCCAGTACCATTAGAATGCTATTTCCATTCCAGTGGAGGAGGCATGGAAGTCAATCTATCAATGGTAATAATAACAATAATGATAGTTGTCGTATTTGTTAAACACTTACTATATGCCAAGCACTCTACTAAGCAAGGGGATAGACACAAGTTGGACACAGTCCCTGTCGCAAATAGGGCTCACAGTCTTAATTCCCATTTTATAGATGAGGTAACTAGGCACAGAGAAGTGAAGTGACTTGTCCAAGGTCATATAGCAGACAAGTGTTTATTGAGCACTTACTATGTGAAGATCACTCTGTACTTGGGAGAGTCAGTTGGTCAGTCATATTTACTGAGCACTTACTGGGTGCAGGGCACTATACTAAGTACTTGGGATAGAACAATATAATAGGCCCATTACCTGTCCAAAATGACCTCACAATCTAGGAGGAAGGCAGACATTTAATATAAATAAATATAAAATGACAAATATGTAACATAAGTGCTGTGTGGCTCAGAGGGAGGATGAATAAAGGGAGCAAGTCAGGGCGACACAGAAGGGAGTGGAAGAAAAGGAAAAGAGGGCTTAGTTAGGAAAGACATCTTGGAGAAGATCAGACCATCAACAAGGCTTTGAAGTTGGGGAGAGTAACTGTTAGACATGAAGAAGGAGGGAGCTCCAGGCCAGAAGCAAGATGTGGGAGAGAGGTTGGTGGCGAGATAGACGAGACCGAGGTACAGTGAGAAGGTTAGCATTGGAGGAACGAATATAATGCAACAGTACAATACAGAAGAATTAGTGGGTGTGTTCCCTGCCCATATGGAGTTTACGGTCCAGAAGGAATGTTGCCTTCCTCCCCGTTGCATCCTGGATCAGATGAGTCCCTATTGCCAGGAAGAGGGGGCTACAAACCTGAGGGAAGGCATGTCATTGCCACGATTCCAAGACTCTTGAAAAGTCCATGCTGATTGTCTTGCTTGTGGGTGCCATGTTAGCCTGGCAAGATGGTGACAGCACAGGGAATTAATAATGATGATAATGATAATATAAACAGTATTAATAATTGCGATATTTGTTAAGCACTTACTGTTTGCCAAGCACTGTGCTAAGCAATAGAGTAGTTACAAGATAATCAGATCAGGGTAAAAGTTATGAGTGCAGATTGCCAAGGGTGCTTATGATTGGTGTAAAATCTGCCTGGGTACCTTTATTTGATTGCCTTTTACACAGCTGAAGGAGTTTATCTGCAACCTACTAATGACCTGCATCCTCTTTTTGGTTCCTGCAAACACAATCTGAATGATTGCCATTCACACAGAATTTTCTCTCATTCATTCATTCATTCAATCATACTTACTGTGTACAGAGCACAGTATAACAATATAAACAATAAGCAGGCACATTTCCTGCCCACAATGAACTGTCAGTCTGTGGGACTTGTCATTGCAGGTATGGGGAAGAAATTTCAAGGCAGTGATTTTATTTCCTATTCAACACCCTCCTCAAGCCTCATACTCCCCCACTGGCCAAGCCTCACAATGTGCATTCTCTCTCCTGAGTGGGATATTGTGACTGCCACTAAGCTACGAGTATGTACAGCCCCCACTTTTCCAGAGGACAGAGAGTCGGTATAGAGATTCTCAGTTGGTGCTGTAGTGCCTCTTCTCTGTAGGACAGAGCAGAAAGCTCAATACCATGCAGCTGTGAGAAGTGTATAAATGGGGAATCAAGGAATATCTGATGCTCATTCGTCCTCGGTTCTGCCCTCTTGTTGCCAAGCTGGTGACTAGAGTAATTTAAATCACTTAGAAAATGGAGAAGATGGAGAAGGAGAAGATAAAAGGTAGCTTTTCCTTTCACTTTGAAGGACTTCAATATGTGGGATGTAGATGTGGTTCATAGAGCTGGATATAGTTCCTGCCCCACATGGGGCTCACAGTCTAAGGGTTTTAGTGGGGTAGTAGGAGAACGAGTTTGGGAATGCAAGAAATCTACTGGGAATTTACAAAAAGGTGCAGGGAGATTGGGCAAAACACTTGGTGTGAAGGGATAAGGAGGGGGCAGGAGAGAGATTGAAAGTACCTGTTAGACACCTTGGGGTTGGCAAGCTTATTTCATGAGGAAGTGATGCAAAATTTTTTCGTGCTATTATGTAAGCTATAAATCAGCATCATCATCTATTAGCTATCATCTGCCTAATATTTATCATATAATGTCTTTGTATCTGTTTTTCTAATTGTCTAACATCTATCATCTACTGAGTAGTGACTGTAGGCAAAGAACTCTTTTAGGCAGTTCAGGGTCATGCATTACTTCAAGATGCTAAGTGGAATGGCAGAACAGATTGACATCTAACAGGAACCCAAGAGCTTTAAATATGTTACAGAAAAATACATGTCAGAGGCTTCGGGGTGATGTGGTGGTTATAAAGGGATGAGAAAATTAAGTTCCTCCTCTGCAGCAAGAAGAGAAAGGAGGAAACCGTGATACGGAGCAGAAGGAAGTAAGAAAAGTGGATAGGGAAGAATCTCACCTCTGATTGGAATGACTTTAACAGTGACATTCCTTGTGTTGATTGACTTTAGGTGTTTATGTGCCTTATAGTATTTGCAAAAGTTTACAAGCCATCATGTAGCCTCAACATGATCCATTTTTGTTTAAGGGGTGATGTCAAATGTAACTCCCTCACCTTAAGATGGGCGAAAGAGTCACAACAAAAACAAAGCTGTACTTCATTAAGGAATTTCAGGAAGTTCACGGTGAAGCCTAGATAATTTGATTCCTAAAGAAATGCAGACAGAAACTGCTTTAAGAGATAATAAGAAAAGAATGAAACATTGCATGGGGACTAAAATCTTTCAAAGCGACAAACTGCAAAGAGAGAAACATCAAAAGGGAGGTAAATATAGACAAACTAGAGTTCATTTGTTTTCTTATGAAGCAATCATTGTGAAGTCATTTCGGTTATGAAATCTTAAACCAATATGGGAACAAATCATCTAGGATTGCAGTTATTCTGTATGCAGATTAACTTTCTCAACATCTAATCAAAGACATATGCAGGGTTGTGGGGAATTAGCAATAAAGTCACATTGTACCGTGTGTAAACACCAACCTTCCATGTCAACTTAAGTAAAATAGAAATTTCAATCTAGTTTTAAGATTAGGCTGGAAATGCCATTTCTTTTCTAACTTGAAGATTTGGGTTTTGCTTGAATGTTCCTACAAATTTAAGATCCTGTTTGTTACAGTGTTTTTAAGATAAGACTAATCACTTTGCTTCTCTTTTCATCCTTAGGATTTTGGGGATGATGGATCCTTGTACATTACTAAGGTCACCACAACTCACATGGGGAATTACACCTGCTATGCGGATGGTTACGATACACTCTATCAGACGCACATCTTTCAAGTGAATGGTAAGTAGTGATACCCTAATTGCTATATGGTTTCCCTAAATTATTCCATTTTATAGTTCACAAACATGGGTCAATTTCCTTGCTAATTTTCCTGCTTAATGATGTAGACAGACTTGAAGGAAAAAAGATAGATTTTAAGCAAATCGTGAATCTTGGTATACTGCTAATCATAGTGACTTAATCACGAATTAGGGCAGTGAATAATAGTGCTTTCATAATCAATCATTAGGGCATTTATTAGTCAGTTGCTGTGTGTTTGATTCAGAGTGCAGAGCGCCAGAGGAGGTCCATGTGAGATGACCAACTTACGTAACTTGAACAACTTGTGCCCATCTTGTTACTTGAAGAAAATCAGAGGTTAAGGAGAGAAGATGTGACTGCTTCTCTTGTAATACCCTTTTCTTAACAGATGGAATCCTTTTGAAGTGGTAACTTGCTATGACTGGATTTAGGCACATTAAAATACAAGATGCCTGGATTGCTCTTCTGGTTCCACTTCTGATTTGCAATAGAATTTAGATACCTTAGAAAAATTGTTTCACTTTTTAAATTATTGCAGTTTTGTAGCATCAAATGATTGCAAATATTTTTGACCCACTTTAAAATGGAGTTATTAAAATCAATTAACTCATGTTTATTAAAAAAGTGAGAAAGGGGCTACCTATATTAGGTAGTATAATACTCAGTGCCCCATCTGAATTTATGATGAAGAATGCATCAGAAAATGAGTTTATACATTCTAATCTTACATATTTGGATAATCGTTACAGGAAATTCAGTGTTGCTCTTGGAGAAGAAAAGTCTTGGAACCAATGATTGAAGTAGGGGTGTCTAATGAGAACCAAATCAGTTTGACATGGGAGGCATGTGCAGTGGGAGTCATGAGAATTTAATATGTAATGTCTTTCCTTTCTATCCTTAAATCTCCTCCATAATAGGCTTCCTCCACTCCTCCACTTCTTCTGTGGAAATCCAGCACCAAGCCAACTTCAGCCACCTCAAAGTCATCCTTGCTTGCCCTAACACTATCTCTTTTGCCAATCATATGTATTGAGCACTTACTATGTGCAAAGCACTGTACTGCACAACAACATTTCTTCTTACTAAGTCCCATTCTCATTGGCCCTACTGATTATTCCAGACTTTTAACTTCCTCTTCAAGCCCCCACTGTCCCTAACTCAGCCCTCTCTTGATCCTAATGGTCTTGCCTAAGACCTTGTCGACATAACTGAAACCATCAAGAGTGAGTTGCATAGTTTTCCTCACCTCTCCTGTTCCCTCTCATCCTCATTTCCACTCTATCTTCCTTCTCAGCTATCTCTCAAAAGGAGATTCCCTGCCTGTTTTCAGAATCTACCTGGTCCAACCCCATCTCTTCTTCTCTTCTCCTCTATCTTCAAACATATCCACATCTCCCTAAAATAAACCCTCTCGGGATCCCACTATACAATACAGGTTTTGCTTCATGTTTTCCCTGCCATTCCAGTCCAAACTCCTCAGTTGGGTCATCTACACCTGCTGACTCAATTTTATCCCTTCCAATTCTGTCTTTGACCCATTACAATTAGATGTTGATTCTTTTTACTCCACTGAGGCTGCTCCTACCAAGATCACCTCTTCTTCCTGCCTTCAGACTCTACCCTCTTCAGTCCATGTTTTATTCTGCTGCCAGCACCTTTTCTTACAATTTCATTTTGCACACGCCTCTCCACTCATATATCTTAGATGTTCACTAATTATTTTCTCTATCGAGCATAAACTCCTGATGGTTGCCTTTAAGGCAGTCCATCAGCTCTCTCCCTCTCATTTACTCTGAATGAATTTACTCTGTTCTAACATGTCATACCAGATCACTCTCTTCATCCCACTCAAGCTGACCAATTCACTTATTCCCATTTCCCTGATCCATCATACTTATTCAGAACTAACTGTATGCGGAGCACTGTACTAAACACTTTGGAGAGTACATAGTAGCAGAGATGGTAACACTTGGGAGAGTATAAAATAGCAGAGATGGTAGACACGTACCCTGACCACAATAAGCTTACAGTCTAGGGAAGAATTGTGCTATTTGCTATGTGCCAATCACCATACTAAGCACTGGGGTTTTAATAAGATAATGAAGCTCCCCCCTGGGGCTCACAATCTAAATAAGAGGATGGAAAACAGCTATTGATTCTCCACTTTGCAGATGGGGAAGCTGAGGAGCAGAGAAGTGAAATGACTTGCACAAGGTCACACAGTAGGTAGATGGCAGAGCCGGGATTGCAACCCTGGCCTTCTGGCTTCCAGGCCCATATTCTTTCCATTAGGCCATGCTGATCTCTTACCCATGGCCTCCCCGTTGTGTGGATCTCTTTCTTGCTTCAAACTCAACAGACCAGACATCTCCCCATTTGTAAAGCCTTTCCGAAATTAATTCTCTACCAGGACACCTTCCCCAGTTAATTTCTAACCTTCCCTGCTTATAAATCTTCCCTCTGCCTCTCCAGCACCACATAAAGGCTTAAGGCCTCACAGATTCCTGCAGCTTTTTAGTGTGTGTCTTACATGCCCTATCACTGAAGCAGTAGCCTACCACTATATCCCCTTTTCATTGTTCCTCCCTTCTGTAATTTATTTTAGTGTCTTATCTCCCCACAGTTGTCCATTAGTTGAGGGGAAAGATCATATCTAGTAATTCCATTCTCTCAAGGCTTTAGTACAGTAATCAATCAATCAGTGGTATTTACTCAGTGGTTATTGTATGCTGAGCACTGGATAAGAGACTTGGAAGAGAACAGTTCAGTAGAGTTGATAGACACAAGGAACTCCCAGTATTGGGTATTCAAAAAATACTACTGATTGTTTAATTTATGTTTACTCCATTTCAGTCTGGATGCCTGGGAATCATAATCTCTATAAAGGGCAAATGCTCTTAGCATTTATATGGAGAACAGAATAAAGAGATTGAGGTTTCTGGATTTGTGGAAGTGTAGCATTAAATACATATGAAATCAATGTAAAATAGACTATAAACTCTTTGGTGGAGATTTTGCAGGTGCTCAATAAATGCAATTGATGGATTGTAAGAATAACATTTATGGCATAAAACAGCATTTGCAAGACAGACCAACCATTTACAAAACCCCCCGTCAGTTTTCTATTCTGCTGAGACTAAGAAGCAGCAGCAGCATGGACCAGCGTCAGAGGACTTGGGTTCTAATTCCAGTTTCACCACTTGCTGTGTGAACTACTTGGGCAAGTCACTTGCCTTCTCTAGGCCTCAGTTCCCTTACCTGCACAATGGAGATTTTAACCTGTTCTTCCTCCTATTTAGACAGTAAGCCCCATAATAATGTTGGTATTTGTTAAGCGCTTACTGTGTGCCGAGCACCGTTCTAAGCGCTGGGGTAGACAGGGGAATCAGGTTGTCCCACGTGGGGCTCACAGTCTTCATCCCCATTTTACATATGAGGGAACTGAGGCACCGAGAAGTTAAGTGACTTGCCCAAAGTCACACAGCTGCCAAGTGGCCGAGCCGGGATTCGAACCCATGACCTCTGACTCCAAAGCCCGTGCTCTTTCCACTGAGCCATGCTGCTTGATGGTCTCGCATCTACCCCAGTTCTTAGTACATAGGCACTTAACAAAGTACAATCACTATTATTATTATTACTATTATTATCAGTAGTAGTAGTAATAGTTTTAGTGTAGTAATGGTAATGAGTAATGGTATTTATTTTGTATCCTCTGAGTACAACACACTGTTCTAAGCACTTGAGTAAGATAACAATGTAATTCAGTTATTCTTCTGGTTTGTCTCAGTATTAGCGTTGCATCATTAATAAGTAGAAAATTTAAGGTTGTTGAGTAGGAAGAGTCTTAGAAATATCAAGAGTAGGAGTTACAGGAAATTTTCCTTAGGGATTCAGCAGTTATTTAATTATTTCACTATAGAAATGGTGCTAAAGTACATTTTTAGCTCTGATGTTTTTCAAAGAATACAAATGTTCAGCACACTGCAGTAGGTGAGGTATTTGGGGGCCTCATCTGAGGATGCATTCTCTATAAATCCAAAGAGTGTGATAAAGTAGAATTCATTTCATTCATTTTGTTGCTGTTTTCAGAACAGTCTTTTGGAACTTCAGCTTTTATGCAGAATGGTCTTTCCAAGTTATTCAGTGTTTGCTTTTCCCTCAAGGCAGATTTCCTTTACATGTTCACAATAGGTGCATAGGCATGATACTGCTCCTGATCACCTTTACCTATGCCAGAAACTAACTAGTCATGCTCCTGACGAATACTATTTCATTCACCAGCACCAGAAGAACTCCTTCAGATAACTGACATCCCTAGATAAGAAAATCAGACTTGAAAATATCCCTGAAGGGAGTCCTAGATTATGATTTCCGCATAATCAATCGACAGTGATTTTACCATTGTGTCTATAACACTATATGTGAGAGAATGTGAATGTGTGTGTGTGTGCGCACAAACAAGTACATACACACACAAACACATACGTTGGGGTTGGAATGGACTGAAGCAGCTGTTGTTCTCATGGTCATTATTACCAGCTGACCAGAATAGCCAAAATAGAGTCCATAGGAGCTAACCTAAATGGGAAATCTACCAACTATTGACTGGAAGAGTTAACTGGAGTTTCATCAGTCTGATACACACCATCCACAGTTCCTCCTCCCTACTAGATTAACCCCAAGAATTTGAAAGAGTCAGCAACAATGTAATGACAATCAGTTTTATTCTTATTTATTGGGTATTTACCCAGATTTACTGAGCATTGGACTACGTGTTTCGGACATTATAATATAACAGATTTGGTAAACACATTCTCTGCTCACAAATAACAGAAGCTGCAGCTGTATTCTCACTTGCCTACTTACCTTTTCCTGTCACCACCTCTGTTCCAAGTGATATGCACTGAAGATAACTGAATGGGTAAATGCCTAAGATAATATGATACTAGTAACATAAAACCTATCAGTTTGTAGGTCTGCCTGCCCATGAGTCTTCTAATATTCTTTCCTTCACCCACCCCTCCACAAACACCTATTTATTTCTCCTGTGTTCACATAAAACACAGTTCTTTCAATGGGCAGCTTAGACATTTTAACATTGTAGACAACAGTTTTTGCCTGTTGAATCATTAGTGGTTAAATTATAAGCAAAATAAAGCATTGATATCTACATGAGGAACGAATGCACTGGTCAAATGATCTGCTAATCTATTTGTGTGGGTAAAATATAATGTTACCAAACATGTATTCTGGAGGTAGTTATAGAGCATCATAATAACTAGTTAATGTAATGGCACTTGAGAATAGGAGGAAAGGCAAAGGAAGGTTAATGCAATAATGAGGATTTTATTTGATCTTAAAGACCCAACATAGGATACTTTGAAGACCATTTAATTAGATTTTAAATACCTTTTGCAATTTGCATGTGCAATTGTTAATCCATATGTTCTAAAAAAGAATTTTATAACTGAATTCTTCCATTTACCTAATCTCCCCTTGTTTCTTAGTGTTTGTTGTGTGTTGTATTTTTCTTTTCACTTGCTTGGTGGCTTTGTCATGAACTCTAAAGCTTTATTTGATGTTGTGTTTGAACTGGCAAATGATGTTTTTAAATAGCTCCTTGATCTAAAGCCCTTATTCAAATAGCCATTCAAACAATTATGCTACAAAGAGCCATTCTGAGAAAAAAAAACACATTGTTACTTTTTTCTGCTTGGTGTTTATAATGCTTGTGCTTATTGAATCTCTTTTGCTACAAAGTGAACAAAATGTTGAAAGGGAGAAGGTATGGATTGTAATACCAAATATTAACAGGAGTCTTTTCTTTTTTTTTAAGAGAAAAATAATACAGCTAAGTGTATATCATTATAAAGAGAAAATAGACTCCAACACATTTTCAGACACTTGATTCTATTTTACCATGACTATAGTCATTTCTGCCAGCTTCTTGAGGGCAGAGATCATGTCTACCAATACTTGTGGACTCTCAAGATCCCAGAATAGTACTCTACACATAGGGTGAACTTATTAGAAATGAATAATACTCCTTAATAGGAGGCAGTAATAAAGAAGCAGTATGGCCTAGTGGATACAGTATTGGCCTGGAAGTATGGGCTTCTAATGCCATCTCTGCTGTTTACCTACAGTGTGATTTTGGGCAAGTCACTTAACTTCCCTGTGCCTCATTTACCTCATATGTAAAATGGAGATTGAGACTATCCGGTACAGAGACGGTCACCAACCCAATTATCTTGTGTCTACCCTAGCACTTAGTACAGTGCCTGGCACATAGTAAGCACCTAACAAATACTACAATTATTATTATCGTTAGGTATTGCTAACTAGTGTAAAGATTACAGGTCTGGGAGTCAGAGAAAAGGCCTAGTGGAACAAACATAGGCCTTGGAGGAAGAAGACCTGGATTCTGATCCAAGATTTTCCACGCCTGTTGTGTAATCGTGGGGAAGTAACTTAATTTTCTGTCAGTCCCCAGCACTTAGTATGGTGTTTGGCTTAGAGTAAGTACTTAATCCCTGACTTTCCTAAAGTTTTTCCTTGAGAGCATTCCCCTCCCTATCTAAATTAGGCATCTATGGAAGCTGCTTTGTCTCATTTGGGCCACAAATTCACTGAGGGGGTACCTCATCGCCGCCAGGAGGAGGTTTACTTCCTTAGGAAGTAAACTGCCCTGGTGACCCAGTGAAATAACATAAACCATGTATTGATTTGAACAAGTCATTTTGGAAATGTCTCTTCAAATAGCCCTTTAAAAACTAAGCTTTAAAAGTACATCAATATAACAAATAGTAGTTTAAGTTAAAACCTTTCTGCTCTAGATTCTAAACTCCTTTTTGGGCAGGGAGAGGGCCTAGCGACTCTTACTCTTCCAAGCACTCAGTACAGTGCTCTGCACACAATAAGTGATCAAAAAATATTGACCGATTGATTTTTAAAATGTTTCAACCTCATAGATGTTCAGGTTACAATTACAAGAGTTATGACATTACAGCATGGCCTAGTGGATAGATCCCAGGACTGGGAATCAGAAGGTCATGGGTTCTAATCCTGGCTCTGCCACTTGTCTGTGGTGTCACCTTGGGAAAGTCACTTAACTTTTCAGTGCCTCTGTTCCCTCATCTGTAAAATGGGGATTACGAGTGTGAGCCCTATTTAGCAGGGACCATGTCCCATTCAATTTATCTCATACCTACCCCAGGGCTTAGAAAAGTGCCTGACACATAGAATTAAGAGCTTAACAAATAGTATTATTAAGGAAGCATTTTTTGGAGGTTACTTCAGTCAAAATTTCCTTTCATACCTGCAAAATTCCCTGCAATTATGTGGGAAACTTGGGTTGTTTGAGCAGTCCTATTTTACTTAAAAATTGCTTTTTGCCACTATTATGAAAATGTTTCCTAGTGTTTTACACACTGATGCCCAAAGTAAAGGGACTATTTTTTTTTGGTATGGTATTTGTCAAGCACTTACTATGTTTCAGACACTTCTCTAAGCCCTGGGGTAGCTAGAAGCTAATCAGGATGGACACAGTCCCCGTTCCACAGAGGGGTCTCAGCCTAAATCCCCATTTTGCAGAAGAAGTTACCGAATTATAGAGAAGTTATGTGTCTTGCCGAAGGTCACACAGTAAATAAGTGTTGGAGCTGGGATGAGAATGTAGGCCTTTCTAACTCCCAGGCCTATGCTCTATCCCCTAGGCCTTGTTGCACTGAAATATGAATACATTTCATTCCAGCACCTCACCTTCCCTAGTTTGAAGAGGAGACTGCAGGCAGGAAGCTCAAATGAGAAGAGTGGCCTCCCCTCTGTGTTTTAGAAGCAGCTTCTCTGTGCTTCTATGAAGTAATCGATCATGGGGAGGGATGGAAAAAGTATCAAAAGGGAAATAGAAAAAAAGAACGGAGAACATAAAGAAACTGGAGGAAAAAATAGTCAAAACAAAAATAGAGCCAGGTACAAGACCTTACCAATCTGCAACTACAAGAGCAGTTGGAAACCTGGAAGTAGGAAATGAAAAGACTTAGATAGGCGTGGAATAGGGGAATAAAAAGTAAAACATAGAAGCAAGATCGGGAAAAAAATGAGTAGACAAATTGAAAAAAGATATGGAATTTGTCTGTCAACTCAGTTGTATTGTACTCTCCCAAGTTCTTAATACAGTGCTCTCCTCACAGTCAATTCTCCCTGAGTAAGGATGATTGATGGATTGATTGATTGACCACCCTCAACAGAACCCAAAAAACTAGTGGTCCAAGACGCTTAGGGATCGGGAGTGAAGTACTGCCCCTATTTCCAGAGATTTTGTGGAGATATTAAGGGAATTTAGGCCATGAAAAGGCACAGAATTAGAAAATTAATGGCAGATGGTAACCAACGATAATGACAAGTTGGTTGAGACAAAAACGTCTAAACAAAAATGATGAAACGAGGGAATAGCACTATCAGAGACAGAAAAAACAGGCAAAAGAGTCAGAATTAAAGGGAAGTGGAGAAGAAAATCGTTACACAGGCTTTGTGAAGAACTAGTTTTTCTGCCAAAATTATATGAAAACAGAAAAGGTTACTGCCATCTATTGAGGAAATGGAAGACTGCAAATTATTGAAGCTAAAAGAAATAGAGATTGATGGTACACTCTGGTAGGGATATCTTCCCACAGCAAACAATTCTTTCTAATTCTACTAATTATTATTGTTAATTATGTTATGAATTCACTTTAAATAATGAAGGCTGCACTGAGAAATAAATAGCAATTGTTCTATTATTTTGGCTAAAACTTTCATGCTAATGTGTTAATAAATGTTAGTTTCTGTTTACTTAGTCTACCGTATATGTAAGTGAATTAATGATAAAATTAGTCTCCCTGACACACAAAGCATAAAATATTAAAAGAGAAAATGGGATTTTCTCCTAGAAAGTAGGTGATAAGTATGCAGACAGACATGATTTTAAATAGTCTACTAATGTTAATTAATCAGTGAGCTTGCAACTCTCCTCCTACCCAGCAAATGCATTTTTCATGGAGAAAAGAGTGGCCTCCACTCTTCATCTTCTCCTTTACTCTGACTTATGCTCTGTCAAAAGGGGACAATAAACTAATGTTCCATATCACAACACTTCCCACTCCTACTCCTTCCCTGACCCTTTAGCCCTGCAGCATAGAGAACGGACCTCAGCGTGCCCTGGAGTTTGATGGTCTAGTTAAACAACCCCCAAGCAATCAATTAATCATTGATATTCATTTAGTGTATATTGTGTACAGAGCACAGTATTAAGAGGTTGGAAAAGTACAATACAATTGATAGACGTGAACCCAGCCCTCAAAACATTGTGGTCAGGGATTGTCTCTCTTTGTGGCTGAATTGTACTTTCCAAGTGCTTAGTACAGTGCTCAGTGAAAAGTAGGCGCTCAATAAATGTGATTGAGTGAATGACTGAATAAGTTTACAATTCAGAAATTCCAGTTTTATTGGAAGCAAGTAGTTGAGACATCTGAACAGACAGCAGGTGTGCATTGATGATGATGATTATGATGATAACTATGGACCTGTTTCTCTTAATAAAATGGTGTTTATTGAGTGCCGACTGTGGGGAGAGCACTAAAATGTTTGGGAGAGTCCAAATATGAATTAGATAATAGACACTAAGGAGCTTATAGTGCAGAGGAGAACCTAACTAACTATCAGTATTTGATCATCTTGATCTCCAGGAATGGTACGATGAAATAAAGAATGGACTATTGAAAGGGCCTCTTGGGTCAGTTTATAAATCTGGGGACCTCTGGGCAGCTGGGAACCCAAACCAAAGTTTGTCCCCTCTTTACCCATTCCAGAGTGGAACTGGTAACTTGGCTTATGACAGAGGTTGCTGCAGGAGTCAGGTAACAGGGCTGGAGGGCTGCTCATATGATGGAAAGGTCATTTTCCCTCATCCTGCCTGGTCAGCTTCCACGGCACCCTACTGCCTCAAAGCGCCAGCGACCTTAACCCCTTCTGATAACTGTGGTCCTAGACATTTGGCCAGTTTACATAGTGATTAAAGAAACTCTGAGAATAACAACAATTTTTCTAGGAGCTGCTTACAAGACAAAAAAAATGAGGATTCTCTCCTCAAGAAGCTTTCAAAGGAAACAAATGAAACAACCACTAATCTGTGTGTCAAATTTTTATTTCTTTTATACTCTTTATTTTTGAAGGATTAATTTTATTCATTCATTCAATAGTATTTATTGAGCGCTTACTATGTGCAGAGTACTGTACTAAGCGCTTGGAATGTACAATTTGGCAACAGATGGAGACTTGGAGATGGAGATGGAGACAGGCTTGGGAAAGTACCGTACAGCAATAAAAAGTGACATTCCTTGCCCACATCGAGCTCACAGTCGAGACGAGGGGAGACAGACAATGGTACAAAAAATAAAATGACAGATATGTACATAAATGCGGTGGGGTTGCGGGGAGAGCAAAGGGAGCAATTCAGGGTGAAGGAAAAGGAAGTGGGAAATGAGGAAAAGTGGGGTTAGTCTGAGAAGGCCTCTTGGAGGAGATGTGAGGAGATATGAGAAGCAGTAGCCTAGTGGAAAGGACACGGGCCTGAGAGTCAGAAGGTCATAGTTTCTAATCCTGGCTTTACCCCTTGTCTGCTATGTGATCTTCAGCAAATCATTTCACTTCTCTGGGCCTCAGTTATTTCATCTGGAAAATGGGGATTAGGACTGTGAGCCCCATGTGGAACAACCTGACTACCTTGTATCTACCCCAATGCTTATAACAGGGCTTGGCACATAGTAAGCGCTTAACAAATACCATCATTATTTTTATTATTATTATGTGCCTTCAAAAAAGCTTTGAAATGGGGGAGAGTAATTGTCTATTGGATTTGAGGAGGGAGGACATTCCAGGACAGAGGCAAGATGTGGGCCTGCGGTTGGCAGTAAGACAGGAGAGACTGAGGCACAGGGAGAAGGTTAGCACTAGAAGAACGAAGTATAAGGGTTGTCTTGGAGAAGGAGAGAAGTGAGGTGAGGTAGGAGGGAGCAAGGTGATGAACTGCTTTAAAACTGGTTATAGACAGAGAATGTATCTGTTTATAAGAATGTTTATGAGAAAGTATTGTACTCTCCCAAACATTTAGCATAGTGCTCTGCACACAGTAAGCATTCAGTAAATAATAATAATAATAATGTTGGTATTTGTTAAGCGCTTACTAAGTGCAGAGCACTGCTCTAAGCGCTGGGGCAGATACAGGGTAATGAGGTTGTCCCACGTGATGCTCACAGTCTTCATCACCATTTTACAGATGAGAGAACTGAGCCACCGAGAAGTTAAGTGACTGGCCCAAAGTCACACAGCTGACAGGTGGCAGAGCTGGGATTCGAACCTATGACTTCTGACTCCTAAGCCCGTGTTCTTTCCACTGAGTCACACTGCTTCTATAATAATAGTTACGGTATCTGTTAAGTGCTTACTATGTGCCAGGCACTGTTCTAAGTGCTGGGATAGATATCAGGTAATCAGGTTGTCCCACGTGGGGCTCACAGTCTTAATCCCCATTTTACAGATGAGGTAACTGAGATACAGAGAAGTTAAGTGACTTGCCAAGTCACACAGCAGACAAGTGGCGGAGCCAGGATTAGAACCCACAACTTCTGACTTCCAAGCCCGTGCTCTTTGCACTAAACTACGCTGCTTCTCACATATGTATCTCAATAAATATGTTTGAATAAATGAATGAGTAGGGTTTTGAAAGGGAGGGAGAATGGTAGACTCTCAGATATGAAGGGAGAGGGATTTCCAGGACCGAGGGAGGACACGGACAAGGGGTCAGGCCAGTTTAGATGGGACCAAGCTAAAGAGAGAGTGGGTTGGTATTAGAGGACCAAAGTCTGTAGATTGGGTCAAAGTAGGAGATCGGTGATTTAAGGTAGGAGGGAGAGAGAGAGTGCTCTAAATCTGTTGGAAAGGAGTTTTGGTTGGATGTAGAGGTGAATGTGCAGCCAATGGAGGCTTTTGATGAGTGGGGAGATATGGACTCAACATTTTGTCAGAAAAAAATTCCAAGCGGCAGAGAAGTATAGACTGGCGAGGGGAGAGACATGAACCGGGGAGAAGTGGTGTGCTTAGAGGACAGAGTGCAGGACTGGGAGTTAGAACGACCTGGGTTCTAATCCAGCCTCTGCCTCATCTGCTGTGTGACCTTGGACAAGTCACTTAACTTCTATGTGCTTCAATTACCTCATCTGGAAAATGGGGATGAAGACTGTGAGCCCCATGTGGGACATGGACTGTTTCCAACTTGAATAGCTTATGTTTTCCACAGTGCTTAATATAGTTCCTGGCACATAGTAAGTGCTTAACAGATACCATTTTTAAAAAAAGGTCAATAAACAGGCTACAACAGTAGTTACAGAGGGACTTGATAGGTTCTTGGAACAGCATGGAAGCAAAAGAGAGGAATGGGTGGATTCTAAAAATGTTATGAAGGTAACCCTTTTGAATTTTTATTCTTAGATTGTGAGCTCCAGCGGGCCATGGATAGGTTCAACCTCTCATCTATGTAGTTCTATGAGAAGCAGCGTGGCTCAGTGGAAAGAGCCCATGCTTGGGAGTCAGAGGTCAAGGGTTTGAATCTCAGCTCTGCCACTTCTCAGCTGTGTGACTGTGGGCAAGTCACTGCACTTCCCTGTGCCTCAGTTACCTCATCTGTAAAATGGGGATTAATTGTCAGCCTCACGTGGGACAACCTGATTACCCTGTATCTACCCCAGCACTTAGAACAGTGCTCTGCACATAGTAAGTGTTTAACAAATAACATTATTATTATTATTATTATTATTATTATTATTATTATTATTATTCCCTTCTGTTTAGAATCGTGCTTTGCATCGCCCCACTCGCAGCCCCACAGCACTTTATTTATATTACTGTCTTCCCTCTAGACTATTAGCTTATTATGGCAGGGGACATGTCTACCAAATGTGTTTTATTGTACTCTCCAAACTGTTTAGTACATTGCTCTGCAACCAGTAAATGCTCAAAAAAAATGCCATTGATTGATTCATTGAGAATAAGTGCTTAATAAAAACTATTACTACTATAATTACTACTAGAGAATAAGTGCTTAATAAAAACTATTACTACTATAATTACTACTAGAGAAGCAGCATGGCTCAGTGGAAAGAGCACGGGCTTTGGAGTCAGAGGTCATGGGTTCGAATCCCGGTTTGGCCACTTGTCAGCTGTGTGACTTTGGGCAAGTCACTTAACTTCTCGGTGCCTCAGTTACCTCATCTGTAAAATGGGGATTAAGACTGTGAGCCCCACGTGGGACAACCTGATTCCCCTGTGTCTACCCCAGCGCTTAGAACAGTGCTCGGCACATAGTAAGCGCTTAACAAATACCAGCATTATTATTATTATTATAAGAAAAGGTCAGCGTCAGGGCAATCAAGCTTTGGTAACTGACTTTGTTGCAGGTATGAAAGACAGAAAGTAACTAGTACACTCCCAACTGCTAGTACAGTGCTCTGAACACAGGAAAATTCAGTAAAGGTGATTGATTAATTGATTGTAATTGTGCAGCAAGAGACTTTTCCTAGAACATAGAATGGCATGGAAGAAAGCCAGGAGGAGAATTGTAGAAAAGGGTCAGGAAAAAGCTGTTCTGACAATGTGTGCTAAAGATCATTTGTAGTCCTCTAGCTTTCTTACTGGATTGCCCCAAAAGATAAAAAAAAGCCTTGAGAAATTATGAAATATATTTATCATTCTGGAAATGACTTGGATTCATGATGTTTTCACATCTGGCATTTGTAACTTCAAATATTTTTCCATCTTAATAATGTTAGTGAGTTTTGTACTGGTGACAAGACACTATGGGAATTCTGAATATTGGAAAGCTTTAGGGATGGGGCTAAGGAGGTGGAATTGATGGCTTTAATAATGTCAGAGACACAAGCATCCAGCAAGCTCACTATCAACTGAAATGTTCATTAAATTCAGCCTACAAATTTTCAATCGGAAACTTCCTCTATTGACAAAAGAACTCCCAGCTCTGCCACTTGTCAGCTGTGTGACTCTGGGCAAGTCACTTCACTTCTCTGTGCCTCAGTTACCTCATCTGTAAAATGGGGATTAAGACTGTGAGCCCCATGTGGGACAACCTGATTCCCCTGGGTCTACCCCAGCGCTTAGAACAGTGCTCTGCACATAGTAAGCGCTTAACAAATACCAACATTATTATTATTATTATTATTATTAACTCCCATGCAAACAGAACAATCCAAATGCAACAGTGAGTCAGCAGCACTTCGGCAAAATTTATATTCTTACCCTCAAGCTGTCTTAGCATTTTTTTCCTCGGCAGCAGCTTTGTGAATTATCTGTGGAAGAATAGTGATAAGAATTCTTCTAAAGGAAGGAGGAGACGATGACACCCAGAGGAAGAACACCACAAAAAGTTTTTGGTTGTTTACTTGAGTGACCTGACGATTCACCTTAAATTCATTTTTGTTTTCTGCTAGAATGAGGCTACCATACTGGGTCAGTGATCCACCCCTCATGACTATAAAATTGTGCTTTCAAAGTCCCTGGACCATGCACTTTCCCTACTTTGCTCACAACAGTGGCAGCTTCTTCTAAGGAATGATCACACTGGGAAGAAGAAAGATAAAAAACACCAGAATTCATCATTATGGAGTCTTTCCATTCCTGTTCTAGGCAGGACAGAAGTGTTTCTGACTAAATGTATTTATGACAATATTGTGAGAAAATACCAAATGCATGTTATTAGAGATATTTTTATTGTTTGGTGTGTGTGGAAAGTAACGATATCCAATCTTGAGTCCCAAAAGATGAAGAGATCGGACCAGAAGCGTGGCTCATTGGAAAGAGCCCGGGCTTGGGAGTCAGAGGTCATGGGTTCGACCCCTGCTCTGCTACTTGTCAGCTGTGTGACTGTGGGTGAATCACTTCACTTCTCTGTGCCTCAGTTCCCTCATCTGTAAAATGGGGATGAAGACTGTGAGCCTCGCGTGCGACAATCTGATTACCCTGTATCTACCCCAGTGCTTAGAACAGTGCTCTGCACATAGTAGGTGCTTAACAAATGCCAACATTATTAAAGGAGATTTCACAACAATTACACTTAATGAGCATCTCTCTTCTCACGTTATCACTATGAAGATTTTTGCTTAGGAATTAGTCACTTAAACATCCCATAAAGCTTAGGGGTGCTTAGAGATTTCTATGTACTTCCAACTGTCTGAAGAACCTTTAGGAACCCTTGGTCACAATTTGATTTCTTTTTTTAACTCCCAGACTTAAACTTTGGAGAGTAGAGATTTTTGTTTCTGGTCAAGTATTGATTTACTGGTTATGGCTTTCCAGAGTGGTTCACCTTTACACCATCTTGGTAATTGTGATGGATCCATGAGTTAGAGAGCATATGTGATTCAGTCACCTTATATCTTTCCCCAGTGCTTACTACTACTACTAATAATAATAATGTTGGTATTTGTTAAGCGCTTACTATGTGCAGAGCACTGTTCTAAGCACTGGGGTAGATGCAGGGTAATCAGATTGTCCCACGTGAGGCTCATAGTCTTCATCCCCATTTTACAGATGAGGTACCTGAGGCCCAGAGAAGGTAAGTGACTTGCCCAGAGTCACACAGGTGACAAGTGGCTGAGTCAGAATCCGAACCCATGACCTCTGACTCCCAAGCCCGGGCTCTTTCCACTGAGCCACGCTGCTTCCCTACAAAGCCTTGCACAAAGTAAGCACCTAACAAACATTGGAAAAAAATAATAGAAATTTATCATTACTGCTGTTTGAAACGGAAGGAGACTGATCCTACCAGACGGAATAAAGTACCTTCTGGTATTGATATTTTTAAAGATTTATTAATTTTGAGAGGGCACTAGAGAGGAATTTTACTAAATTAAATTAAACATGGATTTACATAGGAACACAGTTCTTTTCTAATTCTTACCCAATTATTCATTTGTCAACAATGTCCTGGATGCTGTTGACAATAGAAATTAGACATTAAAACTGGGATCTATTGTTTGTAATCATACAGTAAAATCCAGCAAAGTTATACAGCAATAGGCAAGGTGCGCTCGGTATTCAAGTTAATAATATTATCTACAAACACAGAGGTAAAAATGGTAGTAAAACAGGAAATAGATGAATTTTACCTGAAGGAAGAAAGTGTGTGGGAGCTAAAGAAATATGTGAGAGGATATTTAAGCAGCTTGAGAATTTAAAAGGGAAGAAACAATGCCTAAAATTAGGAAATGAGTGAAAAAGCTTTTTTGATGCATCTAAAGGTAGGTAAAGGAAGCTAGGTGTGTGCCCTTTTGAATTTCTTAAAGGATTGTTTTAGAGTTGAAGAATAAAGTAAAAAAGATATAATAAGCATGAGAGAAAGTTGTTCGATGTGTTGATACAAGGGACATTCTTTCAGTGTTACTTTACTTCCTCAACTATATTCTTGCAACCCCTCTCAGCAGCCATTCATAATCTAGAAAAGGCCAAGAAAGAGTGAAGATAGGGGGAGAGAAAGAGACAGAGAGCGAGAAAGAGAGAAAAAAAGAGAGTATATTGAGAGAGTCAAGAAGGGAAAGAAGAAACTAGGATAAGTCAAGAGAGTTGATTCCAAAGAAGATGGGAAGCGTAACATATGCTGACTTGGGGTTCACTGAAAATACAGGGATTCAGTTTCTGACCCAACATCTTGGGGCACCTTAAAGAAGCCCGTTCCTGCGGAAAGAGAACTGTACTTTCCAAGTGCTTAGTACAGTGCTCTGCACAAAGTAAGTGCTCAATAAATACAAATGAATAAATAAAAAGTTCAGATAATAAAAACATTCAGGCCATGATTTACCTCTCCTCAAGGACTTCCAGTGGTTGCCCATCCACCTGCACATCAAAACAAAAACTCCTATTGCCTTTAAAGCACTCCTACCTCATCTTGCTACCTCCTACTAGAACCCAGCCCACACAGCTCACTCCTCTAATGCTAACCTCACTGTACCTCGAACTCTTCTACTTTGCCGCCGACCTCTCACTGCACGCAGTCGATGCTTAAGAAATACAACTGATTGATTGATTTGAATTTACTGAATCGTGAGAGCCATCTAACTACCCTAATATGACAGGAAAAGTAATAGTATTATATCTTACCAGATCAAAGACTATGTATTTAGCACTCAGGGTCTTAACTCATTCAAGTCACTTTGCAATTCAGGGTTTTTGGAAAAATCCAAGGATTTTTAATGAACTACCGCTTCCAGTGTCCTCAGTGATACCTTAATAGTCTGAAAGAGTTATTGCACCTTCAAAAAGCAAGCCATTTACTCCTTTTTCATTAGTAACAACGGGCTCAATATATTCAAGGTTTTGGCATACAGAAATCTAAAGCACTTTATTATGTGCAAAGCTCTTAGGAGAACATCCTGCTGGGGACACTTCTTGTTAACAGCAGGATAACACTTTAGAATGTTTAATCCCTTTTTTGCAATAGTCTCTGTGAATTTTTCATCTTATTCTTATATTATCACACATCCAACTGTTTTGTGACAGTTTTGCACATCTGATTTTTGTTAAATCAAATTAAATAAACCTTTAGGAACTGAAAGCTACTTTCTTTTGATTCTGAGACATTTAAATTGGAATGATTAGAATTCATGTTATTTAATGTATAATTAAAGATAAGATCACTAATTAGAAGGAAAAAACCTAATTAGCTGACTTCAGAAATCTTGCTTAATCATGACTCGTCAACAGAAAATTTTCCATTGTGATATCTCTTCTCCATCTGTCAATGCCAAATCTATTATATATAGAACAGATACTTATCTCATAATCATTTATTATAACAAATGAATATTGCTAATGATATTTACTATTTTGCTAGTAAGTAGATTCATGTAATTCTCTATCCCTAGGTGTTAAATTGGAGTAATTCAAAGACAATTTACACTTAAGGTTTGCTAACCTTGTTTAATTTTTGTCTAATGAAATCTATCCAAAATACAAAATTACTTACACACGTGTTATTCCACAATTATTAGTATTCTTATTATTAGCAGGAATGGGGATATGGTAAAAAAAAACCTCTTTCGTTATGATGTGACCAATCATTTAATTAGGGAGTAATCTTTGGATCTGACTAGCTTTTTAGGACCACCAAACCTTTGTAATAGTTGCCAGAGCCCAAATCTGCTGATATGACAATGTCTAGTCTCGTTCAGTTTATTCTAGACAGCAATGTTTCAAGATGTACTAAGGGTGGGGTTCTCTTGGAAGACCCTTCTAACTCAAAATCTTAAGAACATCACTGCAAGTCCTTAAATCACTTACACAGGAATTAATATATACTGTTGACAGTTTTCTAGAAACACAGAGCCACACACAAAACACTTGCTGGTGAAACAATTCAGAATCAGTCAAGCACTATGGGTGAAAATTACCTTAAAGAAAATATAGGTGATGGCCCAATCTGCATCTGAAAAGATATATACACTTAAACTAGTAATCTTCATTATAGTACACTGTTGAAGGGTATGAGACAAAAAGATGCCATAGTCACGAGTGTGTATGTGTACCTATAAACACAAGACCTAATAAAAATGCATGTATATCAATTAAACCTAGAATACAAGGGAATTCATGGATAGGAATGTCTTCTTGGTGAAAAATGATGGAGTGTTTGTCTTGTGTCCCCAAGGCAAAGTTTTTCAAACTGTCCTAAATTATTTCACCTAAGTTCATTTCCTCTCTTCAGGATAGCTGTTGGCAAAGAATGATAAAAAAATGGAATTCAAATTTAAGCCTGGAAGAGAACCTGTTCAGCCTAAAGGCTCTGATCTCTGAATATAACCAAGGGTGATCAATTCAATCATATTTATTGAGCACTTGTTGTGTGCAGAGCACAGTACTAAGCGCTTGGGAGAGTACAATATAAGCAGAAACGTTCCATGCCCGCAACGAGCTTTACAGTCTAGAGGTTGAAGGAGTTAATCCAGGCTTTTTGTTTTGTAGATCTGAACAAAGATGAATATTTTGAAATAAAGTTGTCAGTGCTTAGTACAGTGTTCTGCACACAGTGAGTGCTCAATAAGTTTGATTGACTGATTGATTGTATCCACTGTGTTTCCAGCCAGAATGTTTGTTGGATGTCATGCTGTGCAGTGTGATGAATAAGAAGAGATTGTTTTTAGATATCCTATTTGCCCTTTGTACATAAATTATATATTATAAATTGCTTATTCACTTATATTAGTGTCTATCTCCCCTTCTATTCATTCATTCAATAGTATTTATTGAGCGCTTACTATGTGCAGAACACTGTACTAATCGCTTAGAATGTACAAATCGGTAACAAATAGAGACAGTCCCTGCCCTTTGATGGGCTTACAGTCTAATCGGGAGAGACAGACAGACAAAAACAATAGCAGTAAATAGAATCAAGGGGATGAACATCTTATTAAAACAATAGCAAATAAATAGAATCAAGGTGATGTATATCTAATGAACAAAATAATAGAATCGAGGTGATGTACAACTCATTAACAAAATAAATAGGGTAATGAAAATATATACAGTTGAGCGGACGAGTACAGTGCTGAGGGGAGGGGAAGGGAGAGGGGGAGGAGCAGAGAGAAAGGGGGGAAAAGAGGGCTTAGCTGAAGGGAGGTGAAGGGGGGGTAAAGGGAGAGCAGAGGGAGCAGAGGGAAAAGGGGGAGCTCAGTCTGGGAAGGCCTCTTGGAGGAGGTTAGCTCTAAGTAGGGTTTTGAAGAGGGGAAGAGAATTAGTTTGGTGGAGGTGAGGAGGGAGGGCATTCCAGGACTGCAGGAGGACATGGCCCGGGGTCGATGGCAGGATAGGCGAGAATGGGGGACGGTGAGGAGGTGGGCAGTAGAAAGAGAGAAGGGAGGAGAGGTAGGAGGGAGCAAGGTGATGGAGAACCTTGAAGCCTAGAGTGAGAAGTTTTTGTTTTGTGTGGAGGTTGATAGGCAACCACTGGAGGTTTTTAAGAAGGAGAGTGACAGGCCCAGAACATTTCTAGATGGCCAGCTCCTTATGGACAGGGAATGTGACTGCTAATTCTATTCTAATGTGCTCTCTCAAGTGCATAGTAGAGTGTTCTACACACAGTAAGTGCTCAATAAATACCATTGACAATTTAAAATTCACCTCCATCAATCAAGTGTATTGAGCACTTACTGTGTGCAGAGCACTCTACTAAGCACTTGGGAGAGTACAATCAAATCTACTAAACCCAATATTCCAGCCAATAAGCAAGACTTCAGAAAAAGTACAGTTTTCAGAACAACAAACAATTTTTGATCAAGGATGGAATTCCTAGTTTCTTTTGCAAGTATTTCATTACTAGGCTTTAAAATTATATTGCATATTGTGACTGTTGGCAGATTCTCTCAAGCCCTTGCCCTGAACCTGGCGAGATAAAAAAGGGGAACCTGAAAATCAGTTTCTCATCCTAGAATTCTCAATTAGGTTCTTGGAAAAAGGATCAGAATGTGTCACTGTACCTCATCCTGAGCACTAGGCCAATATCTAGAGAAGCAGCGTGGCTCAGTGGAAAAAGCCCGGGCTTGGGAGTCATAGGTCATGGGTTTGAATCCCGGCTCTGCCACTTGACAGCTGTGTGACTGTGGGCAAGTCACTTCTCTTCTCTGGGCCTCAGTTACCTCATCTGTAAAATGGGAATTAAGACTGTGAGCCTCACATGGGACAACCTCATTACCCTCTATCTTGTCATCTGTGTGACTGTGGGCAAGTCACTTCACTTCTCTGTGCCTCAGTTACCTCATCTGTAAAATGGGGATTAAGACTGTGAGCCCCACGTGGGACAACCTGATTCCCTTGTGTCTACCCCAGCGCTTAGAACAGTGCTCTGCACATAGTAAGCGCTTAACAAATACCAACATTATTATTATTATTATTATTATTATTATCTACCCCAGCACTTAGAACAGTGCTCTGCACATAGTAAGCGCTTAACAAATACCAACATTATTATTATTATTATTATTATCTACCCCAGCACTTAGAACAGTGCTCTGCACATATTAAGCACTTTAGAAATATCAACAATATTATTTTTATTATATCTGGCCACTGCAGGGGCAGAGGTGTCCATGTCAGCTTAAGACCACCATGGTCACTTCAAAACCACTGCTCTAATATCCACATGCCAATTCTTTGTCCTGCCAATGATTTTCTTTGCCCTCCTGATCTCTCTGTAGCTTCTAGACATGTGGTGGAAATCGAGGAAAATGGCATATAAGACTGGAGAGTGATGACCCAAACAGAGAAGCACCTGCATCATTCAATCAACCGATCAATCAGTGGTATTTGTTAAGCACTTACTATGTGCACAGTACTGTACTAAATGCTTGGGAGAATACTATACAACAGAGTCTGTAGACGTATTCCCTGTGCACTTTTCTGTAAGCTTGTTGTGGGCAGGGAACCGACTCTGATATGTTGCTATATTGGTCTCTCCCAAGTGCTTAGTATAGTCCTCTGCACATGGTAAGCACTCAAGAAATATGGATTGATTCCCTTGTAATGTTGATAATGTTGTTGTCTTTAGCCTGCCGTTAACAGTGAAATTAGCAAAGAACCATAACATTTCTAAAAGAGATAGCCCTTTTTTTTAATCTCCCTTCTTGCCTTCTTTTTTGATCTGTAGATATAATAATAATGTTGGTATTTGTTAAGCACTTACTATGTGCAGAGCACTCTTCTAAGGGCTGGGGTAAATACAAGGTAATCAGGTTGTCCCCTGTGAGGCTCACAGTTAATCCCCATTTTACAGATGAGGTAACTGAGGCACAGAGAATTTAAGTGACTTACTCACAGTCATGCAGCTGACAAGTGGCAGAGCCGGGAATTGAACCCATGACCTCCGATTCCCAACCCCAGGCTCTTTCCACTGAGCCATGCTGATATACTTCTTATGATCACGGTTTGGCTTTGGAAATTGAAGGGCCTTCTGTATTTCATCATAGATTCTGTGATTAATATTTTTGGATGGCTGATAGGTATTTTGCCATCTAACAAATGGGTAAAGATATGTGAAGGTAAAACAGAAAATTAAAAATTGTACTTCACAAGGGGCCTCTTTGATGCATATATTTACATGTTGAGCTTTGAGTTATTTTTTTTCAAGATCATTAGAGCACCTCATTTTATAAATAGTAAATCTTGGGAAAGGGGATTCCTTATCTCCATGCTCCTTCTGCTACCCAAGCCAACAGCGGGGCAGATTTCAAAGCTGAGTGCTCTTAGACATGATGATAATACTGCATTTCTCTTGCATGACCACAAGATTCTCCACCGGCTTTGCGAACAGTGTTAAATGAAATTTGGACTGCTGAATTTTTTCCACTGACCTGATTTCTGCCTTTCAGTCCCACCAGTCATCCGGGTGTATCCAGAGAGCCAAGCGAGAGAGCCGGGTGTAACAGCCAGCCTCCGCTGCCATGCTGAAGGCATACCCGACCCCCAGCTTGGGTGGCTGAAAAACGGCATTGACATCACTCCAAAGTTATCCAAACAGTTAACCCTTCAAGGTACATTTATTTATTCTTGAGTCTGTAGAATTGGGAGTAAGATAGATGGTGCAAAGTCAGTTATTAAATTTTGCAACGCAATTCATTAGTTTTCCTTTAAGTACTAAATAGTCCTTTTGCAACATTTTACAAGTGTAGGGGTGACAAAGTATAAATGGGAAATGATGTTTGATAAAGGCTTTCATTCACTGATTTCATTTTAAAATAAGAATGCTACCAAAAAGGTGAATGGTACACAGAAATTGTTTTGGATTAATTAGACATACTACTAAAAGACATACATGTGTAACTGTTGATACATTCATTGGATGTCTCCCTAGAAAAATCAGTTTTGCAGCATTTCCACACACCTGTTCGGAGACATAAATTAAATGTTTAAGTGGATATGGTGTACTTGGCTAAGGCAAATGCCTCCTTATTGAATTGTTATACTACCCAGTAAAATTTATAGCATGCTGTCCATGGATGGTAGCAAATCATTTTACAACATATTTTACAAATGAAAAGGAATTAGAAACATGAAACTGCAAAAATCCTCAGTCACCCTGAAAAGAATACTGCTATCTTCTCCAAAGGTGCAAGGGCTCAGGGGATGGGGAGAATCCTAACTGGGCAAAGGGCCCCAAAATGTCTTCATTTCACCCAAATTAGATAGAGACCATCTTGACAGGTATATATATCAAAACATTGAAAAGAACCATCAGGAAGTGGCACGTCTCCAGTGCCATAACTGCTAGAAATATTTTGGATCAAATCCTATCACCTAGATATTCATTTGGGATCCCTTATCCTTGGCCTGGAGAGTAATGTCAGAAATCAACGTGAGGCATGGGTCATTATGATGATAATAATAATAGTATTTGTTAAGTGCTTACTATGTGCCAAGCACTGTTCGGTACAAGGTAATCAGGTTGTCCCACCTGGGACTCACAGTCTTAACCCCCATTTTACAGATGAGGGAACTGAGGCACAGAGAAGTTAAGTGACTTTCCCAAAGTCACACAGCTGGTAAGTGGTGTAGCCGGGATTGGAACCCATGACCTCTGACTCCCAAGCCAGGGCTCTTTCCACTCAGCCACTAAGCTGTTCTCCTTTTCCTCTATGTTATCCATTGTCAAGTCAGAAGTGGCTGTGTTATTATGGCCCTCTGACCCTTTCTCCTGCATGGGCCATCTCTTTGGCTGGAGAAGTGTGGAAGCATGATGGGAAGAGCCCGGGTTGATAACGCCGCCTTCCATAGTCCACAGGAGTTGATTGGCTGCCTGGGGAGTTCAGGACCCGGGACTGCAAGCATTATCATCATCACCCTGGCGATAACCTGGAAGAGGCCTCAGAGTGGTTTTGTGGATTATGTCATGAATATGGGCAACCCCAGATACGCTTTCCTGCCAACCCTTTCCCAAATCCTAGGGACAATAGCAGGGTACTGAGAGAAGCCATATGGCTCCCTGAAATGTTGACCGTACCGTGTCCGGTTGGAGAGCCATGTGCCCCCCAAAAAGCACCATATCCTTTGGCCCCAACACCCACTACCTTGGCACAGGCAGAGGAGAATCTCGAAGGATCTGCAGTTTCTGGAGGGAATAGGTTCCCCCCACTCTATCCCAGTTAATCTTTCCATACATCATTGGGAGAGTACAATCCCTTCTTCCAGACTGCGAGCTCATTGTTGGGTAGGGATTGTCACTGCCTCTTGCTGAACTGTACTTTCCAAGCACTTAGTACAGTGCTCTGCACGCAATAAGCGCTCAATAAATACAATTGAATGAATGAATGGGTTTATCTTACGATCCTAAAATGAGAAGGATATTTCCGCCTTATTGTTCTGGAAATGAGCCATCTTTTTATTTACATCTGCAGTCAGAGTCAGCAGGCGGACAAAAAAGAGCAGTTGAACGACAAAACACAGTAACTAAAGGGTACAGGAGGAAATCGGTTCTCCAGACGTGAACTAGTCTCACTCCAGGTGTGTAATTAGAGATGGACAAGAAGACTCCCAGAGGGCGGACACCTGAAATATCCCTGTGATGGGGGAATGTAATGATAGCACAGTTCATTAACTCCTTGAGTACTTATGGAATTATTTGGTATATTTCCAGCACACGGACTCAGGAAGGGAAACAGTTTAATTAGGACCAGCTAAGAGAACTGTCTATGTGTGTAATCAGAGAGCACTATACCAAAAAATGAAATCGTGGCTTACAAGTTGCATTTCCCCTCTCGATTTCAGCAAATGGCAGCGAAGTGCACATCAGTAATGTGCGCTATGAAGATACAGGAGCATACACTTGTATAGCGAAAAACGAAGCGGGTGTTGATGAAGACATCTCTTCCCTCTTCGTAGAAGATTCTGCTAGAAAGACCCGTAGGTATCAAAATAAAAACAACCATAACAATGAATCTCACACACATATTAATCTCTACCTGTAGAAAACAGACCTGCTAAAAACATTGTGAAGTGTGTATGTGCAGGTGGTGAAAGGTCTAGAATTGATGGAATGTTACAGCAGTTGAAAAATAACAATGGGTGTAATATATCACTTGGAGTAGCATGCTTTATTCCTCTGCCTGTATTCATCTCACATTTGTAAATTGATTTTTTTTTTCATTTTCAACTATCTCTAGCTGTAATGCACACAGGAGTGCATCACAATCACAGGGAGTGTTGAAAATAATAGGTATGGAGCACTCCGGGACACAGGTAGGAAGCGTGTCCATTGGTCTCCCTGTACCCCCACCTTCCCACTTTAGGGTCAGTGCTGTTTTCAGCATCTGAACTCCAAGAAGGTGGCTCAGTGGAAAGAGCATGGGCTTTGGAGTCAGAGGTCATGGGTTCAAATCCCGGCTCGGCCATTTGTCAGCTGTGTGACTTTGGGCAAGTCACTTAACTTCTCGGTGCCTCAGTTACCTCATCTGTAAAATGGGGATTAAGACTGTGAGCCCCACATGGGACAACCTGATTACCTTGTGTCTACCCCAGCGCTTAGAACAGTGCTCGGCACATAGTAAGCGCTTAACAAATACCAATATTATTATTGCTTAGCACTGAAAGAATGAACTCTGATCTCAGGGGAATAGATAGAGCATCCTGGAAGGAGCATAGAGGAAACTCCTCCCACCTGCTTTTCCCGCCACCGTGGTTGGCATATACCAATCACTGCCCAGAGGAAGGAAGCAAAATCTCAACCGGAATTCAGCCACATATTTGGTGAGGCTGTGGGTGTATGAAAAGAGAGAGAAGGAAAAAGGAAAAAGCATGTGTAAGTGTGTGTTGGGCTCATGTGGAGAACTTATTCCTTATTTTTGTAGATATTTCAAAGGATGAACTCCGAGGAATAAAACGATGTATTTCTGCTTACTCTGCAATCAGGAATAGCTGTTGCAATTCGACATCACTTAGTTTAGAGCACAGTGAACAAAAATAGCATCACTATCTCTCTCTCCCCTGCTACCGGTGACCTGAAAGCTTGACTTGTGTAACTTACTACTAGCACGGGACCTAAGCATTGGGATAAAGAAGCCTAGCATTTCTACATTTTTAATTTGTTGGAGAGTGGGTTGCTCTACCGTTTTTTGTTAGCACACTTGTTCTGCACGGTAGCCCAGGACTGGGAGTCAAAGGATCTGAGTTCCACTTTTGACTCTACAACTTCCTAATAATAATGTTGGTATTTGTTAAGCGCTTACTATGTGCAGAGCACTGTTCTAAGCGCTGGGGTAGACACAGGGGAATCAGGTTGTCCCACGTGGGGCTCACAGTCTTAATCCCCATTTTACAGATGAGGGAACTGAGGCACAGAGAAGTTAAGTGACTTGCCCACAGTCACACAGCTGACAAGTGGCAGAGCTGGGATTCGAACTCATGATCTCTGACCCCAAAGCCCGTGCTCTTTCCCCTGAGCCATGCTGCTTCTGCTTCCTGCTGCGAGACCTTGGGGAAGTCACAACTTTTCTTTGCCTCAGGTTCTGCATCTCTCAATGAGGTTCCAATACCTGTTTTCCTTCCTGAGATAGGCCGTGAACCTCATGAGGGGCAAGGACTTGCTCTCACCTAGTGATCTTGCATCTTTTACAGCATTTGGTACTGTGCTTGAGCTTAATAAATAGCAGAATTGAAGGTCCGATGCTGATTTTGATAAGTTCTGCATTTGCCTCTAGTACAATTCATTGGCCGCTTGTATATTTCCGGCATCATTTGGCATCCATTTGAAGTGGATGGAGTCGGTAGCTTCTGCTACACTGGGCGGTCGTAATAATAGTGTTTATTAAGTGCGTACTAGGTACTAAGCGTGCAAGAGATGTTAATACAAAGAAACATCACCATCATCAGCTCATCTTTCCCTTGAGAGTGTAAGCTTGTTGTGGGCAGGAAATGTATCGGCAAACTGTTGTACTCTCCCAAGCGCTTAGTACGGTTGCTCTGCTCATAGTAAGTGATAGCACTGATTGATTGATCTATTGAAAAAGAGATACTACACTAGGTTCAAAGTACAATGCAATCTTTGTTTCAGAATTAGAAGTCAAGTGGAATTCTGGGGAGAAAAATGTGTCCATTAAGAATGATCTCCCTTCGCTTTTCTCAGATTTTCAGCTGCATCTAAACAATGAAAATTCTACAGAAGCTATAATACCTCCTGATGCATGTTAACCTGTATTATAACAAACAGGTACCAGGTTGCCAGGCTTATTATCGTGCTACCGTTTTATAAAACAATATGCTAAACCACTCTGTTCATTTTATTAGCCAAATGAGTAAAAGTTACAATGATTAAATATGGATGATCTTCCTTCCTGAAAGGGTTGTGAAACACTGGAACTAATTTGGAGAACAAGTGGTAGAATTTTCCTACTAAGGGTTTTTTAGGTAGGATGAGCAAGAATTGCCAATTTTAATCTTTAAGTACAATCATTTCTAGAGTCAGAATCATTACACTGCTGGCTTGGTAACCTTATAATGGGGAAACTGACAGTGATCCCTGTGTGTGTGCATGCATGTGTGAGTGTGTATGAGAGAGAGAGAGAGAGAGACTGAAAAGACTAATACAAGAGTTGACAGATCCCAGGCTTGGGAGTCAGAGGTAATGGGTTCAATTCCTGTCTCTGCCACTTGTCAGCTGTGTGATCCTGGGCAAGTAACTTCACTTCTCTGTGCCTCAGTTCCCTCATCTGTCAAATGGGGATGAAGACTGTGAGCCTCACGTGGCGCAACCTGATGACCATGTATCTCCCTCCCCCCTGCAGCGCTTAGATCAGTGCTCTGCACATAGTAAGCACTTAACAAATATCACCATTATTATCATTATTCTACAGCTCTGTAGAATTGTCCGTGTAACTATTGCTTCTAAGCTTTAGGGACCCTCAAAGTTCAGGTTAGTTGATAATGCTCATCCTGAGACATGTTGGACAAGCCCTAATTTCCTTAGCTCCTTATGGCATTTAACCCAGCCGGATGAAGGATTCCCATGAGTCCCTCCTTCCCAGGTCTCTCCTTCTCTGGCACCTACTCTACTTTGTTCATTGGATCGTACTTTTTGAGCTCTTACTGTCTGCAGAGCACTGTACTAAGCGCTTAAGCAGGGCCAAACTATTGAGGGATTTCCAGTGCTAAATATAGGGAAAGATGATTGAATCAATCTGTAGGGTGCATACAAATCTGGCTCACATGTCATTTCACGAGTTTAGGACAGTTTAGTCACTCCTAACAAGCCGTGAAAGAATTTAACTCGCTGGGTCAACTGGACAGAAAGAATTATTTTCTTTAGTAGTAAAATTTGAAGAAATGAAGAAATTCATCAAAGGTTATATCAAGTAATTCATCCACCGTTGTGCCTTTCTTTCGCTAAATAATACCCTATCCTTTAGAATTTAAAAATAATTTATTTTCCTTCTAAGGCGAGTGCACATAAATTTAGGGAGGCAACATGGATTAATGGATAGTGCACAGACCTGAGAGTCAGGAGGACCTGGATTCTACTCCCCACTTAGAACCGTGCTTGGCACATAATAAGCGCTTAACAAATATCGTTATCATTATTATTATTACTATTATTAATCCCAGCTCCACCACTTTTCTGTTGTGCGATCTCAGGAAAGTCACTTCACTTCTCTGGGCCTCAGTTACCTCATCTGTAAAATGGGGATTAAGACTGAGAGGCCCATGTGGCATAGGGACTGTGACCAACATGATTAACTTGCATCTAACCCAGTACTTAGAACAGTGCTTAAAACACAGTAAACACTTAAGCACCATCATCATCATAGTAAAATAACAGATAGTCTGCAGGAAATATCAGGTCTGCTGGGTAAATCCCTTTGGGAAAGTCTCTTTTCCTTCTTCATTTAGAATAAACGATTTGGCTTCACAAAAAAGACATTGAAATGGGACTTTTTTCTATGCACAAAGATTATTTTGTCCCTGCCCTCTCTCTATCTTGAACATTCTAGTTCATTTGTTCCTAATATGAATGCCATAGCTAAGGGAAATGGTTTGTCAGTGGGTTAGATAGGGCACTTGAGGCAATCTAAAATGTCAGTGTGTTTTTCTACAGTAAGTCCCTTTGCAGCCTCAGATTTGTAGAGGTGTTACTGTCACAAGTGCTGACTGAAAAAAATCTGAATTTAAATGGCTAAGCCAAAATAAACATAGTGTATCTGCTCGTGTTTTAGCATTAGACCCTACTGGAATATGAAGTATTAAATCATGAATATGCTAGGAATCCATATATGCTAGGAATCATCATTGTGGGTAGGGAACGGGTCGATCAGCTCCGTTATATTGTACTAGCCATGTTAAAGTATGTAATGGTGATGTAGTTCAAAATGGATTCCTCAGCGGAGAGCTCTGTGACAGATCTTATGTAGCATGGCAAGTAGGAAACCAGGGCAAAGGAAGAAAAGGATTTGGGAGGAAAAAAAGACACTGCCCATTGATTCAGAGGAAGAGCATCAACCAAAATCTTTTGAGTAGAGGCTAAATTTTAGGTAGAGCAGAGGGCTCTGGTCTTTCGAAGGAGAAGTATGTTCTCTACATCTTTCCCTTGATGACAACATAGCTAGATGTTTAATATTTATACAGCTAGAGATTTACCTATTAACAAAAACTTCAAGGAATAAAAATGAGCAATACCAATCAAACTCGTAAATAGATTTAAATCACATTTCACTATTTCACATTAATTCCAGTTTTTATGCTACCTGATTTGGCCAATAATAATAATAATGTTGGTATTTGTTAAGCGCTTACTATGTGCAGAGCACTGTTCTAAGCGCTGGGGTAGATACAGGGTAATCAGGTTGTCCCACATGAGGCTCACATTAATCCCCATTTTACAGATGAGATAAATGAGGCACAGAGAAGTTACATGATTTGCCCACGGTCACACAACTGACAAGTGGCAGATCCAGGATTCAAACCCATGCCCTCTGACTCTCAAGGTCCACTGAGCCATGCAGCTTCTTATTCCATGAAGTAGCTTGTTCTTATAAATCCTTTCATCTAATCACCCCGAGAAAGCTGAGAATAATCAGCCCCTTATATTTGATGTGTGTGGATGAATTTAAAAAAGAATATGACTTTTCTGTGCCATGGAATAGTTCTATTTCTAACACTGGTGCTTTTTTGTTTCTTTTTTTGCATAATGTCACAGTCTTATCACCTAACAAGAGTTTATGTGATCTGAATGTTACTGACATTACAGGGTTATAGCCATCATAAGCAACGGGGCATCTCTGCAGCCTTTACTATGAAATAAGACTAAAATCATTTTGACTATGATTTATTACCTAAATTTTCTCCTCAAGGCTTTATGCACCTTTAATGGAATCTTCCTGTCTCATCTTATATTTAACAATACCTATTTACCTAATTTATTTTCAAATAATTTCTGCTGGCATTTTACTGTATGACTAGGAATGCAGACTAAACAAGGCTATACTTCCTGAAAATACCGGGACAAAATCTTTATCTTAAAAACTCAAAATTCCAACTTGATCAAGTGTTCCTTTTTTAATCATGCAGAAACTATGCTTTATTTTTTATGCTCCAGGGTCTGTGAAGTCTACAAATCCCATCAAGTGCATGTCTAGGTTAGAAAATTCAGCAATGTAAAACTAATTTGCATATAAAAAGTGTTAACAAATCATTTTATTTATGTATATGTGAAGCGCTTATTATGTGTCCAGTAGTGTTCTAAGCACTAGGAAATGTCTGTCTTTCACAAGACATTTGTTTGATATTCCAATTTACTTTTTTCTATAGAAACACAACCATTCTTAATAGAAAAAAGAACGTAGATCTTATTATTCATACGGAGCAAAGACTATTTGAGAATCTTGTTCCATGATTAAATTATCAATAAAATATATTCTATACCCTTTACCTCTTAGAATTATGATGCAGGTCATTTTTTCTGAATTTTGTTGAAATCAAGAAGTAGGCATTATAGGCATCATCATGGGATTTGCAGTCTAAGTAGGAGGAAGAACGAGTTTTGAGTCCCCATTTTTCAGTAGAGGAAACTGAGGTACAGGGAAGTGGAGAGAACCCGGACCTGAGAGTCTGAGGGCCTGGTTTCTAATTCTGGCTCTGCTGCTAACCTGCTGCGGTTTGACCTTGGGCAAGTTACTTCATTTCTCTGTGTCTCAGTTTCCTCCTCTGTAAAATGGGGATTCCATGCCCATTCTTTCCTCCTACTCAGACTTTGAGACCCATGTGGGATAGGGACCGTGTTTGGCTAGATGGTCTTGTACCCCGGTGCTTAGTACAGTACTGGACACCTAGTAAACCCTTAACAACTACCACAAAAATGATGATGAGAAGGTCAATGACTTGCCCAGTGTCACACAGTTGGTAATGGTAGTGAATTGATCAGTTTGCTTCAGAATGGGAAATCTGAGAAATTTCTCCATAGGTAAACAAGTAGGCCCCGACATAGGAAATAGTCCTCTGAAACCCCCGTGAATAAAGATTTGGTGAGAGTTTAACAAGATTGCATTTGTTTTTGTGCATACCTTTTGCATATCTTTCCCTTACCGTTTCCAAAAGCTACAGTTACAAATATGAAAGTGGGAAAAAATGTCTTTTCCTTTGATCTCTGGGATTCATATAATATCATTATGGAGAATAGTGTGGCAATCGTGACACCTTAATTAAAAGCTAAAGCTAAATAAGGGGCAAAATATGCCACATCATTTTTATCAGTATGACCTGGAGTCAGAGAAAAAAAATACTAGACAGGTGGAGTCTTTGGTTTATTTTGGATTCACAGAGCTTGGCTTCCTGATAGGATAGAATAAAGGATTAAGGCTTCCGGTTAGCGTAGGTTCTTTTATTAAATAACTACCAGTTCAAGGCTATGACTTCTATTGTTTCACCTAGAAATAGGTCAAAGTTCTACAGAAGCAGAATGTGATTACTTAATTAGGTTTAATAGGATGAAAAGTAAAACAGTTTGCTCCCAAAATGTTCACCTTATCCAATATTACCATGAGAAAAGGGAATATAAACCCATTTTTTTCTAATCTATGTCTCCAAGGCCAAATTAAAATGGTAAAGTGAAATGAAAATCTAATGCAATTATCCATACTTTTTCTGATCTGCTGGGAGGAAATCCCAATTACAGTCCCACTAGATTTGTAAACTCCTTGAAGTTAGGACTGATATCTGTTAATTATATTGTACTTTCCCAAGAGTTTAGTACAGTGCTATTCTCAGATTAAATACTCAATAAATACTAGCGACTAAACAATTAGTAAGGTTTATTTTTCCCTGAGCGGCAAATTAGCTGCTTAAGTAGCCTCATTCACAGGACATTTGTTTGATATTCCAATTTACTTTTTTCTATAGAAACACAACCCTTCTTAATAGAAAAAAGAACATTGAGTTTATTATTCACACAGAGCAAAGATTACTCAATAATCTTGTTCCACAATTCATTTATCAATAAAATATATTCGATGCCCTTTACCTCTTAGAGTTATGATGCAGGTCATTTTCTCTGAATTTTGTTGAATTCAAGAAGTAAGCCTCATAGATGATTACAATTATGGAAATTGCCATTCCAACCAATGAGAATAAGAATAAGATTCTCAATGAGAGTTCAGCTCATATATAGTATCCAAAAGGCAAAGATCAGTGAAACAGCCTTTTGTGATATATAAACATTGGTTTGGATATTAGGTGATATGAGTTTTTATTTCACCTACACCTCTAACAGTAAAAACTCAGACAAGTCATTGATCTGCCTTGGGGTTTATCTTAATCTGAAAAATGGGTATGAAAATAGTTCCTACTATCTATGCCTCAAGGCCTTGTGAAGGCAATTGATATAATAATCCAAAGCACCCTAGTATATAACCTACTTCCTCAGAGTAAATTACACATTATGACTTGGAAGCTTCAGCAATTTTTCCAGTTCACTGGTTTCTCTCAGTTAGCAAGTGTACTAAATCCACACTAATCACTTAAAACAGTCTGTGTAACTACCACAGAGGGATTATCTAATCACTTTAATAAAAATGAACATTTATATTTTTATCTCCGTTGTCAGCATGATGATACTTTTCACTTCACCTCCCCTTCATGTTTCTGCCTAAGAGCTTTTTGCTTTTCAAAGTTTATTGATTTAAAATCAGAAATGCCACTGTAGAAATATTTTCTTTATGATACTATGTTGAAATCCATAAGCCTTTCTGATGTATTTAAATAAAATGAAATTAGGGTGCTTTGAATTCAAATGTCCATTCGGTTTAATGATTCTGGCAGCCTCTTAGCCTAAGGGCTTTAATAGATTTCCATTAGTCTGTATTAAAGCCCGAGAAGCAAAAAACATAGAAAGGTACTTAAGGGTTTTTTCTGAAACTTTTTTTGAGAATCGCATTTAAAATATTAAGATAATGAAGTAAATCAGTAAATATGAACCACAAACTACATACTACAAATGGAGAAAGTGAAGATGGTGTCCTTATGATTGCAAGTGGTCAGTGATCTTTCCTTAGATATGGAAGCCAATGACCACTGAAAATAATTTATCAAAAGGAAGACTGTTGAATTAAATTCTTCAAACAGAATCTTGTAATACAAATAGTTTCTTTTCAGTTGGATTGAGTGCTAGTTTCCAAAGGGACCTGTGGCTTATTGTTCCTGGCAGTGTGATCTAGTAATGATTTTTCATTGGTAAAGTAAGAAAAGAGTGAAATTTCAAGTCAAAAATCAAACCTGCTTAGTTTATGGTCTTCTAAAGACAAAAAAGGAACCAATGCCCAGCAACACCTCATTACCCAGTACGGTTATATGGAAAATAGATTGGATATTGATATGGATATGGATAAGGAGAGAGTAGTGGAAAGGTACTTGAATTTAGAGAGCACACATGTTCAAAATGCCAACCTTGCAATATGTGATGTAGTGGAGACGGTTTTCATCAGAGATAGAGAAGCCAAGACTAGGAATGTAATCAGGATGGCTTCAGAGTATCCTCTGAGCATGCAAAGACAGCGGGGACATCACAACACTATACATTAATTATCAATCATATAGCAGGATTTGAGCACAAGTAGGCATATGTTGGAACCCTATTTTGTCTCCATGAGTCCAAACAGTTCCAAGGCAACTCAATTCATGGCATTATTGAGTGCTTGATGTGTGCAGAGCACTGTACTAAGCCCTGTACCGTATTACAGAGTTGGTAGAAACGTTCCCTGCCTACAACAAGCTTAAAGTCTAGAGAGGGGGGCAGTCATCAATATAATTAAATAATGTCAAATATATAATTTATCACATATATTTAAGTGTTGAAGGGTTGGTGGGGGGGATAAATAGCAAATGCTAAAAGATCATATATCCAAGTGTAACTGATTTATTTGCAAGAAATATCACCAGTTACCAATCTCCAATACAGTTGGGTTGACAGTGAGATTTCTGATATGCCCAGGGCATTAAGCAGCATCCACTCAGATGGCTCATTTTTGCTTTGCCAGGTGATTTGCCTTTTGTAGACTCAACCTATGAAATTTCAATGAGCCAGAAAAATCTAGCTCCAAAGTAGCTCCTGGTTGGTAACTGCATTCATTCCTTCAGAACTAAAGAATGATTTAATAGGTGAGTGGCTTATTTTCTAAAAAAATGGTATTTGTTAAGTGCTTACTAGGTGCCTGGCACTCTACTCCGAGCTGGGATAGATACAGATAGATATAGGTTGTACACAGTCCCTGTCCCACATGGGGCTCACAGTCTTAATCTCCATTTCACAGACAAGGGAACTGAGGCACAAAGTAGTTAAATGACTGGTCCAAGGTCATACAGCAGAGGAGGGAGGGAACATGATTATAATCCAGGTCTTCTGATTCCTAGTCCAGTTCTCTTTCCACTAGACCATGCTGCTTCCCTACTAATTCCTTTACTGATACAAAAGATGCATCCTTTAGAGAAGCTTGGTAATATAGGTTATTCATTTATATATGGTATGAATTTCAAACATTCTGGAGAAGGTTGGATTTACTAGAAACAGAGAAATATCATGACTTAGTGGCAAGAATTTGGGCCTGGGAGTCATAGAGAACCTGGGTTCTAATATCAGCTCCTCCACTTGCCTGCTGTAGGAGCTTGAGCAAGTAACTTAACTTCTCTGTGCTTCAGTTTCCTCATCTGCAAAAGAGGGATGAAATCCTCTTCATCCTCCTTATCCTGTGAGCCCTATTTGGGGCAAGAACTGTGTCCAGCATGATCAACTTGTATCTACCCAGCCCGGTGCCTAGAACAGTGCTTAATTCACAATAAGTGCTTAACAAATACCACAGTTAGTAGAAGAAAAGAGACCTGAGCCAAAAATACTCCAAATCCTGAATATTATAGTGAGAACTGCCCTTGCTAATCTCCCAGGTTTGCCATTTTACCCCAAAGCATAGATTTATCCCTCTGATGATAATTTGGGGAGTGAAGAGAAAAGGAGAAAGACAGTGAAGAGCAGATATTCTATTTCCATTCCTCTTTCTATAAATAAAACTCTTTCAAATTAAAGTTTCCCTTGTTTCCCTTCTCTGGGCTAGCTGTGAGTTATATTTAGTGACCCTAAATTGCTTTTCTAAAGAGATAGTGTAGTTGAGGTAAAATGTGAAAAGTAGAAGGGAATGAAGAAGTGGAAATTTGGCAGGGTTTGGAAATGGAAATGGAGTTTTGGCAGAAGTGTCTGAAGACTACATTTCCACACAGACCCTGACCAAGGTCCTGCTCCTCTTTTTCCTTTCCCTTTTTTACCGGATTTGAGGTAGCTGTTCAAAAGCGTATTTATTGACTCAGAAATTATCCAGGAAAAAAATCACCTCTCCTAGGATCAACTTGATAACAATGTGCCCTCTGCTGCAATTTCCTGAAAACAGTCTGCAGTAAAAGGTTTAAGATTCAGAGTTCAGAGAAGCAGCATAATCTAGTGGAAAGATCACAGGCCTGGGAGTCAGAGGACCTGGGTTCCGATTTCTTCACTGATGGTTTCTTGACTGTATGGTCTTGGGTAAGTCACTTAACTTTTCTGTAACTCAGTTTCCTCCACTGTGTTTTGCTTCTTTTGGATCCTGAGACTAAGTTTACCTGCTTGGTAGATTTCCTCTTTCTTATTCTGCATGAAGTAAAGTCATTTTTCCTAAGGGTCCAGAAAGTACCCCTTTTTTCCCCATAATGGTACTTGTTTTTAATTTGTTGGTTGGTTTTATGGTATTTGCTAAGTGCTTTCTCCGTGCCACACACTGTACTAAGCACTGAGGTAGATACAAGATAATCAGGTTGGATGCAGTCTCTCCCCCAAAATGGATCTCACAGTCTAAGTAAAAGGGAGTAGGATTCAATCCCCATTTTACACGAGCTCACCGAGGCACAGAGCAGTTAGTTGACTTACCCCAGGTCACACAGCAGGCAAGTGGCAGAGCTAAGATTAGAATTTAGGACCTCTGACTTCCTGGTCCTGTCCACTAGGACAGATGCTTCTTTGCTCCAATAATAATAATAATAATTGTGGTATTTGTTAAGTGTGTGTTACATGTCAAGCACTGTACTGGAGAAGATACAAGATGGTCAGATCAGACATAGTCCCTGTCCCACACAGGGTTCACCACCTAAGTGAGAGAGAGAACACGTACTGAATGCCCATTTTACAGATGAGAAACTGAGGCACAGATAAATTGACTTCTGAAGTTCACACGGTAAGGAATGGCAGAGCCCGGATTAGGAAAACAAGGTGATCAGGTCAAACACAGTCCCCCTCCCACACAGGGCTCACCACCTGAGTAGGAGAGAGAACACCTATTGAATCCCCATTTTACAGAGGATGAAACAGGCGCAGATAAGTAAAGTGACTTCTCACTAACCAAAAATTTGGCTGGAAATTGCTATACATCATAGGTCCACTGACTCCTAGGCCTGAGCTCTTTCCACTAGGCCACACTGCTTCCTAAATGCAAGCCAATCTGCTTGCATTCATCTCTGTGCTCAGTATAATGCTCGCATGGTTTAGTGGATAGAGCACGGGAGTCAGAAGGACCTGGGTTCCAATCCCAGCTCTTCCACCTGTCTGCTGTGTGACCATGGACAAGTCATTGACTTCTGTGAACGTCAACTAACTCATCAGTAAAATGGGGATAAGATTGTGAGCCCCATGTGGGACAGGGACTGATTAACTAGTGTCTATGCAGTGCTTAGAATAGTGCTTGGCACATAGTATGCGCTTAAGAAGTACTATTATTATTATAAAGGCATGGGGATGGGAGTCGGACATGTGTGAGACAGTCCTTTAAAATAAAAAGATTCCTTTAAGGGTCCTTTAAGATGTAAAGATTCACATTTTATTTTCGGTGATAAGCAACTAATAGTTAACTGTGCAGGGAATCAGTATGAAATCAGGAGACTTCAGGTAAATATATTGTCCCATTCACTGCCAGTGTCATTTCAGTGACAGTGGGACCTGCTGCTGCTACGTGGCCTAGTTTCTTTTCCATTCCCCCTCATCCTTCTCTTGACTCTCTCTGACCTTTTTCTTCTTTCTTCCCTGTGCCAATATTGTCGGATGCTACAGCAGCTTAAAACATATCATTTGTTCTCTCGCTTCAAGAATAACGACAATTCCATTATCACTGTATCCAAAGATCTACAATTGGGGAGGGAAGACCCTCTTTTATTTAGCAATTCAGGCTTCACCTTCCCAGCATTTTCATCATCATCTATCAATCAGTTATATTTATCGAGCACTTACTATATATGCAGAGCACGGTACTGACCACTCAGGAGAGTATAATACAGTAGCATTGGCGGACACATTCTCTTCCCACAGAGATCTTATATTCTAACATTGCAGGTCACAGGTATTGGAGAAGGAGCCTGTATGGAATAAACCCCTTAGTGCTGGCATGGATCTATCCTTAGGTGAAAAAGATGTGATAGGTGCCCTGGCTTTTGATACACTCCGCGTATGAGTAGATTCTTACCGTCTGTCAAAAGCTATGGCTCTGTGTGTATAGAGCAAGAAGTGAGTTAAGGTGCTGACATTTTCTGAAGGGTTCTTCTTTGTTGAGGAGGAAGAATTTCTGTTTAACTCAAGAAGTGAGTTAAGGTGCTGACATTTTCTGAAGGGTTCTTCTCGGTTGAGGAGGAAGAATTTCTGTTTTTGCTTCTTCTGTGCCCTGTTTTCTCTCATGCACCCTGCTAGCAACAAGAAAAACAACAGTCACAAACTTCCTCATGGGTACTTGCAAATAGTACTGAGATATTCTCCATTAATAACTCTGAATCCAGCAGAGTAGACGTTCTATACACTGGAGATGGCACTGTGAGAAGCACCATGGCGTAGTGGATGGAGCATAGGCCTAGAAGTCAGAAGGACCAGGGTTCTAATCTAGGCTCCACCACTTCTCTGCAGTTTGACTTTGGGCAAGTAACTTAAGCTTTCTGTGCCTCAGTTACCTCATCTGTAAAATGGGGATTAAAGTGTGAGCCCAACGTGGGACAGAGACCAAGTCCAACCTATTTAGCTTGTATCTACCTCAATGCTTAGAACAAGCCTTGACACATAATAAGCACTTAAATAACATAATTAGCAAGTACCGTAATTTGTAATTATGAAAGTGAGACTTTAGCAGAAGACAAGACCACCTCTGTCATTTAGGGAAAAAAATTATATTCTAGTGGTCATCAGAGGATGATCCTAAAATATATGTAACCATGGTTTTTCCCACATTTTCTCTTTCTATGAACCAAATCAAAATATGGTGTGTTTTTGAAAAAGAGACTGCTTGACATACTGCTAATGGTATCAAGTGATTTTTTAAAAATATGGTGTCTGTATTGAAAATTTAAAGTTCAAGAAGGGAAATATCTCACTTTTCATTCAAAGTACCTTTCTAAATAAGACTAAGTTGACAAAACTGCACAATGATAAATAGCCCTCAGGCATCAGAAGTGCTGCCAATCCATTAAAATATCCTTCCATTCCCCCCAGGACAGTCTAACCCAGCCATACAGAAAAATTCTGATTTTTCCCTTATTTCTGTAGTGACACAATAAACCTCAGTGTTTTTACAGTTTGATATTTTAATATGAACAGGCCATCATATTTATAACACAGTTGGCTTCCGAAAATTGCTCCGTAAGTTCAAATGCTATAGATCGGAACCATTTTTTTTTTGAGGAATAAAATTATGAACTGGTCATTGATTCTCGAACCAGGATGGGCTCACCTATTTTTATCAAAATTCTCCATAATGATGTTCTCAAGTATTCCTAGGTGAGTAATATAGCTACAGAAATGTGTTCTTCTTAAGTCAAAGAAGTTCCATGATAGGTCAGCTGGATTTTATAGGCATGACCTATGATAAAGCCATAATATGGTCAATGAAAATATGTATGTATCATGAATGTCTGGGAAAATACCCTGAAATTTGTTTTCATGTAATATTGTTTAACACTGAATGAATAATAATTTTCTACTAGAGTAATAATTTAAAGAACAACTTTATTAAATAAGAAATTGTAGGTAAGAAGGACTGAGGCCAAGTGCCCTTTTTAGTCTGCATCGACTATCTACCCCATCCTTAATGATAATACAATAATAATTATAACATTAATAAGTGTTTACTATGTACCAAGCACTGGGCTAACCCCTGGGATAGATACAAGATAGACCAGACACAGATCCTATTCTCACATGACTCATGTTCTAAGGGGTAGGGAGGACAGATAGGATATGTCCATTTTAAAGATAAGAAAATTATGGTTCAAGAGAAGTGAAATGACTTTCTGAGGCCACATTGCAAGTGAATGGCAGAGCCAAAATTAGAACCCAGTTGTACTGATTCCTAGACCAGTTCTCCTTCCTCTAGGGCATATTCAATTACTTCTTTTTATCTGTGGGCTCAAGGGCTGAAATGCACAATGGAGCAGAACCTATCTGTATAGTAAGAGATGCTGATTTTCTGCTTCAAACACAGAACAATATTCAAAACTGTATTTTGAAAGAATAAGGCATAAGATTTCCACCAATTTTCTGTTTTGCAGAGATACTGAGAAAAAAATAAATTCAGTGTTTATTATTATTTTTCAGCTACACATTTTTTTATTTGTGGAAGCACAAGAGTCTCTGATCCTCGTGTTTGTTCTAACAATTATTTTCTATGGCAATTAACTTAGTCTAACTCCTTATAACACTTATGCCTGTTGTGAGTATTTAAACTGTACTCCTATTTTTTTATGGTGCTTAAAAATGTCACCATGTTAGTAATATAATCTTCATTCCAAAGAAATTTCATGGAGTGATAATTAAAAAGAGGTTGCTTTGAGAATCTTTTCATACACATAAAAGTTTATGCTTAATTCATTTATACATGTTTGTTTTCTCCCCAGATGTGTGATCACTTCAATTATTGCTGGAATTAACACACCATTTCACATCTCCCATACTCATTTATTTCTTCTGTTCTTTCCTTTTCCCACATGCTGCAGTTGCCAACATATTGTGGAGAGAAGAAGGTACTAATATAATTATTTTTCTGTACTATGATATTCTTGTCTCTCGTAAACTGTCATTAGTTGTACTAATTATCCTAATTATCTTTCTCTTCCTAGACTTTAAGAATCACCTTCCTCTAATGACCTTATACAAGCATAGAAGCATCAAAGGCTTTTCATTATTAGAAGGGGTGGGGGAATCATTTGTTTATTATACCTGAACAGCTTGCCTTGTTGAATTTTAACAACCACATTAAATCAACACTTTGAAATTGTTTTAAGATCCCGAATTAAAATCAGTAAAATGAAAAGCATGCTCTATTTTCAGATTTTGTCCTTAACCAGCCTTTCATCTACTGCTGTTAAATACTTAGAACTGGTTAAATCTATCCTTTAGCATACATTTCAGGCCTTTAGGACCAAACCCAGGCCTGAATATGGATATCCAGGCTGCCCGTCTGCTCACCAGCAGGGAATATGTCTACTAATTCTGTTGTATTGTACTCTCCCAAACTCTTAGTACAGTGGTCAGTATAAATTAAGCTCTCAGGAAATACTATTGATTAAATGATTAAAATCTAGCCCACCTGTGGATCACTATGGACTACCAAGGTAATGCTATATTCCTTTTTTTCCTGAATAATGAAGTTTTAAAAGGCTTTGAGAAGCCCCTTCGAGAAGTCAGTGTGCCATAGTGGGAGAGGTGCAACCCTGGAAGTCAGAGTTCGCGAGTTCTAGTCCCGGCTCTTCCACCTGTCTACTGTGGGACTTAACCAAGCCACTTAACCTCACCAAGCCTCAGTTTCTCCGTCTGTAAAATGGGTGTACTAATACCTGAAACCTATATTCCAGGGTGTTATGGCATTATAATAAACACTTCTCAGGGCCGTGTGACTAAAATAACCAATATAAAGAACTTTGGCAATGAAAGCACTAAATTGAAACTTGAGAAGCAGCCTGGACCTAGTGAACAGAGGTCACGTATGGAAGTCAGAAGGACCTGGGTTTTAATACCAGTTCCACCACTTGTTGGCTGTGGGACCTTGGGGAAGTCACTCACTTCTCTGTGCCTCACTTCTCTCCTCTGTAAAATGGGGATTAAGACTATGGGCCCATGTTGAACATGGACTGTGTCTAACCTATTAACTCAAATCTACTCCAGCTTTTAGTACATTGGCAAATAATAAATATTTAACTAACACCATTGAAAAAGGAAAAGAGAGAGATGGGGTCTGGTAATCCTCCAGCATCATTCTTGTATTCTGCTAATGGTCATTCTAATCTGGATCTAGTGGACCTGTCACTGAAATTTTCCCCGAAGAAAAGCTACATTCTCAGCAGCAGTCTCCATCAAGAAACACTTTATTTCACTGTGATAACCACTGGCTCACAGCCACTTCTGATCATGGGATTTGGAGAGTCATAAATTTAACTGAAAGACCGAATATTTGAAGTAACTGTTTCTGGTCACCTCATTTAGTTCATCTTTCCCAGAATAGTATTGATTAGACCTGTGGTATTTTTAAAGTCACTATATAGACAGAGGTGGTGATTGAGTATGGTTGAATTTTTTATATATCCATGGCACCAATTAATTTATTTTTTCTCTCATTTATATTACCATAAATGTGGGAGGCAAGCAATTCTAATCATATCTGCTGTATTAAAATTCTCACCATGACAAAAAAAATGTAGCTATAATCCCTCTTCTTAGGGAAATGAAACATTTCGTTGCAGTGATCCGCTCCTACCCTGCTCTCTGGCCCCAACTGTAGATGGAGAGGCTGAGCTAGAACAAAATTTTACTGACAGAATAAAGTAAAGGAAGAGCTTCTAGCCCCTTATGTTCAGCTAATCACATAGCTGCAGTATGGTAGCAAATCTTAGAAACACAGTTACAGAACGTGAGGAAGACTGGATTGAGTTGGCTTCAAGTTGGCTTCCTTGGGATGCACAAAATCATGAAAAATGTCATTTACAGATTCAGAACAATAGCCATTCAGCTCAGTATTCCAGCATTAACAAGAGCGCCAAAGGATGTGCTTGGAAGTGGATAGTTTCCCAAAGTTCTATCAAGAACACTACTTCTATAGGGCCCTTTCTGGTGCATCAACATATCCATTGTCCACACACCCTGGAAACTTTAGACAAATGCTCTGATATCACCTCCTTGAGGGCAGGAATTGCATATACCAACGATATTGTATCATACTCTCCCTTGAGTTTAGTATAGTGTCTGCACAAAAGAAAGCACTCAGTAAATACAGCTGATTGATTTTGATTGCTGTGGGCATGCATATATCTATAGGGTTCCTGTTTAGCTATATGTATAGCTATGTATGTGTATATAGCCATTATTGATCTAAAATTTTTTGCTATGTATTTTCCAGAATCCATTTCGTGTTTTTAGGTTCTGTAGCATTTGGTTTGTTTCACTTCCTCTTGGAAGGGTGTGGGTTGGACCGTAAGATCTTTGACAACAGAGATCATATCTACTTAGTCTACTGTAGAATTGTACTGTTAGTGTCTGGAATTCCTTATTCTGTAGCCCTAAACTAGTTAATTAGGACTTCACAGTGAATACAAACCATGGTTCCAAGAATATGTCATTTCCAAAGGGCAGACCCTTCTCTTTGGGCTGAATTCGTATCACATTGCTCTACCACAGAAAAACAAATTATTTTTTACTGCAGGACTTAATGATTGGACATATTAGAGGTACCTTATCATATTAATATCAGAATCAACAGCATTTATTAAATGGCCACTGTGTGAAATCACCGTACTAAATACAAAACAAAAGTAATAGAAAAATGCCTGAAATTTGATTCTATATTTTGTTTTTTTTTAAAGGGACATGTGTATTTTAGAAATGCATTAATGTTTTGATCACTGCAAATTTAAAATATGTATGGGAAGTATGCATTTCATTTATTTAATCCAGTGTTTGTGATTCTACATGATCACTTTGATACTTATTTTGTCAAAATATCTAATGTATTTCCTAATTTGTATTCATGAAATCACTGAATAACTAGTTGGGGGAGAAAACAGAATCTCTCCCTAACTTCACAAAGTGATTTTTGCTGTACAATAAAATATCCCATAAGGTTTGCTTTATTAACATCAGACATGTTCACAAATTGATCTCCTGCCAGCAGTAGGAGGAGGTGCTGAATTTGGGTTGAAAATGTTTTTGATGATTTGATTTTGAACATTTAAATGTGCTTTTTATCCAAAGGTCTGGGTATTGGGAACATGTTCTATGTTTTTTATGAAGATGGAATCAAAGTGATACAACCAATAGAATGTGAGTTCCAGAGGCATATTAAACCCAGTGAAAAGCTCCTTGGATTTCAGGCAAGTATTTTGATAATTTGCTATGATTTTTGCTCAGTGATTTCTTTAGCTGGAATTAGTATTTGAAATGTACCCCCTGTGTTTGTTTCAAGAAAGAAGTTGTTTAATGACATTTTATTTGAACAACAGTCATAGGCCAAAGCTATGAGACACTGTGGGTTATTCACTAAAAGGGACTATCATTAATCTAGTTATTTGGGGTAGCACATGCAGCCAATCAGGGATAATTCAACAGCATTAATGCAGTTCTTAAAGTTAACATGTGCAGTCACTGTGGGATAATTCCACCCAATGAATTATATTTATGCTGCTCTTAGTAGCTATTTTTGTTGTCTGTCTCCCCACTTCTAGACTGTGTGCCCATTGTTGGGTAGGGATTCTTTCTATTTGTTGCTGAATTGTACTTTCCAAGCGTTTAGTACAGTGCTCTGCACACAGTAAGCACTCAATAAATATGATTGAATGAATGAATGAATTTCTTACTGTGGGATCAGATTATAAGCATAGCTATATGGGCCTCCTCAAAATTGACTGTGTAGGCCCCTTCAGGGGTGGGATGAAATCTACTTATGGTATTGTACTCTCCCAAGCTCTTAGTACAGTGCTCTGCGTATAGAAAATACTAAATAAATACCACTGCTTGATTGATCAATTGATTGATACAGCTGAGAGGAGGAAAGGGACCCTTAATAACCATGGAGACCCAAGATAATTATAAAGAATTATCTTATTACATTGTTAGATTAAAAATCCTAAACATATAGAGTGCTCTGTATATAGAAAATAATAAATACCACTGCTTGATCAATTGATATAGCTGAGAAGAGGAAAGGGGCCCTTAATAGCCATGGAAACCCAAGATAATTTTAAAGAATTATCTTATTATATTATATAAAAATCCTAAACTTTAGTTTTTTCATCTCCAAGATAAGGTGAATTGTATCAATCAATACTGTGTTTTATTTTGCTTCTTGCATAGCTCAGGTTGGCATATTCCAGGAATCCAAGACCTTCTGGTCAGGATTGACTCTTCCCCCCAGTGGTTGTCTGGCCACCAGCAATTTTCTCTTTCATTCAGGAGCTGACTTAGGTGGAGGACAGAATCTTAGGGAAATGGTTGCCCCATCTTGCATAAAGGAGGGGAAATAATATCATGGTATCTGGGGATTGGCTTGACACCCGTCTCAGGTTTTTGACATATCAACACATTTCCCTAGGCTACATTGCTGAATGAAAGTGGTGTAATGTAAAGTAAACTGCATCGTATAATCATGCGAATTTCCTATATTGTATTTAATTTGGATTTTCTTTCACAGCATTGTGTTCATTGTTAATGAAACTCATTTTCTTAATAGTGATGCATTTCTGCTTCTAGTACTTTATGGCAATAGCTCAGGGCAACAGAAAGTTCAAAGGAATGAGGCTTAGGTGATGAAGATGACATTACATAATGGAGGAAGAGTTAATTCACCTGAGTTGAACTTATGTGGACCTATTAGCCGTGTCCCCAAATAAATGGGATGTGAAATATAGGAAATGAATGCTTCTAATATAAATTCAAAGCATCTAAAGTCCCAATTGCCGGATGTGGTTAGAGGGTGGAGGAGGAGGAGAATGACAGTGATGAAAAGGAGGAAGAGGACGAGACAGAGGACTTCATTAGAAGGGTGGACAGTTTTACTCAATCAGCTCTGTCGTGAAGAGAAGTGAAATCCTTCCAGCTGCTCTGAATCACTGTGAGGCTACTATGGGCTTCTCATTCTGCTTAGCATCCTACACAAAAGGACTGAGGGAAATTTCAGGACATTCCTAATCCTTGACATCCATCTTAAGCCTTCACCTTGGTACATGTTGTAATAATAATAATAATAATGTTGGTATTTGTTAAGCGCTTACTATGTGCTGAGCACTGTTCTAAGCGCTGGGGTAGATACAGGATAATCAGGTTGTCCCACGTGAGGCTCACAGTTAATCCCCATTTTACAGATGAGGTAACTGAGGCACCGAGAAGTCAAGTGACTTGCCCACAGTCACACAGCTAAGTGGCAGAGCTGGGATTCGAACTCATGACCTCTGACTCCCAAGCCCATGCTGTCAAAGGACCCAGAGGTCACAGACTGGTCACTCTGTTTCCTAATACTCTGTTTCCAAGGGTGATGTTTCCCAGGGAGCAAGCACAACATAGGTGTTGAATAGTCCCATAGGAAACTTTCCTCTCTGCCTCACCCTATCCATTGCTTCGTTCCCCATCTAGGTGACTCCCTCCTTTCTGGTTGCAGAAAGGCTGAAAAGTAGCAAGGTTCTTTAAAGCCAAATCAACCTCTCCTCCTCCCCCATCAGAGTTTCATGAATGCAGTTGAAAATGAGAACACTAAGAACAATCCAGTTGTCCTGAGATTTGGAAACTCTATTGATTTGATCAGTGATGCTCAGTGGCAGATGAAATAAATTTAATGAAAGTAGACCTTTTCATTTTATCTTTTATACACTCAAAAGTTCATGTTTGAGGTCTCTTCTGGTTCTATAACTGAGTTGCTCATAAAAAAACCTGGGATTGGATTGTAGTTACTGTTCAAATAGTAATTTTCTGGAATTCTCTATAGAATTTACCTTATACATATTTATGAATTAAAACGGAGGCAGATAAGTTACATTTTTATCTCAAAACACTTCTTAAATTTACTTATATAATACCAAGAGCACTATTGAAATCTGATTGCCTTTTGAGGGTAAATCAGCCAGCTGAAGAGAGCACAGAATGCTTAGTGTGAATTTTGACTGAGGAGATGCTTATGGAATCTGCCATGAGAACTTTAATACCTCTTCAAAGCAGATAATATGGTTTTCATTTTTCAAACTATCCATAAATGAGGGGTAGTCATATACAACTAGCAATTAAGCTGAGTGTTTTCCAGACCCAACATTAGAGTTTGAGTCTGCTGGACTTAAACCTGTGATCACTGACAGACTATTACAACTGGGAATTCTGAAACGCTCACTCTATTCCAGAGTTCTAAATTTACCTGCCTTTACTAAATCCTTTCAACCTCTTCTCTTCTCCACCTCCCATTAAAATACCATTAATATGATTCTCTGGATTCTCTGGCTCTTGAGGTTCATGGTTAAGCAAAGTCAAACGGTAGAATTGCAACCCATCCCCAGTTCAGTCTTTGAAGCAGGTATTTGGCATCTACTTTAAGGCATAATTGCTAGGATGATCTCCAGAGAAACATAGTGAAACAGCTGCCTGCCTATCCTTTTCAAACCTCGGGTTAGGTGCTGCCCAGATACCTAGATGTGCTGAGCACCTGAGAGGTCCTGCTTGCAGGAAGGCTCCAGGAATTAGTCTGGAGGGTGGCCTGAGAGAATGAGAAGGAGAGGGAGAATGTAAGTGGGTTGGACTAGTAGCCTAGACCCAGATGAACCAGTTTATTGGTGTACAGCAGCTGCGGCTATCCCAGAATGGAAGAGCGGGGAGAGCAGGTGGTGGAGGAGAAAAATGGACAACTGCTTCTTCAGTCTTCTTCCCGCTGATGTCTGGCCTCCATTGTTGCATCAGATGCACTACTAGGATCTGGCAAGACTACTTCGAGTCATCCAGGTAATAATAATAATAATAATGTTGGCATTTGTTAAGTGCTTACTATATGGACAGCACTCTTCTAAGCGCTGGGAAGGATACAAGTTGATCAAGTTGTCCCACGTGGGGCTCACAGTCTTAATCCCCATTTTACAGATGAAGTAGCAGGCCCAGAGAAGTTGTGCCTTGCCCAAAGTCACACAGGTAACAAGAGGCAGAGCTGGGACTTGAAGTCCACACTCCCTAGCCCGTTCTGTTTTCACTGAGCCACGTTTATAGGCAGATTGATCACCACCAGCCGTTTTGCCTTCAGATGGCATTGCAGGTCTTCAGGGTCCCACGAGAACATAGATGTGTGAGGAAGTGATTCCAGACAGTAGATTCCACATGGCAACCTTGGTAATGAAGAGTAGATTGAACTGGACTGTCTCTACCCACTCAGCCCTGATTCACGATCACCTTCAACTCTGACTTGTCCAAACATTCATTCAAGCATGAATATTTTGGTAAATTTACATAGCAACTTTGAGTGCCCTAGCCTGCTGAAGGTGCCAGATGGAATTGAAAGATCAGTGAGCAGGATGTAGAGGTCTCACCTATTCTCTCAGGATGTTTTTCTGAATTTCGCACAGTGCAAAGATTATATAGACTGAAACCAAATGGTGATTTGGGTAGTTGGCTAAGTTCTTGAGTCACCTGTTTAGAAGGATTCTGGTTAGAATCCCAAAAGTTCAATAAATACTATGAAATGATTGATTGATGATATCAGTTTTGGGTATTGGGGGGATTCTCCCATGGTATTCACTGTCAGTTGTTGCCCATTTTTCTCTGGGAAATGATACGTTGACATCTTTGAAGTTTTTGTAGCATCTCTGAGTTTCATATATGGAAACAATAAATCAGGCAGGAGTACAATACAATACAGGAGAATTGGCAGACAGATTCCCAAGTCCAAAGGAGTTGCTGAGGCTGCTTTAGGAAGATAACTATGCTCTTAGAGGCACCCACACAAAAAAAGAAATGCGAATGACTATGCCTCACTTTGCAATTTGAACCTAAAAGCCTGGCTTAATGGCAAGAGCATGGGCTTGGGAGTCGAAGGTCATGGGTTCTAATCTCGGACTCCACAACTCGTCCGCGCTGTGTGACTTTGGGCAAGTCACTTTACATCTCTGTGCCTCAGTTGCCTCATCTGTAGAATGGGGATTAAGACTGTGAGCCCCACCTGAGACAACCTGATTACCTTGTATATACTCCAGTGCTTAGAACAGTGCTTGGTACATAGTAAGCACTTCACAAATACCATCATCATCATTATTATTATTATTATTAGAGTGAGATAATTCTGAAGAAAATAGAAGTAATATATCACCCCACACTTGCAAAATCCTATTCACAATGAGGGGCTGACCAACAACCTAGTATATAAATTTCATAAACAGTTCACTCTCCAGTGATAAAAGGATAAAAAACAGAATTAGCAATCCCAACCTAGTTTTTGTTTAGACAGCAACCAAGTTTCAAATCTATAAAGCTTCTGTGGTGCCCAACATCCTGTATGGCAGTGAGACCTGGAGAGATCCAGTTACTAAAGGAGTTTAACCAGCACGATCTATGAACCAAACTCAACATCAAATGGAAGGATTGCCAACACTGAGAGCTTGGAACACAGTCATCACACCAGCCATAAAATAATGCTCACAGCAGTTCCGTGAAGGATTACTTTGAACTACGACCCATCTGTCTGGCGATATCCTCCAAAATGAGTGAAACTATTTGCTGCAGTTTCTCACTGCCTTAAGTGGTTTAAATGACATTAGTTGCTGGCCTAGTGACAAAGAGGTGGAGCTGGGGAAGAGGAAGGCATGATATTTTGGTGAGTCCTGCTTTTACCCCTCCTTCAGTGGCCTCAGTGCCTCCCTCCACCAACATCGCCCATCCTGGAACCCACTATGCCTTCTCTGTGCCTTGGAGGGGAGGCATCAGCGAAGGCTGAAAGTTACCGAAAGGAGTGCCCCGAGTAGGTAACATCGCTCCCAAGGAGCCAGAACAGAACCACCTTGGTTTTTTCCTCCTCAACCCCAGGGTGGAGGCAGCAGCCAACTTTGATCCTCCCCAGGATGGTCCTGCAGTTTAGGCCCAGCCTGAAGAGAGTCCTGATGGCCTCTTCTTTATTCCCAAGGCTGGGAGAAAGGGGCCAGAGGAGATGTGGTCTTCCCCTCTCTGGCAAAATCTGATACAGAAATCTGAGACTGAGATAGGCATGGCTTTACTGACTGAAAAGCTGTTTGCGGGAAGAGCCTTTAGCTGGACCACCTTGTAGAGGGAGGTGGTGCCCTCCCGGGCTTTACAGCAGGAACTCGGGGCACTGATTCCCTCCCCTACAAGTTCCCCAGGGGGAGCAGGGCCAAGGCAGCAGGATTCCCAGATGGTATTGCGGGTCTTTGGCCAGCCAATCCAAAAGCAGGGGTCAACCACTCTCCAGGGCTCCCTTAGTACCCCATGATCCACCAGACTCTTCCCATATTTCAGATCTCTGGGCATATTTCTGTAATTAAAAATAAGTTGATGGATAAAATAGAATCATAGAAAAACTCTGAAGCAGCTCTGGCCACAGCAAGCCTCATACGTAAGCCAAGAAACTACAGACTTGGTTCATCTTTCTGTTGCTCAAAAGTTTATCAAATCCATAACACTGTTGCTGAAGATGGCTTTCAGGATGGAACCCCTATTTTTAAATTGCTCATAAGTTAATTGTGGCAAATGCCCAGCCCTTTAACCTCTTCCTAGTCACCAGACATCCTTCCCTATCAGATAATCTGGAACAGTTATGTGAATCGCGGAAATCGCCTGGACCCAGATCCCACCTGTGACAGATTGCATCACATGATTGGCATATGTCCAAACAAATCAGATGCCATATGCAGAAATCAATTAGAGGACATAGCTCACGAGCTTGTCATAAATCAAGCTCTTCAACTGAGAGGAGGATGAAACAGAAGTGCCTAGACAAGCCCGTAATCCAATCAAATATACTTTAGTCAATCCACATCAGTATCGAGCACCCCTCACAGCAACACAGCTTATCTGCTCAAAGCTTGGGAGAAAAATGGTTGACAGCAGGATACTAAAGCAGCTGTTCAATGGCATTTGATAGGGGGTATCATAAGCCTTTATACATTTTAAATGAGAAGAGGTGTAATGAAGCAGTTTAAATCAATGAAATAACAGTGGGTTGTTGGAAGAACACTGAAATGGGCAGCCTATCCTGGAATCGACAACTGGGAGAGAGATTGCATTCCTTAAGCAAAAGCTTTAAAAGATTGACTGTCAAGAGACAAACTTGAAAAAAGAGAGATTATGCTGTGATCAGGACAGATTTACACAAATCTACCCTTAAGTGCAAACTAGCAATGTGTTAGTTCATGTGTTGGTCTATTCTGTCGACACACACATATAGCAGTTGTGCCATCTTTAAAAAATTTAAAAAGAGGTGGTTTCTGTTTTTGTTTTCCTTTTCTTTTTCCAAATGTACAGTTTCAGTTCTCTGTCAGAAAAACCCGATTTGATGATTTTCAATCCACATTTCTAGGGTATATATAGGAGATGGAAATCAATTAAGGTTATTTTGACCTAGCAGAAGGATGAAACATAGATTCCATCATCCCTAATATACTTTGCTAATATTAAAGAGAACAGCTGTGAATTTCTCAAAATAACTGATTGACTAGAAAAGTTTAAATAACAACTGAAGCTTTGCAGAGTACAATATTTTTCCCAAACCTCTCTGAGAAGCTACTGGTTTGTGCTAAATAAAAATTCAATTTTGCTGCAGTGTCAGATCAAATCAGGTTTCAACTTGTGAATGTCGTTGTTGAGGATTCATGAAGTACACTCTTTCTAGTGCGTGCTTGCTTTCTTTCTTTCTTTCTTTCTTTCTTTCTTTCTTTCTTTCTGGTCATAGAGTTTACTAGATGCAATTCATGTTGTATTTACCATAGTTTTTTTCTCAGGTTTTTCATCTTGCCACAGCAAATGAATAAACTATTTTTTTTCCTGTTACCTTCAGGATGTTTGATAAACCTATAAGTGAGTTTGGGAAACTTTTTAGTCTAATTTTAGTCTAGGGGTTCAACTACCAGTATCATATTTAAGAAATGACAATAGTTGTGACCTTAATTGATAAGTGACTTCTCTCATGTTACCATATTATTTTCACCAGTAACTCTCAAACTAGTGCTTTAAATATTTTATACTACTTCAAACTAATATATACCTATGTATATATATATATATATATATATATATATATATATATATATATATATACATAGTTCTATCTTGAACTGCATCATATTGTTAAAAATACTTAAACATTTATTTTTAAATAAAAAAGTTTAAAAGTCCACAAAAATGAATACATAGAAAGGAGCCATAAATACAAGGAGACAACCTCCAGGCCTGGGAGATCAAAGAAATAAGTCCTATTACAAGTACTGTATTTAATGTGCTTTGACCTTGAGTCATTTATTTCCAATTTATATTTTTCCATCTGCAATCTAGAGATAAAGATATTCGTCACCGACGGTGTTTTTAAATTGCTTCTTCTTTTTGTCAATGAAGAGAGATTAGTCTTCAAGATAGTTGTTCTTATTATAAAAGGATGTAGATGGAGATTGACTTTATTGCCCAAATCTACTTAAAATATTTACAACTCTTGAAATCAGGAAGGTGCCCTAGGAAAGTCAGGGTCTTGACACTGAACGATCAGAGAAAATGAAGATGATAGAGCAAGAGAAGCTTGCTGAGTTCACAGGAGATGGTTATAGGACGGTGACATCATTACAACAAGCATAAAGTTCAGAGAGGGTTGAGCCAATTCCCAGTTCTTCACTGCACCATCCCTCATACATGGCTCTAATTCATTCATTCAATAGTATTCAGTGCTTACTATGTGCAGAGCCCTGTACTAAGTGCTTGGAATGTACAATTTGGCAACAGATAGAGACAATCCCTGCCCAATGACGGGCTTACAGTCTAATCGGGGGAGACAGACGGACAAAAACAAGACAACATAGTCACGATAAATAATCTAGACTGGGTTTCCATCCAGGAGTCACTGCTACTCTGGAAGCTCTAGATGGGTCTCTGCAATGCTGCAGTGTATCCCAGCTGGATACCTGGCCCAACCCGGACAGGCTCCAGGATCGGTGTGCGGATGGAGCCAGTAATGGCAGCACCTGGGCCCTGGGGAAGAGAGAGGCTCTGTTCCTTGTGCTGTGAAGACTTGGTACTTGGCCTGGATCTGTTACTCCTCTTTCTTCCCTATCTTCCCATCTCCCAAATCTTCCAACCCTGTCTGGAGAGAGTTGACAGTTAAATAAGACTTTTTTTATCACAAATAAAAACACATACACAAGCACATAAGCATTCAGAGGTGAACTGCACTATCTGTTTTCTTCCAAAGGAAACTGTGTCTGTCTGTGTGTGTATGTGGACATAAAGGCAACACTGAAGCAATATTAGAGAGGATGAGGCCTATGCAGAATGAATCTAAAGCTCAAATTGTGCTTCTATGAATCCCTCTCCTCCAAAAGATAAAGACCAAGTCTTCCGTTAGAATCAGTGGGACATAGTGAAAAGAGGAGAGGCCTGGGAGTCAGAAAACCTAGCTTCTAATACCCACTTTCCCACTTGTCTACTGTGTGAACTTGGACAAGTCACAAGCCAAGATTCTCTGTACTTCAGTTTCCTCTTCTGTAAAATGGAGTAAAATGGATTTTACTTAAAATGTGAGGCCCATGTGGGGAAAGAGACCGTGTCCATCCTATCTGGTATCTACCTCAGCACTTAGTCCAGGGATTGGCACTTAGTAAGCACTTAGCAAGTTCCATTATTGTTGTTGTTCTCGTTATAGCCCCTTGTTGGGTAGGGATTGTCTCTATCTGTTGCTGAATTGTACTTTCCAAGTGCTTAGTACAGTGTTCTGCACACAGTAAATGCTCAATAAATACAATTGAATGAATTATTATTATTATTTGGTCTAACTAAAGGTTGAGAAAGTGAGCTAGTTGGAAAACTGGTACCCATCTTTCTCCCTTTCCAATAATAATTGCTGAATTAACATCAATATGCTCCTCATGTCTTCACGGGACGACATGCTTCATGGAAAGCAGCATGGCTTAGTGGCAAGAGTATGTGCTTGAGAGTCAGAGGACATGGGTTCTAATCTTGGCTCCACCACTTGCCTCCTGTGTGACCTTGGACAAGTCACTTAACTTCTTTCCGCCTCAATCACCTCATCTGTAAAATGGGGATTGAGACTGTGAGCCCCACATGGGACAACTTGATTACCTTGTATCTACCCCAGTGCTTAGAACAGTGCTTGGCACATAGTAAGCACTTAACAAATACCATTATTATTATTATCTATTGATGAATTTCAGTATCTGTATCTAGTACATAACCTAATTTTTTCTCTTTTTTTCATTTCAAATACTGTACTATTTCTCTCAAACGCTTTCTCATTCAACCCCATATCCCTAATAATATATATATATTTTGTCTCTGCATGAGTGTAGGTTCTCTGGGCATGACATTCTTCCTGCATTTTTCTGGAGGACAATGGTCCTTTTTCATCATGGATACTCTCTTTGGGAGGCCTTCATTTTCATTTTTTTTCTTGTTTTTTAACAAAAGAGTATGTACCCAATAGCCATATGTTCACCTTTTAGCCTATGGTTGGTTCAGAGAAATCCTAGAAAGTACATAAATATAGCAATGTAAGCTGTTTCTATTCCAAATTACTCTGCTATATATTTCTAGAAGAAATCAAGGTATTTTGAATCTCTTGTGAAAACTCAACAATTCTGCTTAGCAACTCTTTATTTAATAGGGTTAAAGTATTTGAGCTTGGCTCTCATCTTTGTTTAAATGAAGAAACATCAGGTAGCTACTAAAATCTACAACTGTGGAGTAGTCAAATTTTATAGTGTTATCAAATGGTTCTGCATACTTTATTTAATGGGAGTATTGAGTCCTCTAGCATCCCTGGTTACAGATTTGATTCAAGAAAATGATTTTGGCAACCAGTGGATTGATTTTGATCTCAGATTCATGCCACTCTTTGCCTTGAAGCCAGATGAAAATGCGGCAATTTAAATGCTCTTTTTTTTTTACTCTTCCTGTCCCTCATACTACAATCATGTCCAATACATTTCTGTATTCTTCAAAGACACTTCCTTTTGTTGCTTCAGAGGAGAAATCAATCAACAGTACCATTTCTATTTATTGAGTGCCTACTGAATTCAGAGTACTGTGTGAGACACTTAGAGAAAAACAGTTAGTAAATGTTACTCAGAAGCAGACTTACAAGTTGTAAAAATTTTTTATCTGATACACGCAGTCACACAAATGCATTCTGTGGTAATATTTTTCTAATATTCTTTAATTTTAGTCTTTATCCTCATCACCTACATAGTTGTCTTTATCCTCTTTTAAAAATCCCACCATCTGAAAATTTCAGTTTACTGCAGAAGTGCTTTTATTTTCATCCATCTGCTGATCTGATTTAGGATGTCAGTTTCTGCTTTAGAAACTTGAAGGGAAAAAAAAAAACAGTGAAGCAAAGTAATGTTTTCACTTGTATTTTATCAGATGTTTATTTGACTGTAAAGTATAATAAACTCTCTCTGTTTAATTAAAGAGAGAATATTAAACATTTGTTCCTATCATTATTTTATCCAATTTCTCTTTCACTTGGGAAATTAAATGCAACTTCAAAATTAAAATGAAGTATAAAGACAATGCAAATGATAAAGGTATCAGTCCTCTCCTTACCAATTTAAGCAATTACATTTCCAAATGAAACAATCCTCTTTGCCCAGAATGATATGGAAGTATCAGCTCTGAGCAAGAAAGAAGTCTCAGGGAATAGGTGAGTGACAAGAAACCCATTATGCCCTGGGAAATGAGGAGTTCCCCAATTGTAGGATGCCAAACTGCTAAAATTCAGAAAATGTGCCACAGTATGCGACGTACAACAGGTATATATATTTTATGTATGTATGTTGTATATATATATATTGTATGTATGTATTGTATTTTGTATATACATATATATGTGTGCATATACTTCAAGAAAAAAGAGTTGTGCTGAATTTTTGCTTGCCCATCTTCCCCATTAGACTGTGAATTCCTCAAGTGATACTTCTCCTTCACTTTATACTAGAGTTAGAGTTGTCCAGGATAGGTATGTGAGAAATGCAGTTGATAATTATGATCATGAAAATCAATACTCTTCTCTCCCTTCTGCCACCTATGTTTTAGAAGTGGTTTATTTGGTTTTATACTGGCCAGTTTAGGTTGCAGTGGTATTGCTCCCTATCTAGCACTGCTATGACACCAGCTTACTTTGTATGTGATATTTTTATTTTGAAAATCCCAATCGTTTTTACCTTAATTCGTGCCAATGAATCCTATGGATTGGAAGAAGCATCCATGTTTAAAGTGATCTAGGAGGGAAGACAACACTTCTGGAATGATGGAAGGGGCTGGGGGTCAACCCAGAAGCATGCTCAGTGCCTATGTAGGTCCTGTGAATTCCCACCAAGAACCTTTTGGGATGTGTCATTCTGTCATTCCTTTACACTTCTTACCATATTTAACGCACATAACACAATTAAGGTAAAGAGTGGTCTTGTGGAAAGAACATGGACCTGGGAGTCAGGGGACATTTGTTCTAATCCCAGCTCTACAATTCATCTGTTGAGTTACCTAGAACAAGTCACTTAACTTTCTTGGGCCTCTGTTTCCTCATCTGCAAAATGAGAATTCAGTTCCTGTTCTCCTTCCAACTTAGGCACAACTGGGAAAGGGATTGTATCTGAGGTGATTGTATTGCATATATCCCAGAACTTAGAACTATACTAGGAACAAAGAAAGTGATTAACCAATACCAATCAATCAATCAAATGTATTTCTTTAGTGCCTACAGTGTGCAGTGTACTAACTGCTTGGGAGAGTACAGTACAACAAAGTTGGTAGACATGTTCCCTGCGTGCAGTCTAGAGGGAAGATGGAAACTTTATAAATAAATACATTATAGTTATGGATGTCTGTGGTGTGGGGTTGAGGGTGTGGTAAATATATGCTTTAAGGGTATGGATTTAAATAAAGGAGAGGGATCAGGAGAAAAGAGGGCTTAATTGGGGAAAGTCACTTAAAGGAGATGTGATTTTAATGTCATTGAATGTGGGAAGAGTCATACGTACAAACATAAATGTACATTACGTGTCTGTCATATGTGAGGGAGAGGCCAGATGGAGGGTATGGGAAAGGGGTCAGTGGTAAGATGGATGAGAGCAAGCTGGTGCTAGAGTGAAGTTTAGAGGCTGGGCTGTACCACAGTGTGATGAATTTGACTCAGAGAAATGTGCTTTGTTAGATCAATAGGGTTATCTCGCAGATTTACATCAGATTCCAGTTGGCAGCAAAACCCAAAACCACAGGGGAGAATTGTGCTCCAACCACTGACTTGTTTTACCAGCAGAATAGACAGAATGCCATAGTCATGTGGTCTGTGAGGTACACATCATATTGTCTGAGCATCATCTTGTTGAATGGTCTGAGCTACCATCTCATGGTATTGTAACTGGCTACAAAGAATTTCTATTGCAGCTTTAGGTCTCGATGTGGTACTGCTAAGGTGATCTTTGCCAAAAGACATCTGTAGGAGATATGCAGAATGACAAATTGGGACTCATAAGTAGTCTTTATTGAACTCACAGAAACTTTCCACTCAGTGAATTGTGATGTGGTATGGGCTGTTCTTCTCAAGTTTAGTCATCCGAAAATATTGATTAATCCCAGAAGGTTGCCCAATAATAGACTGGCGGAGCTCCAGATCAAGTCTTCTTTTTGACACCCTTTGTTGATACAAATGATGTCAAGCAGGTCTGTGTTCTTGCCCTGATAACGTTCACCAAAATGATGACAGCATCACCGACAGATGTATTCAAGATATGGAACATGGAGCCTACACCTAATGCCACTGAGAGAGCAGCTGCTTCATTTTGCAGTCAAATTGTCCAAAGACAAAGGTGACAAAGACCCTCATTTAAGAGGTATTTTCAGGTGATTTCATACAAGGTGGGTAAGATATCCAAGACATACAACTGGTCATTGAGTGTTTTACAAGAGCTGTCTGAAAATCCACCTGAAAGACAAGTGCTGCCTCAATCTAAGTCCAGTATCATAGTTCCTGTTTCAAAGGACTCCCTCAACGGTCTGCTGCTTAAAGCCATAGAAAATTTCTGCCTCTTGGGCAGGACACTCTGACAAAGTAGACTTTATCTCGAGATGCTACAGTTAGAAAGCTGGAGCATCATCTCTGGTACATATTTGTATATATATATATTTATTACCCTATTTATTTTGTTAATGAGATGTACATCCCCTTGCTCCTATTTATTGCGATTAAGTTGTCTTGTTTTTGTCCACCTGTCTCCTCTGATTAGACTGTAAGTCCATCAATGGGCAGGGATTGTCTCTATATGTTGCTGAATTGTACATTCCAAGCACTTAGTACAGTGCTCTGCACATAGTAAGTGCTCAATAAATACTATTGAATGAATGAATCTCTGGAAGGAGAGAGTCCATAGATGTCTGCCATGCTGATATCAGTAGACTATTGAGGCAGGCTGAGAGGAATGTTCATCATACTGACGACCAGTTCCATTTACATTTCTGAGGCAGTTTGCCTTGTCTTATGCCACGTCGTTTCCGAACCATAGCGACACCACAGACACATATCTCCCAGAACGTCCCGCTCTCCTGCTGCCATTGTCCTGGTAGTGTACCCACAGTTCTTTTGGTAAAAATAGGGAACTGATTTACCATTGCCTCCTTCCACGCAGTAAATTTGAGTCTCTGCCCTCAACTCTCCCATGCTGCTGCTGCCTAATACAGGTGAGTTTTGACTTGTAGCAGATTGTCTCCCACTCGCTAGCCACTGCCCAAGCTAGGAATGAAATGAACGGGCCTCTTCTTGATTCTCCCTCCCGCAGCCGAGACTGATAGAGTACTGGAAACTCTCCAGGTGCAACCCTGAGAGGGTCTGAGGCAGATAGCCAGCATAAAATAGAAAGGTCACCTGCTGAAACCTTAGGTCCTGGAACAGTGTGGGATCACAGGAACGGAGAGTTCAGCTGCAGTATTGCTGACAACTAATAGGAACAGAAGATAAACAGATAACTGGTTTCCAAAGGTGGTCTTTTATGAAAGGTCAGCACTAGAGAACACTCCAGAGGTGGCCCAAGTGAAAGGGTACAAGGATGATCTGGCGGCCACCCTCAGGACAGGATCTATTGGTTCAGCATTCACAGGCAGTCACAGTCCAAGACAGTTTGTCTCGCATCACCTCTGACATTCAGCTTTTCGGGTCTTACTGCATTTATGGAAAAATGTGCTAGGCAAAAGATGGTTTCTAACTTCCTAAAATAATCAGCACTGATTTTCATGTAAATGAACTGAGGTTACCTTTCCGTTTTCCAGCTATCCCTCCTCCTCAGAATACATCGGAGGTGACAGGGCTGCAGCTCATCCCTCATAGATGGGAGACTTCATCATTATGATTTAGGGAAATGTGGGTGACCTTAGCTATGGGCATCTTTATGTGGGTGTGTACATCTGCGCCTGACCACAGAACTCAAATACTTTGTTTTCATTTTCAAGGGTTGGGTGGGCGATTGGAACTGGCTGAATAATATCCACAAGAACGGAAGGGAAAACTCAGTGATCTAAATAGAAAGTAGTCCCAAGGAACAGGGAGAGAAAGCTAAATTCTTCTCCTTGCCTCCAACAATTAAGATGGCCTCTTCTTATCAAACTCCATCCAACCTCTCAATGTCTCTGACTTTCTACCTTCACTCTCTGCAGAAATCTTGGCTACCATCAACAATTCCTGATTTTGCATTCTCGGGAGGATTAATCACTAATTACCTTGTAACAGGATCTTCACATTCCTCCAGTTTCTCCATGGGGGTCTTTATATTTCTCACTCCAAGTGGGCTGTGTCTGCCTGCATCACAGATACATAGATGGTCATGGAGCCTGGGGTGCTCTGAATGGTTTAACAATAAGAAGTATTTGTTGAGCACTTATTTTGTACCAGGGACCGTGGTAGAGACTCATATCAGACAGTCCCTCTTCCACATAGGGCTCACAGCATGAGAGAAGGAGAATATGTATCTCAACTCCATTTTGCAGAGAAGTAAACTGAGGCACAAAGCAGTTCAGTGAACTGCCCAAACACATACAGCAGGTCAAGAGTGGAGCTGGGATTAGAACCTTGGTTTCCTGAATCCCAGTCCTTGGCTTTTCCTATTAGGTCACACTCCTTATTCTCTGGGGCTTGGTTATTTCAACTAATTTTTATTTTCACTGGGTCAGTCTCTTTTTTATGGTATCTGTTAAGCATTTGCTATGTCCCCAGGCACTGTACTAAGTCCAGAGGTAATACAAACAAGTTAATCAGGATGGACCCAGTCCATGTCCCATTTGGACTCACAGGCTTAATCCCCATCTATAGATGAGGTAAATGAGGCCCAAGGTCAGTGACAGAGCTAGAATTAGAACCCAGGTCCTTCTGTCACCCAGGGTTCTGACACTGGCTCCCTGCATTTTTCATGGTTAGGGGGACACAGACAGGCACAATCTTTTCTTGCCTAATATTTAAAAATGTTCCAACATCAAACTAAACTAAAGTACATGAGGATACAAAGTCCAGAGTTCAAAATCTCGGCATAACCCCATCCCTAATATATGGCCCTTTTGGCTCTCGGCCCACGGATCTACACCTACTGCATCATTTCTCAGTGTAGATTATGATTTAATAATTGTGGTTTCTCTAAAACCATTTTGATGTGTTGCCTCACAGATCTCATTTAAATGTTTGGTTAAGACTGCCTTGGGATAGTAGAACAGAACTCTATTGAAGACTGTTGAAAGGACCGTGAGCTAAGAAGTAATTATGAGAAAATGAAAACTGAGTCAAGAAGAGAAGGGCACCCCTGGGTTTCATTGAGGTTAAGTCCAGCTCTATTTCATTCCTTTATTAATGATCTATAGGATGGAGGAAACAGAACATTCATTCAATTTGTAAATGAGGCACAGGAGGAGATGTCAACAATGAAATGATGGAATAATAGAACAAAGGGATCCAGGCAAGGTTAAAATAATAACTAGAAACATTTTTCATCATATTGGACTTCAACCCACATCTGTTGATATTGGCTATTCAGTCCATTTTCCATTGTGTCTTTATCACAGTTGATATTTCTATGGCAGTTTGTCGTTTTATTTTCTAAGGTTACAGATCGTCATGAAATTTAAGTTGGCTTTTTCTGAGAAGCAATGGAAATAGCCACAGAAAAATATGCCATTTAAAAAAATTCGGTCCCAAAGCAGTCTATCTTAAAAAAAAAAAAAGAACTTAGCCTTGAGAGGAGATATTCAAGGAAGGATTTATAAGGTAAACCAAAATTTTTAACAGTGATTTTGAAGGAGGTCAGAAATATCTGGCAGTTGCTGCTTGTGAAGTTAAAACAACTCTCAGCTGTGGGTTCTGGTTCGTTGTTGAATACGTTTCTGCAAATGAAGATATGAAAATATTATTAATAGAGCCTATGTTTGGCAGTTGCTTATGTGTGAGGTCATGTGAGTTAAATTCTCCATTGTGGTAGCAGGTACTATCAGTAGTATTTGTAGTGATACGTTATTTAATTTACAGAGTGCAGAGCTCTGTACTACGAGAAAGAATATGTAGGTGAAAGTCGAACATAGCGCCTATCTTTTGGGAGACAATTAGTCCACCCAAAATAGTATTTGAGCAATTTTCATAAATAAATGTGAATTGAGCAGACACAGGAATGAGTGCTAAGGAGAGTGTAAATGAATTAATAAGCCTTAGACAATGTAATGTTTGTTTTTACCCAGCATTCCCATTTTGCTATTGTCACCTTCAACAGAAAGAAGACAGAAAAATATTAGTGGCTCCTAAAACAGAGTACACTGTGGTTGTTCAGAAAGAGCAATATGCTGGCATATATCGTATCTTTGTGCATTACCAGGGCTCTGCACACATTCAGTGCTCAGTAATACCATTTCTTGATTGAACAGTGATTGAGAAAGTTGTGAGATGTCTGGTGGTCACAACTTATGAACTGAAAATAATTTTAGGTGTGTGTGTGTGTGTGTGAGAGAGAGAGAGAGAGAGGGGGTTCAATTTCGATTTGTTCTGTTGAGAATAGCATGGTTACTCAGTATTATAGCAAGGATATTTCAGGGAGAAACATAATTTTACCTGTCTTGTACCGAGTGATTTGTAAAAATGAGCGTTCTGACAGGGCTGAAAGTGACTCAGCAGAGCTATAGCAAGATATTTTGAAAGAGAATTCCCCAACTCCCTAGTCCAGCAGCTCTCTTCTCTTTGCTGCCTCATCCTGCCTATAGAGCAGTTGGGGAATGATTGTCCCTATCTTGTGAACACCATTTTTCCTGAGAAGTGCTTGAAGTAGCAAAGGATAGTAAGAGTTTTTCTACCAGGACTGTATCCAAAATACAGGAGTTCTTTACAGTGAACAATGAAAGTCATTTTCTCCGTTGAGCTGTGGGAAGAGTGTGACTTCCCCCTTTGTCTAGACTCCTTTCCCTGGCTTAACAGCAACAACAACAACAAAATGGGCATTATAAATACAGTAATCCTCTTCTTGTTCGTAATGAAAGTGGTCATAGAAAACACTGTTGGTTGTCAAATGATTTATGTGGCGTATATGCTAATGAACTGCTCAATTCCTTTTACTTTATAACAGGATGTGAACTAACCTAGGTTTATTTGACTCTAGGCCTTTATTTTAATGTCTGTCTCTCCCCTAGACTGTGACTTTCCTGTGGGCGGTGACCGTGTTTACCCACTCTATTGCTTTCTCCCAAGTGCTAGTACAGTTATCGGCATACGGCATAACTAAATGCCACTGAATGAATTAAAGTAACGGGGAAGAAGCATGGCCTTCGGAAAGACTACAGTACTGGGAATCGAGAGATCTGGCTTACAGTAAAAGTTGTGGTATTTATCAAGCGCTACAGTATTCTCAGCATTGTAGTGATGCAAGAGGGAAGAAGCAGCGTGATCTAGTGTATAAGAGCATGGACCTGGGAGTCAGAAAGAACTAGGCTGTAACCCCAACTGTGCCACTTGTCTGCTGTGTGGCTTGGGACAAGTGACTTAACTTCTCTGGGACTTAGTTACCTCATCTGTAAAATGGGGATTAATACTGTGAATCCCATGTGATTGGCCGATTAGCTGGTATCTACCTCAGTGCTTAGTACAGTACTTAGCACATTGACTCATTCAGTCATATTTATTATTTCTATTTATTAACAAATACCGTAAAACACACAAAGATTAGGTCAGACATAGACCATATGCCACATGGGCTTTCAGCATAAGTAGGAGAAAGTTCAGATATGTCATTTACAGACCGGGAAACTGAAGCACTGAGAAATTAAGTGATTAGCACAAGGTCACCCAGCAGGAAAGTTGCAAAGCAGGGATTAGAATCCAGGTCCTCTGACTCCCAAGCATGTGTTCTTTCCAGCTCTTCCACTTGTTTACTGGGCTATCTTGAGCAAATCACTTAACTTCTCTTTGTTTCAGTTTCCTCATCTGTAAAATACCTGATATCTCTCTTAAACTATGGGAAGGGACCATGTCTGATCTGATTATCCTTAATCTACTTCACCGCTTACCCCAGGGCTTGACATATAGTAATTACTTAACAAATATCACATTTATTATTACCATTATTAGGATGACAGGGTGCCATCCCATCTCTTTCAGGAGAGCCTAAACACTTTTAGAGAAGCAGCGTGGCTCAGTGGACAGAGTCCGGGCTTGGGAGTCAGAGGTCATGAGTTCGAATCCCGCCTCTGCCACATGTCAGCTGTGTGACTGTGGGCAAGTCACTTAACTTCTCTGTGCCTCAGTTACCTCATCTGTAAAATGGGGATTAACTGTGAGCCCCTCATGGGACAACCTGATTACCCTGTATCTACCCCAGTGCTTAGAACAGTTCTCGGCACATAGTAAGCGCTTAACAAATACCAACATTATTATTATTATTATTTTAAACTAATCCACTTCCTTATTGTGCTAATTGAAATATTAAACTGCTGACCTAGTAGAATGTATAGACTTTTTTAGGGGCGATGTAGTTTTTCTTAAGCACCTACTATGTGCCAGGAGGTGTAATAATAATAATATTAATGGCATTTGTTAAGCACTGAACAGTGTGATAGATACAAGCTAATCAGGTTGGACACAGTCCATGTCTCCCGTGAGGCTCACAGTCTTAATCCACTACAGATAAAGTATCCAAGGCTCAGAAAAGTTAAATGATTTGCCCAAAGTCACACAGCACAAAAGTGGTGGAGGCAGAATTAGAACTCCCAGGCCCGTGCTCTGTCCACTAGGCTACATTGCTCCTCAACTAGGTATTTAGTTGATACCTAAATACTCTGTACATTCATCCAGCTACATTCCTGGTTAAAGAGGTTGTTCCAGGTGTGTACATGAGTTATGGCATACACTTGAGAGAAGAGTAAGTAAAGCCCAGTAAGATTTTTAAAGACATTAGTGTTCCTGAACGATGTCAAAATTATTTGTCAAAATTCTGCTGTATTTCTTTTTATGTTAAATTGCAAGCAGGTAACCTAGTAAATAAATCCATAATGATCAACAGAGAAGTAAATTGGTAAGTTTTGTAACTGATTTTAAAGCAGTTTTATTCAAAATGAATTTAGTGCTACACTCATTTGGTGAGATCTCATCATATTTCATATATCATTTTCCTTTGCTCAATTTGACCCACTATAATTTTCCTGGTGTTTGAAGCAGAAAGAAATGTGCATCATGAAACAATGGTTTGGAATACAGTTTTGCGATCTCTGTTTTGATTTTCATATCTCGTTCTCTATTTCCTTTTCACTGAATTCTAGGATGAAGTTTGTCCTCAGGCTGAGGGGGAAGCAGTTCAACGATGTGTATGGGCATCAGCTGTTAATGTCAAAGACAAATTCATTTATGTATCTCAACCAACTTTGGACCGTGTTCTCATTGTTGATGTTCAATCGCAGAAAGTTGTGCAGGTACTAACCATACCTTGACTAAAGTTTCTATGACATGAATTTGGCATAGAATTGTTTTTTTTTCCATTTTTCTTAGAAAGCATATACAAATTATGTAAGCTCTGTTTGTGAATATCCTTAAACCTAAGTATGCCCATTCACTGGCTTTCCAATAAGGGTCTTCAGTGGCTGATTTAGAGCAAGGGCTAAATTTCCCTCTTCTTATCCTAAGAGGATTGCTTGGCTGGAAGAATGGCTGACTTTTAAAATAATGTTATTTCTATATTTTAGATTCACATCTTAAGTAGGATGCTAGCAAAGCACTTTATTGTACTAGTGCCTTATCATTGCTGATCCTAATATTCACCTTGGAGACAAGTGAAGATTTTCCTCCATGGATAGCCAATCAATTGGTAGAATTGATTGGGTGCTTGGTGCGTGCAAAGCATTGGATCTGGTTTCGAGGACACAAAGTAATATGCAGAAAAGAGGAAAAGAGGAATGGAAAGATGTACATGATGATGATGGTATTTCTTAAGGACTTACTATGTGCCGAGCACTGTTATAAACACTGGGATAGATACAGGGTTATCAGATTGTTCCATGTGGGGTTCACGGTCTTAATCCCCATTTAACAGATGAGGTAACTGAGGCACAGAGAAGTTAAGTGACTTGCCTGAAGTCGCACAGCTGAGAAGTGGTGGAGCAGGGATTAGAACCCATGACCTATGACTCCTAAATTCTGACTCTTTCCACTAAGCCACACTGCTTCTCTGTGGAGAAGCAATGCTTAAATAAAAAAGGCTGTTCATCTCTCTGTACAAAAGTTCTAGGGTGGTTGGGACTACAACTAAGTATTGTGATGCAAAAGTGCTGATGTGGCAATTGGTTGGATTGAACTGGGAAGAAAAAAAATACATCTAATCTTGGCTTTAGTTTCTATGTTGACACTGTTTTGTTTCATCTCTCCTTATGTGTCTGTCCTTATATTTTTATATTATGAGCCCCTTTGAGGGTCAGGGATCATATTGCAGTCAGTCCTATTTATTGAGCGCTTACTGTGTGCAGAGCACTGTACTAACCCTGGAAAGTACAATTCAGAAACAAAGACGATCCCTACCCAACAACAGGCTCACAGTCTGGAAGGGGGAGACAGACAACAAAACAAAATAAGTAGACAGGCATCAATAGCATCAAAATAGATAAATAAAATTATAGATTTATACATATTAATAAAATCAATAGAATAATAAATATGTACAAATATACACAAGTGCTTTTGGGTGGGGAAGGGGGTAGAGCTGAAGGGAGGGAGTAGGGGCTATGGGGAGGGGAGGAGGAGTGGAGGGAAAGGGGGCTCAGTCTGGGAAGGCCTCCTGGAGGAGGTGAGCTCTCTGTAGGGCTTTGAAGGGGGAAGAGAGCTAGTTTGGCAGATGTGAGGAGGGAGGGCATTCCAGGTCAGAGATAGGATGCAGGCCACGGGTCGACGGCGGAACAGGTGATAATGAGGCCCAGTACGGAGGTTAGTGGCAGAGGACCAGAGTGTGCGGGCTGGGCTGTAAAAGAAGAGAAGGGAGGTAAGACTGTAAGACGGGGCAAAGTGTTGGAGAGCTTTGAAGCCAAGAGTGAAGAGTTTTTGTTTCATACGGAGGTTGATAAGCAACCATGGCAGATTTTTGAGGATGGAGGTGACATGCCCAGAGCATTTCTGTAAAAAGATAATCTGGGCAGCACTGTGGGACTTTTTCATCCTAGCCAAGCCAACTTAGTATTTATATTCCTGGAATCAAACTGATGCTCAGAGCCCCAGAACCTTAGCTTCTATGCCTTAGGTAAATTTAAGTTATTAAAACTGTTAATTGAAAGGTGAAAGTGACACCACAGAGATACATGGCAAATTTCCTTTTAACTTAAATTTCTGTTCTATGCACCCGTATAGAGGTAGTGTTATTCCGTAGTTCATTTTTAATCAGATACAAAGGTAACCAAGCAAATAGGTCTCAGCATAAATACACAAGGTAGCTGGGCTGCTGGCATTTGACCAGGAAGGTTAGCAGTGTTTTGCTTTCAACTGCTTCAAAGGTCACCCAATTACAGGCATTCTGATTGGAATTGCCAACAGTACTTTCCTAGGCAGGAAGAAGTCTAGCCACACTTCAAGAACAACCCAATTTGTCTTTTAATTCAGGTTAAAGCTAGATATCTGTGTGTTCTGAGATACGTCACCTCTTAGATTTTCATATGCAATAAGTCAGATACAACCCATGTCCCTACCAATTTCCAACAGAATCCTATCTGAAGCTTAATAAGGAGTCTTGGGCTATGAAATGTGAACTGGCCCTATCATAGTCACATAACTTTCAGTCAGTGAGTAGTGTTCATTGAACACTTACTCCTCACAGAACAACTTTAATAAGGGCTTGGCTTTGGAAATAAAAGTAGCTTTAGTAGACATGACCCCTGACCTCAAGAATCTTATAGTCTAGTGGAGTAGACAGAAACAAAAATAAATTACGAGTAGGTGAAGCAACCAAATTTAAAGATATACATAATTGCTGTGGAAGGAGAAAGATGAGTAACTAAGTGCTTAAGGTGGAAGGACTCAAGTGTTGTGGGGAGAGGGCCAAGTTAGGGAAATGAGTGATGAATCAGTAAAGGCTACCTGGAGGAAATGTGATTGTAGCATAATCTTGAAGATGGGGAGAGTAGTCGTCTGCCATGTGTAGAGGGGTAGGGAATTCCAGTCAGGGGTGAGGACGAGAAGTGAGAGCAAGGGTTCAGTAGTGTCAGAGGTGAGAGAGAGGCAAAGTGAGTTGATTGGCACTAGGAGATTGTATGAGAGAGGAGCAAGAATAAATAGCCATGAAAGACCTGGATGAGTGTCTTAAAGACAATGGACAGGAAATTCTGGTTGATGCAAAGATGACTGAAGAGATGTTTTTGAAGAGGAGGGGATGTTTTAGTATCATTATGAATCCTCTTGTCATTAGAGAAGCAGCATGGCTCAGTGGAAAGAGCATGGGCTTGGGAGTCAGAGGTCATGGGTTTGAATCCCAGCTCTGACACTTGTCAGCTGTGTGACTGTGGGCAAGTCACTTAACTTCTCTGTGCCTCAGTTAACTCATCTGTAAAATGAGGATTAAGACTGTGAGCCTCATGTGGGGCAACCTGATTACCCTGTATCTACCCCAGCGCTTAGAACAGTGCTTGCACATAGTAAGCGCTTAACAAATACCAACATTATTATTATTCTAGTAGAATATACCTTTTAGTGACTAATCTTAAAGGTATTGAATTCACACAATTTATCATAATATTTTCAAAAACTACAAAACCCAGAAAAATAGTATTTAAACCTAGTTATTTATTTATTTCACTATTCAAAAATGAGATATCATGAAAGATATGGAAAAACTCTTATCTTTTTCTCTAAATGGTCTTCCACTAATGACTCTTAATTTGAAAAAAACACCAGGAAAGTCAATTTTAGACTACCACATTTTGGAATTATCAAATTTTATTTAGAGCTTTTTTTTCTTTTTGAAATAAGATACTACATTTCAAAATGCATTCTGCTCAACCTGCCATTACAATTGTAATTCAAATTTTTATTCATAGAATTTTTGGTAAGCTGAATCTGACATAGTACATGATGTGTTCTGGGATCATAGAGAAATTATATTTCTTAATAATATTGAAATATACGAGATAAATAATTAGAGTTCTTAGTATAATTATGAAACCTCTTGACATCCTAATAGAGTATACCTTTTGTGTCTGATCTTAAAGGTATCAAATGTAGTTTTATCATAGTATGCTCATTAACAATCCAGGTCTATGTTCATTTTATCTATGTTCATTTTTATCTTATTAATTGATACAAAATGCAACATGAAATATATAATTGAATTTTTCCATTAACCTCACTTAAAGATAGGAAAAAAGCCATAATTTAACAGATTTAACAAGTTAACATTTACGGATAAGCATTTTAATTTTTTTTTTTAAGAAAAAACCTCTTGCATTCAGTAATTCCCACGACCCAATTAATACGTCTCACCTAATGTAGTATGGATTTTAGCAGTCTAAGATAGACATGTATGAAGGTCACCTTTGAAGCATTTTATGAACAGACCGATCACAGAATGATCTCAAACCAAGATGCCTCTTAAGCAGCAGGGTATAGTGGATAGAGCATGAGCCTAGGAATTAAAAGGTCCTGGGTTCTAATTCTGACTCCACCACTTGTCTGCTGTGTGACCTTGGGTAAGTCACTTCACTTCTCTGTGACTCAGTTAACTCATCTGTAAAATGGGGATTGAGACTGTAAGCCCCATGTGAGATAGGGATTGTGTCCAACCCAATTTGACTGTATCCACCCCAGTGCTTAGTATAGTTTCTGGCACCTAGTAAGCACTTAACAAATACCAGAATTATTATTATTATTATTGTTATCAAGTGAACACCATTAAATTCCAATGCTTTAGAATGACAAAAAACTTTTACATTTCAAATCATGGCAATTTAAATGATATATGTTTTCTCTCTGTTGTTGGGAATTAATAAAGTGCTTAGAATGATGTCTATACATATTCAGCATTCAATGAATGCCACTGAGAGATTCAAATTGGCATATTTTAAATTTTCCGTCACTTGCATAGGTTTCATTACTTCCACCATTTAGTGCCATCAAACTCAACCAGATATTCAGAATCTCTCTCTCTCTCTCTCTCTCTCTCTCACTCTCTCTCTCTCTCTCACACACATACACACCCACACATATCCATACAATCCAGACTCACCTACTCAAAACAGTTTCAAACCTGCACCCAGTTTCAGGGGAAATTCATGACAGTTTTATACAAAATGGTGAAGACATTCTAATTTAGGTGAGCAAATCTCTGGTTTGCAGCCTCTCTTATAATTGCCAGAGAGGTTTAGTGCCTGCAGGCTATGGCCCTTTCTTTTCTACAGGTTAAAACTTGGGGAAAATTCACCTCTAGGGTTAGGATGAATTCAGTGGTTCTATTATTTTTAATAAACATAAATTCTTTTTTTAGGCTGTTTTTAACTTCCCATTTTAATGCCTCTGAAATGATTTGGGTCAGTTTAGATTACATTTGTCTAGAGAAACTATAAGTGCCTCAGGAATTTGGTAGCCTGAGTTTGTAAATGTATTCCTTTGAAAATGCTCATCCTCGGAGGGAGGCAGTTATGGAAATGTCGATCATTAATGGGAAGCTCAATTTCTGCAATTGGAAGGCATAACACCTTCAGTTTCTGCCTGACAGCAGAGCTGTTGTTTTAAGTGTGTGGGTGGTGGGTGGGGGAAGACTGAAGAGGGAGGGAGAGAGAGTGGCCAGAGGCCTCACATACAAGCTACCAAACAACCGGATTCCTTGGACAGTTAGCGCCAGGTCCAGGGATGCAGTTCAGACTGAGACCTGTTGGCATGAAACCAACCTATCACCTAGAACCCCGTTTTGGTAAATGATTAGAAAGCCCTGGCCTCAGATCTTCATATCAGAGTCAAAAATGGCACCAGCAAGAATTGGGAAGACAGATGTGGTATTTTCAATTTGCAGTTAGATTTGCTCTGTATCAACAGTGTCTCTGGCTTATGTCCCCATTTTGCTTTGAAACGGATGTCCATCTCAGACCACGTAAACCCCTTTCCTTTGAGGAATATTTTTTTTAAAAGAGTATCTTAACAGCTCAAACTTCACCTTTTTTAAGAGCATGCCTTTTTAAGAACTTCCCCCAAGATAGTGGAAGGCAGTTTAAGATTTTAATAAATTAATTTGGAAAGCAATAACAAGGAAAGAATGATCCTGCGATTTTCCAAATTTCCTTCTCATGGAAACAAGAAACACTAAGAGTCAAAGTTTAGCATGGAAGATGATAAACAGGTGGGATTGGTTATTTAATAAGCCATGCTAGATGCAAAGCACTGTACCTAGCCCTTGGGAAAGGACAACGAATTACACTCTCTCCAGTTTGTCTATAGAACAAAGAAGAGCGCTTAGTATAGAGCCTGGCACAAAGTAAGCACTTAAGAAATATTATTATTTATTGTTTTTTGTTTCTTTTAATTTTTTTTAATGGTATGTGTCAAGCACTGTTCCAAGCTCTGGAGTAAATATGAGTTAAGCTTGTCAGACATAGTCCTGTGCCATATAGGACTCACAGTCTAAATAGAAGAGGGGACAAGTATACCATCCCTATCTTGCAATTGAGAAGAGTGAAGGACAGAAAAATTGATTTGCTCAAGATCACACAGCAGGAATGTGATGAATTGGGAGTATAACCCAACTCTGACTCCCTTTCCCTGCTCTTCTCACTAGGCCACACTACTTCCCAGTTGAGTCTAATATCAAAAGACTGCTGTCTGTATTCTTGAATAAGTCTATACCTCCCCTAAATGAGCTGTTTTTGTACAATATTTCTCCAGCTCGAGCACATCAATCAACAACAGCTGATTGGAAAAAACAGAAAACAATTCTAAATACACTTTATTTTTCACATCCAAAAAAAATGCATAATTTCTTTGGAAAATAGATATCTGTAATGGCTAAGAAGTAGCTCTGAGGTAGAAATAAAAATGACTTGTGAACTTTAAAAAAAGCTGAAGTACATTTCTTATTTTATAAATCAAGTTTCTAGTCTCAAAAGGTTCACAGACTATCAGAAATCAATTTAATAGGTTTACATGTAATTTTTGGTGGGAAGAATGGTGCATATTTATTATTGTTTTGAACTAAGACTACGTTAACTGCTTGTCTACTTGAGCGACAAAGTAAAAGGATGTATTGGAAGCTATAGAAATTGGTAATGCAGTAATCATCAATTTAATAATAATAATAATAATGTTGGTATTTGTTAAGCGCTTACTATGTGCAGAGCACTGTTCTAAGCACTGGGGTAGACACAGGGGAATCAGGTTGTCCCACGTGGGGCTCACAGTCTTCATCCCCATTTTACAGATGAGGGAACTGAGGCACAGAGAAGTTAAGTGACTTGCCCACAGTCACACAGCTGACAAGTGGCAGAGCTGAATTTACTTCACATGAGTTTGATATTTTTAAGAGAAATGTATTTATGCAGCATCTACTGACCTCCAAAACATTTAGAAGTAATTAGATGAAGGTATTTTGTGGTTACTGTGGATATCTATTTCCTGGGCATAAGCTACAAAGTTTCTATCAAAACACCAGAGAGAATTTAAGCAATTAATCTGTGAAGAGTGGCTGTGGGGTAATGGAGTAAAAAGTAACACATTTTAAATAATTCATATTTCTCAACAAGGTAAACCTTGCAACCTTATCTTTAACCGAACTAAAGGGGAGTTTCTAATTGCCTTTTTAATCTTAAAATTTAGAAAGAACATCTGACCTCTAACGCATTTAGTGCGATTGGCAGGAGGGTGTTAGGCATGGAGCCGCATGCATTTATGTGGCTTCGATATCCTAGGTACTCATATAATAATAATAATGTTGGTATTTTGTTAAGTGCTTACTATGTGCAGAGCACTGTTCTAAGCGCTGGGGTAGATACAGGGTAATCTGGTTGTCCCACGTGAGGCTCACGGTCTTAATCCCCATTTTACAGATGAGGTAACTGAGGCACAGAGAAGTTAAGTGACTTGCCCACAGTCACACAGCTGACAAGTGGCAGAGCCAGGATTAGCTAACAGTTGCCTAAGCATGCTAGAGGTGCCGGCCACCCCTCACCCCACTGTCCAACTATCTGAACTCTGACACAGGTTGCCTCTGAGGTTCCCATGACAACAACATCAGCCAGAGTGATATTAGGGTTCGGGAGGATCTAAGGTGGGACTGGTTGATTGATGCACATCTGATGCTGAAGCTCTTGTCCTATTCTTCAATGTCTTAAGGTCCAGAATGGATGTTTCAACCAAAAATAAGTACATATTCACAAATATCTGTCCTGTGCAGTTTTCATCTCTGTAACAGTCATTGATTTGCTAAACTTTCTTCACTTCACAAAACTGTGAACCATGAAAGACTTTCACACAGGTGGTATTTTGCTGTTAAAAAAGCATGAACTAGTAAACGACTGTCCTCATTCTGCCTGCTCTGAAGAAAAGGTCGGTTCTGCTCGGATGCAGGAGAGGCTTGTCGTAACTCCTCGGGAGTATTCTCAAGTATCATCTGCAGTTTCAGTCAGCCATTAGTGCATTATCTTGAGGATCTACATCATTAGTTTAAATTAGGTTCACTTAATTAGCCAGCTGGTACTCTCCTTGACAAACTGATAAACAAGCTGTGCTTCCCTGTTCCATAATGTCAAGTTGGAAACCTGAGTTCCACGTATTATTATCATCTACCTGAAGCAACCACCAAAGGAAAACAATCCTCACTGTTCATTAATTTCCTGCTGCAGCATTTCACTTCATCCAGAGTAGCCTTTCTTGACCTTAACAGGGAAAACAGTTCAGCTAAATACACAATTGCATGACGCATACAGAATGGGCTGATCTTGGCAGTGCTGTGTCCGATCATTTTTTTTTTTTACCTAAGGGGAAAATGCCAAAATCAGGGAGTGCAATCTTTTTTGCCATGGGAAGCTATCATGTACAACAGTTGAATGTTTGGAGATCCAGGAACTAGACATTTTAAACTAACAGCACTAAAATAATATGTCAAAGAAGTTATTCAGTAAATAGTTCATATAGTGACCTTTAAGATGGTCCCAATGTCTTGCTTTCCCAATAGACTGTCAACTCTTAGAGGTCAGAGATCTTGTCTATAAACCCCTTCATACTGTACTCTCCAAATTGCTCAGTAAAGTGTTCTGCCCATTGTAAGCATTCAATAAATACCATCGATTGATTAATGATTGATTAGCTTCCCCCACCTTGAGCATGTAATTAAGTTATCAAAGAGCAAAGTGATACATTCAGACTGTTTTAAGCATTTTAACTAGGATAACTCCAATTATCTTACTGCAAGTATATTCATATTTATTGAATAATAATAATAACATTGGCATTTGTTAAGCACTTACTATGTGCAGAGCACTGTTCTAAGCGTTTGGGTAGATACAAGGTCATCAGTTTGTCCCATGTGAGGCTCACAGTTTTCATCCCCATTTTACAGATGAGGTTACTGAGGCACCGAGAAGTGAAGTGACTTGCCCACAGTCACACAGCTGACAGGGGCAGAGCCGGGATTCGAACCCATGACCTCTGACTCCCATGCCTGGGCTCTTTCCACTGAGCAATGCTGCTTACAGTGTGCACAGCACTGTATTCAGTGCTTGGGCAAACACGATATAGCAAATGGTAGACATGTTCTTCCCCTTGAGACAATTTCCATCCAGAGGAGGAGACAGATCTTAAAATAAATAATAAATTTGTACATAAATGCTATGAAGCTGAGGATTGGGTGAATAAAGGGTACAAATCCAAGTGTGAGGGTAATGCAGGATAGGCAAATGAGGGAAATTACTCATGAAAGCAATTCTGCATTTTATTCATCTTTATTTTACTGATAGAAGATTTAAATTAGAGATTGGTCATTGTGAAATTTCTAATGTTGCATGTACCTGCGTTTGCCAAAAATATGATCGTATATGTAATCTTAGAGTTCAAAGATGATTTTTCTGCCAGTTAGATTATATCACGGTAGGTAGGTGTGTGATTTCTAGTCATTCCACATCATGTGCTAAATGCTGGATGAAAGGTGACATCAAATGCATTTTATTTGATTTCACATGTCAAAAATTTGATCAATTACCAAGTGAAATTGCTCTCATGGAAAAAGAAAGAAAAAAAGGAATGTCCTGTAGTTGTGGAATTCCAGTAGAATAACCAGAACAACACCCTCCTGACAATAAGTTATCTGAAATCTATTACATTAAATGCCACCTGTTATAAATGATAACTGGATATCAAAGGTAAAGGATAAAAAACACACAAACTACAGACCATTTCCTTCTTTACCGGTGGTGGATTTGTCACGTGGAGAATCAAGTTAGAAAGGTTAAGAGAGCCATGACAGTGTATGTATTGTTTGTCATTTCAGTGTTTTCCATTTATGATCAGGAAATGAAGGAAAACCTAAAATATTCAGTGCAATCCATGCAGCACATAATGCTCACTGCTCCTCATTTGGCTACAGCCCAACAAAAATAGCTGAGTTAATTAAATGAACAAAATGTGGTTTAGAAGGTAAATACATTTTTGGCTGATTTACCACTTTTGTTTAATATTTCCTAATAGTTCCTGCATGGAGTCTAGTTTAGTTGCTGAGTTAACAAACTCTTCTAATTGTGAGAATTATTTAAATAATGAGTAAGACCCAGTGTTTAAACAGAAGCATGGATGCTCCAAATTAATCAAAGTATGGGTTCAACAATACAAAGTAAAGCTTAATTTTAAGTCTTCTCTTTCATAGATCGGATCCCACCATAATTCTAAGCCAACTTGACCTTCAGTTAATTAAAGAACTGTTTCAATATGGTTTTTTTTATATACTTTTATTCCAGGCAGTTAGCACAGACCCTGTTCCAGTGAAATTGCATTATGACAAATCACATGATCAGGTGTGGGTGCTCAGCTGGGGAGATTTGGAAAAGACTTCACCAACTCTGCAGGTCAGTATATTGGAGTGACTTTTGTGAGAAACTTTGTAAAACAAATGGACACAAAGAGTTCACTGCCTTGGGACCCTGGCTTTATTAACAATTCACAATGAAGAAGAAATTGATGACATCTCTTATCCCTGAGATTTGATTCATATTCCAGACCCAAGTGGGAACCATGTTAACTGATCAATCAATAAAAGGCATTTATTCATCACATATTATGTGCAGAACACTGCTCTCAGTGCTTGGGAGAGTACGGTGCAACAAAAGTAGCAGATTTGTTCCTTGCCCATATTGCGCTTACACTGTAGAAGGGAAATAGTTACTTTAGTATTACTCCCTAGTACGGCATCAATAGTAAGCAAGATTCAAGCTTGTGGAGCTCTATGGGGGAAATTTCACTAAAAGTGATGTCTAATACCCTGAGCTACATGGGTTGGCATCAGTCAGAGTTTTAAATTGTAGGTAAAAATTATGCTTGAATGACATATGGGAAATATCCTATTTTCTGCCTTGATGTTGCTTCTAAACTTCCATTTCCCTTCCATTTCCACTGCCCAAGTTATAAAGAGTTGAATCTCGACATAGTTGGTGCTAGAGGCCACATTTCCTAACTGATGCCAACCATCTCTTTTTCTTTAGTCTTAACCCTGAATTAAAAACTGTGGTGGGAGTCTGGGGTTGAATTTTCTTTGTGGTAGAGTTCTGCTTTTGAATCTGTTACCTTCCTTCAAGTTATATAATAATAATAATAATGATAGTATTTGTTAAGTGCTTATTATGTGCCCCGCACTGTACTAAGCAATGGGATGATACAAGCAAATGGGATTGGACACAGCCCTTATTACATGTGGTCTCACAGTCTCAATCCCCCTTTTCCAGATGAAGGAAGGGAGGCACAGAGAAGTAAAGTGGCTTGCCCAAAGCCGCACAGCAGACAAGTGGCAGAGAAGGGATTAGAACCCATGACTTTCTGACTCCTGGACTCATGCTCTAGCCACTATACCATGCTGCTTCTCATCTTTTGAAGATTCACTTGGAAGTATTAGGGTGCAAGTGGTTTTGCTTGATCTTGGTTAATTTATTGTTGCACTAGTCCGTTATCAAAATCCCTCACAGAAAGACAATTTATCTTTCACTAGAAGCTATATGGTTTCATAATGATGGGGCAGAGCTGAGACTGCCAATGTCTGCTTCGACTTGGGCAAATATTTAAATGAAGAAAGGGAAGTTTAGGGTTTTCATTTTAGTTTCCCTGGTTTCCTCCTTGTCATCCATTTTGGACAGCAAGGGGCTGTGTGAGGATTCTTTGAGGAAGTCATCTATGCCCAAGGTCTTCTTGAATGGTGAATTTATTTTGGATTTTTGAAATGTACACTTGAGGACATCCCTAAAGTGTTTTCTCCCCGTTCCCACCCCTCCACCACCTTAGATGTCGCCCTTGTTTTAAATGCTACATGCTTTGGGAACCTGGCATACAACGATCCAATTTTGTGCCCCTAAAAGCGTCCTCATCGAATTCATTTCTTGAAATGTAAAATACACAGCTGCCAAATTTTTTAAATGATGCATTTCTATTTGGACTGTTTTAAATGTTTATTCAAACAGTCTTTTCACAAGCAGTTTGTTTTATTTAGGAAAAAGTGAAACTAAGCTCTAAACTGAAAATCGCATTATTTGGTTTAAGCTGAGGGGTTGTTTGAGTGGTAGGTAATGATGCTCTTTACTCTTTAGGTAATAACCCTGGCCAGCGGCAGTGTTTCACACCACACCATCCATACCCAACCAGTGGGAAAGCAGTTTGATCGAGTGGATGACTTTTACATTCCTACTACAACTCTCATCATCACCCACATAAGGTAAGGACCATGATGAGTTATACCTTCTGATTTATTTCTACTTTTCATATGAAGTTACACAGTAGTATTTCTAGTTCAGAAAACAAAGCCATGATTATTTCTCCAGTGGTCAATCCACAGACCTGTTGAAATGGTAATTTTGCAATAGTGGTATTGAATTTATTGCCATGTTAAGAGCTGGGGCTTTTGTATTATTCCATAAAGAGGAAAAATGGATTTTCCTTACTAACACATGCAAAAATATTTCTCTAAGAAGAAATGGTACGAAAGAGGAAGCATTAACAAAGCCCTGGCCATTTCTGAGACAAGAAATCACCACTAACCACCCATGAAAATAGTGTCACTGTTCAAAAAAAACAACTCTATATCATTAATCTACTATATTAATATAGGATGTGAGTTGGCTAGCAAAAACTTCCAACCCATGCACCAGATATTTCTGATTAAATCAACAGCTGCCTTGCTCCAACAAAGAGCAATAGAATCAATCTATCAGTGACATTTATTGAATCCTTTATTTTGCACAGAGCACTGTACTAAGCACTTGGGAGAATAGTTGGGGGAGGCAGTAAAATAAATTGCAGGTAACGGAATCTACTGAGTGTAAGGATAAGTACAAAAGGGCCATATGGGTTGGGGTGAAGTGGTTAGGGGTGGGACTAAGTGCAAAGGTGAAACAGAAGAGGGAAAATAGTGAAAGAGGATGAGAGCTAAATCAAGGAAGGCTTCCTGAAGGAGAAATCAATCAATGATATTTGAGTGCTTAATGTGTGCAAAGCACTTTGCTAAGAGTTTGACGGAGTACAGAACAATGGAGTTGGTAGAAATGAGCCCTGCCCCCTGATTTCAGTAAGACTCTGGCTAAGGACGGTATAAGATTATGTCTGCGAAACCTTTAGGGGAAAACTAGCAAGGAGTTTGGGGAGAAAGACCTTAAGATGAATAGGATGAGACCTGAAGTAGAGGGAAGGAGCTAAGTGAAAGTTAGCTCCCTCATAAGCCTTCCTATCTCTTCTCTGTTAAATTTTTGATCTGGATTTCACAGGTTGTTTTGCTTCTCATCTGCCCAAAAGCTACCTCAGCTCTTCCTCTTGGCTTCACTTTCCAACTGTCACCAATCCATCATTTGACAGAGCTTTGTAAGCAGGTTGATCATTTCTTTGCTTAGCAAATCACTTATGCCCATTGTTTCATTAATTCAAAATGGCCCAAAGCCTAAGTTGTACATTGAAGTCACATTATCCACCCTACCCATTTCAGTATCTAGGAGTAGGTAGGAAATTTAAACTGACCAGGACTTTAGTAGTCATTCTTTCTTCAGTTACGGGCTCTTAACCTCTCACTCAGTTTTAACAGTTCGTAATTCAACAAGGGTTTGAAGATATCAGGCAAAGCACCATCAATAAACTAAATCAAACTCTTCAAACACTTTTTTACTCCTAAAAGTGTGAGGTAGAATTTTGGCAGACTTTATTGAACAGCACCAGGTGAGGTTTTATTATATATATATATATATGAATATATCTCTATATTCTCATACAACCTGAGAGTTCCAAAGTGACAGAATTATTTTAATTATTTTAATTGCCCACGTGGGACAACCTGATTACCTTGTATCCCCTCCCAGCACTTAGAACAGTGCTTGGCACATAGCACTTAACAAATACTATCATTATTATTACTATCATGCCAGGCATTTGAGAAATAAAGAATAATGAAGTGACATGTTCTATGTCTACAAAGAACTTACATTTTAATGAGGGAGATAAAAATATTTTTATTCAAAATAAACACAGTGAGTAGGCACAAGAGTACTCAGGAAGGTGTAAAGGAATGTAGAAAAAAAGTGTAACATGGAATTATTGTCCCCATCTTAAAGAAAAACCTTCTAAAATCATATCTTCTCCAGAAAGCTTTCCCTAAATAAGCTCTCATATCCCCATCCTACTTCTCTTCCCTTCTGTGTTTCCTGTGCACTTAGTTATGTATCCGGTAGTCACTCTGATACTCACTCAACCCTATCCACAGCACTTATGTAAATGCATTAATGCGCTCCAATTTCTCTATCTATAATTTGCTTTAATATGTCTCTCCACCACTAGATTGGTAAACTCCTTGAAGGCAGGAATCATGTCCACCTATTGTTTTCTCCCAAGCACTTGATTCAGTGTTTTACACACTATAGGTAATCAATAAATGCCATTAATTGGTCATCATAAATCTCCCATGACATCATCAATCAATCAATCAGATTTATTGAGTTCTTACTTTCTTTAGATCACTGTACTAAACTCTTGGTACAATATGCCAATATAACAGAGCTGAGGAATACATTTCCTACCCAAAATGAGCTTATAGTCTAGATGGGGAGAAAGACATTAGTATAAATAGTGAAGGAGGGGTGAATAAAGGGAGAAAATCAGGGTGATGCAGAGGAAGTGGGGGAAGAGCAAATGAGGGCTTAGGCAGGGAAGGCCTCTTGGAGCAGTTGCGTCTTCAATAAGACTTTGAAAGTGGGGAGAGTAATTGGCGAATATGAAGTGGAAGCGTGTTCCAGGCCAGAGGCAAGATGTCGGTGAGAGGTTGGCATAAGCCCAGTGTGGGCAGGGATTGTTTCTCTCTATTGCTGAATTGTACTTTCTAAGCACTTTGTACGGTGCTCTGCATGCCGTAAGTGCTCAAAAAATACAATTGAATGAAATAGAGGAGGCTGAGGCAGAGTAAGAAGGTTGGCATTAGAGGAGTGAAGTGAGGTGAGGTAGGAAGGGACAAGGTAATAAAATGCTTTATTAGCTGACTGTGAAGAGCTTCTCTTTGTTGCCAAGGTGGATCGACATCTTTAATGTATTTTTTGAAAGGAAAGTGATGGAAAACTCTGTTTAAGAATCTTGTTAATTCATAATATAAAAAGGAGTTTTAACCACCATTTAAATAATTTAGTTTTTTAAAATTTTATAAAGAAACCAGTTAACTTATTGCCAATGAACAAAAAATGATGAACTGCATCTAGTCGGAAGAGGTTTGAAATGTGTATAATGGCTAATTTCAGCAATTCTACTTGCTGTGAATCCCTAGGGGAATGGTGATGAGTAAGAGATGTTTGTGGCTTGGGAAGTATTGCATACCTGCTTGGAAGGCTGTAGAAAAGTATGACCCGAGACACATGGAAGAATTGGTAGTGGCATTTTTCAAAATCCCATTCATTTCTTTGACTCTCTTTGTATATACTGATTCTGGGAATGCAGGAAAGCACTGGGAATACTTCAAGTGATTCTGCTGACAGAAAATTACAAAACAGCACAAGGTTTTATAGAAAAATCAATACTTGAGGCCCTAAGGAGCTACCATTTATTGTAACCACAGCACAGATGCTTAAGTTACTCCCCTATCCCATTAGACATTTCCATGATATCTGACTGATGGATATCCTAGCTACTATTTGCATGACATATTGGCTCACTGCTTTCTGTACTTATCCAGACCCAATAGCTTAAACCCTAAGAAGAAACATCTCAGCAATTGTGGTGTGGCTATACTTGTATGAAAGGTCCAGCTGATTAAGCCTTGTCAGAATGAATGAACTTGTTTTGCTACTGATCGCCCTAAATCTCAGGAATATGGTGCACTCTCCCATTAGAGACAGAGGATGAGGTTTGTGAGGCAAAGTATCCTCTCCTCTTTGGAAAGACTCATCATTTCAGGCTCATAGATTTTGTAAAAAATTATGTATATAATTGATGGGCACTGCCCCATGCAAACTTTCAGATTTACGTTTTCCAAATCCTTTAAACTAACAGGTATTCAAGCAGACTATTTTTGCACTTTGTTAAAGAAAATCACATAACATATTCTCTTTTTGCTCAAACCAATAGCTTACCCTAGATGGATATAATATTGTAGGACTTATTTTAATAATCAGTAATTCCGAAGACTTTTTTGGTTAATGGAGCTTCTTTTTTTTAGTGCTCTAATGATGCGCAAAGATTTCTTGTTACAAAATGGTATTTAATTACAAAGTTCTTCACTATCAGATGGGAAACTCATTAATATTGAAAGCAACTGTTACAAGAGTAGAGATAGAAAGAAAAAGAGAGAAAATATTTTCAATCGTATTTGATAATGTTAAATTCCACAAGTTTAAAGCAGTTTGCTTATTATTGATAATCACACTATGGTGTTCACGTAGATTTAAATCAGGGTCCTTAAAGAAAACAAGATAAGCACTACCCTTATTTTCTGTTGTTTAGATAAAGGGTGTTTTTTTGGTTACGTCAGGTGCCATACTTATTGGCTTCATCCTTAAATGAATACCTAAGGAATCACCAGTCTTTAAAAATATTTAGCTATGGAAAACCAGTGTGTTAAATCACTGAGATACCATCACTGAAAGTTATAACCAGTTTTATCTTCCTGAACTCCTTAAGGGCAGCTGTATGTGGGATAGACTGAATAGGGGAAAGACTGGAAGTTATAAGAAGTCTGTTAAAGTAATCCAGTCAAGATATAATGACACATATCAGGCTACTGTTCAGAAGAGGCACCGGCAGCTTTGTGCTTTACTTAAATACAAATGAATGATCAAAGTGACATGTCATTGTCAGTTTTAAATTTACTGAAACAGAAAAAAAATAAGTTTAATGGAAAATATATCCATTAACTTTAACATATCATCAGACAGTGATAAAAATGTGTAACCGCCCCAGTATATTAAGGACATTAGGCAACCAACATTAAATGGGCAGCTCATCATCATTTGAGTATTTAAACAAATTAGAACAATGTTGCAGGAAACAGAATAGTAAAAAAAAGCTGTAAGGAAAATAAAAATTGCCACTGTCTTCTGCTGCTTTGACACCATTTAGGCCTGGTTATGGCTAACTTTCGGAGACATTTTCTTTGTCATTGATCCTAATTGACTGTGTCGTTCTCCATAATATTGAAAGCTTCTGGGCCCTTGTTCCCTTTTCACCTAATAAAGGTAATTGTGGCATTGCCATTCGATTGTAAAAGCAACAAGGGTTAGTGGAAAGAGCACGGGCTTGGGAGTCAGAGGTCATGGGTTGTAATTCCGGTTATGCCACGTCTCTGCTGTGTGAACTTGGGCAAGCTATTTAACTTCTCTGTGCCTCAGTTACCTCATCTATAAAGTGGGGATTAAGACTATGAGCCCCACGTGGGACAACCTGATTACCTTGTATCTACCCCAACACTTAGATCAGTGCGTGGACATAGTGCTTAGCAAATACCATAATTATTGTTATTAAGCACTTTACTGTGTGCAGAGCACTGGACTTAGCACTTTGGAAAATACAATACAACAATAAAGAGTATCAATCCCTGCCCACAATGAGCTCACAGACTAGAGATGCTCACTACGTGCAAAGTACCGTGCTAAATGATAGGGTAAATCCAGAATAAGCAGATCAGATACACTCTCTGTCTCATACGGAGCACAGCCTGAGAGACAGGGAGAACAGGTATTTAATTTCCATTTTATGGATGAGTAAACTGAGGCACAGATAAGTCAAGTGACTTGCCTGAGGTCACACAAAGGCATATAGCAAAGCAGTGATGCAGGGATTAAAAACCAGGTCTCCTGACTCCAGGTCCATGCTCGTTCCTCCAGGCTTCCCCCCTAAAAAATAATAATAATAATATTAATAAAAACTTAATTGAAACACTTAATGGGGATTTCTAACTCAATTTCCAGGGAAATGGATGAGGGTTTAAACTAATTACACTTCAGACACCACCATTCCTTGGACATCCTGCATCCTTTAACCAAAGACACTGTGTTCATAACTGTGTTCTGAGAGACCGCAAGACTGGCTATCACTTGATTTTGGAAAGTGTTTTTTAATGGATGAGAAAACTTTTTTTTTGAGTAAATGATGCCTAGAAAAGAGTCTTTTTGTTCTTATCCTACAGGAATGGAAATCTAAACCTTTTCATAAGGACCCATAATGATTTCAATCTCTGAAACAAAGAGAATAGCATCAGCCAGCAGTTTGAGTTTAAATCCGATTATTAATATTCATGTCACTTCCTTCGCTTTTGCATTTTGAAAAGATGCACACTATAGATAAATAGTTCATCATCATTATCGTATGTCTTATGGAAATAGATGCTCGTTTACCTATTTACTGCATTTGTCAGTCGTTAGGTTAGAGGCTGTGCCCTGCTAACACAAAACTATATGAGGCATTTGTAATGCATTTTCATACTTCTACCATTCATCTAAATATAAATGGATCTAGGGTTCCCTTGGCTCTTAACATTTTAAAGAGATTAATACTTAGAGAAGAAGATGGATTTGTGGGTGGAGGCAAATTGTATGAATTTTTCTGAGACCTGTGAACTTCTGAGTATCAGTTAAAATAGATCCGAGAAATGCCAGGCTATGTTATTTAATCCAGAAAGCTACATATTCTTGACCAAAGTTTTAAGGAGTGATACATTCCTAGTAGATATGCCAGTGGCAAGCATATATTTAGGAGATCATTTTTCAGAAGAAAACAAACTTGTCCCTTGGGCAAATCTTCATTTTAACACCATTTTGATGCTGACCAGAGAAGCGCCTCCAGAGTCAAATGCTTTTGAAGCATGTCACTGTCTTCTTCAGGCAGCTCTTCCCAGCATTCTGGATAATTTGTCCTATTATGGGGGCCTCCACAATCCAGCTCTGGCCCCCTACCCCATGACCATCCCAGCACAGCAGTTTACAGACTCAAGACTCTCTGACATGGTGGATGTGGTGGAGGGGACAGAGTGAAGAGAACAGGGCACTGTGATGAGAGAGGAAGGCATATTCTGCATAATTAATTATGCATGACCTCAGTCCTTTTAAAAATAATGTGGGTATTTGTTAAGCGCTTGTTGTTTGCAGAGCACTGTTCTAAGAGCTGGGGGAGATCCAGGGCAATCGGGTTGTCCCACGTGAGGCTCACAGTCTTAATTCCCATTTTACAGATGAGGTAACTGAATCACAGAGAAGTTAAGTGACTTGCCCACAGTCACAGAGCTGACAAGTGGGCAGAGCCAGGATTTGAACCCATGGCCTATGGCTCCCAGGCCCGGGCTCTTTTCACTGAGCCAGGCTGCTTCTCATAATAATGTTGGTATTTGTTAAGCGCTTACTATGTGTGGAGCACTGTTCTAAGCACTGGGGGGATACAAGGTGATCAGGGTGTCCCACGTGGGGCTCCCAGTCTTCATCCCCATTTACAGATGAGGTCAGTGAGGCCCAGAGAAGTGAAGTGACTTGCCCAAAGTCACACAGCTGACAAGTGGCAGAGCCGGGATTAGAGCCCATGACTTCTGACTCCCAGAGGCAGCACTCCCTTGGTCTGTCCCATCCCCACCCTGCTTGGCTACTACAAAATGCAAATAGCTAGCTTTGGGGTCAGTGCAATAACAGTGGATTAGTAGATTGTCTTGCCTTATGTTGTCAAGTCATCTCTGACCCATAGCAGCACCTTGGATGCATCTCTCCCTGAATACCCCACCTCCCCCTGCAATCATTCTGGTAGTGTAACCACAGAATTTTCCTAGTAAAAATACAGAGGTAGTTTACCATTGCCTTCTTCTGTGAAATCAACTTGAATCTCCACCCTCGAGTCTCTCCCATGTTGCTGCTGCCCAGCACAGGTGAGTTTTGACTTGTAGCAAGTTGCCTTCCACTGGCTAACCACTCCCAAAGCTAGGAACAGAATGGGTATTTTTCTGCTTGACTCTCCCTCTGATAGCTGAAACTGTAGTGTACTCTCCAGGTATGTCCTTAGAGGAAGGATTAATGAGTAGATTACCAAACGGTAATCTTTATGTGAAGTTGAATACTTTATTAAAGAGGGAAAAGTTAAAGTTGTTAGATGGTTCCTCCTTATTAGGATGAATGTCAAGCAAGGTAACTGACATTGAAGCATCCTGTTGGCACTATGGCTAGAATAATAGTGGATTGGCTAGACTATTGTTCTGACCCGGTAGTCTAGTGATTTTTTACTGAGTGCAATGCACCATACTAAGCTCAATCAATCATATTTATTGAGCACTTACTATGCAGAACACTGTATTATGCTCTTCGGAGAGCAAAATATAACAGTGTGGAGAGTCACGTTCCCTGCCCACAACGAGTTTACTATCAAGAAGGGGAGATAGACCTTAATATAAAGTACGGAACTGTACATAAGTGCTGCACGTTGGTGAGAATATAGTTAATATCATGAGCTGTTCATAACAGTAAACTACGTTAAAATTCCCCTTGGGGACAGCTGTAAAGATGATAATAATTCTCTGTAATTATTTAGCATCTTTATCCAAGCAGTTTACAAGTAAGTTACAAACATATGGGCAAACAGTCGGTGAGGTGTTGTGGAAAGATCACCTGTGCTGGGCAGCAGCAGCATGGGAGAGAATCGAAGGTGAAGACTCGAGTTTACTTCACGGAAGAAGGCAATGGTAAACCACTTCTGTATTTTTACCAAGAAATCTCTATGGTTACACTACCAGAATGATTGCAGGTGGAAGTGGGGCATTCAGGGAGACACGTGTCCAAGGTGTCGTTACGGGCCGGAGATGACTTGACAGCATAAAGCAAGACAATCTATTAATCCACTGTTATTGCACTGACCCAAAAGCTAGAGACTCAAGTTTACTGCATGGAAGAAGGCAATGGTAAACCACTTCTGTATTTTTACCAAGATTTTACTGGAAAGGCCATTTCCAGTAGCTTCAAAATAAAAATTAAAAATATTTATTTATAAAAATATATATTAGTATATGTATTTATATAAATATATAATAGTAAGTTAGGCACTACTACAACCCAAGTACTTCGTTAAGTGCTGGGGTGGATACAGGATTATCAAATTCAACATAATCCCTTTCCCTCACTAGGCTCACAGTTTAAGTAGAAGGAAGAATAACTATTGAATCCCCTTTTTACAGATGAGTAAAATGAGGCCCAGAGAAGGCAAGTGACTTGTCCAAGGTCACAAAGCTGGGGAAGAACTGAAGTCCTCTGAATCCCAGGCCTGGTCTCTTTCTACTAGACCACACTGTTTCTCTGTTGTTCGCTCATTTGCCTGAATTTGAAAGAGGCAAACTTTACTGTTTCACCAACCTAATATTAGAAGAAATTGTGCTGATTATCATTTTTGGGACATCGATCCACTGACCCTAACTTCCAGCCTATTCTAGAAAGCCTGACTTTTCACCTCCAGAAAGAATCATTTGCTGGATGACTCAAAGATCACAAAAGTGACAGGAGCAGCTAAATGTCTGAGGAAACCTAGCAGTACTGAAGATTTAGAGAAAAGAAATGGAAGTTACAAGGAAAGATATAATAATAATAATGATAATCACAATAATAGTGTTTATTTAGCACTTGCTATATACAAAACACTGTGTTAAGTACTTGGGCAAATCCCTTCACTTCTCTGTGCCTCAATTACCTCATCTGTAAAATGGGGGTTAGTGGTGTGAGGCCCACATGGAAGGTGTAATACTCCCAATCTGATTAGCTTGTATCTATCTACCCCAGTGCTTAGTACAGTGCACATAATAAGCATTTAATAAATACCATTAATAAAAAAATAAAGCAGTGGATAAATACAAGGTATTCAGTCAATCAATAGTATTTATTGAATGCTTACAGTGCACAGCACTGTACTAAGTACTTGGGAGTGTTCCAACTGGGCACAGTTTTCTCTCCCATACAGCACTAACAATTTAAGAGAGTGAAAGAAGTAGTGTTTTATACCTGCTTTACAAATGAAGAAATTGAAGCCCAGAGAGATTGTCTTGCCTAAGGTTACATAGCCAGCAAATGATAGATCTGGGAGAATAGAAGGAATGCAGAGAACCTAAGGAAACAAGGTGGCAAGTTTGGAGTGAGAGGTGGAGGGGTGATCAGAAAACCTGCAAACATCCACAAGAATAAAGGGTGACTGGGCTAGACAGGAGAGGTGGGTTGAATTCCCTGATGAATTTCTAAAAGCTAACATAGACGCCTCAGTCAGTTTGAGAGTAAATTATTTCTGTAAAAGCAGGGCCAATGAGAAAAAAAATGTACCAGGAAATAATTCCATGGGATACACACCATTAGCACTTCTGTTATCTTTAAATTTTAGTAGAAAGGAACTCTTTGTGAGCAGGTAATGTATCTACCAACTCTGTTATATTGTATTTCTCCCAAGCACTTAGAATAAACACCCAACAAATAGGCTTGATTGATTGATCGATTGATTTTGTTTAATGCAGGGATGGATGGGCAACTGTCAGAGAGGGTTTTTTTTTCATTTTTTTCATGTCTACATCCTTATCTGTCTACCCTTATAGTCATAAACTTAGTATCCTTATCACCATCCTTATCACCATACACCTGGATTACTAACACCACCTCCTTACTAATGTCTTTGTCTCTGTGGCCTTTAATGTTCCCCGTATTTCATTCATTCATTCATTCATTCATTCATTCATTCATTCAATAGTATTTACTGAGTGCTTACTATGTGCAGAGCACTGTACTAAGTGCTTGGAATGTACAAATCGGTAACAGAGACAGTCCCTGCCCTTTGACGGGTTTACAGTCTAATTGGGGGAGACATACAAGAACAATAGCAATAAATAGAATCAAGGGGATGAACATCTGATTAAAACAATAGCAAATAAATAGAATCAAGGTAATGTACATTTCATTAACAAAATAAATAAAGTAATGAAAATATATACAGTTGAGTGGACGAGTACAGTCCTGAGGGGATGGGAAGGAACGGGGGAGGAGCAGAGGGAAATGGGGGGAAAGAGAGTTTAGCTGTGGAGAGGTGGGGGGTGGGTAGAGGTAGCAGAGGGAAAAGGGGAGCTCAGTCTGGGAAGGCCTCTTGGAGGAGGTGAGTTTTAAGTAGGGTTTTGAAGAGGGGAAGAGAATTAGTTTGGCAGAGGTGAAGAGGGAGGCCATTCCAGGACTGCGGGAGGACGTGGCCCAGGGGTCGACGGCGGGATAGGCGAGAACAGGGGACGGTGAGGAGGTGGGTGGCAGAGGAGTGGAGTGTGTGAGGTGGGCAGTGGAAAGAGGGAAGGGAGGAGAAGTAGGAGGGGGCAAGGTGATGGAGAGCCTTGAAGCCTAGAGTGAGAAGTTTTTGTTTTGTGCGGAGGTTGATAGGCAACCACTGGAGGTTTTTAAGAAGGGGAGTGACAGCCCCAGAGCGTTTCTGCAGGAAGATGAGCCGGGCAGCGGAGTGAAGAATAGACTGGAGCGGGGAGAGAGAGGAGGAAGGGAGATCAGAGAGCAGGCTGACACAGTAATCTACCCGGGATATTACGAGAGCCCGTAACAGTAAGATAGCCGTTTGGGTGGAGAGGAAAGGGTGGATCTTGGCTATACTAAAAAGGTGAAACCGGCAGGTTTTGGTTACGGATCGGATGTGTGTGGTGAACGAGAGAGCCGAGTCAAAGGTGACACTGCGGTTGAGGCCTGAGAGACGGGAAGGATGGTCGTACCATCCACAGTGATAGGGAAGTCAGGGAGAGGACCGGGCTTGGGAGGGAAGATGAGGAGCTCAGTTTTGGTCATGTTGAGTTTTAGGTGGCGGGCAGACATCCAGGTAGAGACGTCTTGGAGGCAGGAGGAGATATGAGCCTGAAGGGAGGTGGAGAGGACAGGGGCAGAGATGTAGATCCGTGTGTATGTCATCTGCATAGAGATGATAGTCGAAGCAATGAGAGCGAATGAGTGCACCGAGGGAGGGAGTGTAGATGGAGAACAGAAGAGGGCCAAGAACTGACCCTTGAGGAACCCCAACAGTTGGAGGATGGGAAGGGGAGGAGGAGCCCTCGAAGGAAACCGAGAATGACCGGCCAGAGAGATAAGAGGAGAACCAGGAGAAGACAGAGTCCGTGAAGCCAAGGTGAGATAAGGTGTGGAGGAGAAGGGGATGGTCGACAGTGTCAAAGGCAGCTGAGAGGTCTAGGAGGATTAGAATAGAGTAGGAGCCATTGGATTTGGCAGGAAATATTTGCTCTTCAAATCAAATTCTTTGTTTATATTTTTATTTCTTCATCACCTATACCATTTGATTTTGAACTCTTCAATGACCGTATCATGATTTATTGTTTTTAATTCTTTACAATGGCTTGTAACATGTTCCTCATAATGTTCAAAAAAAGTCCAACTATTTTTGATGAAAACATGTCTTCCTAATAGAAGGATTTGTTTTCTCCTGGCAGCTGGTGTGAGCAGCTTTTCATTGTTTACTTACCTCTTTTAATATCTATTTTTGTAGTGGATATTGCAAAGGGTTAAAAATACCCATTACATACAACCAAATGAACCCATGATCCTAACTATATATTGATGGAAGAAATGTGCATTTCACTCAGTGACCAGTTTTCTATCCAAAAAGATTGTTACTAGTAAAAATACTGACCCTAAATTTCTCCTTACATCCATTACTGATAATAACAACGGAGTGTGATAGTGTCTAAAAATGATGGTTTTTGTAACACTCAAGAAACTTGGTTTGTAAAAGTCTAAAGAGCCTGAGGAATGATTATTTCAGTTCCACGGTTCATAAATTTAACTGAATAAATGATCATTACAACAAATTCAACTGTATAACTGCACTAGTATATAGAGTTTCAAAAGTCAAATTAAATAAGTGAATCCAGTATAATGGATTTTCTCCTACACTATAGGTGCTTGAATCTTTACGAAAGTGTTCAGCTTCATATCTAGATTACATTTGGAAAAAGTAGGTTCCATTCACTGATAGATGGTTTACAATTTAGGATAATTATTATTTCTTTCAGGTATTATCTGGAACAAAAATAATAGGTACTGTTCTTCTCAGTTTCTTACTCCCTGTGTTAAAAAACAGTAATGGCCTGAAGCAGTTAATAAGCCTTCCTTCTAAGGCAAGAATCAGTTCTGGAAAGATTAGAGCAAAATAATTACTTTGTTTTAACATCATTCATTTTGTTCTTTAATTTACCTGAAAGCTTCTTTAAATGTTTTGCCCCAAAGTGATGGAAATGCAGCCTTGCACGTAGATGCGGTCAGTAAATCAACCAATCAATGGCATTTATTTAGCACTGGTATGTAGAGCATAGTAGGAAGATTATAGTACAATAGAGTTGGTAAACATGATCCGTGCCCAAAAGGAGCTTACAGGCCAAAGGTGGAGAAAGGTATTTATAGATAAGGCCATGGCATAAATAAATTTATGGTGGGAGGAGAATGTGCCTGTTTATTGTTGTATTATACTCTCCTAAGTGCTCAGTACAGTGCTCTGCACATAGTAAGCACTCAGTAAATATGATTGAATGAATGAAAAAGGATATGTACATAAATCCTATGGGGATGAGGTTAGGGTAGATATCAAATACAAGTATACAAAGCCAAGTGCATAGATGATAAGGAAGGGAAAGAATAGGGGGAGGAAAAGGAGAGAGACAGGGCTGGAGGGTTAAATCTGGGGAAATCATCAATGTAGAGATAGTAGTTAAAGCTGTGGAAGTGAATCAGTTCTCTAAGGTAGTCAGTGTAGCTGGAGAATAAAAGGGGACCCAGAACTGAGCCTGGAGGGACCCCCACAATTAATGATTGGGAGGCAGAGGATCAGTCTGTGAAAGTATCAGAGAAAGAACAGCCAGAAAAATAGGAGGAGAAACTGGAGAGGACAGTGTCAGTGAAGCCTAGGTAAGATAATGTTTCCAGGAGAAGTGGTACACAGCATAAAAGGCATCAGGAAGGGTAGAGTATTGGCCATTAGATTTGGCGAGACAGAGGACCTTAGAGGGGGCCATTTCTACCTCGTGAAGGGGGTGGAAGCCAAATTGCAGGGACCCAAGTAGAGAATTAGAAGAGAGGAAGTGGAGGCAGCTGATGTAGACAATTCACTCAAGGAGTTTGTAGAGAAATGTTAGGAGGTTAAGATGGTGGTGGGACCATTAACATTTCATCATCTCTCAGACTTTGGTCTGACCTTACCACATTAAGCTTCTCTGGTATTGAGCTCCTTTTGGGCAGGAAACATGCCTTCCATCTTTGTTACATTGTATTCTCCAAAGTGTTTAGTACAGTGGTCTGCACACAGTGAGCAGTCAATATAAATATGATTTATTGTTTGATTAATGATCCTGACTTCAATTCTACCTGTCATCAGAGGTAAATTGTTAGAGCTCTGTGCTCTGAGAAACACACCCCCATATTGGCTTAGGTGAGGACCTCTGAACTTCAGCACAGCGCTATCACTTTGACTGCCACTAGGGAAAACTTGAAAGTTGATTTAAAAACTGGTAAAATCTTCAGTAAAACAACAGCTCCATGAGGAATTTATCATCGGTCCACATTTCTTTCAACACGATGTCAAACCTGACTTTTTGGGTTGATATTGCACATATTATAAAACAAATTAAACTAAAAGACATCTGGATCCCTGTAAGTTTTGCGTGCCTATTAATTTCTAAAATCATACCATGTTCCTTTCTATGAAAATTAACCACTGACCAGGAAGAATCGCCAACACATTTAACTTGTCAAGCTACATCCATTATTAAACATGGCTGTTAAATGGTGTTAAGATACTGAATCGGGAGTGATAAGCATAATGAAATAACTGTTTCAATATACAATCCTTTAAGCCAGAAGACATCTTCATTGAACAAATGTCTCCTGGGCATTTTCAGAAGTGCATGACAGGTCTAAATCTAGAGCAAGCAATCTAGAAGATTTGTAATGAAGGCTGCCAGATACTAAAATTGATTCTCCTTACTTCGGAAAGAAAAGTGCTGATTTGCTCAAGCCTCTCGTTATACGTGGGTTCTTGAGACCAGTCCAGTCCCAGATGAATAAGGGGAGGTCTGGCAACTAGGTAAATGCAATCTGAAACTTTCAGGCCGGCCCTGCGGTTTATATCTAAGCTGAACCTGTAGGATCAAGTCTGGATCAGAACTACACTAGGGAGACTGATCCAGATTGGGGACAACCTTCTACAATGACCCCAGAAAATAGTTCAAGTTCTGGAACGGGGTACAAGTGTGGATCTGTTCCAAGGCAGGACCAGAGAAGCTTGGGCCACCAGAGTCAGGATCCCAGAAGGGAGTCCCCAGACCACTGAAGCCCACCTCAAACCACTTAAATCCATTTCTCAGATGCTGTGATAAAATTGAACTAGTCTCCTGGGTGGTTTCCAGATAAGCTGCCATCACTTTTTATGTTTTATTGGCATTAATTCAGACTCTAAATGGTACAAGTATTGACAGCAACTGGTCCAGAATTCAAACATGAAATCCCTTTTGGTCAATACTGATGAATGGCAATTCAATTTTTTAAACAAATAATACTAATAAAAAAATTAAGCTTGCTTGCTTTTCTACTTGCACCTTAGTAAGTTTTATTTTTTTTTAATCTCAATAAGTATTGCACTTTCCAAGCACTTAGTACAGTTCTCTGTGCACAGTAAATGCTCAGTAAATATGATCAAATGAATCAAGTAAGATTCAGTGAATTTCCTGGGTTATAGTTCAATGTGTGGTATATGCGATTGCAACAATGCTCTGCTTCAGTATGTCCCTATTCCAGTATCCACAGTAAATAAAAAGTATTTTCTGTTCTTGTTTAAAAGTCTATTAAAATCAATCTTACTTGCCTGGCAAAAAGTGTGAGCTATCACCAGCTTTGAGCACCTTATGTCTTGACAGGGAACATATGCCTTGCTTTCAATACCATGAAATGTAACCCTAATGCCGTCATGAATTAGTAAAGATCTCTATAACTCAGTGATTCTCAACCAGGGTATTGTAATCTGTTGCCAGGAGAGTTCTGAAGATGTCTAGAATAAGAATATTTTCAAAGGAAATGAAAAAATATAACTCAAATAGATAAAAATTTGAAAATTACAAAGATAGGAAATGAAAAGCATAGAACAGGAAAATAGAGGTTATGGGATTTAGAAAAATATTTAGGCAAAAGGAGCTAAAAAGTTATGAAAAGCAGGCATTTTACAGATAAACCTGACCTTATCATACCATGAGCCTTTGAGGATTACTCTATTACCATCTGATCTGGACCAGCCTCTAAAACACAATATTACATTTCCTCTTTATTTCTCACATTAAGAAAACTCAGTTTAAGAAAAGCTCATTTATTCTGAGAATCTCCTATATATTTCCATGTTGGAACTTTGGAGCAGCATGGTGTAGTGGCTAGAGCACAGGTATGGAAGTGAGAACTTCATAATTGCCCCTCCACCACTTATCTGCTGTGTGACCATGGACAAGTCATTTCACTTCTGTCTGCCTCAGTTACTTCATCTGTAAAATGGAAATTGAGACTGAGCACCCAACATGGGTCGGGGATTGTGTCCAACCTGATTTGCTTGTATCCACCCCAGAGCTTAGTACAGTGCTTGACATATAGTAAGTGTTTAACAAATACCACAATTATCAATTATTATTATATTAATGTAGTCAATCACAGTCATTTGATGATTTTTGTGAGTTTTTAGGCATTTCAATCTGAGTAAAAAAAGCTCATTTGACACAATGCCAGTGGCGTATGGAATGTCCCTAGCTCAACTATCTGGGAAATGTCTAATCAACCAATCATTCAGTGGTATGTATTGAGCACTGTGATGAGCATCACCTGGGGATCGTTCCCCCACAATATCAGGCGCTCAGCCTATGAGCCCTCAACCAGGGATTTGATTCCCTTTTAAATTTGGGCACTCAAATGACATGTTCCAAAAGTAAAATCAAACACCACTGTTACAGAGGAAAGCTTTATTTTACTAAAAATGGGGTTAGGCCCATATAACAATAATAATAATAATAATGTTGGTATTTGTTAAGCACTTACTATGTGCACAGCACTGTTATAAGCACTGGGGTAGATACAGGCTAATCAGGTTGTCCCACATGAGGCTCACAGTTAATCCCCATTTTACAGATGAGGTAACTGAGTCACAGAGAAATTAAGTGACTTGCCCACAGTCAGAGAGTTGACAAGTGGCAGAGCTGGGCTTCAAACCCATGACCTCTGACTCCCAAGCCTGGGCTCTTTCCACTGACCCATGCTGCTTCTCTAATATGCACGCACACACACACAAACACACACATACAGAGCACAACACTTATAGTTACCATTCCAACTGGTTTTCCCCAAGTCTTGGTGAAGATGATCCCACTTTGGAGGAGTTTTGAGGAGTCAGAGTGCCCACAGCTTGTCGTCCTCCTGGTTCAAGTCTTAGGTGCTGGGCCACAGCAGCCATAGGTGTCTCAATGCATGGCTTAGGTGGTTCCACACCAGGCAAAGAAGGCCAGTTCTTTCCCTTTTTTATCCCTTGTTCTGGGGGGGAGGTTGTAGAGAGGGACTGCTCAGGATTGCTAGCTATCTTCCGGTCGTTATTGGGAAAGCCAGAGAGGAAGGTGACCCCTCTGCCCTGACTTATTCCCCTAAGGATACAGCCCCATCCAGCAGTCTTTTTCCTGCCCAGCAGAGCAATTTAGCCTCTCCTTAAACCCTCTGAAAAACAATTTGATTCCTCTCCAACAATTCAGATCCTCAAAACTCCTCAGAAGGATATCAGTTTTTCCTCTAAAACATCCTTTGGCCTTGTGGCTCCCGGGGTCAAATAATACAAGATGGAGTTACTCTCGCTCACTACAAGCACTTACTATGTGCAGAGCACTGTACTAAACTCTTTGGAAAGTACAGTGAAACAGAGTTGATAGACACAGTCCCTGCCCACAAGAAGCTTGCCATCTAAACTCAGAGACAGACATTGACGTTGATTATAGATGAGGGAAATAGTGGAGTATAAGAATATTTATATAAGAATTGTGGGACTGGGGTGAGTATCATAAAGCTTAAAAAGTAAGTTCATAGTCAGTGCAGAGGGGAAGACAGATACTGGGAATAAATGGCTTAGTCTGGAAATGCCTCTAGGAGATGTGATTTTATGAGGGTTTTGAAAATGGGGAGAGTGGTGAATTTTTAGATAGAAAGGGAGAAGTGTTCCAGGTCAAAGGAAGAATGTGGGTACGGGGCCAGTGTCAGTATAGACTGCCACTGCCAATGAAAGAGGTTTTGGTAGGATTGTGTATAAATGAGAAGGGGTTTAATGAAGGTTCATTTCAGGGAAGCAGCATGGCCTTGTGGGTAGATTATGGGCCTGGGAGTCAGTAGGACCTGGGTTCTAATGCTGGCTTTACCACTTGTCCACTATGTGACCTTAGGCAAGTCACTTCACTTCTCTGTGCCTCAGTTCCCTCATCTGTAAACTGGAGATTAAGACTGTGAGCCCCCATGTGGAACAGGGACTGTGCCCAACCCAAGTACCTTGTATCTACCCCAGCAGTTAGTATGATGCACATAATAAGCAGTTACCAAACACCATTGTTATTATTATTATTATTATAATTTGGAGGGATCTGAAATATTCCTTCACTGTACTCCTTTCTGAAGAATCTGATATAGCTTCATCATATTTAAAATGTGAGTGACAGCCTTCAATGCTAGCTGAAGCCAGGTCTCCAAGGAGGTATTTTTAGTATCAGACTATTCCATCTGGGTAGCTACAATCCCATAGTCCTTTGGGTCACACACCACTGTAGTATGAGCATGATTTTTAGCTGCAGCTGTTAATAAGGTTACCCCACCAATATCAATTTGTTCAACTGCTTCAGCTATGGTTAGAGTAGGATGTTACAGTCTTCACAAAAGGATAGAGATTACAAATAACAACCCTTATAAATTGAGGTACAAAAAATAGATTGGTGTCAGAAGAGTGAAGTTTGTGAGTTGAGTTGCAGCAGGTCAATGAGGTAGGAGGAAGAGAGTTTACTGAGTACCTCACACCTGATGGAAAGGAGTTATTGTTCAACGTAGAGGTAAATGGACAGCTACTGGAAGTTTGTGATAAGTGGGGAGATATGGACTGACATTTTTTATAAAAACAATCTGGGCAGCTGAGTGAAGTATGGCGAGTCAGGATGCATGGAGGTTAATGAGGGGACTGATGCAGTACTCAAGGAGAGATAGGGTAAGTGCTTGGATCAGCATGATAACAGTTTGAATGGAGAGGTAGAACCGACAAGATTTGGTGACAAATTGAATATGAGGATTGAATATATGTGAGTCTAAGATAATGCCAAGTTTACAGGCTTGTGAAATAAAGAGGATCGTGATGCTGTCTACAGCGACAGGAAAATCAGGGGGAGCATGGGGTTTGGGTGGGAAGATAAGTTCTGTTATGGACATCTTAAATTTAAAGTGGTGGTAGGAAATACAAGTAGAGGTTTCTTGAAGAGAGGATAATATGTGAGATTGCAGAGAAGGGGAAAGGTCAGGGCGGGAGAGATAGTTTTGGAAATTAATGATGTAGAGATAGAAGGTAAAGCCTTAGGAGTGAATGTGTTCTCCAAGGGAATGGGTGTAAATGAAGAATAGAAGAAAAGTCAAAACTGAACCTTGAAGGATCTCCACAGCTAGAGGGTGAAAGACAGAGGAGGAGCCTGTGAAAGAGACTAAAAAGAAACAGCCAGAGAGATAAGAGTACCAAGAAAGGACAGTATCAATGAAGCCAAGGTTAGATAATGTTTCCAGGGGAAGGGTGCGGTCAAAGGCAGCTGAGAGGATTTGGCAAGAAAGAGGTGATTGGTGACCTTAGAGAGGGCATTTTCTGTAGATCGAAGGGACAGAAGCCAGATTTCAAGGCATTAAGGAAAGAGTTGAGGGGAGGAAGTGGAAACAGCAAATTTAGACAACTTGCTAAAATAGTTTGGAAAGGAATAGTAGGAGGAAAATGTGGTGTTAATTGGAGGGTACCATGGACTACAGGGAAGGATTTTTTTAGGATTGTTGATATATGGTCATGCTTGCAAACAGGGATGAAGGAAACTGTGGAAAGTGAGTGGTCGCAGATGACTGTCAGACGGGGAAAAAGGGTTTGGGCAACTAATTTGATAAAATAAGAAGGGATGAGTCAAGGGGTTAGAATTTGAGAGGAGGTGGGAAATCTATACTTGAGATACTGCTGGGAAGGATGGGAGAATTGGGAAGGAACTGGAGGAGGAAGAGACTGAAAAGGAGCAGGAGGATTTTAGGGATACCATGCCTAATTATTTCAATTTTACCCTCCAAGTACATCACTATGTTATTAGGGGCAAGAAATGAGGAGGCTATGGGGGGGACAGTGGGTGTAAGGAGGAATTAAAAGTCAGAAACAGCTGTTCCATTCGGGGAACAAGGAGTCAATAAGGGTGGAGAAGTAATTTTGTCAGGCTTAATAAAGGACAGAATTAAAGATGGTGAGGATTAATTTGTAAAAAAAGAGGTAAGTCTGGCATTTCTGCAAACAGTGCTCCCTAGTTCAAGTGGAAGAGTAAAGAAAGTGTGGAGGTGATCCAGGAATCTGGCTTGTTGGAATGAGATTGACTGTTGGACAAGAGAGTGAGGGAATTGAGTTCATTTGAGAGAGTAGATTTGTGGATGGGACTTTCCTAGTCCGTTAGAAGGTCTTGCCTGATGAGACTGAAATTTGGACCACTAAGATGAATAACCAAAATTATCTATCATGTATTTACGTTCATCCGAGGAAAATATAGGTTTTAAATCTCCACCTGATTGAGAATTGTGATGCCAGAGACCTTGGCAGAACTAGATTCCCAAAAGATATAATGACCAAAATTGGCATTAAATCACTACCATAAATTGGAAAGGATTCTATCAGAAAATGCCAAAGTCGAGGTTTATATGTCAATCTTTAAAACCACAGAAGTTTGAAACAGTAAGGATCAAGCTTGAACATAGATTGCCAAGTACCATATTGTTCTCCATGTTGCTCCCTGAAGGCTTTCCTTGGGAAAATAACTCAAAAAAGGCTCTAGGCTAAAATAAGTCCCCAAGTTAACTTGCCTAGTTTCCTTTTTACCCAAAGTCTTATTTAAGCTGACAGAAGTACTTTACCATATGGAAATCTTCCTATGGTGCGGTTTCCACCATGAGCTGTTCTTCAAGCACCTATCACAGGAAACTCCAACTAATGGTAATAATAATTGTGGCATTTGCTAAGCATTTACTATGTACTATTTACTCTGATGATTCATTCATTCAATCATATTTATTGAGCACTTACTGTGTGCAGAGCACTGTACTTAGCACTGAGTATGTATAAGATAATAAGGTCAGACACAATCCCTATCCCTTATGGGATTTACAGCCTAACTGGGAGTGAGATCAGGTATTTAATCTCCATTGTACAGATGAAGAAACTGAGGCAAACTTGCCCATGGTCACACAGCAGGCAAGCGATGGAGCAGGGATTAGAACTCAAGTCCTCTGATTCCCAGACCTCTTCTTTTTCCACTAGCCCATCCTGCTTCCTTTTCTCTCTGAAGTTTTTTATGCTTTCCTCAGGTTAAAATGGTGGATAGGCTTTCCCTCTATTGATAGAGGAGCCAAACTCCTTTCAGAGTGTTCCCAAAGTTTCTGGTGAGATAGGGAGGGAAGGAAGGTTTGTGCTTCTGCTCCCTATTGGCAGAAGTTCCAGTTTCTTCCTCAATGACCCACTATCTTTGGAGAGAAAGTGGGGAGTTGTTCTCCTGCTGTAGTGATCCTGGAAGGTCTGTGACCTCGATGTGTAACAAATTTGTGTTGTGGTAAAAATATGCCATAATTCTTAGGCCCCTTGAAGGATTGATTTTTCTATTAAAACCTATGTCAAGTTACAATTTTCTGTTGGTGGAAACAGCTGAACTATGCCCAATGCTTTCTTGACACTTCCCAGCATCAAAATATACAAGTGGATTCAGAGAAAAGAACTGAATTTAAAAAATACCATTTCCAATCCCTGCCACATGTTCTGTGTTATAGTTTCCTGCAATCTTTCAAGCAAGAATGAAACATTTCCCAAGCCACAAACGTTTCTTACCAACGAGACCTAACCGGAGGTTCATGCAATATGAAATATCTGAAATCATTCCCAATTATATAATGTTCAATGAAAAATTTTGTTCTCCAGAAACCAGCAAATAATAGACAATGTACAAGGTTTTCTTCCCATTGGAAAGTAGAATTTCTTTCCTATTGTCTTCTTTGTTTTTACATGCTCTTCAATTATCTAGTGCCTGTTTATGCAAACCAGAGAGAAAAAAAAACTTTTATATTCATTATAGAACAGAATTGTGTCCATTTCCCAGTTTTATTTTCTGTTAAATGGAAGCACCACTATTGTACTGAATTAGAATTAGAGTCTTTTGGTACAGGCTACATTTACCCAATGATTCCTATCTATCTCTGAGAATTCTGACCCAAGGAGAGAGGCAAAGGGAGAAATTTGCAACTAAGACAAATGTTGGCCTTCTGACAAGTGCCTTTGAAAGCTTTGAACTAGATGGTTGGTCTTATTTATTTTTAAATACAAAAGGTAAGCTAGAGGTACTCTAGTAAAAAAGGTAAGTCATCATTAATTCACAGATCCGTTGCTAGAGAGAAATTGTTTCTGAATTTATAGCAAATTAGAAAGTACATAAAATTTCTTTCTTTTCCATGGTTTATGCAAATAGCTTAAAAGGTACTTTGTAAGAAATCCATAGTTAAAATTATAAGCAAAACCATGAATGGGTTGAAATGAGTGTTTGGTCCTCAGAGAGGTTACTTCAGTGAATCACTGTATCTAGTTTCTTATCGTCTTACATTACATTCAGTTTTCAGTAGTCAAATGCATAGCATTTTACATTTCAAGTGCCCAGAATGTCTCCTATTTAAGACAACATTCACCATGAAATGAACTCTATGCCCAACTGTCCTTTAAAGTTAACAACAATAATAATATAACAATTATATTGCATTATGGGCCCCAGGGTCCGGATGGGGGGAGTTGTCAGGAAATCTAATCTGTGAACAGTGTATTCAGTACCACAGTGCTGATGATTAGCTATAGAAACTAATCAATTTTATCCTCACCACTAAGGGCCCAAGAGAAGTTGTTCTATCATTCTAAAGAGTTTTTGAGATTTGTCAGTTAACACCATTTGCTACTAGTTACCATTCTGCTCCAAAATCAAGTGCATTCTGGATTTAAGATTGCCTCCCTCTTTAAAGTTGGGATATATGCCAATTCTGGAACCTCTCATAAGGGTTCCACATTAGCTTAGTAGTGATCTCATGCATCTCATAAAATTATTGTTACTTGAATCTACACTTTTGTGGAGAAACAGCATTTCCTAGAGGAAAGAGTCATGAGACCTGGTCACTGCCACTTGCCTGCTGGATAACTTTAGGCAAGTCACTTAACTTCTCTGTGTTTCAATTTTGTCATCTGTAAAACTGGGATCCAATAATCAGTCAGTGGTGTTTACTGAACACTGTGTGCAAAAAAAAACTGTACTAATGGCTTTGGAGGAATATACTATAATAGAAAATAAAAGTACAATGAACACAAGGTTGGTAGACACATTTCCTGCCCACAGTAAGTTTACAGTCTTTGGGCCCTTTGCTCTCATATGTTTCCCCCAAATATCTGGTGTTTTAAAAAACCTGAATGTTTTTGCTTATAGATAAAATTGGTGATCTTAACAATCAGTTGCAATCACCCTAGTCTATAGAGGACAGGCCTGGGAGTCAGAAGACCTGGGCTCTAAACCCAGCTCCGTCACTTGCCTGCTGTGCAACCTTGGGCAAGTAACTTAACTTCTCTGTACCTCTATTACCTCATCTGTAAAATGGACTTTAAATCCAACTTCCTCTGACTTAAACTGTGAGCTCCTGTTTTGGGTCAGGGAATGTGTCCAATCTAATGATCTTATATCTAGCTCAGGACATGGTACAGTGACTGGCTTAACAAGTCACTTAAAAAAAAAGAATCATCCACATACCCATGTGTAAGCTAGGAAACAACAGTTGGCAGTTGATTCCCAAGATGCTAGGTATGGACTGAAGGAGCACAGAATTATTTTATTCTATTTTTCAGAAACAAAGTTAAGAAAATACTAAAATCAGTGAACTAAGGTGAACCACCAAGAAAAACACCCATGGGAAAAAAATAACTGGAGACTTTTCATTTATTTATTTCAGTTTCTTCTCTTTTGCTTCTTCCAAGCAAGTAGCCCAAATTCCTAAGAGGAATTATGCCACTGACATTTGCAAAGTTTAGAACGTATTAACCTGTCATGGGGATTTGGTTTTGCCATAAATGCGAGTCTTCCAAGTGTTTGAACGGTACATTGTCTCAGCACCAGTAGAATTATTAGTGCAGTTGGAAAGCTATCAGCCAAGAGTTTGTGTTTCTGGTTACAGAAGAGAAGTTGCAGAAGAAAATATGAGATTCTGGTTGTTCCTGAAATAGTTGTTTACCACCTTAGTCACATTTTTAACATTCCATTTTTTCTAAGTATGCACTTTCTTAATGCCCTCATAAGCCCTTGAGGAAGGGAAGAGCGGAAAGAAGAGGAAAAAGTATTTCTGCAACCTAAAGAAACTTCATCAGCAGAGCTGGGTTGAAAACTCAACCCAAATCCCAAATTTAGGAGTTCCAAATCCCATCTGGGGCATAATCTCTTTGAATTTGCCATAACTCTGTAGAATTCATGATGGGATTAAACCAGGAGAACTCTAATTTTTGACACTTTGGATGTATTCCTTTTTGAATCTAATTTTATTTTGGTGAATTCAAGGTTGGAAGTCAGTTAGGCTCCACTTAAACTCATTTATCTTAGCTCAGAACAAGAGCAATGGTAGGTACCTTGAACTTGAGGCATAATTTAGCAATAAGAAGGAATTCAAGTGTTCAAGTACACTCCGAAATACCATACCCACAGCATGCTTGTGTTTGAATCTATAAACGTGATCGTGTAAAACATGTCCATATGAAAACAATTTAAAATTTCAAACGTCATAATTTCATCTGTGAAAATAATTTAAAATGAATTGCACTAGACTTCAAAATTTAGTACTCATGTAACAATTTGAATGTAATTAAATAATTATTTAAGATAACACTTTGGATTTTTATGGCTATACAGTTAAAGATAACTAGTCTTTTATTCTCTTATTGGAGCTATAGAAACACTCCCTAACTTCAACTAGGAAGAGAAGACCACCCATGTAAACTACTGGTTTTTGCACCTTGGAAAAAATGTGGGAAAAAAATACATTTTTGCAATCACTTAAGTCATCCATCCTTGGTCAAAAATTACTTAGTCCCTTAGACTCATATTTTAACTGTGTCTTCATTAGTAACTTAATAGACCATAAATTCTTTGTGGGCATGAAACTTGTCTGTTTACTGTTATGTGGTACTCTCCCAAGAATTCCATACAGTGCTTTGCACACAGTAAACACTTACTAAATACAATTGTCAGACTAATTGACTTTAAGAAAATGTAAATATATGTATTATCATCAGTCTCCATAGTAGCATGTTCTCAGTCTCTAACCTTTGTAGAATTCTGTACAAGGCCCTCCAGAACATATGACAGTACTGAAAGATTTCTTCTTAGTCCTTAAGGAGTATACAATCTGTCGTTAGAAACATAAAATGATGCTGTATGCACTAAGAAAAAAAGAGCAGAAAAACAAATGATAAAAATACAGGAAAGTAATGAAATGAAACAGAAAAGATATTAAGTTGAAACACATAGGTTAGCGAGGATTAGCCAGGAATTATAATTGGTGAGTGATGTGTTTGAAATAGTGTTGAATAATGTTTGAAAAGGATGATACCTCATCCCCCTTAGACTGTAAACAAGTCTCTGTGTCCAACTTGCTTATCTTGACACATAGTAAGCGCTTAACAAAAATTGTTGCTGTTATGATTATTATTATTGCTCATGAACTGTGCAATCATCATAAAGCTGTATTTAGAAATGACTGTACAGAGGAAGAACATGAGGGAAGCCGCCCAGTTAGGACCATCATCCAATGCTCTGGAAAATGTCCAGCTCACCAGTCTGCAGTGGTTGAAGTTACGGACTACTAAATGCAGTATTGAAATGATAATCGAAAACCAGTGTTTACCAGATCCAGAAAATGAAAAAATAAAATAAAACCCCAAATGGGCTAGGTACAGGGTCTGATCTGGCTTATATTGTACTCCCCAGTACTTAGTGCAGCTCAAAGAACATAATAAGCACTTAAAATTTCCACAGATTATTATTATTTTTATCATTTCAAGAGAGAATGAGGAAGTTCATGAGGGAGTCCTGAGATTGAGTTGGCAAACTCAAGTTTGAAGGTCGATTATACTTAACTTTCACTCTCTTAGCTCCATGCAGATAATCAGTTTTATAAATCTCAAATTAAAAAGACTGTCCATTTCTTAAACTCATTCAAACACTGAAGTATTTCAGAGCTGTCGCTCTTCTAGTTATAAACCTAAAGCAAATAAGCCGATCCGTACTTCTCCTTGCATTTGTTGCTAACCATGGATGTGAGTACTATTTAAGAACTGAGATATTTCATAACAGCTTTCTCGTGAAGTTCTGCTGGAGATCTAATCCTTTGGTAATTTACCTTGAAACAGCGCTCAGTCTTTTCTTATAGGATTCAGTAAGCAATAATAGAAGAACAGCTAAGTAGAAAAGAGCAATATAATTTAGGGAATGATGATGCATACCAGATTTGTAGTTTGAGACCATCCAAGGTGTCTGTCAGCCCAACACAGCAAAGCTTGTTTTTTAAGTGCTATGCTGGGGTATGCTTATCTCTCAACTAGAAAAGCAAGTGTGTATTTATTCAGAGTATAATACCCCCAGAAGAGGTAACTTCCAGAGTTTCCCCAGTTAAAGAGGCCCCTTTTCTCTCTTTGTTGCTTCTTTGACAATGGCACAGTGAAGCTAATCCCTACTACGTGATATTTAGTACAGGAATAAATGCTGGTTGTGAGAAAAACAAATTGTTTAGACTTCTACCAGGTTTATATTATCTTAAACATGTTCTTTTAAGATTAAAAATCAGAAATAAAATAAAGCAAAAAACAAACTGAGGGGGGTTTCTTTGTTTTGGAGGACTTTATGATTGATCTTAGAGAATTTGGTGAAGGAAAGTCCAGTTAACTGGTTCCTACCCAAGCATAATACTGCACAGATTATTTGAAAAGCCCACTAGCCAGGTATTTCATCTTATTTTCAAATATGCAGAATGGGAGTCATAAATCTCATTTAACTTCCAAGCATTATCAATGCTTATTTATCTCCCCCTCTAGACATAAGCTATAAACTCCAACTGGGCAGGAACTTGTAAGCTATCTTTTTGTACCGTACACTCCCGTGTGCTTAGTAGAGTGCTCTGTGGAAAATAGGCACTTAATAAGTAACATTGATTTACTGATTCATATTAGTTAATGTGGCTTAGTGGAGAGAGCACAGGCCTGGGAGTCAGAAGGACCTGGGTTCTAATCCCAACTCTGCCACATGTCTGCTGTTTGACCTTGGACAAGTCACTTCTCTGTGCTTCGGTTACCTCATCTATAAAATGGGGATAAGAGAGTGACCCCCAGTGTGGGACAGGGACGGTGTCCAATCTGATTAACTTGTATCTATCTCAGCACATAGAACAGTGCTTGGCACATAGTAACCACTTAATAAGTGGTATGATGATGATGATAATTAATAACCTTCTAACAGAGTACTGTTTAAGGGGCAAAATACTGATTCGTCATTCATTCATTCAATTATATTTATTGACCACTTACTGTGTGCAGAGCACAGTAATAAGCGCTTGAAAAGTACAATACAGCAATAAAGAGAGACAATCTCTACCCACAAAAGGCTCCTTCTATTGTTTTCTACTTCAAAAATGGAATCTAAAAGTGCACATTTTTTTCAATAGCAAGAACAAAAATTATTAGACCTTCTGAAAAAAGTAATTGGAAGAAAAATAATTAAGTAGAGTGCTCCCAATTCTAACAAATAAATCTAGGCTTGTGCCAAGAGGCTTCAATTTCCTACCTACATTAACTGGTAAAAAAAAATGATTAAAAAAAATGTTTTAGGTCTCATACTTCACAGGACTCAGTGCTTCTGACATGCAATACAAGGGTAACTCCAGACTGGTGAATTTAACTCACTAGGCAGTTCCACAAGCTGAAAGTTTTAAAAATATTAATCAGGGATTAATGAACAGTAGAAAGACTCTGAAAGACAATCTGTACTAGGGAAACATACCTTTTATCTTTTTTAAGGGTATTTGTTAATGCTGTGTGCCAGGCACTGTACTAAATGCTGGGATAGATACAGGATAATATGGGTGGACACAGTCTACGTCCCACATGGGGCTCACGGTCTTCATCCCCATTTTACACTTGAGGTAACTGAGTCACAGGGAAGTGAATGACCTGCCCAAGGTCACACAGCAGACAAGTGGCATAGCCAGGATTATAACCCAGGTCCTTTTGACTCCAGTCCCATGCTCTATCCACTAGGCAACATAGCCACCTACCCCATAAATCACTGGTGATACCTCAAAGGAACACCAGTTCTTTTGCTCTTCTCCCTTATCCTGCAATGGTCATTTAGCATGGTTGTAAACCTGTCATCATTTCATCACCCCGATCAATCAATCAATCAATCAATAAACAGTATTTATTGAGTACTTACTGTTTGTGATTTTAAAGTAACCTAGGAATAACCTAAAGGATTAGATGCTTTCACATTCATTCATTCGATCGTATTTATTGAGCGCTTACCCTTTGCAGAGCCTTGTACTAAGTGCTTGGAATGTACAGTTCGGCAAGAGATAAAGACAATACCTGCCCAACAATGGGCTCCCAGCCTATTTGCTATAGCTGTCATTTTTTAAATTAAAGTATTAATATGCAATGAGTACTGCTTTTAATTTGTTATATGAAGGTAGAGTGATGTTTGAAATAATCCTAAATACAAGTTCCAGAGGAAATAATGTAGAATACAGCAATATATTATCAAGATCCAAAATTATTAATATGTTATAAAGTGATTGAAACAAGATTAATACAGCTATAATACTAATTGTTTAGACTGTGAGCCCGTCGTTGGATAGGGATTATCTCTGTCTGTTGCCAAATTGTAGATTCCAAGTGCTTAGTACAGTGCTCTGCAAATAGTAACCGCTCAATAAATTCTATTGAATAATAGTATTAGTTAATCACTCACTATGTATCAAGCACTGTTCTAAGTGTTCTATGTTATAAACAAGGTAGAAACACAGGAGGAAGAACAGTATTCCATCTCCATTTAAAAGATGAGGAAACTGAACCACAGCAGAATTAAATGACTTGCCCAAGATCACACAGCAGACAGGTGGCAGAGGCAGGATTAGAACCCAGATCCTCTGATCCCAGGACCGTGCTCTTTCCAGCAGCCCATGCTGCTTCTTTTGTACTCAGATCAAATTGGCAATAAAGCAGGGAAGATCTGCTCCACGAAAAGTTAGAGGGTCCAAAGCAGCCAGAAATCTAGGTCTGGTGCTTAAACAATTTCCATACAAAACATTAGCTATTAACCCCATCTAGGGTAAAGTTACTAACATTGACAGTGAAGGCAAATTCTTCTAAGAAATTCCTAATCGCTCCTGAGAAATTGAGGTAATGAGACCATTTGCCTCCTGCGGACTGTAAACTCTCTCTAGACTGTAAACTCATCCCTCACTGTGGGCAGGGAATGTAACTGTTTATTATGTCATACTCTCCCGAGAGTTTAGTATAATGCTCCACATAAACTAAGTGCTCAATAAATATGATTGAATGAATGAATGAATAAACTTGGAGATTTCTTCTTTCCTTCCCTTTTTCTACTTTAACCAGACTTGAAAATTGAAAAGTTTGAATGCTTTTATCCAAGGATTGACTGTGATTCCAAAGTGTAACAGTTATAACTTCAATAGACAATATTAAGCAAGTGTGTACATCACACAAACATGGAAAAAAGGCATTATATTGGGGAAAAAATTGAATAGACCTCTTAAAATTAAACATAGATGTCAACTCTGATGGTGGTGGAGACTGGGACACAGTTACCTGAAGATATTTGATAGTGAATGTGCATAGAAGGATCTATTATTCAAGTTCACATTTCAGGATTAACTTTAGATGTCAGTATTTAAAAATAAGACCTGGTTGAAAATTTTTCCCTCCATAAATCTAGGTCAGTGTGAGCATCTCTAAACTGATCATTTATTTTTATTTAATGAAGTAGCACAGCGAATGTTTCATATTTTGGCAAGAATCTTATACCTTTTCTTTACACAACATTTAACAGGGCTAGCTAGCTTTATTTATAATGAAATAACTGAATTTGTTTTACACAAATTCCCTCTGAATTTCTTTTTTGCAAGTAAATTTGCAATATTAAAGATATTTTATCACTTATTTCCTTGCAAGAAACATGCTAATATGTATGTATAATGTATATATGTATATATTATGTATATATTAATTTGACACCTAGGGGTTGTACTGATTCATGGGAGTCCCTTTTTAACATATCCTTTTGGAGGGGGAAGTGTGAGTTGCATAATGTAACACCCGTATAAATGGTCCCCATGTTAATATTAAAAGGGCACCCTGTTTTATTTCACACACTTTATTTTGCCACCATTCATTTCATTTTGAAATTAAGTATATGATGGGCAGAAACATCCATTTGAGACCACTATGAAGTATTGTTTTGTGATTTTTGTGTTTGTGGCATACTTACTTTTGAATGGTGTAATAAGTAAATTGGGGAAGCTGCATGGCTTCGTGTAAAGAGCATGGGTTTGGGAGTCAGAGGTCGTGGGTTCTGATCCCAGCTCCGCCATTTGTCAGCTGTGTGACTTTGGGCAAATCACTTCACTTCTCCGTGCCTCAGTTACCTAATCTGTAAAATAGGCATTAAGACGTGGGACAACCTGATCATCTTGTATCCTCCCTAGCACTTAGAACAGTGCTTGGCTCATAGTAAGTGCTAAACAAATACCATCATCATTATTATTATCATAAATGTTACCATTCTAATTGTTGGGTCTCCCCACGCTTTGGAAAGTGTTATTTTGTTCAAAGTCATAAACTGAAACAAGAACTATCCACAGAACATTTGACAAAACCCCAATTTGGACCTAATATTGTCCAATTCATCCAGGTTCATTACTTGTTCCAAAACCTCGACACCCAAGTTGTGGCTAATCCTATTAACTCATTGGCAATTCCTGTTAAGTACTACAAATATGTTTACCCAGAGTACCAGGGATCTCTGACAAAAATAACTGAGTTCAAACAGCTGTTATGCAAAAATGTTCCCCAAACTGCTTCTTAATTTTGTTTTATTTGGTATGGCTACTTAAGGCTATGATCATTTTTTGTGGTCAAATATAAAGGTGAATTATAAAAGCAAAATAATTTCCAAAGGCAGGTATGGGATATGCATCATATAAACATTTGATAGCTAAATTTCTCCATGAACTTGGTGTTTGAAGGTGGTGGCAATAATGAGATTTGCCAAATACCTTTTGTTCTTTTTTTAATGGTATTTGTTAAGCACTTACTATGTGCCTGGCACTGTACTAACTACTGTACTGATCAGGTTGAACACAGTTAAATAGGATGCATGGTTTTCTAGACTGTAAACTCATTGTGGGCAGGGAATGTGTCTGTAACACAGTTGTAAAGTATGTACTCTCCCAAGCAATTAGTACAGTGTTCTGCATACAGTAAGCACTCAATAAATACGATTAACTAACAAAGTACAATTGATTTAGAATTTGAGAAAGCACAAAAATAGCATAAGATATGTTTCTGCACACATAGAGCTTGCATTCTGAGGCAGGGAGACACAGGGATATATTTACAAACAATAGTATCACAAGCCCCTATGAGGATCACACTTGGAGAGTTTCCAGTACTCTACCAGTCTCAGCTATCGGAGGAGGAATTAAGCAGAGGCACTGCCTAGCTTGGGCAGTGGCTAAGAAGTGGAAGGTATTCTGCTACAAGTCACAACTCACCTATGTTGGGCAGCAGCGGCATGGGAGAGATTTAAGGATGGAGGCCCAAGTTTTCTGCATGGAAGATGGTAATGGTAAACCACTTCTGTACTTTTACCAAGAAAACTCTATGAATACACTACCAGAACAAAAGCGGATAGAGGTGGGGCTTTCTGGGAGAGATCGGTCCCTGGAGTCACTTTGGGTCTGAAGTGACTCAACAGCATAAAACAAGCATTACGAGAATTTGGGTTTTCAGTGGGATATGCATAAATACATACGTGCTAAGGTAGCAAATAAACATGAAAAGTGGAGGGACTGTTGGATTTATACGAATTAGAGCATGGGTAAATTAGTTGGAGAGAGTTTGTTTGGGGAGCTGGTGTTTTAGGAGAGCTTTAAGGGTTGGAGTGCTGAGATATGGTGACTTGAGGTAAAAGGGAGGTCCAGGCCAGTGGTCAGCATGAGCAACTATTTGGGGATATGAGACAAAAATGGGTTACAGTTATGAAATGAGATTGGGAGGAATGAAGAGTGTGAGGAGGTAAGGCAGACCAATATATAAAATGGAGGGAAGAGGAAGGGGCAAGGAGCCAGAGGACCTAGCTTCTAATCCCAGCTCGACCACTTGTCTGCTGTGTGATCTTGGGTAAGTCACTTAACTTCTCTGACCCTCATTTTCCTTATCTGTAAAATGGGGATTCAGAGCTCTTCTTCCTCCCACTTATGAAGTCCTTGCAGGACAGAGACTGTGTCCAATCTGATTGTCTTATTTTTGTACAGTACTTAGGACAGCGTTGGGCACATAGTGCTTAAATTCATTATTATTAGTAGTACTGTAATTATTATTATTATGATTAAAAGGCTTGAAGCAAATCTCAACATTAGGGTTTTCGTTTAATGTGGAGGGAGATGGACAACAATTGGAGGATTGTGAGGAGAGGAGACTCATACAGAGCAATCTTTCAGGAAGATGATCTGGGGATGCATATTAAAGAAAGACAGTCAGTTGTATTTATTGAGTCCTTTCTGTGTGTAGAGCACTGTCCTGAGTGCTTGGGAGAGTATACTACAACAGCAAACAGAAACATTCCCTGCCCACAACAAGCTTACAGTCTAGAAGGTGAGACAGACATTAATATAAATAATAATAATAATAATGGTGGTATTTGTTAAGCACTTACTATGTGCAAAGCAGTGTTCTAAGCACTGAGGAGATACAAGGTGATCAGGTTGATTCATTCATTCAATAGTATTTATTGAGCGCTTACTATGTGCAGAGCACTGTACTAAGCACTTGGGATGAACAAGTCAGCAACAGATAGAGACAGTCCCTGCCATTTGACGGGCTTACAGTCTAATTGATCCAAGTGTGGCTCACAGTTTTAATCCCCATTTTACAGATGAGATAATTGACGCCTAGAGAAGTTAAGTGACTTGCCCAAAGTCACACAGCTGGCAAGCGGTGGAGCCGGGATTAGAACCCATGACCTCTGACTCCCAAGCCCAGGCTCTTTCCACTGAGCCATGCGCTTCTCAATTATAGTTATGTCCTGAGAGCAGGGAGATTCCAGAGGAGGCTGATAGAGTGGTCTAAATGTGATATGATGAGAACTTGATCCCAGGGTGGTGGCTATAGGTAGAGAGGAAAGGAAGGCTTAGCTTCTCTGCAAAATTATTTTTGAGGAAAATTTGGCAGGATTTAGCAGTTGATTTGCGGTGAGAGTTGAATGACGATGAGGAGTTGAAGGCAGCCCAGAGTTGTGGAGAGGATGGTGGTGTTGCTAGTGGAGATAGGAAAGACAGGGAAAGGGAAGGACGAAAATCAATTTCAAATGGAAGCAATCAACCGATGGTATTTATTGAGGGCTTAGTATGTGCAGAGTATTTTACTCAGCTCTTAGTCTGCTATGAATGTATGAAGCTCACAGTCTATGTAGAGGAAAGAACATATTGAATCTTCATTTTCTAGATGAGGAAACAGAGGCACAATAAAGTTAAGTGACTTGTCCGAGATCACCTAGCAAGCAGGTATTGATGGTATTGACGCCTTTCTACTTGTTTTGTTTTGCTGTCTGTCCCCCCGATTTAGACTGTGAGCCTGTTGTTGGGCAGGGATTGTCTCTATCTGTTGCCGCATTGTACATTCCAATCGCCTAGTACAGTGCTCTGCACACAGTAAACACTCAATAAATACGATTGAATGAATGAAAAGCAGGTGACAGAGTTGCGATTAGAACTCAGGTCCTCTGACTACCAGGCCCGTACACTTTCTACTAGGCCATGTTGCTTCCCATGAACTTCCCATGAATTCCCATGAATTCCAATGAGAAGCTGCGTGGTCTACTGGATAGAACCTGAGTCTTTATGTCAGAGGGTCATGGGGTCGAATCCCGGCTGTGCCACTTGTCAGCTATGTGACCTTGGGCAATTCACTTAACTTTTCTGTGACTCAATTTCCTCATCTGTGAAATGAAGATTAAGACTGTGAGCCCCATATGGAAGACAGACTGTATCCAACCTGATTACCCTGTACCTACCCCAGCCCTTAGGACAGTGCCTGGCACATAGTAAGAGCTTAATCAATACCACAGCAGCGTGGATCAGTGGAAAGAGCCTGGGCTTCGGAGTCAGAGATCATGGGTTTGACTCCCAGCTCTGCTACTTGTCAGCTGTGTGACTGTGGGCAAGTCACTTAACTTCTCTGTGCCTCAGTTACCTCATCTGTAAAATGGGGATTAACTGTGAGCCTCACGTGGGACAACCTGATTACACTGTATCTCCCCCAGCACGTAGAACAGTGCTCTACACATAGTAAATGCTTAACAAATACCAACATTATTATTATTACTATTATGGAATTCTCGAGCTGTGGAACTTGGCAGAGGAGCCAACAGCAGAGGGACGATCAACCCAGAAAATTTTTAAAAACGACATTGAAATGTCTTTATATTCTTCTTCACCCTTACACACATACATCTGTTCAACTTGCCTATTGCAGCTTACATGTTATGTGTGGTTTTATGTTTGTCTTCCCTGTTTAAGCATTATCTCCTGGAGGGCAGAGAATATGTCACTCCATTTTTTTTTCACCTACCAAGTGCTTGGTGTAATTCAATGCCGGACACCACGTGGGCACTCAGTAAGTGCTACTATTACTATGAGTACTCTAGTAGAAGCAGAGTGGGTACTCGAGAAGCAGTGTGGCTTAGTGGAAAGAGCCCGGGCTTGGGAGTTAGAGGTCATGGATTCTAATTCCAGCTCCACCACTTATCATCTGTGTGACTTTGGGCAAGTCATTTGACTGTTCTGAGCCTCAGTTACCTCATCTGTAAAATGGAGATTAAGACTGTGAGCCCCACGTGGGACAACGTTATTACCTTCTATCTACCCCAGTGCTCAGAATGGTGCTTGGCACATAGTATGGGCTTAGCTAATACCATCAATATTATTATTATTACTACTGGCCAGCTGAAAACTGGAATGTTCCCTTTAATGCTGGAACTGTGACCTCTCTACCAGGAATAGAAAATAGCATTGGTGCTCATAGTCAGAGGGAGTGAGAACAGCTATTTAATCCCCATTTTACAGTTGAGGAAGATGAGGCACAGATATGTTAAGTGATTTACCCCATGTCATACAGCAGACAAGCGAAGAGCCCTAAGTCCCCTGATTCCAAGCCCTGAGCTTTAGACTATTTCATACTGTTGTTGTTTTTTTACTTCTCACACAGCTTTCCTTCTTCCCGGTCCTGGAAACAGTCCTTCGCCTCCAGGGAAATGTAGTTTAACTCCTTTCCTTTAACTCATTTCCTTTAGTCCTTTACAGCCTTCTCCAGCCAGCAATGTGAATGGCTGTTTGGAAGCCAATACAGCCCTCCTTGGGTGAATAAAGATTTTAAATTGGAATAAATTTTACCCTAATAGTTAGAAAGCCTATACTAGGAAGATAATTTAAACTGAAGTAGAATGAGCAGGTTTTGAATAATTATTGGAAGAGCAATGAATTCAGGATGAATTTGATGAGCTTAAGAAAAGACGGTAACTAAGTGAAGTGAATGAAAATAGGTGGGATGTGCTGTGTATTGATATTCAATCCTTTTATCCCTGCTGGTTTAATAAGTTATTTGATTTTATAACTAAGCACACCAAATCTCTGTAGGCCTAGGAATAGCCAGATAACGATTTTTGAACTATATAAAAAGAAAATGTTGTTTCAATTAACTAGCTATTACTCTTATTTTTTTTCACAGTGTGATCTTTCAGGTGACAGGAAGCGAGGAACTGTGATTTCCCCCGAAATTAATGGAATCATCATTTAGAATTTAATTCTAGTGGTCTAGCTGGCTCCCATTGCTTCAGAGCTGAAAATTATCCCTGGGGCTTGGTACTTCTTTGGCTCACATTGATTAGAGGTGCCTTTTCTGTTTGAAAATGACACCGCTCTGGGGAATTTTGCACATAGGAAGCTATGGCCGAAAGATGAATGCTTGACCTATGCTTCCTTCTATACTATGTCCATGTAAGATTGCTCCATGTTGTGTTGCTTCATCTCTCTTGGCCGTGCAATATGGGCCAGCTCTCAATGCACGGGCCACACACTCTGATGCCTTTTTTTGAACCCTTTTTGTTTGTTTGTTTTGTTGTTTAGGTTTGGATTTATACTTCATAAAGACGAACCTGTCCTCCAGAAGATTGACCTTGAAACCATGTCCTACATTAAAACAATTAGCTTGAAGGACTACAACTGCATTCCTCAGTCACTGGCTTATACCCACCTTGGAGGTTATTATTTTGTCAGTTGCAAGCCTGATAGCGCTGGAGCTATTCCCCCACAGCTCATGGTGGATGGTGTTACAGACTCAGTCATTGGCTACAATGGCGATGTGATGGGCACCCCATACATTTCTCCCGACGGGCATTACCTCATCAGCATCGATGATGTCAAAGGGCTTATGAGGATCCAATATATCACCATCCGAGGAGAAATACAAGATGCCTTTAATATTTATACCAATCTGCACCTCTCGGATGTGGCATTTCAACCATCGTTTACTGAAGTCCACCAGTACAATGTCTATGGGAGCTCCAGCACACAAACAGATGTGCTCTTTGTGGAGCTCGCCTCTGGAAAGGTTAAGATGATTAAAAGCCTTAAGGAACCTCTAAAAGCAGAAGAGTGGGTTTGGAGCACTAAGAACCGGTTAATTAAAGACAGCGGCCTCTTCGGACAGTATCTGATGACACCTTCCAAGGAATCCCTCTTCATCCTAGATGGACGTCTAAATAAGTTAAACTGTGAGATCACTGAAGTAGAGAAAGGAAACACAGTCATTTGGGTTGGAGAAGCCTAAAAACCAGACTAGCTAACTATTGAATGAATAGTTTTTTCAGTACATTGCACTTAACACGTTCTTTCAATTTACACTCTTTTTCCTTTGAAAAGTTTATGTCCTAGAATATCTGACATGTTATTCGGTCAGCCCAATGCATTTAGGTTTTTAATTTGGGAAAAATCTTAAAAACTGTGATTGACCCAGTATGAATTTCTCACTGTTCCCAATGAGGACACATCACTTACGATCAATATCCGAATTGAGAAATTTCCCTGATCACAAGCAAAACTAAAAAATAAAAATAGGTCTATAGTTATATTGCATACTGGAGAACAAAAGGATTTTAAAGAAGTTCACAATATCTAAACTGCAGGGAATTTCAGATGACAAACACCATTCCATGTAGTGGGTGGTGATTTGATTTAGTTTTTCTCTTTTAGTTTGTTCAAACCAGAATAAAAGGTGTTGAGCAACCTTAGAATTCTTAAATCCAAACATTCTGTCCTGTCTACTGTTTTATAATCTTTTTGTGCCTTGAAGGGAAGTCTCACGAGGAAAGTGAAGAATAGAAGCTGTATAATTCATTTCCAGTGTGGCTACAGATGGTTTGTCATGGAAAAGAGAAGCATTAAGTGTTTCATGGGCTAAATACTGCCTTCAGTCATTTGTTCGGCCCTCAGTGAAATGTCATTTGAAGGCATAAACCGGTTTTAGGATGTGAAAAAGTAACCCAAGGTAGAACTTGAAAAAGAGTTTCTAGCCTGCAGTAAGCTACAGAAAACTCTGAGTACGGGGTAGAAAATAAAGGGAAATCGTTGCGATCTCTTCTGTACTTATACAGTTCTCAGTCACTAGACTTTGTTTTATTTTCATTGCAGGTTTTTGTTGGAATCCCAACAACTAGTCATAGAATTAACCTTATCTGCAGCAGAAATTAATGTTAGTTTGCTGAGGGTTTTTCTTGGTAGCCCAGGACTGCATCAACAGGGAGTTTCTAGTCTTCTAAAGAGTGACATCACATACATTTGCTTAGAGCAAACCATCTGAGAAGACACTGACCTTAACAGGAGGACTGGTTTTACACCAGGTTTTAGAAGAATCAGAAATATGATGCAGAGAATACCACAGTTGTGATACTAGTTTGTTGTCTCTGCTATGTCACGCTATTTCATCAAAGCCTATTTGGTCATCTCTTCTAACTGAGTGGACCAATTTCTTATCCAATCCTCAACTAAACTCCCAACATATTGCTTTCCTTTAAGAAAGGTTCCTGCCCTCACTTAGGACACTGCATACAAATTTAAGTAGAAATGGAAATGCTCCCCAAATGAAGATAATCATATAGCCAGTGGAGAGGAAAGAATAGAGGTCTGGTTTTTTGAAGTACGCTGATAACTACCCAGAATTGCAGTGAGTGTATACAATGTTTGGGGGGTAACTTATTCAATTTTATTTTGTGGAACAGTGCTTATGGGCTATTGAACTGACCTCCATTTACTAAAGGCAATCAGAAAAAAAAAGGTCTTTTTTAAGTAAAATAAAATTACTCCAGTTTAGATTGTGTAAAACTGCTTAGAAATTTGAAATTTTATATTGTGTAATCTCTTGTGTGTATATAGCATCCCGCGTTGTGTGGATACAGTAGATCTCTTTAGCTTGAAGAAACTTCCTGGGAGGGAGATTTAATACATAACAAAAGTATGCTTATGTTTCTAGTTCCTGAATCTGCTTTCCCTTTAAACAATTTTTCCTCATTGTGAACATGAACCATGTAAACTGTCTGTTTCTTAATGATTTACAGTAGGTCTGGCTCACATTTTTCTTCTGTAACTTACACCATGTGGATGTTCTGTACGTAGAAAATGCTTGACAAAGGAGAATAAACCCCTTACATTTTAAACCCTCTTGACTTCAGTCAGTATTCTAATATACACCCAACAATATTTCCTCTTACACTAGAGAAAGTATATATAACTCCACTTTTGTTTGAAAGGGATGGGAAAGGATTGGAAACTTGTTAGCTTTTTCACTTTTCATTACTTTACACTGATCCTATATAACATGATCAAATCTGGCATCTCGCTGTTGAGAAGCTGTTTTTGGTAGAGATGCCACAGTGTTTGACTTATTTTTCTCCACAAAGCACAGTGATTAGCTCACCCCCAGAACCAGCTGCTTGAAAGAACTGTCCCTTCACTGTGTGTTTCTTCCGTTGCAGTGAATTTTTATAGTCCATTCAATTATCAGGTTTTTTTCAAAGAAATTGTTCTGTGTGTTCAAAAGTACTTCTGAAAAAAATATCTTGAGCTGTAAATGAAACATATTTGCTACTTCAGGAGAAGTACATGGGTACTATTCCAACAGATGAAAATTAAGATAATAATTATGGTACTTGTTAAGTGCTTACTCTCTGCCAAGCACTGTTCTAAACACTGGTGTAGATATAAGTTAAGCAGGTTGGACACAGCCCCTGTCCCACATGGAGCTCATGCTCTAAATCCCTATTTTACAGATGAGATAAGTGAAGCTCAGAGAAATTAAGTAACTTGCTCAAGGTCACAGAGCAGACATGTGGTGGAGCTTGGGATGAGAACCCTTGTCCTTCTGACTTCCAGACCCATGCTCTATCCACTAAACCGTAGAGCATTTAAAAATATTCAAACACTAGGAAAAGGCAGGATTCACCTTCTTTTCTGTACAGCATCATGAAATTTTCTAGATTTACATTTCCTCCTTTGCCCAAATTTGTGGAAAAGATGCTCCTTACCTTTCATGCTAGAATACTTTCTTGTTGAGATACTCACTGCAGATTTCATCTGAAATAGCATGTAAAGAAGAAGCATGGCCTAGTGAAAAGGACACATGACTGGGATTCAGGAGACCTGGGTTCATATACCATCTCTGCAGCTTCCCTGCTGCACGACCTTGAAAAGTCACCTAACTTCTCTGTGCTTCAGTTTCTTCATTGGTAAAATGGAGATTAAATGCCTTTTTTTCCCTCTCCCTTAGAATGCGAACCTCTGGTGGAGGTTTGACGGGCTTAAAGTCTATCCCAGGAAAGTCAAGGAGAAGATGGCCAGTTAATAATAAGCTCACCCATAATGTAGAGGGTGTCACTGCAAAACTGCTTTTCAGGAGCTTCGGATGTTAGCAGTGGCTCTGGAAAACTCATTCTTCTAAAAGAAGATATTCCAAAAGAAGGTACAACCCACAACTTTACACTCTCTTGAGGTTCTTAGAAATCACCTTTAGCTAGATTTCCTGTCACAGTTGTACTCTGAGATGCAATCTCAGTGTCTTTTGCCATTTCTTCTCATTGCTCTGCGCTATCCCTTCTTTCGTGATCATTTTGGTAAAGAGGTTGGGATGTAGGGCTTCAGGCTGCAAGGAAGGAAAACTCAGGAGCTCTCCAAAACTGTCAAGTCCGTTCAGACTCAAATAGCCACTAGTTGTGTTAGCTCTCTCTGATGACACTTCAATAAACACTAGCTTATTTCCTGAGGATTTAAATTTACCCTTGAAATCATCCTTTACTCTAGGGGCATCTTGAACTCTGAAAAGGAAGAATTAAAAATTCATTCAGTTTAACCTTGAAAAGAGGAAAGTAAAGGGAAATACAGGAATACTGTAAGGTTCTCAATTCAGCAGTAAGTCCTTTCCTTGTAAATTTTTTACAACCAGATTAAATGTCAAAATAATATTATTTCTTATTTTAATTTTGCTCTTTCCCTGATCTCAAAGGACTTGCTAAATGCACGAATCTTCTGAATTTGGTCTGAAAAGTCTCATTTCTTCCAAAGTACATTTTTTCATTTAGAAAGAAATTACTTCAGAAGTTCACCTTGTGGAGCTTCAAATTGAACCCAAGTTGAACCAGACCGAATTGAACAAGATGTGTAACTAAGTAGGCTGGGCGGCTTTTATGCTTTATTAGATTCACAATTCTCATTGTCTAGGTCACGTCTTGTGCCTTCCTTTCAAAAATAAGAAGTTCTAGCCCCACATAAACACACAGCCAAATTGGAAATAGGTTAAAAGCAGAATCAGTAGTATCTAGAGACATTTGTCCCTCTTTTTGATTTAATAGGTGAACACCGTTAGCTTCAGAACACATTAGAAAACCAAATTATTGTAAAAAGCATTCAGAGATAACAAAGCAAAGAATCAATTTTCCAAGGTCAGGAAACCTCTTTATCCCTCTTCCCATATCTGCACATTTGCACTACTATCCCATATGTACAATAACCAATTTTTCCCTCATTTTTCAGACTATCCCCCTCATTTAAAAATATCCTATTGAAAACAATAATAATCATTGTAGTATTTGTGATGTTTACTCTGTTCTCAGCGTTTTACTAGGCATTGGGATAGATACAAGCAAATCATTTCAGATGCAATCCCAGTGCTCTTACATTCAGCTTCACCTTTGCCCTTACTTTGGGGAACATTTTACAGATGAGGAAACTGAGGCAGAGAGAAGTAAAGTGACTTTTTCAAAATGATATTAAGCACATCCAATATGCCAGGCCCTGTACTAAGCGCTGGAGTAGATACAAATAGATTGAACACAGTCCATTACCCACATCGTGATCACGTACTTACTGAAGGTCACACAACAGACAAATGGTGGAGCCAGGATATTAGAAATATTGGGTACAACCTAATTTGAAGGTGAATTTTGTTGAGTAATTTGATTTTCATTTTCACTTTTAACATCTGAAATTAACATATAGATTATGGAATATCTGAAATCCAGATAGATTAGGGCCACCAAGGAAACAATGATATCGACTGAGAGTTGATCATAGTGGTTATAGTAGTATTTATTGAATGTTCTGTCTAAGCTGAGGGTGAGTCTGAGGAAGATAGAGTCAAAAAATGTCACCCAAAATGGCTAGGGAAAAGGATTGTCCTGGATAGAAACAAGCAGCTATGCATTTCAAAGATTCTCCTCCCTTGGAGTCCATGGGAGGAAATGTCTGATAACTGCAACTCTCTCAATCTCTTTGCTACAGAGATCTGTCCTGGTGATATGGGGTGGGATGGAAGTTTTAGAAAATTGGTCAGGTTGGGCTGGTTTGACCTCTGATGGTGTTGGTCTGTGCAGAAAGGAATACAAGTAATAGTAGAAGTAATTATGTTCACTAAGTGCTTACTATCATTTATGCATTCATTCAATTGTATTTTTTGAGGACTAATGTTGTGTAGACACTGTACTAAGCGTTTGTAAAGTACAATACTGTAATACAAAACACCTGAGTGCTGGGAAAGAGTACACAGGTGGGAAGGGAGGAAACTAAATGCTGTAATGTGGCTTTTCTTATTACCATATATCTTTTTTTGTTGAATTAACAGTGATATTTCCCGCCCAGTGAGTCTACCTCCCTCCCATCACCTGCCCTTTAGAATAGTGGTGCAATCAACAAATCAGTGGTATGGAGAAGCAGCGTGGCTTAGTGGAAAGATTCCGGGTTTGGGAGTTACAGGCCTTGGATCCTAATCCCGGCTCCTCCACTTTTCTGCTTTGTGACCTTGGGCAAGCCATTTTACTTCTCTGTGCCTCAGTTACCTCATCTGTAAAAAGGGGATGAAGAATGTGAGTCCAGCATGGGACAACCTGATAAGCCCGTCAAACGGCAGGGACTGTCTCTATCTGTTGCCGACTTGTTCATCCCAAGCGCTTAGTACAGTGCTCTGCACATAGTAAGCGCTCAATAAATACTATTGAATGAATTACCTTGTATCTTCCCCAGCGCTTAGAACAGTGCTCAGCACATAGTAAGTGCTTAACAAATACCATAATAATAATACCGAGACTCCTGTGAAGCCAGAGTACAGGCCTGAATCAATATCCCTGTACCTTTAAACGGTGTTTGATACACCACACTGCTCATTATACATATCGTAAATAAAAGTAACCACAATGAGAGGACAAAGGGGCAAAGATTTTAAGGAAAAATAAAATAGGGTCAAGGAAGTCATTATCATACCCTTGCCTGTTAGGAATGAGGGACTGAAGGAATTGAGAGAAAACCAGCTATTTGGATAGTTTAGGAATTTAGCTGCATTGAGCCTTTTGAAAAACTGATGACATTTTATTCATCTTATATAGCATATTGGATACATGGTAGAGGGGATCAGTGCTCCCTTGCCACAATGCATCTATTTGTGATTTACAACCAGTTTATGGCTGTCCATCATGACACCAGAAAGGGTTTTTGTGTTCATTAGAATGACTCCCTGATTCTTGACAAATGGAGAGACATGATTTAAAGTGTATCCATCTTCCAGATGTGAAAAGCATCCCCCATATTGCTAACTTATTCAAATAAGGCCCTTAATTTAGTTTATGGCAGGTCACATTTCTTAGCTTCTGACAGATTTACATCAGCCTTACCCAGGTCTCTACCAAATAATAGTTCCACTCCAAATATGAGAGTACTAACTTTAGTCTTTAGAGATATAACTGTTTATCAAGGAGAACAGAATGAGCCACTCCAAAATTTAAAACTTTCCTGTTGTACAGAGGAAGCAGCTGCAATATCAGATTGGAGCAACTACTTACATGACATACAGGAGGTGTCTGCATTGATCGAGTAAACTCGTCCCAAATTTCAACTTTCCAAAGAAGTCTGGTCTTGAATAAGGAGGGGAGAGAACCTTTCAATCTCCACGGTTTCATCTTCATTTTGAAAGATGGTGTGAAGGCGACCATGAAAATAAGCACTAGCTAGATGTAACAAAAATTGGAAGTCTAAATAGAAATCAGGGGGACCTGAATGTAAATCAGTGAGTGGGCTTGGAAGAAATTTTAAAGACTCTTGGTTCTTGGAGAAGTCTTAACTCAAGGCTCCAAGTAACAAGGCTGCAATTTACTCTCTATTATGCCCATCAACTGAAATGGAAGTGGAGGAAACAAAGAAAAATTTTTGATTTTGGCCACAGACTCAGAGTTTTAAAAGTTTAGTTTAGTACACATGATGAGGGAAAAAGAAAAGAGCTAAATGATATTCAAACTTTTACACTTCATAGTTACACTTGTCTAAACAATCAGCTCACAGGTAGACTTTCATACACAAGAAAACTCTCCAAGGCCTGAACATTTGTGTTTAAAAGTTCCTAAGTGTAACAGACCAACTAGCTTATCTGGGAAACTATGAATCATCAGGGGGAAGAAGCCTGAAGTATCTCTCTTACTGAGAGAAATGCTGTTCTCCAGTAAGCAGGTGCAGCAAGAAGTTTTCTCTTTCATCTTCATTCCCTTTGACCTCATTTCTACTCCCCAAAAGGGTCTGATTATTTTTCCACTGCTAGCATCGCCAACACTCTTCTTCTTCCTTTCAGTGTTTTGATGAAAATTTTAATCCAGGATAGTTATGGAGCGTTGGCTGTAGGAATATATTTGTATTTTAAATCTGTTAATTTGGAAAACAGTAGTAGGTGGGAGGATAGCTAAGAGCAGAAGGGGATTGCTTTGCAAAGCATAAAAATAATGACTTAAAATACAATTTTCTAGGCTCAATGATTTTGAAAGTGAACTTGTAGATTTAAACATAGCTTGTTAAAACTTTTTTGCAAACTATATTTTAGGACATAGCAGGGGAATTTGTTGCTAGTAACAAGTCATTTGTTGCTTCTCAAAATGTAAACTACACAAAACTGATTAGAATTACAATGAATATTTTGATTTTTATTTCCCTGGAGTCTTAGACCCTGGAAGTTAACCATTTGAAGGAAGAAAAACAATCAAACTACAGTTCTCTTTAAAAGTGTCGCTTGAAAATTCCTATTGACTTAGAATATCAATTCATTTTTGTCTTAAGAAGAGCAGCTTAGAGCTGAATTCAAAATCAGATGCCTCAATATTTGAATTCTACAATTTAAAGCTCTTAAAATGCCTCTTCCAGTCCTGAGAACCATTATAGTGAGCTATGTTAGTGAGGAATTTAAAAGGCTAGTTTGAAACCCTATATTAACTGAAATGCTAAAAAGTGAAAATGGTTAATGCACTGAGTAAGAGCACTGGACAGAATAGTTCCAGGTCGAATTCCTCAGTCTCCCAGTAAAAAATCATTTGAGAAGCAATGGGTCTACTGGAAAAAGCAAGGGCCTGGGAATTTGAGGAATTCGAATTCCCAGTTCTGCCACTGACCTGATGTATAAACTTTGGGAAAGACTCTACCGTCTTTCTACTCAGGGAGAATTCTAAGTCACTGTAATGAGGACACTGTGTCCCAGGCCGTAATAAAGCTATTAAAAATAACTTCTATGCAGCTTTACATTGGCCCAACGTGACTATGGAACTTGGGATGTAACTGTCCCTCCTAATGATCTGGGTGGAGGCATCCTGGAATATGTATATACATTCCTTTTTCCACTGGATTTGTTGGATTCTGGACTTTGCCATTGGAAATCGTTTTGTATTTACATCACTTCTTCTTTCCTATTCTATCTGTAGCTAAACCCTCCCTACCTCACTGTGAATTGCCTTCACTTGAGTACTTTTCCCAGTTCTGAGTATGGTGTTTTTGCATTATAGTAAAGTCCTTAATAAATACTAAAACTTCTATTATTCCTACTGCACTTATTACTATTACTATGTCTGCTAACAAGTTGTTAATGGACATTTCCAGCAAAAGCTGGTAAAGGTGACAACCAATATAAGATTATTCCCTTGTTGAATCACTGGCCCAACAATATTTCCAATTTATACCTATTATGAAACTCGTCTTAGGAGGTAAAAATATGAGGTTTTAGAAATTAAATCCTTCTCCCACTTCCTCTGGCTGTGAAATTCACTGAGAAAAATAAGGGAATGTGGAAACTTCGGCCTGGAGGTCTTCACATTCTGGGTCTATCAAAGACTCGGTGTGTTGTTGAGTCACAATATTAAATGATATTCATTTCAAAACCCCTTGAGACATCAAAAGGGGAAGGCGATATCCTCATTTATAACTGTAGTTCAAACCTAGTTCTGAAAAAACAAGATTTGTGACTCATAGAAGGCAGATGCGTATACATCCCAGATGGATGACTGCAGCCTTGAAGAGAAAGTATTTATGTTTTTTTTAAGACAATTCAACATTCTTCTCCCAGGACTGAAAGTTTTAAAGTGTAGGAGAAAAGAGTAGGAGGACTTTAAAGGCTAGTAAAGTGGTTTCAAGGCTCTTAGAAAATGAGAAAGATATCTCTCTTCATGGCACCTTAAACATTTAAATATAGTCAAGCCCACTTAAAGAAAGCCAGCAGTATGGACATTCTGATTACAGAAATGCTATTTTATACTCCTGTCAAAAAATGATTTCAGTGCCATGAATCGAGCTGCTTTTTGTCCCTTAACTTATTTCAGTCAGGAGGAAAATGAGGTGTTTTAATGGCCTATCCAGTTCTCACCCTTTCTTTTTCTTACTTCCTTCTCCATCAATCTTTCTTCCCCCCCCCCCTTTTTCAGGCTCACTCTTATGCCTGGACAACAAGCTATCTTCTGTATCTGCTAATCAAAAAAACTAAAAATACAGTTAAAATGAAATGTTTTCCCACTGATATGTCACATCACCCATGTCCTGGGACTCTTAAGTTAAAATTTAATATAAAAATGGATTTATTTTGTCTGACTAAAGCTATGACAGGGAGGTACATTCCATTCCTTTATTCCTACTGTTATATTATGTTTAAAAATATGACTGCCACTTCTGAGAAACCAATCCTATCAATCAATCAGTAGTATTTACTAATGCTTAGTATGTGCAGAGCACTGAACTAACTGCTTAGAAATGCACAGTTGAAATAATAGAACATGTTTTTGCTGCCCAGAGGAAGCTCACAGTCTAAATAAATTATGGCATTAGCTACACTTAACAGAAATAAATCTAAAGCAGGGCACATCCCTTCCCAGGTCTGGAAATAGATACCAAAGTACCCTTTCTAAGTTAATTTCCATCTCTGACAAAAAACAGACAGTGGTGAGAATTGTGTTTCCAGTGCATGAAGTTGCAGGAAAAACTCCTGAGGGTAGAATTGGGAAAGCTGCTAGATTCTACCTTTCAATTCACATGAATATCTTCAGAGTTACAGAATTTTAAAATGTAAATGTAAAAGTTATAGGAGTAATTTGGTTAGTAACTGTTATGTTCATTTAGTACATTCCAAAAGTTGTATATATTTCTGAGCAAATGCTACTAGAACTTGATGTTTTGGCTGCCTGCTTACTTAACTAATTACAGCTGATGAAAGGTTGACAAATTCTGTTAAAGTTAATTTATGGATCACTTTTGGACAGTCATTTTTTTCTGTGAATCATAGAACTAATCCAAACAAATAAAACTTTTTTGACTCTTCCAGTGAGTTGAGACAAGTTGATTTATTTGACATTAGCAGCAATTGGAGAAGCCATCTACGTTAAAGAGAGGTTTTAAGGATTGTTGACATGATGCATGTGATGGGAGAATGAGTACTCACTTCTCATCATTTTAAGTCAGATAAATGACTGTATATCATAGGCAGCTACATTTCTAGTTTGTCCCGCTGTATCCCTAAGAAGCCTACAAAGTCCTGGGAAATTGAAGAAAACTGATGTTTCTGTGCCTAATATCTCTTCCTTTTTCTTTCCCCCAACTCTTCACCCCCTTCTCTCTTTACCCCCTCCATTTCTTCCCTTCTTCTGCCCCATCACTTCCCCTCTCCCCTTTACCTCCCTTTCTCTCCATCTTTCCTTTTCCCTCTTTTTTTACCCCTATCCCTCTTAAATCTCTCCTCCCTTCTGTATTCTTTCTATCCCTTTTATCAGTGAATGAATGGTATTTATTGAGCAATTACTATGTGGCAGAGCACTGTACTAAACAGTAGGGTTGTTAGCACAATACCAGACTATAAGGAGGTATAGTTTAGTTTGTCTTCACTTTCCAGATCCCTAACAGCACCAAGGCTGAGCAGATCTAAAAGCAGAGGGGATGGGAAAAGAGTAATAATAATAATAATAATTATGGTATTTGCTAAGCTTCTACTCTGTGCCAAGTGCTGTTCTAAGCACTGGAGTAGATACAAGTCAATCAGGTTGGACATAGTTCCTGTTCTACATGAGGCTCACACTCTTAATTTCCCATTTACAGATGAGGTAACTGAGACAGAGGGAAGTTAAGTGACTTGCCCAAGGTTCACACAGTAGACATGCGGCAGAGGATTAGAACCCAAGGTCCTCCTGACTCTCAGGCCTTTGCTCTATCATTTAAGCTACACTGCTTCTCAGTAGGTAAGATAGTAATCATATAAAGTTGGTATTTGTTAAACACTTACCCTGTGCACGCACTATTCTAAGTGCTGGGGAGATACAAGTTTTATCAGGTTGTCCCACGTGGCGCTCACAGTCTTCGTCCCCATTTTAGAGATGAGTAACTGAGGCCACGGAGAAGTGAAGTGACTTGCTCCAAGGTCACAAAGCTGACAAGTGGCAAAGCTGTATTACCTCTGACTCCAAGCCTGGGCTCTTTCCACCTAGCCACACTGCTCACTAGTAGTAAGCAATAGTAGGGAAACAGGTAGTGCCACTTGGAAGAGTCTCTGGGCAAAGGTGCCAAGCAGCTCTGTTTTCCACCTGGCTCTGTGTAATCCCCTTTTTATCCCAGATGGATTCCTTTAGAATGGAGACTGTATTTTTGATGTATTCTATAAACACGTTAAATAACTCATTTTAGACATGGCCCCTGACCACCTGTAAGGAGCAATAGTTCAGCAGCTTAAAAGATTAGCTATTTTGACTGTATCTCTTATCCTTTCTTCTTTATCCCTCACAACATAGATAAGAATTTTAGGCGACAGCCACTGATTGAATCTACCCCTAGCTTAACACTTTGGCCTGAATTCTCCTGTTGTTACAGGTGCAGGATTATTTTGTTTGAGTGGGGAGGAGATTAATCATTCGAATAATGGAAAGTAATTATTTTTAGTTCATTTCAGATCACTCAACAACATGCACATCGAATTACAGAGCTATTGATGAAAATAGTTTTTTAATAATAGTAATAATAATGATAATAATTATGGTATTTGTCAAGCGCTTGCTATATGTCAGGGACTGTACTAATCGCTGGGTAGATATAAGCAAATCGGGTTGGACACAGTCCCTGTCACACATGGGGCTCACAGCCTGAACCTCCTTTACAGAGGAGGTAACTGAAGCACAGATGTCTCATTTTGGTGTCCTGCGTTGATGTCTACAGTGATTGAATTTTTATGAGATAACACCTCAGCTCTTGATTCCAATTTGTCAACATATAGTCAACCTCTGTAATGGGATACTTCAGTTATTTATAATTGTCCAGTAAATGTACCTACTTAACATAGTCTGCTTGGCTTCATTCAGGTTCTAGAAAACCTTTTTCAGTGATGTATTGCATTCAAAACACGGTCTTGCTTGAAGTGTTTTAGTGTCATTCAGGAAGTGCCATTTTAGAAAATATAGTCTTTGCAAATATTGTTACTTATATTGAATGTATTAAAAGAAAATTTCTTCAGTCTTCTTTTATTTAATAATAATAATGATGGTATTTGTTAAGTGTTTACTATGCACCAAGCACTGTTCTAAGCGCTGGGGTATATACAAGGTTATTAGGTTGTCCACAGTGGGGCTCACTATCTTAATCCCCATTTTACAGATGAGGTAAATGAGGCCCAGAGAAGTGAAGTGGCTTTCTCAAGGTCACACAGCAGAACAAATTAGCAGAACTGGATTAGAGCCCATGACCTTTGACTCCCAAACCTGGGCTCTTTCCACTAAGCCGCGCTGCTTTTAGTTAGTTTATTTTGTATGATCACAAGGTGTGATTTAACAGAGAAAATGGATATTATTCTCATCTGGAAAGAGCTTATCATTTTAGAATCCTAAACCCTTTCATTAACCATAGATTGCCGAGGCACAGTTCAGATAGTTTGATGATAGTAGGAAGATTGTTGACACTGCTGTGAACGATATTAGCTCATTGTCAGAGGAGTTGAAAGGTGTAGACATTTTTTTTCATCAGGAAATTTAATAAATGACTTTTGAAACTTTATGATCTGGATTCATAACTCCAGGTTACATTTACTGACGAAAATTTCAAAAACTTGATTTGTTTTCACTGGAATTCCCACTGAGTTTTATAGCTATTCAGATGATGTATGCCATTTTAAGTAAGCTCTTTCTCCTGAAGCACTTTGATGTTTCTTCTGAGAGGTCACTGGACAATAAACCCTTCACACAGTTAAGATCTCCTGTGGCATATCTGTTTGGGAACTTGCATGACATCTACCCTAATGTTTCCACACTATTAGAGCATTTAATCATATGTGGGTGATTATGACAGGCCACATCTTTATAATAATAATAATAATAACAATGTTGGTGTTTGTTAAGCACTTACTATGTGCAGAGCACTGTTCTAAGTGCTGGGGTAGATACAGGGTAATCAGGTTGTCCCATGTGAGGCTCACAATCTTAATCCCCATTTTACAGATGAGGCAACTGAGGCACAGAGAAGTGAAGTGACTTGCCCACAGTCACACAGCTGACAAGTGGCAGAGCCGGGGATTCAAACCCATGACCTCTGACTCCCAAGCCCGTGCTCTTTCCACAGAGCCACGCTGCTACATCTTCTCTAAGAGGCCTTCCCCAATTAAACTCTTTTATCCCAACTCCTCCATTCTAAATCATCTATGCACTTGGATATGTACCTTTGGGCATTTGATATTCATCCACCCACGGCAGCTTACCGTACATATCTGCATATTGAATAATGGCCGTCTTCCCCTCTAGACTGTAAACCTGTGGGCATGGAATATGTCCACCAAGTTTTGGTACTGTACTCTCAATCCGCTTAATATGGTACCTGCACTTAGTAAACTCTCCGAAAAGTACCATTGACTGATTGATTGATCATTATAGGCAGTAGAATGGTTTCCTCTGCATATCAAGTGACTTCCTCTCATGGCAATGTATCCCGTTGTGTTTGTGCAAAGGAGAAAATAAAGGAGGTGGTTATATCTCTCCTCTCATCCCTCACAATTGGTGGTGTTCTAAAGTGTTCTTATATTGGCCATCGGGCCTTAAATAATAAGGCTTTCAAGTTTAGAAGAGGCCTGAAAGGTCAGTACTACCTATTCCAGGTGCAACTGTTACAGCCTTGAAAATCTTTCAGTAAAGGTATTTTTTTTCATTCTCAGATGGCATTCCTTACTAGCAAAATATCAATCAATCGTGTCTGTTGAGCATAAACCACTTCTTTTTCTGCAGCTCTGATTAAAGACCATTTTTCTTCTCATGTCCTTAGTGTGGGATTTTATTTTTGCCTGTATGTGTTAAGCAAAAAAAAGGAGTGTGATTGTTTTATTTCCAGGTATCCATAACTGATTTCAGTTCACTTTGAGGTTAAACAGAAATGGAGCTGTTATGCCCACAGAGGAATACGGTCTCATTCAAGTTAACTTTTATATACAGGTGGGAGACTATCTCTCACAGTTCTGTTTACAAGTCTCTCTCCTTGAGCACTTCGTAGGAAGGTTACGCAACAACATTTTGCTGATGCATAAATTGTGCACTTCAGAGATCTCATTGTGGAGAGGGAAGGACAGTAGCTAGTGTAAGGAGTTTCTCGGGAGAGAAAAGACTCCAGAACCTCTATAGCAAAGGACTTAAATCTACTTTTCAACAGGTGTGCTGAAACACAAATACTGACCATACCTTCAAAATCAGAAGAAGTGTGGGCCTAGTGGAAAGTGCATGGGCCCAAGAATCAGAAGACCTCTGTTCTAACACTGGTTTCACCACTTGTCTACTGTCTGACTTTGGTCAGGTCACTTAACTTCTCTGTGCTCAGTTACACTGTCTGTAAAATGGGCATTAAATCCACTCCCTCCTACTTAGACTGTGAGCCCAATGGGATAAGTGATGGCATTTGGCTTGACTATCTTGTATCCTCCCCAGGGCTTAGTACAGAGGTTGGCAAGTACTTAGTACATGTGCTTACCAATTACTATGAAAATAATCTACCTTTTCCATTAGCATCTCTGAGATAACATCCATCGGATTTGAAAAAGGGCAATAGATTTGGACATAGCTCATTAAGGTTCAAGTAAATTTCCCACTATAACATTAATGCTCTAAAGTAACCAATGGCAAATAAATTACCTGGAAACATTCTTATTTTCACCTGGACATAATTAGGGATCAGGAAAATGAGAAAGATCAGCATTTAAGAGAAGGTTTTAATATTCCAAGATACAGTAGTTATGGAAATGTTCCTTTTTATTGTCTTTTTACTAGAAGATAAAATAGTCAATTGTGAAATATTCATGGAATTTAAATACCAGAAATCTCACAGTCTCAAGATTGGTGTTCATTTTTAAAATATATTTATTTCTCATCTACATATTTAGTATTTGGTCAGCTGTTTCATACTGGTGTGTTTAATACGATGTTCTAGATTGTCTATTAAATCTCTTTTGAGTATACTGCTTCCTGCTTAGTCCTTGTTCATCATTCTACTTTCTTACCGTATGTCTTCCCATCAAATTGCACTCTCCTTGAGGATTGGAAATGTGCATATTATTACTGATGGATACCTTCTCATTCTCAGTCAATATTTTTGATCAATTTAAAATATTTGGGGTACACATACCATAATGTGATGAATCATATTACCATTAATAAAACCAAGGCACTGATAACATTGAGAGTATTCTTGCATACCACCTAACTAGAATTGGATATAGTACAGATTGAATTCTTTACTTCATTTTCTGACCTTAGGCAAAGCACTTAATATCACTGTACCTTAGATTCCTCACCTGTAAATAACAATAATAATAATAATGTTGGTATTTGTTAAGCGCTTACTATGTGCAGAGCACTTTTCTAAGGGCTGGGGTAGATACAGGGTCATCAGGTTGTCTCACCTGAGGCTCACAGTTAATCCCCATTTTACAGATGAGGTAACTGAGGCACAGAGAAGTTAAGTGGCTTGCCCAGAGTCACACAGCTGACAAGTGACAGAGCTGGAATCTGAACCCATGACCTTCTGTACTCCCAAGCCCGGACTCTTTCCACTGAGCCCACGCTGCTTCTCTTGTACATTTAGTACTGTTTTCTCTGGGAATTTATGCTGTACATCCCATGTAGGACAGGACTGCATCCAACTGAATTATCCCTGTACCTTCCCTCCAGTGTTGAGAATAGTGCTTGACACATAGTGACCACTTAGCAGATTCCCCAAATTATTATTATTTTGTTATCCAAGCCCTAATTCGTGCCCCACATGGTCACTACCTAGAGATCACTGAAATATGGATATTCCCAAGAAGCATGTCAATTTTTCACCCCACTGCATTAGACACTCTTATTAATATTTTAAAAATTGATAAAAAGTAAAGCGTTATAATTATTGCTATCAATAATTTACTATATGAGCATTTCAAGACTTCACTAGACTAGAAGCAGGGAAAATGTCTACCAATACTGTTATATTCACTCTCCAGTGATCTGCCTACAGTAAGGTCTCAATAAATATGATTGATTGATTGATTACAAACAGACTTTTGAGAGAGCATATTTTGGAGGTATCACTGTTAATAAATGTGGAGCTGAGAAATAAAGAACCCACTCATTGCTGATGCTTGAGATTGGGCCAGGATAGGATGAGAGTAAGTGGTCTATATGCCTCTGATTTTCTCATTCTACAAATGATCCTTCCCAACCTCCAGCAACCATCCCAGGAGCAGAAGAAATCAATTAATCAATCAATCAATTGCATTTATTGAGTGCACATTGTGTGTGAAGCACTGTATCAGGGTGGAACTTGGGAGAGAACAATGTAGCAGAATTGGTAGACATTTTCCCTGCCCACAAGGAGCAGCATGTCTTAATGGAAAGAGTCCGGGCTCAGGAGACAGAGGATATGAGTTCTAAATTCCAGATCTGCCCTTGTCTGCTGTGTGACCTGGGATAAGCCACTTTGCTTCTCTGAGCCTCAGTTACCTCATCTGTACAATGGGGATGAAGACTGTGAGCCCCACGTGGGACAACTTGATTCCCTTGGATCTACCCTAGCACTTAGAACACTGCTTGGCACATGGTAAGTGCTTACCAAATACCATTATATATTACTAATTATTATTATTGTTATTATTATTGGAGTTCACAGTTCTAGAGAGGAGACAAACATTAAAATAAATTGTATGTACAATAAGTGCTGAGGGTGGTGAGGGTGGGTTGAATAAACACTGTTAACTGACACAGAAGGGAGAGGGAGTAGAGGAAGTGAGAACTTTAGGAAGGCTTCTTGTAAGGAGCAACAATAATATTAATAATAATGTGGTATTTGTTAAGCACTTACTATATGCAGAGCACTGTTCTAAGTGCTAGAGTAGATATAGCGTAATCAGGTTGTCCCACGTGAGGCTCACAGTCTTAATGCCCATTTTTACCAGATGAGGTAACTGAGGTACAGGGAAGTTAAGTGGATTTCCCACAGTGCACACAGTTGACAAGTGGCAGGAGCCGGGAGTCGAACCCATGGACCTCTGAATCCGAAGCCCGTGCTGCTTTCCCACTGAGTCATGCTGATGATGGTATTTGTGAAGCACATATTATGTGCCAAGCACTGTTCTAATGGCTGGGGTAGATACAAGGTAATCAGGTGTCCCACTTGGGGCTCCCAGTCTTAATCCCCATTTTACAGCTAAAGGTAACTGAGGGCACAGAGAAATTAAGTGACTTGTGCCAAGTCACACAGCTGACAAGCGGTGGTGCTGGGATTAGAACCCATGACATCTGACTCCCAAGCCTGGGCTCTTTCCCCTAAGTTAATGAAAGGGATTGTATGGTATGGTAGAAACAAGTGTATTCATCTGCATTGACATTTAACATATTTTCTATGTTAAATTCTGCTCTTGGAAAATGTGCTAGATTTCAACCCTCTTGTGTTGAATCAGCCCTGTTCTCATTTCAAGGTGCTGGTGAAAAGGAATGAAGAGGAACTTCTTCTAGGGCCAGAAAAGAAAGGAATCATTCTCAGTGTGAGTTACCACCAACAAAACACCCTTATACATATAAAAGTATGGTGGTAGAACCCAACTGTGAGAGGATTGAGGCTCCTACTGAAAGTGGTTAAGAGAATTAGGGAATGTTTCCATAGCACATGTAATACTGGGAACTGTATTTCTCAGAATTAGTGAGAGCAAGAACAAATTAGTAGGCCACTGGGCCTTTTAAATTTAGAGAAAAGCTCCTGACAAGTCTCTTGCCTGCCCTCTAGGATCAAGTTTAATGGCTTTGGGGAAAGTTCTGTCTCGTGCTTTGTAAGTACACACTCAGAACTTTTTATATGTATTTATAATGCCTCAATGTATATTGAAATCTGATTATCTAGTGCAAATGTTGGTGCTTGGATTTGGTTTAGCCTTTTTTCTTCTATTTAGAACTAAAATTCTGCATGTTTGTGAAAATGACCAGGATTTCCATCAGGTGTTCTTACCAACAGCTCACCAAAACCCCATGGTAAAGTATCTCAGCTGTTTGTACTGATGCCAAACCTCCCCTTTCGCTTCTTTCCATCCCATACCTCCAGAACTAGAGTAGGTAGAGAGTTGAAGTGAGGAAAGTTGCAATATCTCTAGGGATCAAAACAACTTATTCAGCTTCTTAAATTCTGAATATATTACCAGGATAACTTTCCATTTTGAATCCTATTTAGTATAATCATTAAATTCATATTATTGATCAGTTTTCATTATATCAGTAATCGGCAGTTCTGATATTCACTGAGGCCATGGAAGAGTGCACTGTGCTAATGAGGAAAGGACAGGGACAAGACAGCTGCCTCAGAGACTCAAGGCCTGACATAAATTGCTTAAATGAGAATGAGAACCTATTAAGAATTAATAGGGTATCAGAGGAATCTCATGGGAGTGAGGGAAATAAGCTAATAAGGTCCTATTTTTATTTCCAGTATAAAAACACTAGATATTAAAGTTAAAGTTTTAAACACTAATGAGAAAGTAAGGAAGAACATTCATATTTTAACCTCTGGACTGTGAAGCTCCTTGTAGGCAGGGAATGGGTCTGTTTGTTGTTGTGTTTATACTTTCCCAAATGCTTAGTACAATACTCTGCACATAGAAATTGCTCAATAAATAGGATTGAATGAATGAATGAACCATTAAGGGAATTTTTTCAAAAGACAGTAAAGAAAAAAGTTTGTTTCTATCATTAGTAATCCAAAATGTGATATGCATCCATGGTCTTAATTTCTTAACGATTCTTTTAATAATTTACTTGAAAAGAGCATGAAAAGCAAATATGCACTGCATTTGTAGGAAATTATTATTAAAGAATGTTTTCTAGATTGAAGACTTGAAACATATTGGAGAATCTTGAATTAAGGAGGTGTAATACAGATATTTACAAAATGGTCAGAAGGGATAATGGAAGGAGGTAGCTCCCTGATCCTCAGGAAATGACAAGTGCTTGCAGATTTTTATATTCTGCTTTCCAAAAATTTTTTTATAAAAATATTCTTGTTAAATTTAGATGGTTGCATTCTCTCTCCCTTTTGAATGTGTAGTCTAGAGGAAAGCCCTTCTTTCTTTGTCATACTCTGAAACTGTACAATGCCGCAACATTTTACAATGTACTTTTGTATTGTTCTGTTCTTGGTATCAGTATTAGACCAAGAATAATAGGTTAAATTCCATCATCCCCATGGGAGCCAGATGGGGGGGACGGTTTTGTGACCTTCCTGAAGTCATAGTGTGCTCCATGAAGGAACAATATTAGCCTTAAATATTGTGTTTTGAGTATTGTAATTGCATCAAAACCCAATGTATCTCTAGCTGTAAATTCCTGGTAAACTTCTTAAGTTGGTGATTGGGCCACACTCACTAAGACCCATAACATGAGGGATAATTTCTGATTCAGTTTGCTAATACACCAGGTACAGAGCTAGAACCAAAGCAGAATGAGAACCAGCAAAGCCTAGGAGAAAGATTATGGGTCTGGATGTCAGAGGACCTGAGTTCTAATCCTGGCTCTGCCACTTGTCTGCTGTGTGATGTTGGAAAAGCCACTTAACTTCTCTGTGCCTCAGTTTTCCCTTCTGAATAATGGGGATTAAGACCTCAAGTCCCATGTGGACATGGATGTATCCAATCTCCTTATCTTGTATCTATGCTAGAGCTTAGTACAGTTCTTGGTAAGATAAAAGATAAAAATCAAATAAAGATAAAAAAAATCAAGGGGTAGGCTGACTATTAACTTTTAATAGTTAATTTTTGTTAACTTTTGTTTAAATAACCTCTGTGAGAGGTTGACTTCTTTATGAGTTAACCTACTCCAGTCATTTTATCAAAACAATTCTCAACTCATCAAGGACTTGTCTTCAAGGAAATCGGCCATGCTTAAGAGTAAGAGGTGCCCAAGTCATTTAAATCCTCAAGCTTTCAATGACCTACCGTATAGTCCTCCTTCCTCTAGGTAGTCAATTTGTATTTGCTGAGCATTTGCTCTGGAGAGAGCACTGGGCTAAGCCCTAGGAGGAGGACTAGAGTTAGTAGAACAGTCCCTTACTTCAAGGAGCTTACTAACTAGCTAGGTAGTCCTTAATATTGTCTTAATGCTACTTTTAAATCAATCGATGGTATTTATTTTTATGGTAGGTGTTAAGTCCTTACTATATTCCAGTTGCTGTACTAAGTGGTGGGGTAGATACTTGGTAATCAGTTTGTACATAGTCCATGTCCCATGTGGGGTTCAGTCTTAATCCCCATTTTACAGATGAGGTAACTGAGGCACAGGGAAGTGAAGTGACTTGCCCAACACAACAGACAGGTGTCAGAGGCTGGATTACAGCCCAGGTCTTCTGACTCCTAGCCCCATATTCTTTCCCCTAGACCATGCTGCTCCTCAGGCAATACATATCCAGGTTTTAAGCATGGAAAAGCTGGGACTAGATTTAGTATATACAAAATGCCCGAAAACCTAAGGGAGGTCTCAAGGAATCTTTAAAGACCTTACATCCGTTATATTAAGTAGCACTGGCAAGAAACCAAAATATACTCAAAGGTAATTCCCTTCCAGGCGCCTGCTCTCGGATCAACGAGTGGCTTTTCCTTCGTGATGCCACTTACAGGAATTTTAGCAAAAATAAGCTGCCAAAGTCTGTGTTCGTTATCAATCCTCATAGATTATCTCCTCACTTTAGAGTTGTCTGGTGAAGTAAATAAGGTGTAGTTTATATATCATTCCTCATAGAAATCTGCACTTTACCATGTCATTGCCATCACCCACGTGGCTCTGCAGTAAAAGCAGTTGTGACATTGAATGAAATATTTGGGCTATAAAAATCTCTTGTACTGCTCCAGCACTTTCATTAAGAAAACCTGTCATTTCAAATATGCTCCGGTTCGCTTAATGAGATTTTCATTTGGCCGGCCCAGTGCTCTGAATCCTATTTCAATTTAAAAAGTCTTAGGAAAAAGAGGACACTTAATAGGAAACCCTTTATCTGGCAACTTCTATTAGATCCTGTTACCTCTCCATCCCCGCTACTGTATATACATAAACATGGGCGGTTAATTACCAAAGTCATTTGTAGTGGAAGAAAAGGGAACTAAAACTCTCCATTACAGGGAGAAATAATTGAGTTGTCTGGATGAATAGATATGGTTAGATAAGTCTCTGGACAATAAATAATCCTTTAAAAATGGTACAGCCACAGCATAAACAACTTTTAATTAAATTATATGGGGAAAAATAGACCTTATAATAAAGTTGAACCTGAAAATCCATTTAGTCAGTCATCACAGCTGTATGATTTGGCTTTCCACTACCTTTTTCTGTGTGTGGGTGAAATGTCTATTTCCTTACCTTTATTTGTTCAGTCTGAGTTATTTCAAGAATCTCAGATCAGATTCTCCTTAAATAATCTGAAAATTTAAGCATTAAAAATCCTAAAAGCTCAGCAAATGTTGAATTGGTTCACCAATCCTAGGAGATTTTTCCCTGATAGATATCCTTTACTTTAGCTTACCCGTTTGTTGGTTTGTTTAAAATCTTTATTGACTTGCAGTCTCTAGACAGTAAGCTCCTTGTTGGCAGGGAATGTAGTTATCAACTCTTCTGTACTCTATTCTTCCAAGTGCCTGGTACAGTGTCTTCACACAGTGAGTGCTTAATAAATGCCATTGATTGCCTTCTCCCAATACCCTTCTCATTGCATACTATACAATACTGTATATTGTATATAATATAGTATAAACTATAAGATGGACATAATGGGCTAAAAAAACTTGAGAATATACATATATAGATATTTGTACATATATGAAATCTGGTGCTTTAATTTCAAATACCTAAACTATCCTAGATACCCAAATGGAATTTTCTAAGCAAGGTCATTCTTTGAATATTTCTAAGTATTTTTTGTTTCGTTTTTTTCAATTCAGCCACCTGTAAACATGATACCAAAGCCATAGGAATTAAACATGACATCCAGTGCACTCTATAACATTCTAATGAGAAAAGCTCTTAAGGTGAAATACAAAGTGAGCCCTACTAGGGACAGGGAATGTGTCCATCCTGATTTTGCTTGTCTCCACCCCAGTTCTTAGTACAGTACCTGGCACATAGTAAGCGCTTAACAAATAATAGCATTATTATTACTAATGGTCCACAAGGACAGGAGTCCACATATAAAAGTGACCCATTTAAACTGTCCTTGAAAAAAAATGTTCTATTTGCTTCAAGGTAAAAATGATTGACTGCTTGCTTTACAAAGAAATGTTTAAATCCCCACACACTAGAAATACCTCTATTAAGTATAAACAGTCTGCCAATTGTATTATGTCATTTTTCTAATTCCCTTAATTTTGTATAGGCACAGAATTTATGAGTTTTCAAGGTACTATTGTATCAACTGTCCATGCTTAATTTCCCAAGCTACAATGATCAGATCATTTTTTATTTTCTTTCTTCCCACCAGGATTGATTTTTTTCCTGTTTGATGGGCACAGAGGTTCAGGATTTGAACAGCCGAAAGTTATTGTAAATTCCACAAATAAACCCTGATTTGACATCCTTGGTTCAAACATCCCCGGAACTTGAATGTACATGTCTTAGAAAAAGAAAATCCCGATTACTAGACTACATTGAGAGAGTTGAGGTTTCAAGCCATTTAAACTCAGCTATTAGAAAACATACTACCTAGATAGGATACATGATGAAATTGAAAATATAGTACCTATAAAAAAAGAATGGCACTGATTAGAAGTGGTAATAGTGGAAAAAACAGGAGGTTTATTGCTAGAGAGCTTATGACCTATTTTTAAAGTTGAAGTACAGCTGTACTCCTTTGCTCCAAGGATAAAATTCAAGAACTGGATTTGTCATTTTAACCATTCCTTCAGGAGAATGACATCACTGGTTTTACTACACAACTTTTATTAATAGCTCATCTACGTTAGGAATAGTAAACCACTGTGTGACAGAATATCATTTATGACCAGTGACTAATGTAGGATGTTAAGAAACGGTAGTCCCATCACATTGGCAGGATTCCACACACACATGTCTGGAGGAGGATATCTGGAGAAACTTTAAAAATTAGGCCCAGAATTTTTTTAAGAGATGCCTTAAAAATATCCTTAAAAAACCACTTTTCATGGGTTACCATTTTTCTTAGTGTAATATGGTTGGAATGTTTTTAATAAAATTAGCTGAAGCACGAGAAACTCTTATAAAGTACAATGAATATAGGAGAAAATGGATAAATGACAGAAAAAATAGAGTATGCAAATACATTACTGTGAAATATGTTTTGAGTTTCTAGGAAGCTTTACTGTGTCTAGATTTAAGCATGACTTGGTTTACGTATCAGTTAAAATGTAATACTTATTTTGATAATGGTCTTGATCTCTTTCTTGAGCTGGGAGAGGGTCTGATAGAACTCTGCCTAAATATTTTGAAGAACTCTAAAATTCTGATGGTTCCACAACAACATTCTGTGTTGCTAAATGTTAATAAGAAGAAATCCTTCATGATGATATGACAATTAGCAGTTTATAAAGGCTACTGATAAATTCCTTTATAGTTCAAATTACTAGATCTCCCGATCTTATGAGCAGTGGCTGGCACTGGGGAAGAGCGGGGTGGGATTTTCTGTGAAGCTCTGGAGGAGAGAGAGACTCACTTGCGGGAAGCAGACGATCCACCACATATGTGGCTTTCTCTGAAACTGAAGCATATGTGGGTGAAAGGGTCCCACACATGACTTCTACTCCTGGCCCAGGGGACAGAGAGGAAATCGAGGACTGTGTGGGTGAAGGGGATTGTGTGCATGCACTTAACTTTCATCACAACAGCAGCTAGATCGGGGAAAACAGAAAATCATGTTTTGTTCCACTGTCCTGGCTCATTAATCTCCCTCTGGTCTGTTCTCACTCCAGTCCATACTTCACTCTCCTGCCCGGAATTGTTCTAAAAAACCATTCAGAACATATTTCCCCAGTGCTTAAGAACCTAAATGCTGACTTCCTACTATAAACCAACAGGTAGACTTCACTGCTCTAAATGCTGACCTAGTCTCTGTACCTTGTTAATAATAATGATAATAATAATAATGTTGGCATTTGTTAAGTGTTTACTATGTGCAGAACACTGTTCTAAGAGGTGGGTTAGACATAGGGTAATGAGGTTGTCCCACCTGAGGCTCACAGTCTTAATCCCCATTTTACAGATGAGGTAACTGAGGCACAGAGAAGTTAAGTGGCCTGCTCGCAGTCACACAGCTGACAGTGGCAGAGCAGGGATTTGAACCCATGATCTCTGACTCCCAAGCCCGTGCTCTTTCTACTGAGCCAGGCTTACTTAGTACAGTGCTTAGCACATAGTAAGCACTTAAGTGCCACTATTATTACTATTATCTCCACACCGACTCTCCCCCTCCCATCCTGCCTCTGGCCTGGAACTCCCTTCCACTTCATATCTAACAGACATATCTCCCCACCTTCAAAGACTTATTAAAATCACATTTCCTCCAAAAGGCCCTCCTTGACTAAGCCCTCATTTTCTCAAGGATTTGTACCCTCTTTTCAACCCACTCTCAGTAACGTGACACTTCTGTACATATCCAAGATTTATTTTAATGTCCGTCTCTTCCTCTAGAGTCCTTGTGGGCAGGGATCGTGTCTGCCAACTCTGTTATATTGTAATAATAATAATGTTGGTATTTGTTAAGCCTTTACTATGTGCAGAGCCCTGTTCTAAGTGCTCAGGGAGATACAGGTTGTCCCACATGAGCCTCACAGTTAATCCCCATTTTACAGATGAGGTAACTGAGGCACAGAGAAGTTAAGTGACTTGCCCACAGTCACACAGCTGACAAGTGGCAGAGCTGGGATTAGAACCCATGACCTCTGACTCTCAAGCCCGGGCTCTTGCCACTGAGCCACGCTGCTTCTCTGTACTATCCAAGTGCTTAGTACACATTTATTGAGTAAGGTCTCAATAAATATGACTGAGTTGTGGATTGATTGACTGATTATTCCAGGCCCCAGAGTGTTTGCTAGACCAGTGAAAGCAGGACACGGTGGTAGTGGGATAGAGCCCAGGCCTGGGAGTCAGACGGCCATGGGTTCTAATCCCAGATCCTCCACTTGTCTGCTGTGTGGCCTGGGGCAAGTGACTTCAATCCTCTATGCCTCAGTTATGTCGTGTGTAAAATTCATTCAATAGTATTTATTGAGCGGCTTACTATGTACAGAGCACTGTACTAAGTGCTTGGAATGAACAGTCGGCAACAGATGGGGATCAAGAATGTGAGCCCTCACATGGGACAGGGACTGCATCCAACCCAATTTGCTTGTACCCACTCCGTGTTAGTAGAGTGCCTGCCACATAGTATAGCTTAACAAATACCACAATTATTATTATTACTACTCTTTTCTTTCCACGTCGTGGCCCCTCAGCCCAGGTTCAGGGAACAGGAAAACACCTGCGGCCTCGTCCCCAACCCCAGACCCTGAGGGTTTATGCTGCCCCAGCTCTTTCTCACTGCTAGGTGGGCCTCATGTTTGTTTTCTTTTACTTTTCTTGGTTTAAAAAATAAAATCACCCGGACCAGCAGTGATCTTGGGGCCTGAGGGACTGCCAGCCCCCTGGACCGGGAAACCATGTGGCCATTTTCTGGCCAGCGTGACCATGCATTAGGGGCAAGCACTAGCCTGACATCACAGCGTGGCTCAGTGGAAAGAGCACGGGCTTGGGAATCAGAGGTCATAGGTTCAAAATCCCAGCTCTACCACTTTGTCAGCTGTGTGACTGTGGGCAAGTCACCTAACTTCTCTGTGCCTCAGTTACCTCATCTGTAAAATGGGGATTAAGACTGTGAGCCTCACGTGGGACCAAACTGATTCCTGTATCTACCCCTAGCACTTTAGAACAGTGCTCTACACATAGTAAGCGCTTAACAAATACCAACATTATAGTTATGGCTAGCAGATGGAGGTGGCTGCAGGTTTCAGGAATGAAAGAGGAAGGGTCAGGCCATCTTGAACACTAAGAGTAGAGTTGCTAGACATGATCCCCAGCTGCGAGGAGCTTACAGGCTCTATTATATCATATCATCGTTATTAATAGCATCACTGTTATAGTAGTAAAAGTATTTATTAAATTGTTATTGTATGCAAAGCACTATATTAAATTTGGGGAATGAATACACTAATGGGAATTAGACGGGGTTTACATTCTAAGAGTTTAAATGAGGAGAATGGATTAGAAGCAGACACATTCAGAGTGATGAAACATTAAAACACAACACAAACAAATATATACAATTTCCATCGTCATTATTATCACAGAATTTCACCTCCAGTTCCCAAACAAGGGTTTATGCTTATAACTGTAAGTATTCTGTTCAGTAATTAAAGTAGTAACATTAGGTATTCTGTTCAGCAATTAAAGTAGCAAACTGTTAACAACAACAACAACAAAAATCAGAGGTCTAATATTGGGTGTTCTTCATCCCTAGCCTCAAAATACCTTGCAAGAGAGTTTCCAAATCTGAACTTATTTACCAATTCAGAGTTTTGAAAGATCCAGATAACAAAAGACCTGAGATTCTTCTTCTCATATGTCCTGAATGATTGAAGTTGGCCATCCACAACTATGGTCCTTTGATGTTATTTTTTATGATTCACATAAAATGGTACATGGCTCTAGTGCTGTGTCACTAATTACTCTTTGATGAAAGAATTTGTCAGGATAGCATCTGGTTGTTTTAGAATGGAAAACTACAGCCACACTAGCCAGCAGCATCAATGTTGAAGGTTCTTCATGTAATCTCAATGAAACAAGATCACCATCATCCTACCTTGGTAAAGCAAACGTTATCATGGCTTACCTGAGACAGCTGGGAAAAGAAAAAACACTAGTTCAGTATTAGTTGAAAAGCACCAGTCTACACTGATGAAATCATTTCATCATTCCTCCCTTCATTTTGCCTATGGAAGTGGAGTAAATATAGCTTTTATTAACAAATATAGTGGATAGAGGGTGGGTCTGGGAATCAGAAGGACCTGGGTTTTAATCTTGGATCTACTTGTCTTCTGTCTTCTGTCTTCACTGGTCTTCTGCGTGACATAGGGCAAGTCACTTCACTTCTCCAGGTCTCAGTTTCTTTATATGTAAAAGGGAGCCTAATGTAGGACAAGGACTGTGTCAAATTTGACTAGCTTGTATTCACCCCAGTACTTAGTTCAGTGCCTGGTACACAGTAAGTGCTTAACAAATATCATAATTATTATTATCATTATTGTAAGCACTTATATACCAAAAAAGGGTAATAATTTGATAATAGTTATGGCACTTGTTCACTGTTTACTATGTGCCAAGCACAGTACTAAGCTCTGGAGAAGATATGCAATCATCAAATCGGATACAGGCCCTGTCCCAAATGGGGTTCACAGTCTAAGTAGGACGGAGTAGGATTTTATCCCCATCTTTTCACAGATGAGGAAACTGAGGCCCAGAGAAGGTAAATGATTTGCTCAAGGTCACATAGCAGACAAGTAGACCTGAGTTATAGTCCTGGTTCTGTCTCATGCCTTTTGTGTGATGTCACTTAACTTCTCTGGACCTCAGTTTCTTCATCTGTAAAATGGAGACTCAATTCCTGTTCTCCCTCCTACTTCATCTCCTGTAGACTGTGAGCTTGTTGTGAACAGGAAACATGTTTACCAATTCTGCTGTATTTTTACTCTCCCAAGTGCTTAGCCTCCTCTCAGGATGGCACCTGGAGTGTTTCCAGTCCTCTACCAGTCTCGGCTCTGGGAGGGACAGTCAAGTAGAGGCCTGTCCATTCCATTCCTAGGTTGGAGAGAGGCTAGTAAGTGGAAGGCAATCTGCTAAAAGTCAAAACTCACGTGTGCTGGGCAGCAGCGGCACGGGAGAGAATCGAGGGTGGAGACGTGGGTTTACTCTGCGGAAGAAGGCAATGGTAAACCACTTCCGTAGTTTTACCAGGAAAACTCTATGGATCGACTACCAGAACGATTGCAGACGAAGGCGGAGCATTCTGGGAGAGATGTGTCTGGGGACGTGCTATGGGTCAGAGATGACTCAATGGCATAAAATGATAAGTGCTTAGTACAATGCTCTATATGCAATAAGTACTCCATATATGTAGTTGAATGATTGATTCTGTCTCCTATGACCATGTTCTTTCCACTAGGCCATGCTGTGCTTCTCAGTTCCTAACTGTATTTACTATTTATTGTAAGAGTGAATCTTAAATTTTATGGAGGCCTTTCTTTCTCCTCTTGTATTTTCAGGGTCTTTTCTATCCAGGTGGTTCATACATATTTACCAAAAAAACTTAGTCATTGGTTAAAAATGAAAATACCAAAAGTTATCATTTCATTCATTCACATATGTAGCTGTGTGATATCAGGACATAGATAAAAGGTAGGGCTTTCCACATCCCCAAAGGGCATTAATGGATATTCCAAGTTCAGAACTTTCATTTTCCTAACTGTGGCCTAAGGCAGTAATAAATCGTTTTCAAACTGCGCTCTGAATAAAAGATAAGTACAAATATCACCAGGATCAATAGCCTAGGGTTTTATCATTGTAGAATAATTACTAACATAATTTAGCTCTAATGCTATCTAAAAGTGAGTTTAATTACTTAAAGGAAGCAGAACAATGAGATACAGCATATACGTTAAAAATGACACAGGTTATTTTTGCAAAAACAGACCGTTAGCAGAAATCATTTGCTAACCAGGCTAGACAATTAGATTGCCACTTGAACCCCATATTGCCATTTTTAAAGCAACAGAGCTTAAACAGGTAAGAAATGACCCTTTCATCTAAAATCCACTTAGAAAAAAATGCACCAATGTATGCTTTAACTTTCTTATATCTACCATAACAGTGTCTACCCAAGCTCTTCACAAAGTTCTCTGCACCCAGTTGGCCTTCAATAAACACTCTAAATTGATGTTTAATTTTTAAAATATTTTCCAGAGGAAAAAGGAAGTCTAGGAAAGGAGATGAAACAATCAGAGTGCTGAAGGATGTGTAGACAACGAAAAGATGTAAAGGAAATAAAGGGTAGAAGGTGTGGGTAGATGGAAGGAATGATTTCTTCTTCTTCCCCATTCATTCAGTTATATTTATTGAGTGCTTACTGTGTGAAGATCACTGTACTAAGTGCTTGGAAAGTACAATTCGGCAACAGATAGAGACGATCCCTACCCAACAACGGGCTCACAGTCCAGAAGGGGAAGACAGACAGACAAAACAAAACAAGTAGACAGGCATCACCACCATCAAAATAGATAAATAAAACCATAGATAAATGCACATCATTAATACAATAAGTAGAGCAATAAATGTGTACTAATATATACAAGTGCTAAGGGGCGGGGAAGGGGGTAGAGCAGAGGGAATAGGGGCAATGGAAAGGGGAGGAGGGGCAAAGGGAAAGGGAGGACTCAGTCTCAGTCAGTCTCCATCTTCCTCATCGTGATATTGTGCATGAAAATGTAGAGTGTGGAAGGATTGGGGTACTCACCCTAGTCTGCATTCCACTCCTTGTTCATGCTGAGAAGCAGACCCGCTTAAGATCAGGGGAACAGCGGAGTTGGATTGGAAAGCGACTCTTGGACCAGAACACTCCTGAGGCAGGCTGGGAGTCACACCCGGAAAGAGCACTGTCCTGGGGCCACGAATGCCTTCTGCCACAGCTAACGCTAATACCTCTCCGAGCCGGTGCTCTGTCCAGAGGCTGCTGGAAGTGGCAGTGTCATGGAGGATGCCACGGAACTGGGGCAATATAATAATGATGAAAATAGTATTTGTTAAGCACTGTCTCTATGTCAAGAACTGTGCCACTTGTCTGCTGTGTGACATTGAGCAGTCACTTAACTTCTCCGTGCTTCAGTTAGCTCATCTGTAAAATGGGGATAAAACAATGTGATCCCACGTGGGACAATCTGATTACCCTGTATCTACCCCGGTGCTTAGAACAGTGTTCGGCACATAGTAAGCGCTTAACAAATACCATGATTATTATTATTTTTATTACTGAACACTGGAGTTCTTTGTTGAGGGGCGGGGAAGGGGGTAGAGCAGAGGGAGTAGGGGTGATGGAAAGGGGGAGGAGGGGCAGAGGGAAGGGAGGGCTCAGTCTCAGCCAGTCTCCATCTTCATCATCATGATACTGTGCATGAAAATGTCGAGTGTGGAAGGATTCGGGTACTCACCCTATTCTGCCAGACAAGACAATCAGGCCAGAAACAATCTTTGCCTCACGGAGGACTTGCAGTCTAAAGTGGAGGGAAAACATGTCTCAACCCCCATTTGGGAAATGAGGGAAATGAAACACAGAGAAGTTAGGTGACCTGCCCAAGGTCACATAGCAGGCAAGAGCTGGAATTAGAACCCAGGCCCTCTGACTTCCAGGACTGTGCTCTTTTCACTTGGTGATGAGGAAGTGAGAGCATGGAGGGGAAGAGAGAGGGCAGGGGAGCCAGAGTGTGAGGAGTTTGAAACTAGACTGTGGACCGTAGACTTTGGACTGTAAGCTCATTGTGGGCAAGGGATATTGTTTTCGCCTACTCTCCCAAGTGCTTACTACAGTGCACTGCACCCAGTAAGTGCTCAATAAGAATGACTGACTGACCTGGCTAGAAAGAGGAAAGGGAAAGAAGTGGTGGGAAAAAGATATGCATGGTGGAGGGCAGGGGAGGGGAAATAGGGTAGGTGGAAGAGGGGGAAGGGAAAAGAGATGCTGCCACTGCCGGCTTCACAACTGCAATGGGGCAGAATTTCTGGGGACTCCAGCAGCGAAGTCCAGATGATTCCTCCCTGTTGTTTACCACAGTTGCCCTGCATAGGCAGTCGCCTCCTGCAAAAAGAGAATCATGATGACTTACACTGTAATCCTGAGGGGGTTTGCCCCACAATTATATTCATCCTCTCAGTTTGGGGGCATCTTGCCACATTATTGTAGATGATCCATAGCATAGTTAGCCCTTTATAGTGGCATGAAGCATTCGGATATACTTAAGGAGGGACACTACCATCTCTACACAGATGATTTCTAAATCTGCAACTCCTTCTCTGCGGTCTTGGTTTTCCTCTTACCTTCAGGACATCTCTACTTGGATGTCTCAGACTTAACCTGTCCAAAACATAACTCCTTATCTGTCGACTAAAACCCTCTCCTCCCTCTGAGTTTCTTTCTCATCACCATAGAGAGGAACGCCATCCTCCCTGTCTCACAACCCTGTAACCATGGCATTTTCCTCAACTCATCTCTCTCATCAACCCACGTATTCAATCTGTCACCAAATCATGTTGGTTTCACCTTCACAACATTGCTAAAATCTGCCCTTTCTTCTCCATCTGTACTGTTACCTCACTGATCCAAGCATTTATTCTATCCTGTCTGGATAACTGCTTCAGCCTCCTTGCTGAGCTCCCTGCCTCCTGTCCCTCCCCAGTCCACACTTCACTTTGGGGCTCATATTATTTCTCAAAAAAAGTTCAGTCCATCTTTTCCCCACTCCTAAGAACCTCCAGTGATTGCCCATCCACCACATCAAACAGAAACTCCTTATCATTGGCTTGAAAGCACTCAATCATGGAGCTTCTCCTATCTTACCTTGCTGATTTCCTACTACAATCCAGACTGAACACATTGCTCTTCTAATGCCAATCTACTCACCATACCTTGAGCCCACCTATCCCATCACTGACCCCTTACCTATGTCCTACCACTGGCCTGGAATTCTCTTCCCCTTCATATCTGACAGATGATCACTTTCTCCACCTTCAAAACCTTATTAAAATCACATCTCCTCCAAGAGGCCTTCGCCCACTAAACCCTTGTGTCCCCTACACCCTGTCCCTTCTGCACTGCTCTTCCACTTGGATTAGTACCCTTTTATTTACCCCACTCTCAGCCCCAACGCACCTTATGTACATATCTGTAATTTATATTAATGCCTGTCTTCCCCTTTAGACTGCAAGCTGCTACTCGGCTTGCGGGCAGAGAACATGTCTACTAACTCTGTTATATTGTAGTCTCTCAAGTACTTAAAACACTAAGTACTATTGATTGAACTCTGGGCAAGAGGGAGAAATGACTTTTTCATTTTAATATGAAATTAATTCATAGGAAATTTTCCCCAGGGATGACAATTGCTTGGGAAAATTCCCCAGAAGCAACTCTTCCCCATTGGCAAATTTTCAAAAATTGCCTTTAAGCACTCAGTTCTGAGTTTGCCTAAGTAAAAGTTATTTGGTTGTGTGCTTCTTGAACCCTGGGTTCTTTTAGCCCCTCACTGACAGAGTCTATGGCTTTCAAATAAAGACAGGCAAGTGCAGGGGGCCAGGCAGTTGTTTTAGAAATTGCTCAGAGGCAAGAAGGCTAATTTGGACTGCAAATTGCAGAGGAATAAGAAATCATGTGTCTACATCTATTTGTGGAAGTAAATGCTGATGGGAAGAAATGAAATGATAAAGGAGTGGATTGGTCTAAGAGGAATTCAGTTTAGAAAGAGGATATGAAATCCTCGCAGCCCTAGTTAGATAGGATTGATTACCGGTCTCTAAAAGACAATCATTGTGATGGTTTGGAAGAGGTAGCTGAATGGAAAGTGAAGAATCTTGAGACAGCTCTGTGATATAAGGAATTTAGGGTTTGAAAAGAGATTTTTTTTCCCCCACCTTGGGAAATACAGTGCAGAGTCATTTACAGTGAAGTAGCAATACTGTTGTAATGTACAAGCAAGCAGCAATTCAATATTTGGATATCTGCAAGGGTTTGCCCCAAATCTACAGGTAAACCATGATTGAAGTATAATATGGTTTCAAAGGTATCACCAGCAATAATAATAATGGCATTTATTAAGCGGTTACTATGTGCAAAGCACTGTTCTAAGCGCTGGGGAGGATACAAGTTGATTAGGTAGGTTGTCCCACGTGGGGCTTACAGTCTTAATCCCCATTTTACAGATGGGGTAACTGAGGCACAGAGAAGTGAAGTGACTTGCCCGAAGTCACACAGTTGGCAAGTGGCTGAGTCAGGATTTGAACCCATGACCTCTGACTCCCAATCCCGGGCTCTTTTCACAGAGCCATGCTGCTTCTCTAATAAAAATGATAATAATAATAATGATGGTATTTGTTAAGCACATCCTATGTGCCAAGCATTGTTTTAAGCACTGGGGCATATACAAGGTATATGTGTCAATCAATCACTGCTATTCATTAAGTGCTTACCGTATGTAGAACATTGTACTGAATGCTTGGAAGGGTACAGTTGGCTTTAAAGCAGTCCACCACCTTGTCCCCACCTGCCTCACCTCACTTCTCTACTCTACAATCCAGTCTGTCCATTCCGCTCCTCTACTGGTAAGCTTCTCACTGTGCCTCCAGCTCACCTGTCTCATGGCCGACCCCTAGCCCAGTCCTGCCTCTGGCCTGGAATGCCCTCCCCCATCAAATCTGGTAAACAATTACTCGCCCCCTGCTTTCAAAGCCTTATTGAAGGCATATCTTCTCCAAGAGACCTTCCCAGACTAAGTCCCATTTTTCCTCACCTCTCACTCCCTCTGCATCACCCTGACTTGCTCCCTTTGCTCTTCTCCTCCTCTCAGCCCCACAGCACTTATTTACATATCTGTAATTTAATTTCAATTATTTTTATTGATGTCCACCTTCCCCTCCCCCCTAGACTGTCAACTCCTTGTGGGCAGGGAATGTGACTGTTTATTGTTCTAGGGAAGCAGCGTGGCTCAGTGGAAAGAGCATGGGCTTTGGAGTCAGGGCTCATGAGTTCGAATCCCAGCTCTGCCACTTGTCGGCTGTGTGACTGTGGGCAAGTCACTTAACTTCTCTGTGCCTCAGTTCCCTCATCTGTAAAATGGGGATGAAGACTGTGAGCCCCACGTGGGACAACCTGATTCCCCTGTGTCTACCCCAGCGCTTAGAACAGTGCTCGGCACATAGTAAGCGCTTAACAAATACCAACATTATTATTATTATTATGTTCTGTAGTACTCTCCCAAAGGCTTAATTCAGTTCTCTGCACAAGGTAAGCACTCAAATATGATGGAATGAATGAGATTACGATATGATAGAGTTGATAGACAGGATTCCCCCTCTGCACAAGGAGCTTACAGTCTAGAGTGGGAGGCAGACATTAACAAATATTAAAGACAGGGAAAATGGGAAATATAAGGTTATGTACATAAGTGCTTTAGGGATACAGTGTATATCAAGTGCTTAAGTGGTCCTCTTAGACCGTAAGCTTATTGTGGGCAGAGCACGTGTCTGTCATATTATTATGTAGTAAGCTCCCTAGTTCTTAGTACAGTGCTCGGCACACAATAAGCGCTTAATAAATATGATTCGTTGATACAAATAGCCTGCAAACTCACTGTGGGCAGGGAATGTGTCTACCAAGTCAGTTATACTAATATACTGTACTATCCAAGCACTTAGTACGGTATTTTACACACAGAAAGCACTCAATAAATACGATTGATTGATTGATTAAAGTGCATAGGCCATGCCCAGTGTGATTAAGTGGAAAGAACACGGGCTTGGGAGTCAGAGGACATGGGTTTCAATCCCAGCTCCGCCACTCATCTGCTGTGTGACCTTGGGTAAGCCATTTAACTTCTCTGTGCCTCAGTTACCTCATCTGGAAAATGGGAATTAAAACTGTGAACCCCAAGTGGGACAACCTCATTACCTTGTGTCTTCCCCATTGCTTAGAACAGTGATTGACACATAACAAGTACTTAACAAATCCCTTCATTATTATTATACATATAATAATATTATTATACATTATTATTATTATTATCATTATTATTATTATTAAAAGGGAGGGAAATTGGAGAAATGAGGACATAGGAAAGCCTTCTTGGAGGAGATGTGACTTTAGCAGGACTTTGAAAGTAGAGAGAGTAATGCTCCATAATTACAATGTTGAAGCAGAAAGGAGAGGTTGATACGAGAAGTCGCAAGGTGTAGAGGATAGAGCACAGGCCTGGGAGTTAGATAATTGTGGGTTCCAATTCTAGCTCCGCTACTTTGCTGTATGACCTTGGTCAAGTCACTTAATTTCTCTGTACCTCAGTTACCTCATTTGTAAAATGGGGATTAAGACTGTGAGCCCCATTTGGGACAGGGACTGTGTCCAACTTGATTACCTTGTATCAGTTTCAGTGTTTGGCTTTCATTCATTCATTCAATCGTATTTATTGAGCTTTTACTGCATGCAGAGCTCTGTACTAAGTGCTTGGAAAGTACAATTCACATAGTAAGCACTTAACAAACACCATAATCATCATTATTATTATTCCAGAGGACAAGGCCTGTGTCATCTACTTTTACTCTTATGCTGCCAAGTGTCTAGAACCGCACAGAGCATACAGTCAGGTCTCAAATTGCCAGTGATGACAACGCCTCCCACGGTCCTGGAACGCCCTCCCTCCTCACCTCCGCCAAACTGATTCTCTTTCCCTCTTCAAAACCTTACGTAAAAATCACCTCCTCCAAGAGGCCTTCCCAGACTGAGCTCCTCTTCCCCCTCTACTCCCTCTGCCATCCCCCCTTTACCTCTCCGCAGCTAAAGCCTCATTTTCCCCTTTTCCCTCTGCTCCTCCACCTCTCCCTTCCCATCCCCACAGCACTGTACTCGTCCGCTCAACTGTATATATTTTCGTTACCCTATTTATTTTGTTAATGAATTGTACATCGCCTTGATTCTATTTAGTTGCCATTGTTTTTACGAGATGTTCTTCCCCTTGACGCTGTTTAGTGCCATTGTTCTTGTCTGTCCGTCTCCCCCGATTAGACTGTAAGTCCGTCAAACGGCAGCGACTGTCTCTATCTGTTGCCAACTTGTTCATCCCAAGCGCTTAGTACAGTGCTCTGCACATAGTAAGCGGTCAATAAATACTATTGAACCTACAAGAACTTAACCAGTGTCCTCTTGTACTAAAACAATACTGTTAATCACACACTAGCTGAATCCTAATGTCTCTTCAGACATTGTTACAGTGGTTCCACGACAGACATGAGTATTTTGCCCTACGGATCATTAATCAGGCAAAATTCTATTTATCATGATTAAGCTGTCTTGTTTTTGGCCATGTCTCCCCTGATTAGACAGCAAGCCCGTCAATGGGCAGGGATTGTCTCTGTTGCCGAATTGTACATTTTAAGCGCTCAGTACAGTGCTCTGCACATAGTAAGTGCTCAATAAATACTATTGAATGAATGAATGAAGATGACCACATAAAAGAACAGTTTCTAGCACCTACTTGCTCTGCTTTTTATATGCCTCAAATCACCGTGCCCGACTGTCCAATCGGAGAGTGGCACCTGGAAAAGAGGAGAAGGTACTTTCCTTTGAAACCGACCTTTAGGGCGGGAGAGGGCCCCAGCCCAAGGTCCCTCAGAGGGGTGCAAAGAGCCGCCACCATGGCCTCCACCCCCACTGCCATGCCGAGGACTGTGGGACCTTGGGTAAGCCATTTAACTTCTCTGTGCCTCAGTTACCTCATCTGGAAAATGGGAATTAAAACTGTGAACCCCAAGTGGGACAACCTCATTACCTTGTGTCTTCCCCATTGCTTAGAACAGTGATTGACACATAACAAGTACTTAACAAATCCCTTCATTATTATTATACATATAATAATAACATTATTATACATTATTATTATTATTATAATAATGTTGGTATTTGTTAAGCGCTTACTATGTGCAGAGCACTGTTCTAAGCACTGGGGTAGATACAGGGTCATCAGGTTGCCCCACGGAGGCTCACAGTTAATCCCCATTTTACAGATGAGGTCACTGAGGCACAAAGAAGTTAAGTGACTTGCCCACAGTCACACAGCTGACAAGAGTGGGATTCGAACCCATGACCTCTGATTCCCAAGCCCAGGCTCTTTCCACTGAGCCACGCTGCTTCTCTGTTGGAGCTTTCCCGGCAGAGCTAAGAGATGTGCGTGGGAAGTGGGTTCCAGTCTGCTGTCAAATTGCATCAGATGACTGGCAAGGGGAAGGGGGAGGTGTCATGCGGTGTTATGTTGGGTTGTAGTTCAACCTCTTGGATTCAGAATTGGTAGAGCTGAGAGGATCCCCTCAGACGATTACATAAGGCAACCGAACGCCTCATAATAATAATGGTGGTATTTGTTAAGCGCTTACTATGTGCAAAGCCCTATTCTAAGCACTGGGGGAGTTACAAGGTGACCAGGTTGTCCCACGTGGGGCTCACAGTTTTTAATCCCCATTTTACAGATGAGGTAACTGAGGCACAGAGAAGTTAAGTGACTTGCCCTAAGTCATAAAGCTAGCAAGCAGCAGAGCCAGGATTCAAACCCATGACCTCTGACTACCAAGCCCGGGCTCTTTCCACTGAGCCACACTGCTTCTCTTATGTAAATCACACCTATTGCGGACCCGTTGCAGCATGACATTCATTCAATCATATTTATTGAGTGCTTACTGTGTGCAGAGCACTGTACTAGGTGCTTGGGAAGTACAATTCAGCAACACATGGAGACAATCCCTACCCCACAGTGGAATCTCAGTCTAGAGGGCTCCACAGTCTATGACAGGTACAGGAAAAATATATCTGTCACTAAGACCTCTAAAATGCATTTATCGACCTTACAAAAGCTTTGGACATTGTCATCATAACTGAATTAAAGTAGATTCTAAGCAAATTTGACCAGCCCGGGGAGATTGGTTACATTGACAGGGTGTTACCAGGGTTGAAGATATGCTGTCTGCCTTTCCCCATACCTTCCTCCTCCTCCTTTTCTCCTCTTCCTTACTCACTCATACTCTACCCAGTAAGGGAGCAGGGTTCTTTCATCTTCATCATCAACATCGTTATCATCTTAATCATAATTGTAGTATTTAAGTGATGATGGTGCTGATGGTGCTTGTTTGTTAAGCTCTTACTATGTACCAAGCGCTGTTCCAAGCTCTGGGGGTGACACAAGGTAATCAGGTTGTCCCACATGGGGCTTACAGTCTTAATCCCCATTTTACAAAGGAGGTAATTGAGGCACAGAGAAGTGAAGTGATTTGCCCAAAGTCACAGAACTGACAAGTGGCAGAGCTGGGATTAGAACCCACCACCTCTGACTCCCAAGCCCAGGCTCTTCCCACTAAGCCACGCTGCTTCCCATAAGTGCTTACTTCCACTGCGCTAAGCACTATACTGTACTGTGAGGCATATACAAAGTAATCCATCTGGATTGTTCTTTCCCCATTGAGCTCACAGTCTAAGAAGGAGGGAGAATAAATACTAAATCCCAACTTTACAAATAAAAAAATACTGATCACAAGATAACAATGTTGGTATTTGTTAAGCGCTTACTATGTGCAGAGCACTGTTCTAAGCTCTGGGGGGGGATACAGGGTCATCAGGTTGTCCCACGTGAGGCTCACAATCTAAATGTCCATTTTACAGATGAGTTAACTGAGGCACAGAGAAGTTAAGTGACTTGCCCACAGTCACACAGCTGACAAGTGGCAGAGGCGGGATTCTAACCCATGACCTCTGACTCCCAAGCCTGTGCTCTTTCCACTGAGCCACGCTGCTTGATCTGCTCAAGGTCAAACGGCAGGCAAGTGACAGAAGGGGATTAGAACTCAGGTCCTCTCACTCCCTGACTCTTGTTCTTTCCACTAAGCTACATGTTCCCAGTTCATTAAACAATGATAATTATTGAGCACTGTGTGCCAAGCACTGTACTAAAACTTGTGAGAGTATAACACAACAGAGTTGGTAGGCACATCCCCTGCCTACGATGAGCTTAGAGTCTCGAGCGCAGCTCTGGAATGGACTGGGATGAATTTGTGCACAGAGGGGGAAGAGGAAGGTTTCTACTTTCCACTCAAACACCTGCCCCTTAACCTGCATGTCCCCGTAATGTCTGTGTAGAAATCCAACCTCATGGTCTTAAAAAGCACATTACCCCAGACAGAGTGTGTGCTCTCTCCAGATTCCTGTTTTCCCGGCCACCTCTTCGGAAGCTTTGCTGGAAGCAAATGCAGATTCCCTTTATGAAGGATATAAATGCTACAAGATCTAGAGGAAATTCCAGGAAGAAGCTTCAGTGAAATCTTCACTTTCCATCCAACAGACTTTAGTGTCTGTTCTATTCTAAGCCCAAAATGAAGAAACTCATGTTGCATTTGGTAGCATGATGTAATAATATGAATAAGAAATCTCTAGCATGTTTAGGTGTTTGATCTAATCAAAGAATTTAGAACTTTAAAAATCAAATCAAAACCTTGGGATGTGTTAATATTGCATCACCATTGTTTTTGAACCAGGGAGAGTATTGAGCTAAAGAATTGTACTTTTTAATTCTTTACAGGTATGTAGACATGGTAATTGCAATAAAAAGGTCTTATTAAATAGTGAATCTTAGGCAGTTTCATTTAAAATTTTTCAATTATGACTTCATCTATTAGCACAGAGATATTTTCTAGGTAATTAGATTTCTCTATTCAAGTTTCTCAAGGTAAAAATAGGTTCATTGAACTCATTCTCATGAATATACTCTTTTGCTGAAATTAGATTTCTGGTAAATCATTAAATCTAAACACCACCAGCTAGGGCATTTTCAGTGTCTTAGTCTTCATGAAATCTCTCCAGTCCTTTAGGTATGGCTGAAAACTCAGTATCATTTACATCAAACAGAACGAAGCTGAGAAGCAGCGTGGGCCACTGGAAAGAGCATGGGCCTGGGAGTTGGGAGGACCTGGGTTCCAATTCCAGCTCAACCACACGACTGTTGGCCAAGTTACTTATGTTATCTCTGCCTCAGCTCATTCATTCATTCATTCATTCATTCACTAGTATTTATTGAGCGCTTACTATGTGCAGAGCACTGTACTAAGCGCTTGGAATGAACAAGTCGGCAACAGATAGAGACAGTCCCTGCCGTTTGACGGGCTTACAGTCTAAGGGACATTTGGTCGTGAGCTCTGGGACTCTCTCGGCCGCTGGCCGCTTGACTTTGAGTCTGATCGGGTAGGGTCGGCTTGTCCCCCGACCCTGGTCATCGCCTGCTTATTAACACTATTGTATTGTGTCTTACTGTACCATGCTGCTATATTAGCGATTTCGCTTGTTATTGTTTATTGTCGTCAGTGCTGCCACCCACCTCTCTGGCCTCACCAGCCGCCTGACTTTGAGTTTGATCAGGTCGCCCCTTAATCGAGCCTACCCCCGACCCTGGTCATCGCCCGCTTATTAACACTACTGTATTGTATCATACTGTATCATGTTGCTATATTACTGATTTCATTTGTTACTGTTTATTGTTGTCAGTGCTGCCACCCACCTCTCTGGTCTCGCCATGTCCCTCCTCCCCCCCCTCCCTCCCACCCCTTCCTATCCTCCCCTTCCCCTTCCTCTCTCTCGCTCAGCTCTTTCCCGCTCTCTCCTCTGTCTCTTCCCCTCCTCCCCTCCCCCGCCCTAGAACCCCACTTTACCAGCACTACCCCTCTTCCCCCTCCTCCTACTCTTCCCCCCACCAAACCCCCTCCTCACCCCCTCCCCCCTTCTCTCTTCCCCACCCACGCCCCATCCCAGTCCTCTTGTCCCACCGCTACCCCTCATCCCCCTCTCCTCGTCCAGGGCCCCGCCACCTCCTTCCCATCCAAACCCTCCCCTCCCCCCACCCTTCCACCATCCCCCCCTTGTACTCACAGCTACTTTCAAGTGTGGCCTCTGGAACCCCCATTGTTTTTACGAGATGTCCTTCCCCTTGACGCTGTTTAGTGCCATTGTTCTTGTCTGTCCGTCTACCCCGATTAGACTGTAAGCCCGTCAAACGGCAGGGACTGTCTCTATCTGTTGCCGACTTGTTCATCCCAAGCGCTTAGTACAGTGCTCTGCACATAGTAAGCGCTCAATAAATACTATTGAATGAATGAATGAATGAATGAACCCCCGCTCTATTACGTGGCTCTCTCCCGAAGACACGGTCTCCGCCGCCGCTCTCTCCAGAGGAGGCCTCTCCTTCTCCCACTCCCCCAGACTCACCGGTAAGGGAGGAGGCGTCGGCTTCCTCCTCTCGCCCCATTGCCGCTTCCGCACTATCCCTCCTCCCCCCTCACTCTCCTTCCCCTCCTTCGAAGCCCATATCATTCGCCTCTACCACCCCCTCCAGTTACTTGTCGCTGTCATCTACCGCCCTCCCGGTCCCACCTCCGACTTCTTCAACCACCTTGACCCCTTTCTCACCTTCCTTCTCTCCTTCTCTCTGCCCACTCTGATCCTCGGAGACTTCAACATCCATATGGATGTACCCGATGACTCCTCTGCCGCCCGCCTGCTATCCCTCCTCGACTCTGCCGACCTCCTCCTCCACCATACCGTGCCCACTCACCGACTCGGTCACACCCTCGATCTCGTCATCTCCTACCGCTGCACTATCTCCTCCCTCACCGACTCTGAAATCCCTCTCTCTGACCATAACCTTCTCACCTGCCTCATCTCTCACACTCCCCCTGCAAATCTTTGCTACTGCCCCACAGAGAGCTCCGCTCTCTCGATCCCATCTGTCTTTCCAAAAGCATCTCTCCTCACCTTGCTGCCCTGTCCTCACTTCCCACTCTCGACGATCAGGTCTCCGCTCTCAACTCCACCCTCTCTACTCATCTCGACTCTCTCGCCCCTCTTTCCCTCCGCCGCTCTCGCTCCACTAACCCACAGCCCCGGATCACCTCCTCCGTCCGCCTCCTACGCTACTATGTTCGAGCTGCCGAGCGCTGCTGGCGAAAGTCCAAGCACCAAGCCGACCTCACACACTTCAAATTTATCCTTTCCTGCCTTAACTATGCCCTCTCCTCCGCCAGGCAAAACTTCTTCTCCTCCCTCATCGACACCCATGCCCGTCACCGCTGCCGATTGTTCCGGACCCTAACTCTCTCCTTAGGCCTCCTGTTCCTCCCCTCCCCCATCTCTCACTCCCAATGATCTGGCCACCTATTTCCTCACGAAAATCAACACAATCAGGTCTGAGCTCACTAAAGTCACCCCTCCGCCTCTCCCCTCCCCCCCACCAACCCTCTCCCCTACTTTCCCATCCTTCCCTGCAGTATCCTCAGAGGAGATCTCCTCCCTCCTCGCAAGTGCCACCCCCTCCACCTGCACCTCGGACCCCATTCCCTCTCATCTTCTTAAAACCATCGCCCCTGCCCTCCTCCCTTCCTTAACTTCTATTTTTAACCACTCAATCTCCAAGGGCTCCTTCCCCTCTGCCTTCAAACATGCCCACGTCTCCCCCATCCTAAAAAAACCCGCTCTTGACCCCACTTCCCCCTCCAGTTATCGCCCTATCTCCCTACTACCCTTCCTTTCCAAAATCCTAATGCTTAGAATTCCTTAACTCCCATTCTCTCCTGGACCCCCTCCGATCTGGCTTCCGTCCCCTCCACTCTACCGAGACTTCTCTCTCTAAGGTAACCCGTGACCTCCTTCTTGCCAAATCCAATGGCTCCTACTCCATTCTGATCCTCCTTGACCTCTCTGCTGCCTTTGACACTGTCGACCATCCCCGCCTCCTCCATACCTTATCTCACCTTGGCTTCACGGACTCCGTCCTCTCCCGGTTCTCCTCTTACCTCTCTGGCCGGTCATTCTCGGTCTACTTCGCTGGCGCCTCCTCCCCCTCCCATCCTTTTACTGTCGGAGTTCCTCAAGGGTCAGTTCTTGGCCCTCTTCTGTTCTCCATTTACACTCACTCCCTCGGTGAACTCATTCGCTCTCACGGCTTTGACTACCATCTCTACGCAGATGACACGCAGATCTACATCTCTGCCCCTGTCCTCTCCCCCTCCCTTCAGGCTCGCATCTCCTCCTGCCTCCGGGACGTCTCCACCTGGATGTCGGCCCGCCACCTAAAACTCAACATGAGCAAGACTGAGCTCCTCATCTTCCCTCCCAAACCCGGTCCTCTCCCAGACTTCTCTATCACCGTGGATGGCACAACCATCCTTCCTGTCTCTCAGGCCCGCGATCTCGGTGTCATCCTTGACTCGTCTCTCTCGTTGACCCCACACATCCTATCCGTTACCAAGACCTGCCGGTTTCACCTTTACAATATCGCAAAGATCCACCCTTTCCTCTCCACCCAAACGGCTACATTACTGCTACAGGCTCTCGTTATATCCCGGCTACACTACTGTGTCAGCCTTCTCTCTGACCTCCCTTCCTCCTCTCTCGCCCCACTCCAGGCTATTCTTCACTCCGCTGCCCGGCTCATCTTCCTGCAGAAACGATCTGGGCATGTCACTCCCCTTCTTAAACAACTCCAGTGGTTGCCTATCAACCTCCGCTCCAAACAAAAACTCCTCACTCTAGGCTTCAAGGCTCTCCATCACCTTGCCCCTTCCTACCTCTCCTCCCTTCTCTCTTTCTACCACCCACCCCGCACGCTCCGCTCCTCTGCCACCCACCTCCTCACCGTCCCTCGGTCTCGCCTATCCCCCCGTCGACCCCTGGGCCATGTCCTCCCGGGGTCCTGGAACGCCCTCCCTCCTCACCTCCACCAAACTGATTCTCTTCCCCTCTTCAAAACCCTACTTAAAACTCACCTCTTCCAAGAGGCCTTCCCAGACTGAGCTCCTCTTCTCCCTCTACTCCCTCTACCACCCCCCCTTCACCTCTCCGCAGCTAAACCCTCTTTTCCCCCTTTCCCTCTGCTCCTCCCCCTCTCCCTTCCCATCCCTTCAGCACTGTACTCGTCCGCTCAATTGTATATATTTCCATTACCCTATTTATTTTGTTAATGAATTGTACATTGCCTTGATTCTATTTAGTTGCCATTGTTTTTACGAGATGTTCTTCCCCTTGACTCTATTTATTGCCATTGTTCTTGTCTGTCCGTCTCCCCCGATTAGACTGTAAGCCTGTCAAATGGCAGGGACTGTCACTATCTGTTGCCTACTTGTTCATTCCAAGCGCTAGTACAGTGCTCTGCACATAGTAAGCGCTCAATAAATACTATTGAATGAATGAATTAATTAATTAATTACCTCATCTGTAATATGGAGAATGGCCGCGAGCCCCATATGGGATATGGACTGCGTCCAATCTGATTAGCTCATATCACCGTGGCTCAGTGGAAAGAGCCCAGGCTTGGAAGTCAGAGATCATGGGTTCGAATCCCGGCTCTGCCACTTGTCAGCTGTGTGACTGTGGGCAAGTCACTTCACTTCTCTGTGCCCCAGTTACCTCATCTGTAAAATGGGGATTAAGACTGTGGGCCACACATAATAATAATAATAATAATAATAATGTTGGTATTTATTAAGCGCTTACTATGTGCCGAGCACTGTTCTAAGCGCTGGGGTAGACACAGGGGAATCAGGTTGTCCCACGTGGGGCTCACAGTCTTAATCCCCATTTTAGAGATGAGGGAACTGAGGCACAGAGAAGTTAAGTGACTTGCCCACAGTCACACAGCCGACAAGTGGCAGAGCTGGGATTCGAACTCATGAGCCCTGACTCCAAAGCCCGTGCTCTTTCCACTGAGCCACGCTGCTTCTCCAACACACATGCTTCTCCACACATGGGACAACCCAATTGCCCTGGATCTCCCCCAGCGCTTAGAACAGTGCTCTGCACATAGTAAGCACTTAACAAATACCAACATTATTATATCATTATTATTACCCTAGTGCCTGTCCCAGAGTAAGTGCTTAACCAATGCCATAAAAAAATCCACAGATGATCGATTCTGCTGTGGCCTCCTGCATTATGGCAGCAAGGATCTCTTTCCAAGGTTGAGGAATTTTGCCACTCAGAGAAAGTCTATCTGCAAAATCCCCAATGTGGTAGTCAAGAGAACTCCCATCCTTGTCAGGGAAGGCCATTTTGATTTTTCTTGACATAGCTTTAAGAAAAATAAATAACTGCCCAAGGGAGCCTATGAGAAAGGAGAGGTCCTAGAACAAGAGAAGTTAGGAGGACACATTGCTATAGTTGCCTCACTGGTGTCCCGTCACAACTGCTATCACTATTTTGACTGCCCTTCTGATTCCCCCAGGCCTTGTTCATGCATTTATTAAGCCCTTACTACATGAAAAAGCGCTGGGGTAGATGTGAGTTCATCAAGATTGACACGGTCCCTTGACCACATAGGATTCAGCCTAGAGGAGTGGGAGAAGAGGTTTCGAATCCCCACCGTACAGATAAAGAGGCACAGAGAAGTTAAGTGACTCGACCAAGGTCACACAACAGGCAAGCAGCAGACCTGGGATTAGAACCTCTGGCTCCTAAACCCTTGTTCTAGCCACTAGATGATGCTGATTTCATTGTTTTGGGGGGTTCCAGCTACGGCGCTAACTCTGGGAGGCAGCAGCTATGGGGTTGGCAGAGTGGCGACAGTGGTGTTTTCTTTTATTTTATCAAGTTTCCTTTTCTCCATGGAAAGGACAGTTGCTTTCCTGAGTGTGTGGGTGCAGATGGGTGAGTGAGTGATACGTATGAACTCACAGCATTCATTCATTCGTTCAATCATATTTCTTGAGCGCTTACTGTGTGCAGAGCACTGTACTAATCGCTTGGAAAGTACAGTTTGGCACGATAGAGACAATCCCTGCCCAACAACGGGCTCACATTCTAGAACGGGGAGACAGGTAACAAAACAAAACAAGTAGACAGGCATCAATACCATCAGCAGCATGGCTCAGTGGGAAGACCCCAGGCTTGGGAGTCAGAGCTCATGGGTTCTAATCCCGGCTCCGCTACTTGTCAGCTATGTGACTCTGGGTAAGTCACTTCACTTCTCTGTGCCTCAGTTATGTCATCTGTAAAATGGGGATTAAAACTATGAGCCCCACGTTGGACAAGCTGATCACCTTGTATCCTCCCCAGTGCTTAGAATAGTGCTTTGTGCATAGTAAGCGCTTAACAAATACCGGCATTATTATTAGATAGAACCATAGATGAATGCACATCATTAAACAAATAGTGCATTAAATATGCATAAATGTATCAAGTGCTGTGGGGAGAGGGTAGATCAGAGGGAGGGAATAGGGGCAATGAGGAGGGGAGAAGGGGCAGAGGGAAAGGGATGGCTCAGTCTGGGAAGGCCTCCTGGAGAAAGTGAGCTCTCAGCAGGGCTTTGAAGAGGGGAAGAGAGTTTGGCGGATGTGAGGAGGGAGGGCATTCCAGGACAAAGGTATTGTGGGCCAGGGGTCAATGGCGGAAATGAGACATGGTGAAAAGGTTAGCGCCAGAAGCAATATCATCATATATCATATATCATATATCATATCCTTCTAGACTGTGAGCCTGTTGTTGGTTAAAGATTGTCTCTATTTGTTGCTGGATTGTACTTTCCAAGTGCTTAGTACAGTGCACACAGTAAGCACACAATAAATAAGATGGAATGCATGAATATCATATGAACTCATACGAACTCACTAGTCAATGTCTCTCTGTCCTCTGCTCCTTGGGTCTGTTTTTTTTCCCAAATCCAGGGAAAAGACAGATGTTTCTATTTTCAAAATATATTCATTGTGTAGACTGTAAAAGTCTCTGTCTGCTAATTCTGTTGTACTCTCCCAGGCACTTAGAACAGTGCTGTGCATATAGTAAGCACTCAATAAATACCGTTGATTGAGTGATTGATTCTGGAAACGCATTGCTAAGAATTAACAATGTCATATGTTAGCGATATTTTAGCATTTTCTTTTATGGTATTTATTAATAATTGTAGTATTTGTTAAACCTGTCCTATGTGCCAAACACTGTACTAAGTGCTGGGGTGGATACAAGCAAATTGTTTTGGACACAGTCCCTGTCCCATGTGGGGCTCACAGTCTCAATCTCATTTTATAGATGAGGGAACTGTGGAACAGATAAGTGAAGTGACTTGCCCAAGGACACACAGCAGCACTTACTATGTGTCAAGCTGGGCTGGATGCAGGTTAGTAAGGTCAGACACAGTCTCTGTCCTAAGTAGGGCTCACAGTATAAATAAGGAGGGAGAACAGGTATTGAATCCCCATTTTGCATTTTAGGAAACTGAGGCACAGAGAAGTGAAGTGACTTGCCCAAGATCACACAGCAGGCAAGTGGTGGAGCTGGAATTAGAACCTAGGTCCTCTGGCTCCCAGGCCCATACTTTATCCACTAGGTATTACTGTTGTACATGTGAGCAAATAAGTCAAATATAAGCTACACGTATTTGCTTTAAACTAAGACCTGGGCTTTTAAATCAAATATTTCACATTAAAATTAATTCCTTCAATGAAAATATTCTAATTTAGTGTGAATGGTTCCACCAGCTTGAGAAGTTCCGAATTTAAGGGGTCAGACCGTTCTGACGGCCGATAGTGAACTGCTAAATTCTTCAGACCGAATCATTAGAAAGCTATTAATTAAGAAATTAAGACTGCACCATGTAATTACTAAACCAACTAATATTGCTTCATAATATGACTGTTACATGGTAGAAAGAGAATAACAGACTATGAATAATTACGGCATTATAAATGGTTTAATAACAAATTGTGACCTAAGATCCAATTCTGCTATATTATTTTTCTCTTTCAGAAACAACTTAATTTTTAACTCAAGTATTTCCACTAATGAGGTATGATCTAAGAGCTTCTTATCAGATTTATCCATTTTTTTTTTTTCCAATTCCATTGCTTTCCTAGTTCCTGCCTTACCCAGGGTGTTTGTAGGAAGTACATGCTTTACTGGGAACATTTATTCATGAAATGTGATTAGATGACACTTAATGGGCTTGAACTGACACTCATTTCACTTCCATGGAACATGCTGATTACACATTTTGCTACTATAAATAAATGCAATTAAATATAATTCCTAAGACTCTCATACATCAGTGGAAATCAAGCCCAGCCTTCTGATGTTGCCTTGCATAAAATAGACTATCCAGTTGCTACACATGCAAAATACACGATATTAAAGAGTTGAGGATTTTGGTCATCATGACCTTTTAATCTTAAACCAGTTCCACAAATATTCCCAATTGGGTTTAACAGCAATGTTCCATTAAGCAAGAGTAGCCTCTTATAGAGAATCAAAAGGAGCAGAAAACAAATTGTGGTTCAATCCAAAGCAATCGTCAGAATTCACTAATAAATTTTATTATAAATAGCTCCTTTTCCTTAACAGTACAAACTACTGTGGTGCTAAATTCATTCATTCATTCAATAGTATTTATTGAGTGCTTACTATGTACAGAGCACTGTACTAAGCACTTGGAATGTACAATTTGGCAACAGAGACAATCCCTGCCCAATGACAGGCTTACAGTCTAATCGGGGGAGACAGATGGACAAAAACAAGACAAGACAGTGTGAGTAGCACTTATGAATTATTTTGTCATTTCTTTTATTTGTAAATTATCTTAATACCTCTCTCACTCTAGACTGTTAATTCCTTGCGGACAGGGATTTTTTCTAGCAACTCTACTGTATGTGCTTAGTGTTGTGTTCTGCCCACAGTAAGCACTCAATGAATACCAATGATTGAGTATATGAAGAATGACAGGAATGGTTTTTCATCCTTATTCTCAAAACAAAGAGATAGGCCTATCCTTTCTATTTATTGCCCCTGCTTTTTCTCTTTCAGTATACCACAGCAGTCTTTCATTAGTGCAACTGAAGAATTGAAATTTATACCTTCCATTTTCTTTGCATGCTCATAGATATAAAATCAATTTGTAAATATTCATCTGTGGAAGATTAGGGCTAAGGAATCAAATCTCAAGTCCAAGTCAGGATATGAAGAAAAAACCTTAACAACCCAAGCCTAAAATTTTTCAGTCAAGTCTGTTGCTCAAAGGCACCAGGTTTGTTAACATCTCCCAACAAATTGACTGCTCAGGAATTGGAATTGTGTTTAACTTGATGAGAGTTTCCCAAGTGTTCAGTGCGCTAGCTACTCCATAAGCAGGGTGGCTCCATGGAAAGAGCCCGGGCTTGGGAGTCATGGATCATGGGTTCTAACCCCTGCTCCGCCACTTGTCAGCTATGTGACTTTGGGCAAGTCACTTCACTTCTCTGGGCCTCAGTTACCTCATTTGTAAAATGGGGATTAAGACAGTGAGCCCCGCTTGGGACAATCTGATTACCTTGTATTTACCCCAGTGCTTAGAACAGTGCTTGGCACATAGTAAGTGCTTAACAAATATCATCATTATTATTATTGAATACTACTATTTCATTGATCGATGATATTACTGCTCCCATAAAAATCATTCAAATCACACTCCATGCAGGACTCCTTCATTCTCTCTCCTCTCAGTAGATACCCCGTGATACTCTACCCAGCAGTTGTAAACAGTGAAGAGAACCATTTCACAACTTTCATTTGGTTCATATTCCCTATCCTTTGGGACTCAAAGCAGTGGTGTCACTCCCTGTCCAGCCCCCTTCTGCCTCTTGACCTTTTTGCTACACCCTGCCCCAATTTGCTATTGTCTTTTTAATACCATCAGGGATTTCCTGCCTTCTTAGAAGCAATTTGTTTTCCCGATTCTTCTCTTAATTTTTGATTGTCAGTGTTCTCCACCAGTTTTATCTAATTTCCCCGACTGAGCCTTGAGGAACTCATCTGGTTAATCTTGGATCCATGTTTAGGCAGGGATTGTCTCTATCTGTTCCCGAATTGTACATTCCAAGTGCTTAGTAAAGTGCTCTGAACATAGTAAGTGCTCAATAAATACTATTAAATGAATAAATGATGAACTTGAGACTGAAGAGTATGTGGCAACAGATGATTCCAAAACAGACACAGAATCTCCAATCTGAATCTCCTCCAGATGTGGGAGTGAGCAAACTAACTTTAATCTGTATAAAAACACATTCTTGGGATGGGGAGGAGATGGAAAAATGGGAAAGGAGAAGGGCAGGTAATTTTTCTTCACTTTTAGGTCAGTGGGAGGGAGAAGACTCCTTCCACGGAAGCACGGTGATCCTGCAAGACATGGTTACACCTTATATATCCTGGACAATCCAGACTAAAGTGGCCTAGCAGATGGAGCATGGGCCTAGGAGTCAGAAGGACTAGGTTCTAATCCTGGCTCCAGCATTTGTTTGCCATGTGACCTTGGTCAAATCACTTAACTTCTCTATGCCTCAGTTACCACAATTGTAAAATGGGGATTAAGACTGTGAGCCCCATGTGGGCATGGACTGTGTCCAATTTGAGTAATTTGTATCTACCCTAGAATTTAGCACATTGCTTGGTACATAGCAAGCATTTAACAAATACTGGTAAAAAAAGAGTGGGGGGGAAGGAAGGGGCAGGTGTGAAGTGTGCATAGAGAGAGTTTACTACAGTGCCATTGAGGGAATTCTGGTTTTCAACTTTTCAGACTCCCTTGCAGCTCAGCAAGTTGAAGGAAAAGTTATCAACCCTCTCTCGGTACCTCCAAAGTCAGAGTGAAATCCCTGGGATAAAACACCAGCAGAGGAAGAAAACCTAGACAACAAATCTCCCACATTTCTATATGGAAAATTGAGTCTAAATTTTTTTATGGTATTTGCCAAGCACTTAATCGTGTTCCAGGCACTGTACTGAGACTAGGGTAGATACAAGCTAATCAGATTACTCACAATCCCTGTCCCACATGGGGTTCACAGTTTCAATCCCCATTTTAAAGATGAGGTAACTGAGGCTGGAAGTGAAGTGATTTGCCCAAGGTCATGCAGCAGAAAAATGGCTGATCAGGATTAGAACTCAGGTCCTTCTGACTCCCAAGCCCAGGCTCTATCCACTAGGTCATGCTGCTTCTCATAATGTTCAAATATAAGATTTTGAGATTTGTCCAAAGTTTGGCTGCATTCAGGCGCCAACATTTTGTCATGTTTTGCGAGTTGTGAGTCTTTCCTCTTGCTCTTGACTTTGCGATATCAGCACTTGCAAAATTAGTGATAAGCTTAGTTGTCTTGTATTATGAAAGATGTATGTTAGGAATTGGTGCAGCTCTTTTGGATTTATCTGATCCAGGAGGAGTAGCATGGCCTAGTGAAAAGAGCCTGGTCCTGAGAGTCAGAAGACCTGGCTTTGAATCCTGAATCCACCTCTTCCTTGTGGTGACCTTTGGTAAGTCACTTAACTTCTCTGTGCCTCAGTTTCCTCATCGGTAAAATGGAGATTCAATACTTGTTCTCCCTCCTACTTAGAGTGTAAGCCTCCATAGTACCTGATGATCTTATATTATCCTGGTATTTAGTGCTCGGCACATAGTAAGTGCTTAACAATTTTTTTTATTATTACATTATCCTTATTATTGTTAATTTCAGATAGGGATGGTTATGGGCTCCTCCACAAGCCATGGGCTCAGGGAATCTCAACTGGCCCCATGTAAAACTCCCCAGGTTGGGGCATTTGTCCATCTCTGTGACCATCAGTGATTTAGAACATTACTCCATGGTCTCATCCTCTCATATGGCAAATGAAGAAAGGCCTAGACCCAAGGAGAGGCAGATAACTGCAGTGTCTTCATTACCCACATGTGAACCATTTTCACTGAAAAACTCCTCTCACTGCAACTGGACAGTTCAAAGAGTTCACGTCACTATTCATCAGCAGGATAGAACAATTTTATTGGTTAGATCATTACCTTTCACCAGCCTCCCTTTAAATTAAACGGTCTGTTCCTTTTCCAAATAAAAGGCCCTGAAACCCACATGTTCCATTGCCTTCTTTCCTTATGAGCCTGAAAAATCATCTAATAGAGCAACTCCTGTGAGGATGTCTACTGTGTCAAACAGTAAGGTTTGGCAGTTTCCTGCATATCCTTGCCAAACTGCAAATTGGGGTTACCATAATACCACCTTTCTTTGACTTCATCCATATGCTGCTTGATGCACAACACAATATACCAATAAACTCAAATTATGTTCCTTGCAAGAAATTTTTTATTTTCTTTTCTCTAGCTTTGACCATTCCTTCCAATCCCACTGATGTGGCACTTGTTCCCAAAGCTGCAACTTTCATCCTAAAACTGAAGGATTCATTCTCGAGAGATGTATGCTCTACTTATTTTTTAAATCTTCTCCACCCTCTTTTATCAGAGTCAAACAGTTCGTGATGGAACTGTTATAAATCATCTTGCTCTAATCACATAGTCTAGGCAGTGGGAAATGTTCTGCATAGATATGTCCTAGAATTCCCATCATGTGTTTTTCAGAAAAGGAAGAATCTTTCTCCCTAATGATTAATAATAGCAATATTTGTTAAGCACTTAATGTACACCAGGCCTTCTATTACGCCCTGTGGTAGATATATGATTGAATTAGAAACAGACTTGTCCTGCATGGCTGAGAGGGAGGATAGGTATTTTATTCACATTTCATAGATGAAGAAACTGAGGCAAAGAGAAGTTAAGTAACTAACCCAAGATCACCCATCAAGCAAGTAGCAGAGCTGAGATTAGAATCCATGTCCTCTGACTGCCCAGGATGTACTCTTTCCTGTAGGTCGACTTTTTACGTGGTTGCTTGAGCCCTGGAGACATGGTGCAGAAAGTCTGATTATTTTCATTCATTCATTCATTCATTCAATAGTATTTACTGAGTGCTTACTATATGCAGAGCACTGTACTAAGTGCTTGGAATATACAATTTGGCAACAGATAAAGACAATCCCTGCCCAATGATGGGCTTACAGTCTAATTGGGGAAATACTATTGCCTTCCACCATACACACACACACACACACACACACACACACAAAGTGAATCCAATTTTGACAGGCTATCTAGAACTGCAAATAAGTCATATGTTCTTGAATTCAGAGGGCAATATAAAACGGCATGCAAGTCACCCATCACTACATATTGTTGAGCTGTACGGAGTTCTTAAACTGTTACTTTACAGAGTTCATTGACAAAGGAGAAAAGTAATTAAAAATGAAGATGTAATAATAATAATAATGCTAGTATTTGTTAAGCACTTACTATGTGCAGAGCACTGTTCTAAGTGCTGGGGGACATACAGGGTCATCAGGTTGTCCCACATGAGGCTCACAGTCTTAATCCCCATTTTACAGATGAGGTAACTGAGGCGCAGAGAAGTTAAGCGACCTGCCCACAGTCACATAGCTGACAAGTGGCAGAGCTGGGATTCGAACCCATGACCTCTGACTCCCAAGCCCGGTTCTTTCCACTAAGCCACGCTGTTTCTCGGTAGCTCTTGTATTCATCACAAATCATATTTTTATTTTTCATTTTTTACATAAGCATTTAAAGGGTATACATCGTAAATTTTATGATATACATGAAGGAAAGTGGGTAATAATCCAAATAGGTAATAATTTTTCACATTGTATAGGAACGAATGGCAGATAGGCAAGCACTGCTGGCTTTTAGAAACACTGTCCTGTAGCATGCTACTTAGAACCATCCCTATTCAATGACTTATAAGTCCTGAAATCTTCCTCAATTCTGAGATTTTGCTGCTTCCCTCAGCAGTTTTCTCAATTGATATGTATTACTTTTAGATTTTTTTTTCCACCCTGATCAGTATGAACTCACTTTCTGAAGGTGTGATAAAGCTGAGCAAAACATAGTGGCTGAATTGATGCTTACAAATAGGACCACATCTTTAAATTACATAATAAACTATTTCTATTAGTATCTGGCATCTCCCCCCCGACCCCCAAGACTGTAAGCTCGCTGTAGGCAGGGAATGTTTCTGCCAATTCTGTTGGATTGTGCTCAGAACAGAATTCTGCACATAAGTGCTCCATAAATACCATGGAGCACAGATATAGATTACATATGGGAACCCGTTTAACAATCACTTTTCAATCATGCTTCGATTCTCCGGTCACATGAAGCCTTTGGAGCAGAATTTGCATGTAATCACCGTGGAGTTTTCTAGAAGACTGTGTTAGTCTGAAATGCACTGATCAAATTCAGACTACCTGTCATTAATATCAGTACCTGTCGTAGAGTTATCTATATTCACAACAGCATCAATTAAGCTACTGATATTTCATGAAGAAGTGAGAAGATGAATAGGGATACAAGATGCATTTCATCCATCTGACATTTTAATGGCAGCAGCAACTAGATTGTACTTTCTTTTTAGGAAATGTAATCTTCCCATAATTCACTGACAGGCAGGTCATAATAATCATTATCATAAATTTGAATAATTAACTGTGAAATCGTGAATAGTAATTTTTCTGGAGGAGTTCAGATTGGCAGTCCAGAAAAATCATGCTTTAACCTTGAGATGTAGAATACTACAAAACTGTATTTTTCTAAACAACTGCCTAACCCTTCACTCCTTCTAGCTCTGCCCTTAATGTGTCAATTCTTAACCAAAAGACAATTTGTAAGACTCAACATCCTAATACTTTCTACTAAGGCATATCAACAATGTTGCTGAATTTGACACATTCTCCTTTTATACCTCTAGAGCTGTGTAGCTAAAATATTTGAAATAGCCCCTGAGTTTAGTCTACTTCAGTCGGGAAATAAGTTAAGAACATTTGGAAGTAATATGAATAACATTAACTTTTTGTGTTGTCTGCTTTAATGCCCAGTACACATCTGCTTCAGACTTGCATAAAATTTGTAGAAGTATTAATTGATTTATAAGCTAAACAAAGTGACTGTAACTGTTAAACTACATTTATGTGTTGTCCATTCAATTTTAAAATGAAATTCAAGTTGAGTATAAAATGTTCAATATTTCTACAGTGTCAAGTAGCTGTTTATCTCTTTGCTAAATCATCTGGAAAGAAAGCGCTGTGTGTTTTTTGTCTTTCCTTTCCATCAGTTACTCACTTGTGGGTAGAGATTCATCTGGTTGGTCTACTTGATTAGATAGAAGTGTATGTGATTCACTCTGTTTTGATTTTTAAATTTAGGAGGGCCCAAACTGTACCTTGCAGCTCTTTTGAATTTACTCTATGGCTGCAATTTAGGTATTACTTCGTGGTGATGACTAGCTGCAGTGTGCTACTACTGTTCCAGCCCTTTTCAGTGACAATAATGTCTTCACCATCGTCTCTCCCACCCTAGTCACTATCTCTCTACACTACCCCTGATGCCCTTCCTCCCCCTGACAAAAAAAACCCAAACACCCTCTGGCCATCCTGTTAAAAATAAATTTATTGACACCCACCCACCATTTAAAGAAACAGTATGGCTTAGTGGAAAAAGCCCGGGCTTGGGAGTCGAGGACATGGGTTCTAATCCCGATTCTGCCCCTTGTCTGCTGTGTGACCTTGGGCAAGCCACCTAACTTCTCTGTGCTTCAGTTACCTCATCTGTAAAATGGGGATTAAAACTGTGAGCCCCTCTTGGGACAACCTGATTACCTTCTATCTACTCCAGTGCTTAAAACAGTATTTGACACATAGTAAGCGCTTAATAAATACCGTAATTATTCTTATTATCATTGTGTACCATCACTCAAGTAAGTGTTTGGGGGAGAGGAATACAACAGGTTGATCAATCAATCAAGTCTACTGAGTGCTCACTTTATAGAACACTGTGCTAAGCTCTTGGGAGAATACAATATAGTAGATTTGGTAGATATGTTCCCTGCCCATGAAGAATTTACAGACTAGATTGGGAGAAACTTAAGACTTACAGGTTCTAAACGCCCACATGCATATAGTTTGTGTTTTAATGTTATTCAATCACTCTTTGTGTGTTTATTTGATCTTCAGTCTTGAAGATTTACTGCTTTCTCCTTCATGCTATTAAAATCTGCGTGCTCAGAATATTTCCCCAAATGGTCTTGGATTAAGACCCAATAAAATTAAAACAGGGGAAAAATCAGCAACTAAAAATGCCAGATAATCCAAAAGAGGGCAGTTTGAATCTTATGTTAATCAGTGTATTTTTACAGTATTTCTTAAGCACTTATCACGTGCCAGGCACTGTTCTAAGCGCTGGGGAAGATACAAGATAATAATAATAATGTTGGTATTTGTTAAGCACTTACTATGTGCAGAGCACTGTTCTAAGTGCTGGGATAGATACAGGGTATTCAGGTTGTCCCATGTGAGGCTCAAAGTCTTAATTCCCATTTTACAGATGAGGGAACTGAGGCACAGAGAAGTTAAGTGACTTGCCCACAGTCACACAGCTGACAAGTGGCAGAGCTGGGATTAGAACCCATGACCTCTGACTCCCAAGCCCGTGCTCTTTCCACTGAACCACACTGCTTGACACCACCACTGTCCCACATAGGACTCACAGTCTTAATCCCCATTTTACGGATGAGATAAGTGAAGTGACTTGTCCAAGGTCACATAGACAAAATGTGGAAGAGCCAGAATTAGGACCCAGGCCCATGCTCCATCCATTAGGGCACTCTTCTTCTCTGAAACACTGATTCAATGCTTAAATCAATGAATCAATGTTTAACCTATCATCTCCTTTGTAAGACTTCCACTGGATCTGCAGAAGCAAAGGTAAAGAGGGATGACTTTTGATCTCCTGTGGACGGTAAGCTCCTCTTGCCAACTGTAAGTTTTATGTGGGTAGGAAATCACATCTACCAACTCTTTTATACTTTCCCAGTTGTTTAGTGCACTGCTCCACGCACAGTAAGCACTCAATAAGTCCCTTTGACTGATTGATTGATTGATTGATTGTTTTTTTTTAAAGTCAGTACTTGAATTTTATCTCTGAGTCTCCCACACAGAGCATTCTGAATCTGAGGAGTAACCATGCTCTCCTCAATTCCCTAGGCAGGCCATCCCCTTACCCATTTCACCACTCATGCATTTATTGAATGGCCAATGATGCACCTCAGAAGTTCAAAACAAAGAGCCACTTACAAGTCAAACACATTTTGCAGTACACACAGTGATGCTACTTCCCCTGAACCTGGGTATGTCGTCTCAGGGCGCTCTAAACTCTTTGACACTGCTGCCGCTGTGGAATTCAGCAAGAGTTGAGTGCTTTAATTGTAGAGAGCAGTTAGAAGTACCCTACCACTCCTTGAATTTCAAAAGAAATGATTCCCTTTTCAAATAAAACTCAGTCAGAGCTCAAAATGGTTTGTTTCTATAACTGGTTGAATTGCCTCTTTTTCAGAAACCTTTCTTTTTACCTCAAGGAGGTCTCTGTTCTGCCCTGCCCACCTACTAATGAACTGCTCTTCACATATCTCTAACATCTTTGGAAAATTTAAAGGTGTTGAAGGCAGGCCTTTTCTAGAACACCTGAGGAATTAACAGCACATAGATCTATATTTTTCACTTGAAATGATTAATCTGCTGCCAACTCTTAAAGAAAATATCAGAAATATTTTAAAAAGTATTTTTATTGTTCATTCTCCTCTCACTAAAATGACTAATATTTTACATTGAAATCTTGGGTAAAGTTTATAAATGTTTCAGGGTATGGCTCAAGTGTTCAAAGAACTAGATGCTTAGTTATTTGTTTCGATGCTATTTTTCTCCATTTCATTACTCATTTTCCTCTCAATATAGTGATTCATTTCCTTATGTTTATATTTTATGTGGACTTTTAGAATCTCCTAGTATGGATAATAAACCCTCAGTTTTGCAAATTAAAACTTTAAACTAACTCAAATTTTAAACCTAATCCAGTTAACAGTTAGCCCAACTCCAGTTTCTTCTGCTCCTGGCTGGGTTTTAACAGAGATGATTTCATTAATAAGTCGATCAGTGACATTTATGGAGCACTTAACGGTGTTTAGAGCAGTGTACTAGAGCTTGGAAAAATACAGTACAATGGAGTTGACAGACACAATCCCTCCCACAAGGAGCTTATGGTCTTAAAGAAGGAGACAGACATTAAAATAAAGATCAGTAAAGATAAAAGGCAGAGTCTAGGGGTATATAAGTAAGTACTGTGGAGCTAAACCTCGGTTGGATATCAGGTGCTTAAAGGAAAAGAGAACCAAGTGCATAAGTGATGCAGAAGCAAAGGCAGGACATAAGGAAGGCCTCTTGGAGAAAATGTAATTCTAGGAAAGCTTTGAAGGTGGGGAAAAGGATGGAATGTCAGGTATGAAGGGGGTGGAGTTCCAGGCCAGAGGGAGAATATGGGCAAGGTATTGTCAGTGAGATGGACAAGATCCAGGTAGATTGGTTTTAGAGGTGTTAAGTTGGTGTAAGGGCTGTGTTGAAATGACCTAGGATGAGTGAATACATGTAAAGCATTCATTCTCACGGGTCACTTAAAACACAATCCAGTCCTGCTGTCCTGGTACCAAAGTAAAGTCTCCACCCATGTATTTTTCACAGTGCTTAGTACAGTGTTTGGCACACAGTGCTTATTGAATAATATTATTCTTACTACTACTTATGCCTTGGTGAGTTAAATACCATGTCCTCCCTTTCTTAACCAATCTAAAAATATCCATCAGTACAAACAACCTCTCTTCTGGACAGAAATATGAGAGTGAAGATAGCATCTTCTTTCTTGATAATTAACAAAAGTAATAATCATTACATGCAAATTATGACTGGCTTTATACTAATTATAAATATTTCATGGCGACTATTGTGAATTAGAAAAATACAAGTAAACTTCCAGAAGTGTTGGCAAATACTAACAGTGATTCCTGTAGCATCAAATTTGCCTTAAAATTTAAAGTTTGCATTAAAATCTGGTTAAATTGAATGCATTATTAATCAGTAAATCAATCAATCAGTAAAGCAGAGCACCGTACAGTGCCAGGTTATAGTAAGAGCTTAACAAATCCTATTATTATCTATTATCATTATTTCTGTGATGTTATGAAGGTAGAACTAACAGGATTTGGTGACAGATTATGTATGTTGAATGAGAGAGATTAGTTGAAGATAATGTGAAAGTTACGTCTCATGAGACAAGAAGGATAGTGATCTTGTCTACTCAAGGGAGCGACAGGAGAGGGCAGGGTTTGAGTGGGAAGATGGATTTTATCATTATCATTATTATAATAATAGTTTTTGTTGTTATTATTCTATAATGCTATTTAGAACAACTATTTGTGCAGAAGTTTCCATAACTTTATCTTGTCACCTCATTTAGAAAACCATATTTAGGGCAACTATAACCTATAGTAAAGTGCCGAGGGCCTAGTTCAATGTTTTGTGCACCCAGTAAGTGCTCAATAAATACGATGGAATGAATGAATGAATGCGAACACATTTCAGCTTTTGTTACGCCTAAATCATTAGCAGTGTTTGGTGTTAGTGGAAGCAATGTAGGTTATTTGTTCTAATTAGATGGATTGAGTTGAGGTGAAGACTACTTATGTGGGGTAGGCTTTTCAGTAGTGTTCATATCTACTGGGACCCCAGTTAATAATAATAATAATAATGTTGGTATTTGTTAAGCCCTTACTATGTGCAGAGCACTGTTCTAAGCGCTGGGGTAGACACAGGGGAATCAGGTTGTCCCACGTGGGGCTCACAGTCTTCATCTTCATTTTACAGATGATGTAACTGAGGCACAGAGAAGTTAAGTGACTTGCCCACAGTCACACAGCTGACAGGTGGCAGAGCTGGGATTCGAACTCATGAGCTCTGACTCCAAAGCCCAGGCTCTTTCCACTGAGCCACGCTGCTTCTCACCGCTTCTCACTGCTTCTCAGTTAACACCGAAGAACTTCTTAATTGCCATCAGTCAATAGTATTTATTAAATACTCACTGTGTGCAGAGCACTGTGCCAAGGTCTTTTCATCGGTATCATTACAACAGTAGTTAGCTTACTTTAATTATTTATTGATTCCATATTCATTTTCTGCAAGGCCTGTAAGATGAAGAAGCGGCTTGGCTTGGTGGGAAGAGCACAGGCTTGGGAGTCAGAGGTCATGGGTTCTAATCCCGACTCCACCACTCATCAGCTGTGTGACTTTGGGCAAGTCACTTAACTTCTCTGGGCCTCAGTTACCTCATCTGTAATATGGGGATTAAGACTGTGAGCCCCATGTGGGGCAACATGATTACTTTGTATCCCTCTCAGTGCTTAGAACATTGCTTTGCACATAGTAAGCGCTTAACAAATAGCATTATTATTATTTTGGTGGATGTGAACAAGATAGGGTGAAATATGTGGGCCCAGTACGAAGGAACGAAGCAGTGCTCAATTGTAATCCTGCTTGTTAATGCCATTGTCTGAAATATGGTTGATGAAGACTTTGGCTCCTTAGAACAAAGATGGAATGTCCATTCTACTTCATTCCTTTTGAGTTCTATTCACACATATACACACACATAAACACAATGTATATAATTATCCTTCATGTACAGTGAAGTCGCCACCGATAATGAAATTCATCCCATTGGTACTAGTGAGACCTACAGTTGCATGGGTATTAACCAGCCTTCCTGTGCTGGCATCTTGTATTCAGTGCTGGATGCTGCTTTTGTTATCTACTTCTATCATATTCATAAAACTGCAGTGAGAATCATTCAAAGGCTGAATGACACTTGTCATCTTTGTTGAAGACACTGGTGAGTCAGTGATATATCAGGTACCAAAAATACTGAAGCACTGTATGCTGGATCTATTTAACAGCAGTAGTTGATATGGAAACCCTATTTAGGGTTGTTGCTTTTAAAAATCAGGATTGCAATGTAAATTGCACCGTTTTTATAAATGTCTGCAGCCATATTTTACCTAAAATTTCTTGAATGTAAGTTGTAAAATTTGGGGGAAAAAAAACAAAGGAGTCTTTATGTCCCCCAGTGGAAAGTGGCAGTATATCTGTGGCAATTCTTAAACTTAACCTCAAGAAAGAACATTTTCTGGGATCTTTTTCAAGGTTGGCTACAGAGATGTTTTATTTTATGTTTTAATAACAATTGTGAAGAGTTTTCCTTTTGGGTCCTTGGAGTACATCTTAATAAAAATCAGAGTACTGTATCATCATCCAGTTAACATGTCACAGGTCATTTGTTCTACTTCCTTGGATATAGAGGACCAGAGTGGTCTAATGGAAAGAGAATGGGACTGGGAGTCAGCAGATCTAAACTCTAATCCTGGCTTTATCAACTGCCTGCTGTGTGACCTAGCTTCTAATCCTGGCTCCACCACTTATTTGTCAGATGTGTGACTTTGGGCAAGTCACTTAACTTCTCTGTGCCTCGGCTACCTCATCTGTAAAATGGGGATTAAGACTGTCAGCCCCACGTGGGAAAGCCTAATTACCTTGTATCTACCCCAGTGGTTAGAGCAGAGCTTGACACATAGTAAGTGCTTAACAAATATCATTATTTTTATTAAAAATTACTTACTATCTTCCTCTTTCACCTTGGACAGCCTCTCTAAACTCAGTTTCCTCATATGTTTCTTGGACTGTAATCCCCATTTGGAACAGAGACTGTGTCTAATATCATTATCTTGTCTCCACCCCAGCATTTAGCAAAGTATTTGGTTTAATCAATAAGTGATTAATAAACTATTACTATTATTCTGCTTTCCCAGGTTAAGATCCTGGGAATCATTTTGATGATGTTTATCTGCTCCTCTCCCTGGTAGAGGCAGAGTCGGGTTTACTGATTACGGAGGGAATATGTGGGCGGAAATCCCCAATTAAACATGAAAATAAAATAAAACATAGAGGTCTGGAATTCTATGGAATGTAAAAGGGAATGTTGACGGGGCACTTGTGTGAGATTCAAGTGACTTCATTGCTATTTTGGTTCCCTAATTCCCTTCTAGTAGTAAAGTTAATCCAACAGTCAACATTAGTAATTGAAGCCTATGGAAAGTTTCCAAGGAAGGAGACACAGATCACAAACATATACTCATGAATTACTAGAGTGGAAGTTGTAGTAACTTTGGACACATCCCATATCTTCAGCTTTCTTTAAAGAAGAAGATAGAGGGGAAAGTAGAAAGGAATTGAGGAACTGAAAATGCCCTATGTTTGAAAACAAGTAGGTACTTAGGGGATTTGATTTATTCCTAGCTGTGATGATAATAATGTTGGTATTTGTTAAGCGCTTACTATGTGCAGAGCACTGTTCTAAGCGCTGGGGCAGATACAGGGTAATCAGTTTGTCCCACGTGAGGCTCACAGATAATCCCCATTTTACAGATGAGGTAACTGAGGCACAGAGAAGTTAAGTGACTTGCCCACACTCACACAGCTGATAAGTGGCAGAGCCTGGAGTCGAATCCATGACCTCTGATTCCCGAAGCCCACTCTCTTTTCACTGAGCCACACTGCTTCTATCTTGTTATTACTTATTTTATAGGAATATGGAAAAACTTACGGGGTCAAAAGTAGGCAACCACTTATACTTCTCAAACAGCTTATTGTTGCATAAAGTCCTTCCCTTTGGGCACTTTTGCAATGAGCACCACTGAATAAAATATTTTTTCTGCTCCACACTAATAACCCTAGAGAGAATGATCCATTTGATTGTCTATGTTTACAGTTGCATTGAAAACGATCATCCAGCCACTGTTCAGGTCATTTGCGTCATGGTAGAATTCTCAGAACAATCATACAATTGTAGATGATTGAGTTGCTCACTTAGTGCTTTTAAGACTTTGGCCATGATTACGTTCTTATACAGAGATGCACTTGGTAGTGTTCAAAATGCAGTCAAATTAAGTTCAAGGAGGATATGGACATAACATTAAAGCTGGAAATAGTTTTTTAGGAATTAAAGAAGAACTAACTTTTTGAGTAGATTATAAAACCCAGAAATAGGCTCCAAGTAGGATTTGGAAAGTTTCCATCCTTGTCCTTTGGTTTGCCAGCCCCCTGCCTGGAGGTAGATGATTTTTTGTAGTCCATCTATCTCTAGATTTCAATAATTAACACTATTTTTATTACTATGTATCATGGCTTAGTGGATAGAGCACAGGCCTGGGAGTCAGAAGGTCATGGGTTCTAATCGTGGTTCCTCCACATATCTGCTGTGTCACCTTGGGCAAATCACTTCACTTTGTTGTGCCTCAGTCACCTCATCTTAAAAATGATGATTGAGACTGTGAGCCCCACATGGGACAGAGACTGTGTCCAATCCTATTTCCTTATATTCATTCATTCATTCATTCAATAGTATTTATTGAGCGCTTACTATGTGCAGAGCACTGTACTAAGCACTTGGAATGTACAAATCGGTAACAGATAGAGACAGTCCCTGCCCTTTGATGGGCTTACAGTCTAATCGGGGTTATATCTACCCCAGTGCTTCGAACAGTGCCTGGCACATAGTAAGTGCATAGACATAGTAAGTGCCTAGCAAATATTATCATTATCATTATTATTATAATATAAAGTACTTACTGTGTCAAGTACTGTTCTAAGTGCAGGGATAGATACAAGATGAACAGGCTAGAAACAGGCCCTGTCCCAAATGGGACTCACAGTCAAATATTACTGGTATAATAATAATGGTAATAATACTAATAACATTTGTTAAGCACTTACTGTGTGCCAGACACTGTTCTAAGTGCTGGGGTGGATACAAACAAATAAGGTTGGACAGACCGTCACTCACTATGCTAGTATTTGAGAACTAGTTTATTTCTCAGAAGGGATTCTGAATTCTGTGTCCATTGTGTCAGGAACATTGGAAACACCCTGCTTGGATTATATATGGTTTGTAAATCTAGCCATGGGAAATGGAAAACCAAAATTAAAAGCTTTTCATAATCTGCTTTTATTTTGTTTTCTTTTTTCTCCTTTGAGTCCAAGAAAAAAAGGGGCCATACTTTTTCCTTTTTTAATGGTATTTGTTAAGCACTTACTGGGTGCCAGGCACTGTACTAAGCACTGGGGTAGATAAAAGTTAATCAGATTGGACAAAGTCCATGTCCCATGTGGAGCTCACACTCTTAATCCCCATTTTACAATTGAGGTAAAGGGGGCAGAGAGAAGTGAAGTGACTAGTCCAAGGTCACACAGCAGACAATTGGCAGAGCCGGGATTAGAACACAGGTCCTCTGACTTTCGGGCCTGTAATTCTTGCCAGTAGGTCAAGCTTCTCTCCTGTAGCATTTCCCAAAACCTGCTGAGATGGGATAAATGGATAGCTGCCAGGAGACTATCTGTCCCTTTGAGGAACAGAACACTAAGTAAACTTAGCACTTCCTCCCAAAGTGTGGACAGAAGTAGGTTACTGAGATCAAAGAACTGTTACTATACATGCTGCTCAGCTAATTCCCGCTTTTTCCCAGGCCAAAACAATGTGTTATATGGTTTTATGAGGGAGGTTTTTTCCTTTTCAGCTGCCTGATGCCATTAAGGATCAGATGCCTTTATTTTTGCCATTTAGGTCAAGTCACCAGTTTCCTTCCACTGTGGCTCAGAAGCGGCTCACATAGTAAGAAGGAACAAAGACAGAAACACAAAGGATCAGACTACACAGGAGAATCAGTCAGTGGTATTTATTTTGCACTTAGAGTACACAGAACACTGTACTAAACACTTGGGAGAGTGCAGTGTAATAGAATTGGTAATAGTAATAATTGTGCTATTTCTTAAGTGCTTACTGTGTGCCAAGCACTGTACTAAGAACTGGGGTAGATGCAAGATAATCTGGTCCCACATGGACTCTCATTCTAAGTAAGAGGGAGAACAAGCATTGAATCCCTATTTTGCAGATAAGGGAACTGAGGCACAAATAAGTTAAGCAACTTATCCAAGGTCACATAGCAGACAGGTGGTGAAGTAAGGATTAGAACCCAGGTCCTCTGACTCACAGTCCTGTGCTTGTTCCAAAAGCTCATGCGGGTAGACACATTCTTTGTCCTCACAGAGTTTACAATCTAGTGGGAGAAGTAATATAGATTCAGGTGGCCCCAGCTGCTATTCCAAAGAGTAATGTAATATTGTCCTGTGCTCCGTGCCTGGCTTAAAAGTAGTAGTAATCATATTTATGAAATGCTTACTATGCATAGAGCACCATACTACATATGGGGAAAAAGTATACAAGTGGAAATAAGACATGGATCCTGTTCCATGAGGGAATCACAGTCTACGATTATAAGTATGAGAGTGGACTGGAGATGAGCACACTGTGGGCAATGAAACAATAAAACATTAAAACAGCGTGAGACAAGGACAAATCCACAATACAAAAAAGAAAAACAAATTTCAGTAGGTTGCTGTGGCTAGAGAAGCACAATTTCAGTCTCCGCGTGATTCAGAGGTATACCTGTAGCCACAGCAGCAGCTATTTTAGCCACTAGCTTTCTTGACGTTTTATTGAATGCTTATGGTGTACAAAAGAAATGTACTAAGCACTTGGAAGAGTACAATATAACAGAATTGGTAAGCATGTTTCCTGCCCAGAGTCTAGAAAAGCCTTATGCTTCATGATTCAGGTACGTTCTATTTCCCTCTGTTGGGGGAAGCTGGATGGAATGGGGCCTCCTCGATGGTACCAAGGGGACCCAGTTTTAGTTCCTGGGATGGCAGTGTGACTGGAGCATAGAATTTGCTCAGCTGCAGCAAAAGAGGTGAGAGTGCCCAGCTAAGTGAGGCTGCAATTACCAGATTCTTTGCTAAGCTGTTGCGGAAGAGGAGCTGAATGTGTATGATAACATGAGCATCCTGACAATCAATTCATGACAGCTCTCAGTGGCTCCCTAACCGTGAACCTCTTTCCAGCGGGTTGTTCTAGGGTCAATAAGGACTCTCTTTCATCCTGAAGTGGTAACGTGAAATGACTAGAAATATTAACTTCAGCAAAACAGTTCCAAATCATTGAAACCTAACACACAGCCTATTTTGAGGCTTTTGAGACCTGGTTGTATCCCAAAGCCTAAAGCTTAATTGGAAGCTGTCACACAAATAAGGAATACATTCCAGGTGATGTTTAATATTTGGAGAGGTGGAAGGGAATGGGAGGAAGGATTGGGGCTAGTTGAGGCTCCTAGCCCAGAACAGAACTTCACTAAGTCAGTGAGTCAGTCGTATTTACTGAGCACTTACTGTGTGCACAGCACTGTCCTAAGCACTTGGAAGATTACAGTATAACAAGTGGACACATTCCCTGATTACAGTGAGCCACTAGAGTCTAGAAGTAGATACAGACATTAATATAGCTAAAGAAATTACACATATTTATGTAACTGCTGTGGGGCTCGGAGGGGGGATGAATAAAGGGAAAAAGTTAGGGCAGTGCAGATGGGAGTGGGAGAAGAGGAAATGAGGGCTTAGCCAGGGAAGGCCTCTTGGAGAAGATGTGACTTCAGTAAGGCTTTGAACTGGGGGAAGAGAATGTCTTTCAGCTATGAGAAGGGAGGGCATTCCAGGACGAAGGCGGGACGTGGGTGAGAGGTTGGCAGTGAGACAGATGAGGTCAAGGCACAGCAAGAAGGTTATGATTAGAGGAATGAAGTGTGTGAGGTGGGTTGTAGTAGGAAAGCAGCATGACAAGGTAGGAGGGGGCAAGGTGTTTGAATGCTTTAAATCCAATGATGAGGAGTTTTTGCTTGATGTGGATGGGCAACCAGTGCAATTTCTAAATGAGTGAGGAAAAATGACTGGAATGATGAGCAGTTTCTGTTTGATTCACCCTGAACCATGAGTTCCTGGCTGCCAAGAATGGGGATTGAGAGCTTCTATTATTCCCTGGATTGGACTCACAGAGCCACTACAGATGCACCGATGCTGTGAACCCCACGGATCCGATTTGGGGTCACTACCCTCTGCTGCTAACCATCTAACAGAAGCAGCAGAGACCTTAATCTTGGTCAACTGCCATAGACATGACCAGCTGGGTGACCGCAGCGGCCGTAAAAAATGGTGGCAGATGATTGGAGTTATGGGGAATGAGAGACTTCCTTTTCCTTTCCCATTTCCATTTCTCTATTCTCCTTTTCTCCCCATGGGGCTATTCCCCAGATGAATAGGTTAATAATATCTTTTGGTCTCAGAAAAATGGATTATTTAGGCTCAGAGTACTGAAATGCACATGACCGTTTTCAGTTTGATAGTTAACACATCTTTCCTTCTCTGTTTCTCCCCCAAAAATCCTTTGTAGGCTCATCTCTCTGCCTCAGGAGCAAATCTACTCTCCCACAAAGATGTCAGAAGAGATGTCTTACTTGAAAAGCAGTCATTTATCATAACATTCATAAGAGCCTGTACAGGGATGAACATAGGTGACGAAGCTTAGATATTGAGTTTCAGGGAGGATGAATCAATAGTTGCATTATGAGATTGCATGTGTGGAGTATTTATACAGAAGAATGTAACTAACACCACTGAGTTTCAATTATTTTCTACTATTTTCCACACATAACATCAATAGTACAGTCATTTTTATTAGTGCTTCCAGTAATGTAACGAATGTTCATCATTACTCTTTTAATTCTTTTACTCAAGAATTAAATTCTATGGCTATGACTAGGCTAAATTCTAGGGCTAGAGCTTAGTAGCTACAGAAGGATGTGCATTCTCAATGAGGCAGTGCCCTGAACTAAAAGCTTGGAAAGTACAAAACAGTGGTGACATGCTTCCCGGCCACTAGGAGTTTGCACTCTATATAAAACTACTGACAAGTGGATTAATCAAAGTAATATATAATGGTACTCAGGAGAGATATTAATGAGTGTTTAAGTGCTAGAGAGAGCAGCTGGGGTGTATGACTTGGGATGTTGTGAGCTAATAGAGAAGGATAAATTGGAGGAGGAGGAATGTCAGGAAGCCCCCTGGTAGTCAGGAGCTACCAGATCCCCTGGTAGCTTGCCGTGATCACATAGTGGTTAGTACTCTGCGTTGTGGCCACAGCAACCTTGGTTCGAATCCGAGTCATGGCAGAGGTGGGCAGTCATTTTGAGAAACAGCGTGGCTCGGTGGAAAGAGCCCGGGCTTGGGAGTCAGAAGACATGGGTTCGAATCCCAGCTCTGCCACTTGTCAGCTGTGTGACTGTGGGCAAGTTACTTCACTTCTCTGACCTCATCTGGAAAATGGGGATTAAAATTGTGAGCCTCACGTAGAACAACCTGATTACCCTGTATCTACCCCAGCGCTTAAAACAGTGCCCTGCACATAGTAAGAACAAATACCAACATTGTTACTATTATTATTATTAAGGCACTGGATATGGGTAGAACTGTGTTCTGTTGGACATGAGAAGTAATACAGTTCCATTTTGGTGAAACAGCAATCAAGGGGAGGGTGGTGAGAGATTCGAGAGTTCAGTACCATTAGGAGGTTAACTTGACTGACTAATATATTACCTCTTTTGCCTGTCAGCAAACTTTCGCTGATGCCAGAAGGAAAACTTGTAAATGTGAATAGACCCTTTCTGAGACAATCCATTATAGCTGTAAGGATCTATGCTTAAGGGCAAACAAAGCAGCAAGACAACTTTTTTAGACATTTAAAAACACACAAGTAGGATCTTATCACCGGGAGCCTCATCTTCATCTTGGTGTTAGCCCTGTGGAAAAAACCACTGTCCTAAGAATCAAGAGAGTCTGGTTTAAAACCTGGTACTACCTGTAGCTGGGAGATATAGACAAAGACCACACCTACATTTTGCACTGTGCTGCTTCTCTTCCTACCTGTGCTGAGTGCTTGGAAGAGTTCAACAGAGTTAAGAGACATAATCTCTTACTTAACTTCTTCACGTCTCAGTTTCCTCATCAGCAAAATAGGGATTAAGACAAAGAGCCTTATGTGAGATAGGGACAGTGTCCGTCCTGATCAGCTTGCATCTACCCAGCACTTAGTTACAGTACCTGGTACATAACATGTGCTTAACAAATACCATTAAAAAAAAAAAACTAGGTCCACTACGTCCAGAGACACCTAACACTAAACACCTGGATAGAAAGGCACTCTCCAGCACCAGCCTACTAACCTGAATTTACAGGGAGTTTTTCAGTATCCTCCTCATGAGGTTTCTAACTGCTTCCAATTCTGTTGGCATCCCAAGGCTTAAACGCTGCCTGATTGCTTGCATTCACTTTTGTGCATTTCTTCTCTAATCTCTTTTTAGCTATCCATTTGAATTGCTTATTTTTCTCTTTCAGAATAGGCTCCTTCCACTTTTCACCTGTATATTCCCGACCATGTCTTTTCATAACCTTTCTTGAAACATGGTATTTGTCAATATGGCAAACTGCCTGTTGGTGTGTCTTTATCCTCAGATAGCATTGCCGTACAAATCCCAAATATCCATATGCTTTGATCTTATCCCCCAAACATGTTGTTGCTGTCCATGATATATTAGGTTGCAAGACAGTTTTAAAAAGACTATTCTGGCAGGAATCATGAAAAGGTTAAGCATTCTAATAACTCTATAGAAATGCTGGACAAACCAGGCTCAAGAGAATTTTGTAGGGAAGGCAAAATTGAATCTACCACTCCTGCCTAAAATACTTGTTACTATTCTTGTACAAGTTTTATGCAGGCACATGCGGAGAAGCAGCATGGTCTGGTGGGAGTCAGGAGGACCTGCATTCTAATCCTGGCTCTGCCAGTTGCTTGCTGTGTGACCTTGGGCAATTCCCTTCATTTCTCTGTGCCTCAGTTTTCTCAACTGTAAAATAGAGATACCTGTTCTCCTTCCTACTCATTCATTCATTCAATCGTATTTTTTGAGCACCTACTGTGTGCAGAGCACTGTACTGAGAGCTTGGAATGTACAATCCGGCAACAGATAGAGACAGTCCCTGCCCAACAACAGGCTTACAGTCTAAAAGACTGTCAGCCCCATGAGGGACAGGGACTGTGTCTGATCTAATTAAACTGTACCTACCTCAGCGCCTAAAACAGTGTATGACACATAGTAAGGATTTACAAACTATCATAAAAAGTCTCCCCCGCTTCAAGACCCTACTGAAGGTGCGCCTCCTCCAAGAGGCCTTCCCAGATTAAGCCCTTCTTTTCCTCAGCTCCCACTCCCTTCCGGATCACCCCATCTCACTCCTTTTGTTCTTCCCCCCAACTCCCCCCGCTTCCCCATGGTACTTACATTTATATCTATAATTCTATTTATATTGATGCCTGTTTACTTGTATTGATGTCTGTCTCCCCTACCCTAGACTGTGAGCCAGGTGTGGGCAGGGATTGTCTCTCTTTAGTACTGTACTATATTTTCCAAGGACTTAGTACAGACTTAGTACAGGACTTAGTACAGGACTTAGTACAGACTTAGTACAGGACTTAGTACAGTACAAGTCTGCACACTGTAAGCACTCAATAAATATGATTGAATGAATGAATGAAGTTGGTCAGGGATCATTAGAGATAAAAGTGAAGGAAATGGATTTTGGAGTTCACCTTTTGCCCAGAGTGGAGATGCAGATGGAGGCTGGGCCTGAATACAGGAAGCTCTCATGGCTTGCTTTCCACTTAAGTGAGATCACAGAAATCACCTTCCACTGGCCACAGGCTGGCCAAGGAGAACTAGCCTAACTAAGTCAGTGTAACCCTCAGTTAGTACTTCATGATTTTTTAAAATGGTATTTAATATTAATGATGTTGGTATTTGTTAAGCGCTTACTATGTGCCTAGCACTGTTCTAAGCGCTGGAATAGATTCAAGGTAATCAGGTTGTCCCATATAGGGCTCACAGTCTTCATCCCCATTTTACAGATGAGGTAACTGAGGCACAGAGAAATTAAGTGACTTGCCTAAGGTCACAGAGCTGACAAGTGGCAGAGCCAGGATTACAACCCATGACCTTCTGACTCCCAGGCCCAGGCTCTATCCACTCTGCCAGGCTGCTTCTCTAAGTGCATTAAATGTTTTCTATGTGCCAGGCATTGTGCTAAGTGCTGGGGTAGATACGAGCTAATCAGGTTGGACACAGCCCGTGACACAAATGGGGCTTACAGTCTTAGCCCCCATTTTACAAATGAGGTGACAGGCCCAGATAAGGTCACATAGCAGGCAAGTGACAGAACTGGGTTTAGAACCCATGTCCTTCCAATTCCCAGCCCCATGCTTTATTTGCTAGGCCACGCTGCTACAGGACCATCACTTCATGGTCCTGTCTGCATGAAATAAGTGTACTTTTGTGGGTTATTTTCTTCCAGGGAAATACAGACTGTGAACCCCATGTGGAATAGGGACTGTGTTCAACCTGATTACCTTGTGTCTATCGCAGCATGTAGTCCAGGGCCTGGCATATAGTAAACATTTAAGAAAATAAAAAAATAAAATAAGGGACCAAAAATATCTGTGGGCATTTTCCCAATCAAACAAAGCTAATGTTTATGGAATCACATATTAGTGGGTCTGCTTCAGAAACGTTGAAAAATTATACGTTCAGTTGATAATCAGCTCCTAAAATGCATAGAAGATTGTCCTTTCCCACTCTGACATGTTTGCTACTTGTTTATGCATTCCTAATCTAAACATATTCAAGTGAATTCAAATAATATAATCTTTTTCCAAAAAAATGATCCAAGGAGGTTATTTGCTTTGTAACCTCTAACTCAATAAAACAGTGAGCCTGAATTTTTAAATTTAATGAAATTCACCTATGATTAACAGATTTAACACATAAATGTTGAGTCCTCATTGGGAAGCTGCATCCGTGGCCCACCTGATGTTTTCATTTGCAATTTATTTTTAAATATTTTCTATCAATTTAAGGCAAAAACCCCCATACCTGAATGGGACTATTAGCTTTTTTTAATTCATTCTCAGTGACAGAAGATTACAAACTCCAACAGGTAAAGAATTTAGTGATCCTAACCAGTGTCCTTACAATATCCAGAGCACTGGAAGTGCTTAGGAGAATGAAATGCAACAGAATTGATAGACCAGTTCTCAAATGGTTTGGAATGCAAAATTATTGTGACACTGTGTTAATTGGTAATTTTGCATTTCACAGCCAAGAACTGAATCGACTGGAAAGTGAAATAACCTCTCATTTTTTAAAACAGTAGTTTTTGAGCCGACAGTCTGAAAGCAGGATTGGTGAAGAAGTTTGTATTGTGGTGCTGCCAATTTAAAGGTCAGAGATAGAAATTTTGGTCCCCAGAGCTGTCAATCTGGAGCATTTTTGCAAAGGATATCTTTTTTAGTTGTTGTAAGTGAATCATTCTTCATTAGATAAATACACTTCAGATATCAGCACCAATTAAAAATCCATTGTTCAAATAAAGCATGAACAAAGATCCTTGACCAGCTTCTTTTGTAGTGTTGAGTGCAAAGAGAATAACTCTGAGCAAATGACAGGCTTAAAGGTCAGTAAAATTTGATACACTTCACTTTAGAAGTGGGAATAGTAATGAAAGATACAGTAGGCATAATATTCTCAGCTTTGTTAAGCATTAATATTAATGCTGTCAACATTCAATAGCATAGTTATTCTAGTGCTCTTAAATCTATTAGGTAAATGCAGAACTGGATTTTTTAAGAGTTTGCATATACAGCAAATATTTTCAGTTGACTATTGGATTTTTCAGAAGCGAAGTGAGAAATTGCATTTTAGACTTTTAGTTGTTTCTATGAAAAATGTCTATCTGTTCCAGGAGACCAAAAGGTGGCTCTTAAAGAAAATGCCATGAATATTAACAGAACAGAAACAGTTCTGAAATAGAAAAGGCTTTTTCAGTAAGGTAATGTATTTTCTTATATTGTGAATAAAATATTAAGGATTAGTATACTGCTGACCAGCTCAACAATTTAGAAATATCATCTTCATTTTTAACTCTTTTGGGAAAACTGCTCAGCCTCTCACTTTTCCAATTTGTACCCTTCCACCCAGATCCATTCTGGGCTTATTGGTCTATGTCAAATACTAATGTTTTTGTGTGGAGAGATCCTGCCAAGTTTAGTTTGCTCTAGTCTCTTTCAACTAGCACCTTTTCATTCCTGCTCGATTACTTCTTCTTCTCTTATTGTTTCAAACTGGTTTCATAGCTCTAACTCGCCAAACCTCTACAACATTGGCTTCCCTCAATATTCCAAGGTCTTTCCTCCTTTTGCTTCAGGCCTTCGTATCCCAACACTGTCCTTCCTTTAATATGATAATTGCCTTTCTTCAGAGGCCACAAACATAGTTCAAATAGATTTCAAAACAGAATTAGTATAAAGACATATCACGATTATAAGTCCAGTTTTTTTCCATCTTCTAAGAGCGAGAAAGGCCTTTAATTCAGTAATCAGGAATCAAGAGGAACAGGAGGATATTGAATGAGTTTAGCTGTATTGTGTTTTTTCTGTTTGAAAAATGGAAATCAGCAAGACATTTCCACGAATCTGTCTAATGGACAATGATACATTCTCATGGAATTTGTTGAGTGGATGCAATGAAAATAAGTGAATTATAATATAGTACCCTTCATTATGGACTGCATTCGGTTTAGTGCATGGAAACCAAAGATTTTTATTTTATTTTTTTTAATTCACTATCTGATGGTCACTACCAGTTGAGCCTTTGGCTTTAGTGCCTGCCTGATGAAGGTAAGTTTGGCTGAAGTCTTCAGTTAAGGAATAAAACAAAACCTTGAGCTAATTCTTGTAGAATAGAAAGGAGCTTTGCAATTAGGGTAACCACTGGCAGAAATAGCTCAATTTAATCCTATTTATAAATAACTGAAGACCTGTGATGGTGATTTCTCACCATTCCAAACCAAGGAAGAGGCCAGAGAGATTCAAGACAGAGCTGTACATGCTTTGGTAGACCTAAACCTTCACTGGGGAAATCCTACAAAATACCTCGTTTACTCATCTTTGGTTTCTTGTTTCTTAAGAAAAATTAAGGAGGAGAAGGCTTTGGAAGTTGCTTTATGTACCTTTAGTGAAAACTACTGTAGATCTAGCTATAACCAGATCTACAGGAAAGTAACACAAGTTGGTAGAGAAGATCCCTGCCCACAAGGAACTTATAGGCTACCTTACACTGCATTTCTAATTGGTTACCCCAGGACGATCTTAAATGCTCCATCTGGCTTTAGGGGAAGTAGCCCGATTTTCCTCTAGAGAAAGAAGGAAGGTTTATTCATAATCGATGGTCACAAGCTCAGAAGCTGAGTAAGAATGATACAACGGAACTCTCGCAATCTCCCTGGTGGGATTTCATGCCAAAGGCAGTAGGATAATCATTTCCATCCCGCACCTCTGCTGTCTGCCTTGAGTTGTTCCCAGAGTTGCAGCCTGATCAAGTGAAAAAGCTGCCTCCACCCCAGGCTAGTCCGGCTTAGTAGGGAGTCAAGGGAATAGAGTTTGACAGCCTGAAGGATTTTCGGATTACCCGATCCTGGACATTTTCACCAGCTTGCAGAATTAGAATGACACACCAATGCTTATCTCAGCTTTTGCATCCTGCACTCCCTCTGACTCTCGCTCGCCCTGTGAAGCTTGCAGAAGCAGCACACTATCCCAGCTCCCTCCCAAACACCAATCTCACGGACAGAAGGACAGACGGAATCCATCAGAATCTTCTTAGGCTTGTGGGATTTGGTCCTGGGCATTTGATCAGGACCGCTTCACTGATTAATTCCCTGATAATTCTGCTGGTCTGCCCCTGGACCTGAGAGCAGAATTCCAGGACATGCTGACCATTCCTAAGAAGTAGCATGGCCTAGTGGAGAGAGCATGGTTCTGGAAGTCGGATGACCTGGGTTCTAATAGCAACTGGTTGTTAGGTGATCTTGGGCAAGTCACTTTACTTCATTGTGCCTCAGTTTCTTTAACAACATGGGGATTAAATACCTGTTCTCCCTCTTACTCATATTGTTAGTTCCATGAGGGGCAGGGAATTTCCGACCTCAACTTAGAACAGTGCTTGACAATAGTAAATTCTTAGCAAATATAATAACAATGATAAAAATAATAATGATAACCCTAATTTGAAGATATGACTCAGAGAATAGAATGAAAGTTAACAAAGGGGCAATTCTTCTCTTTTCCCAAAGACTAAATTAAGCAAATATTTGGGAATGAGATTGTATAATTGAAAATAAAATAAAATTGAAAATAAAATAAAATATGGGCAATACATTAGTGAACGCTTAGAATCCCCACAAAATCTAAAGGATAAACACTAAAACCACATTTACAAGGTCAGTGAAGAGCATTTGCCACTCTTAAAATAACAAAGGAAATATTTCAAGGTATATATCAACCTTCCAAGAAAATGTGTGTATATATATATATGTATGTATATATATATTTGAAACAAAATTTCTCATGATTCATAAGATCTCTTGAAAGTCATGAGAGTTACACTTGGAAGACTTATCTTAAGCCTAAGCATCAGTGAGGTGCCAGGGAAAATAGTCTAAACACTAACTTAGGGAATAGTGAATCTAGTTAATACAGGAACTGAAAAAAAAATCACTCTGAAATACTTTGGTTCATTCTATGATCTAAAAGTCACACAGAAGGAACCCCAGGCCTTGTAGATAAATGGGAAAGTATTTCCAACTAAACAAAGAGCACCCTTCAGCAGAGAGGATCTGATGTGAGCCTGTTTTGGGGCAGGGATTGTCTTTATCTGTTGCCAAATTGTACATTCCAAACACTTAGTACAGTGCTCTGCACATAGTAAGTGCTCAATAAATATGATTGAATAAATGAATAAATAATAATAGTAATTATATTTAAGTGTTTGCTATATGCCAGGCACTGTACTAACTGCTGGGATGGATACAAGCAAATTGGGTTGGACACAGTCCCTGTCCCACTTGCAGCTCACAGTCTCAAACCCTATTTCACAGATGAGGTAATTAAGGTGCAGAGGAGTGAAATGACTTGCCCAAGGTCACAGAGTAGACACGTGTGAGCTTCTGACTTCCAGGCCTGTGCTATATCCACCACACCCTGCTTCTTCTTCATTTATTCCAATCAGTACAATACTTGAGATGCCTGGCACCTGTCCCACATGGGGCTTACAGTGTAAGTAGGAGGGAGAACGGGTATTCAATTCCCATTTTACAATTGAGGAAACTGAGACACAGAGAAGTTACGTGAGCTGCCCAAGGTCACACAGCAGACAAGCGGCAGAGCCAAGATAAGAACCCAGGTCCTGTGATTCTCAGGCCCAAGCTCTTTCCACTAGGCTACACTGCTTCTATAATACTGGAATGATTCATCAATAATACTGGATCCAGTCAAAAACTAGGATTAGAAAACAGCTGTATAAATTAAGCAGTGGCATTTATCTAATAGTAATGATGATAATGGTGATATTTGTTAAATGCTTACTGTGTGCCAAGCACTGATCTAAGCACTGGGGAAGATACAATGTAATCAGGTTGTCCCACGTGGGGCTCACAGTTTTAATCCCCATCTTACAGATGAGGAAACTGAAGCACAGAGAAGTTAAGTGATTTGCCCAAGGTCACACAGCAGTCAAGTGGCAGAGCAGGGATTAGAACCCATGACCTCTAACTCCCAAACCTGGGATCTTTCCCCTAAGCCAAGGCTGCTTCTAGTGCTTACTGTGTGTAAGAGCACTTTATTAAGTGCTGTAAAATGTTCAGTACAATAAAATGTTCAGTACAACAGAGTTAGTAGACAGGACTCCTAACCACAAAGAGCTAATAATCTATGGGGCGAGACTGATAGGGGAAATAGAGCATAGTAAGGCTATTTACCTGAGAGTGGTATGTCTGGTGCTTATGAAATTATCTATAATTTCACTGATTTCAATTAGGTCTTCTTTCCCTTTGCACCCTTCTCACTTAAAGTTCCAATTTTTTTTAATCCATTCTCCTACAAAAGCTTTTCCTGCCATGATCATTTCCATTATCCTTGTCTTCACCTTTTTCAGCTTTGACTACAAGAGCTTCAGGCAGTAATTCCAGGAGAATGTGGTTTTAGATAGTCAGAAAAACTATCCCTTTCACTTTGTTCTCTATCTCCTCCTTAACTTAAAATAATGGTCAATAATATCTTTGAGATCTTTTTCCTGAAGGCCTTATTTTTCCAAGTCCTTCATCATGCCATTGTAATTTGGATTATTTTCCCTAGGAAAATTACCTTCTAGTAGCTCACACTGAAGCTCCTCTGCCATTTTGCAGCCCGCTCACATGCATGCAAATCAAATTCACAGGGAAGGGATTCAGTCTGGGTATTTTGCAAAATAAAATATAAGTTAAGGCAGGTGTTCTAGTGAGTGACAACCCAATTGCTATGAAGAATTGCTCAGAACATTCAACGGCAACAAAAAGCCCTCTGGGCTTTTTAGGTTAAAGATAAACTAAAGATGGAAAAACATTTTCTATTTCTTCCTCTTTCAGTTGTCTTGAGCTACAAAATCACAGTCCAATAAACTGTCATTATGTTCAGCGCAGACTCCCCTTAGATTTTGATATTGAAAACATCAGACTCATGAGATAGCTTGCTCTCTCTCATTCTCTTTTACCTTTTTACGTTTTATACATTTAAGCCAAGGCCAGGGAGACTGTGCCAGTGTTTTAAACCAGGTAAGACTCAGGCTCAATCACAATAACTCTGAGTACTCCCATTTGGGATGGAAAATCAAATGGTGGTCCCAGTGGTCCCCACTGAAAGAAGTGAGCCACCTCCTCCTGTCCATTGGGTACTTCACTCTCTCACCAGCTTCTCCCAGTCTTCCAAACACCCATCACTCCGGATTTGCAGCCTCCTTGCTTCTGCTCCCTTTCTTCCTGTCATATGGTTAGCCCATAGCCTGAGCATATTTTTTTTCTCATTTTTTATCATTCAAGTCGCTCCCCTTGCCTTCCATGCCTACTCCTCAGAAAACTTTGGATTCCAGTGCTTTACTCCCCTGGTAGAATTTGCAGTATTGTCCCAAAAGAAAGACTCATCAGGAAGCACTTCTCACAGATGAGAATTCTGGCAAGGGGGTTTAAGGAAAGAAGAGGTCACAGTGAAGAGAAATAAAGAAAGGAGTGGGAGGAGAACTTAGTACTTACAAGGTGGGAACAATTCAGCAGTGGTTTGGTTTGCCGTAGGGAAGACCTTTGAGACAAACTTAACATGAATCAAAAATAAAATGGATGATGATGCTGATAATGGTGGAATTTTTTAAGCACTTACTATATGCCAAGCACTGTTCTAAACACTGAGATAGATACAAGGTAATCAGGTTGTCTCATGTGGAGCTCACAGTCTTAATTCCTATTGTACAGATGAGGTAACTGAGGTACAGAGAAGTTAAGTGGCTTGCCCAAAGTCACAGAGCTGACAGGTGGCGGAGGCGGAATTAGAACCCACGACATCTGATTCCCAAATCCGTGCTCTTTCCACTAAGCCACGCTGATTTTCGAAGTAATGGTTTATTGAGGAAGATAATCCAAGAGCAAAAGTATATGACAAGAATGTGATCCATCTTCACCTACCAGTAATAATAATAATGTTGGTATTTGTTAAGCACTTACTATGTGCAGAGCATTGTTCTAAGCGCTGGGGGAGACACGGGGGAATCAGGTTGTCCCACATGGGGCTCACAGTCTTAATCCCCATTTTACAGATGAGGTAACTGAGGCCCAGAGAAGTTAAGTGACTTGCCCACAGTCACAGAGCTGATAAGTGGCAGAGCTGGGATTCGAACTCATGACCTCTGACTCCAAAGCCCATGCTCTTTCCACTGAGCCACCCTGCTTCTCTGGTATTTAGGTACCAATATGGTACCTAAAGAATACAGGAGGAAAGGAGATTGAACCAAAACTTCCTAATCATCCAAGACAACTCATTCACTGGCCTTGAAAAGGCAGACAATTTTTGAAGTGTTTCTTCAGGAGTAAAGCATTCCTAAGATGATAGATACCTTTCCCAGTAACATGACAGATACTTTTCTCAAAAATATGTTCAGGGAGTCTGCGCTGAACATTTCTCAAGGTGAGAAAATTTTTAGACATCATCAGACTAAAAAAGTTACAATAATTTATCTCTCTTTATTGCTGTATTGTACTTTCCCAAGTACTTATTACCATGCAGTGCACACAGTAAGTGCTCAATAAATATGGTTGGATGAATGAATGAATGAATAATGACATGTAATAACAGCATTTGTTAAGCACTAACGGTGTATGAAGGATTGTTCTGTGCTCTGGGGTTATTACAATCCAGTAAATCCAATGAATTAGGTGGGGCACAGTCCCTGTCCTATATGGGGTTCCCAGTCTAAGTAGAAGGGAAAACAGGTATTTCATCCCCATTGGATAGATGAGGAAACCAAAGTACCAAGAAGTAAAGTGACTTGCCCAAGGTCACACAGCAAGCAATTGTCCAGGCCCATGCTCTTTTCATTAGGACTTGCTGCTTCTCAATAGCTCCCCGATCGTGGGGTTGTTCGACATAGTTTAAGGAAACATTCCCAGAGACTTTCAGTGGGGAGATAAAATCCACAGGAGCTAGGGTCAAACATTCTAGATTATTCATATGGCAGCCAAGAAGCACTGTCTTTAAATGGATCACTGATTCTTTATTAGAATACGGATTAAACTAAGATCTTTGATCACTCAGAGCATACACCTATCTCTAACAGATGAGTTAAAAACAAGGATGCCTCACTTCTGAGAGACTCCCTGCTGCTATGAATGACTGGAAATGGAAACCTTTAATCAACCTATGAACTAGGCAAACAGCAAACTGAGAATGAAGTCTAAATGAATTTGATGTATGACTGAGAAATATAGGAAAAGTCCAAGTGATTTTAAAGCAAATATCACACAGGTTAAATAAATGAAAGCATATTTAACTAAATCACTAACTACTAAATGCAGGCTGAGTCCTCGGCTTATGATCAGAAGTGTGGTTACTTGGGAGGATTATCTGGCACAATATTGGCTTCAGACATTAGCCTATATTGGGGATTTTAATTCAGAGAGGGAGGTATTTTGAAAGATTGAGATTTTGCTGTTTTTACCTGCCCATGAGTTGGGAAAGTAGAAGAGTGAATCCAATTCTTCCTTTAGTAAGATGGTATGTGGATGAAGTCTAATGCATAGGGTGGTGTTAGAAATGTCACTTGGCTGGCGTTTGACTGTCCCCTGGGATTACAAAAGGAGGTTCCCTGTAGAAAGTGTGCTTGGAGCTGGATTGAAAAATTTTAGGGTTTGGCCTGAAAAATACATTGACATCTACCCCCATCACTCTCTCACAAAACACACCTATCTTTCCATCAGAAGTGAACCGAATGTGACTAATGTTCTGTGAAAATGCATCCCTACCCTATGAGGAGTTCTTTGGGCTCAAGGGACTCTTAGGTCATTCATTTGCATTTTTTGAGCACCTAACTGTGTACACCTAAGTGCTTACCAGAGTCATACCATCAGCAAGCAGATCCTGTCCTATTCACAAGGTTTTGATAATTTAATAAGGTTGAGAAGTATTATATCTGTGTGAATGACTGTGTGTGTTCACTGTGGGAACAGAAGAGTAAATTTAGATATATGTGGTACTGGCAAAAAGTGAGCAAAAATATATATATATGTGTAAATGCTAAAGGCAGCTGATGGAATGATATGTCCAATGGAGGAAGGGATTAGTTGTAAAATATTTCTGAAATAGAGGATGGGGAGGAACATGCACTGGTGAGAGCACAGTAGAGTTAGTAGACCCGAGTTCTACTTCCAAGGTTCTTACAGTCTAATAGGGAGAAGATAATAATAATAATAATTGTGGTATTTGTTAAGCACTTACTATGTGCCAAGGACTGTACTAAGCGCTTGGGTGGATGTACATAATTTGGGTTGGACACAATTCCTGTCCCTCAGAGGGCTCACACTCTAAATCCCCATTTTACAGATGAGGGAACTGAGGCACAGAGAAGTAAAGTGACTTGCCTAAGGCCACACAACAGACAAGGGGCAGAGCTAGGATTAGAAGCCATAACCTTCTGAGTCCCAGGCCCATGCTCTTTGGGGGAAGAAACAGAGAATATGACTATGTACATAAGTGCTGTGGTGGAGGCGATTTCTTTTTAAAAGAATAATGGCTGATATTGTCTATGTTCTCAACTGTCTGAGTAGAAATGAGAGGAAGAAAGAATTACTCCTGTTTACTGATCACCAGAAAATTTTCTTGGGATCATTTGGACCTGTGAGAAATGAGGGGTTGTGGGGGGGGATGCTAGTGGAAAGTGCACAGGCCTGGGAGACATTTAACTTATCTGTGCCTTAGTTACCTCAGCTGTAAAATGGGGATTACGACTGGGAGCACCATGTGGGACATGGACCGATTCCAATATGATTAACCTGTATCTACACAGTCCTTGGTTCAGTCCCTGGCACTCAGTGAGCGCTTAACAAAAGCCATTAAAAAAAAAGAAAAGTGGTACTCAGGGGAATGATTTCATGTGGGACAATTTTGCAGGGTACATGACAGGCATGCCTTGCTAATGTAGGACTCTACATTTGATAGACCAACACTCTACTAAACTCATTTCCTCTCCAAGAGACCTTCTCTAACTCCTCAATTCACCTTGTTATATGCCTTTCTCTCTGTGAGATGACATAATTGAGGCTATAAACCTTATGCACTTTGATACTTATCTCCCCCAGCCCTACTTTATCTAGACATCCTTATACTCTGCTTTTTATCCTATCTGTAATTTTTTTTTAAATGTCTGTATTCTGCTATGGTCTCTAAGCTCCTTGTGGGCAGGATTCGTGTCTATCAACTCTCTCAAGTGTTTATCACAGTGCTCTGCATATAGTAAGCACCCAATTAATACTATTGATTGATTGATTAATGTGGGCCCTCATGTCAGTCCCAGCAGGAGAGACAGGCAAGTCCCCAGTTTACAGTCTATCCCATATCAATTATATCTTCCTATTTGATTTTGTTGGGCTACTCTAATTCACTTAATGTCAGATTTTGTTTCTTGTGAATTAGAGATATTAGGTAGTAGATGAAGAAATATCCTTACCTGTACCCTTCATTCCCAAATAAGATTACGACCAGTGTTCCATTCACAAGGAAAACTTGACATTCCAAACGACATTAGGTAGCCCTTATCCTGACACAGAGTTCTGACTTCAGTATATCCGTTACCTGAGTATTGGGTTCAGTCTGTTAGTGTGTGTTTTTTTTTTACTCAACCTAACTTCAAATGATGTTTTTTTCTTTCCTTAGTGGGCCTTTTATTTCTTATTGTTGCAATTTTTCAGGTATTTCTTTCTCCTTGTGGCCTTTCCTCCTCCTCCTTTCAGGGGAAGTAAACACTTTAGACCCCAATGGCATGTTCTGACAATGGTACTTACTGATTGAAAGTTAGGAAGCAGTCACGGTCACCTGGTTTAAGAAACAAGGTAATGGAACTGACATTCAATCCCATGTTTCCTCTGAAAACTACAGCAAATATTTTCCACTGAAAATCTAGGGTTTAGTTTCTGGGGGTTTATTTGTTTTAAATAGAGCCAAAGCATCTTATGCTTGACTTTTTTAAAAACAATACATTATTTGAAACAAACTTTATAAACACTTCTCAAAAAAAGCAAATTGCGAAATGGGGATGTCTCACTTTATTTTCAACGAATTAGAAAGGAAGAAAAACCAAGACAACTTTTTTTATTTAATTAATTATTCGCTAGCCATGATTTGGTTTTCCTCCTCCTGTTGAAGACCCTTAAGTGTGCATATAGTTTCATAAACATATGTCTTTTAGGTTAGGGTTGTGAATGGTAATGCAGTGTTGATATATTACTAGCTTGGCTGCAAGCAACTGTTTAATCTTGAAGTTATCCTCATCTGTATAAGACCTGGTTTTTTCTTAAAATTTGACCATTAGGGAGTACCCCATTGATTTCCCTTGGTTATATGCTTTCAATTCATCAATCAATGGCATATCTTGAGTGGTGTACTAAGTACTTGGTACTAAGCGATGGTATATGTGTCCTCTGCCCACAGGAGCCTAAGTCAATATACATAGGACACACACACACCATGCATTTATGCAAACACAGAGCTGACATTTTTAGGGATCCTATCTCTAAGTATGGATGTTGCTGATATGACTTACTTTATACTCACATTCCCTCCCATATTGTGCCCAAGGCACTAAAGGAAGCCTGGCTGTGAAATTTATTACTGGCTTGAATGAGCTTTTAGGCATCCCTCTATTGTCAATAGTTTGCCAAGCAGTCTCTCCCCTGATTCGCCCACTTTTTAGCTATCCAGAGGACCAGCACCCTGAGTCTACGTGACATCGTATTCCAGCTAAACTACAGCCTGTATGCAGAGAACTGGAACCTATGCTTGCCAGTTAAGGAGCTTACTATGTTATCATCTTCTAAACAGCTGATTATTCTTATTTTTATTCTATTGTTTCCCCATAATGACAGAATTGCTTGTAGAGTGATTGTCAGTTAGGTGCCCAGAAGCTTAATTTGCAAGGAGTTGGGAATATATATTGTTGCTGTAATATTGAAAGTAAATTCAATCATTGTTTTAATTCTCTTTATGACGATTCTACTTTTTCTACACAATTCCTTCTAAACAAATCCATTCTATTTGGTTTTCTTTATTATTACCTAAGAGTCTTAAGAAATGATCTATTAATGTTTGCATAAAGTTCTATAACGTGGAGGTCGTGCTCCTGATTGACTGCCTGAGAAGAAAAACTGACATTTCTTGTGGGCAGGGATAGTATTTGTCAACTCTATTATATTGTACTTTCTGAGCACTTAGAAGAGTGATCTATGTACACTAAATACTCAATAAATATCATTGATTGATTAGAATAGATTATAAACACTTTTAGGGCAGGGATCATATCTATCAACTCCATTGCTTAGTAGTCTTCCAATTTAGCAGAATGGTCTAGTGAAAAGAGCATGGCCTGGGGGTCTGAGGACCTGGATTCTAATCCCAAGTCTTCCACTTGTCTGCTGGGTGACCTTGGACAAATCACTTACCTTCTCTGTGCCTTGGTAACCTCATCTGTAAAATGGGGATTAAGAGTGTCATGTGGGACATGGATTGTGTCACCTGATCACTGTACCTACCCCAGAGCTTAGAAAGGTGTTTGCCACATAGTAAACACTTAACAAATACCATTAACTCTTTTCTATTAAAAAATGCTCAGTACAGTGCTCTGTACACAGTGAGCACGCAAGGAATACAGTTGATTTAATGCTGTCTTTGCCTCAGTGCCGATGAACTGAAGATGTTTCAGGACAGTCATCTTGTCCTTTATCAAATGCCATTTGATATTAAGTGTGGTTCATTGGTGATGTTTATGAAACTGCTCAGGAAGGTGGCTGTCACAGAGTCCTATAGAAAGTTAGGTACACCACAGAGTTTTATAGACCTTTTACTTAGTTTGGAATTTGGTATTGCAGAGCACTGTACTAAGCATTTGACAGAGTAAAGAAGCATAGGTAGAGACCTTTCTGTCTCTCCCTCTAGACAGTAAGTTCACTGTGAGCTGGGAACTTTTCTTCTAATTCTGTTGTATTGTTCTCTCCAAAGCCCTTACTACAGTTCTCTGCACATAGGAAGTGCTCAATAAATATGACTGATTGATTGTTAGCTCTTAACTGCTATGGTTTTGAGCATGTGTTCCCAGCAGTGCCTGTAGTTATGATTGACATTTGAAAATTGTTATGTTTCGCTGGATTGTCATGTACTCAAGCTCACTTTCCCTTATGTTTATTTCTCATATACCCTATGCTGTTTTAAAAATCAAAGAAAATAATAACAGGCCCTAAGCTTTATCTTTCCAGCACAGGATATGGGCTTTATGAAAGAAACAATGATAAGAGATATTCTCTTGAATTACTGTCTTGTCTCACCTAATTATAATAGCTTGCTATTGCTATCCACTGTTATTAGTTAACCTTACATTTTACATTTTCCTAGGTGGTTCCTAAGGCAGGGAAAATTCTAAAGTGAATTCTTGATCATTACTGAATAAAAGTTAGTATGTATATTTCTTGTCTGTGTATTTCTATTCCAAGACTAATTTGGAACACTGGCACTGTTCCTATTCCTTTCTTCAAGCCTACCCAAACATTACGTTCTTCAGAAGGCATTTAATGTCAAACCCAAACCAACCTGATGTGTCTTGTCCTCAGGCACCTCAATATTCAAATATATTTTTTCTGGCTGTGATTTATTGTGGAATTCCTAATGTTGTGTTTTTAGCCAATCTTTCACTTCTAACATAGTATTTTATGTTCGTCCTATTAGATTGTAGGACTAGAGTTGTGTCTTTTACCTTTATTTGTGGAGGAGCATATACGAAGGAGCTCCTCCTTCATATTTGGAGGAGCATGGCCTAGTGGCAAGAGCACTGGCCTGAGAGTGAGAGGACCTGGGTTCTAATCCCGGATCCACCACATATCTGCTGTGTGATCCTGGGCAAGTCACTTCACTTCTCTGTGCCTCAGTTACCTCATCTGTAAAATAGATATTAAGAATGTGAGCCCCCATGTGGGAGAGGGGCTAAGTCTGACCTGATTATCCTATATCTACCCCAGTGCTTAGAACAGTGTTTGGCATATAGTAAGTGCTTAACAAACATCATTATTATTATTACCATTATAGAAGGGTCTTCACTGCTTTGTACACAGTAATTTCTTCAATTCTATTACTTCTAGCATTTATTTAGTTCTTGCAATGAGATAGAAACCAGTTATTCTGATCAGGCCCAGTCTCTAACTTGCAGAGGACTCAAAGTAGTATTTTAATGGCATTTGTTAAACATTTGCTATGTGTATCCTAATTATACAGGATAATCCACACAGGGCCCATAGTCTGTATTGGAGGGAGGAGGATTTAATACCCATTTTACGGGTGAAGTAGTTGAAGCATAGAGATGTTTAGGGACCTGACCAAGGTCACACAACAGACAACTAGCAGAGCCAGGATTATAGCTCAGGTCCTCTGACTTTCAGGCCCATTCTGTTCTCTTTTTACTAGGCCACTCTACTTCTCTATTTTATCCCCATTTTACAGGTGAGGAAAAAACTGCTATGGCTGTTATGTTTTTCTACTGTTGGATGCAAGTGAAATATACCTTGGCAGTATATGACTAGACACTTCAAATATCCTGCTTTTCTGAGAAAAATACCCAGTTTAAACAAATATGAGAAAAATGAAGTCAATAATAATTCTGTAATTCTGTTGTGACAATCAAAATTCTAAGATGGGGCCTCCAATAAAAAAAATGTTGCAACATAAATAACAACTTTAAGAAGAGAAATAAACCGTAGTTTCAGAAACTCATCTCCTCCAAGAGGAATTTTGTTCTGTAATGTTTGAAAGCATGGAAAAGTCCTTAAATAGAAACATAGATTTTTTTTCTTCTTTTTACCCTAATCTCTAGTCACAACCATGTGTGAAGAATAAGAAAATGCATTTGAATCCTAAAGCAGTAGAAAAACCCTTCAATAGATTCAAGTTTCAGCGCTCAGGGCACGTTTTCTCAGAAACAAAAAAAAGTGGTCTAGAATAAATAAATAAGGCCATGTGTATGAGTGAATTAATGCCAAACAGTTCACCAACCTGATATTTTGTGAAAATCCTTCTTTGGAACCGGAGAATTCAACCATTCCAAAGAGTGGAAAGAGCACGGCCCTGGCAAAAAGAGGACCTGGATTCTAACCCTCCTCCAGGAGGCCTTCTCAGACTATGGTCTCCCTTTTCCTCTGCCCCTCCTCCCGTCCCCATTGCCCCAACTCCCTCCCTCTGCTCTGCTCATTTCCCCTACCCACAGCACTTGTGTATATTTGTACATATCTATTATTCTATTTATATTATTAATAATGTGTCTATATCTATGATTCTATTTATTTTGATGGTATCTATGCCTCTCTACTTGTTTTGTTTCGCTGTCTCCCCCTTTTAGACTGTGAGCCCGTTGTTGGTACAGGGATTGTCTCTATCTGTTGCTGAATTGTACATTCCAAGTGCTTAGTCACACAGTAAGCACTCAATAAATACTATTGAATGAATGAATGAACCCCTACTCTGCCGTTGCGTGCGTGTTGTTTGACCTTAGACAAGTCCCTTAATCTCTCTGTGCCTCGGTTTCATCATCTTTAAAATAGGGATTCAATGCTTGTCCTCTCTCATATTTAACTTGTGAGCCCCATAAGTGACAGAAATGCTAAATTGATTCACTTGTTGCTGGAAGACTAAATGACCAGTACCTGAAAATCTGAGTATTTACAAACCTTCATGAATTTAGGATTTGGGCTTCTTTATGTTTCCAACAAGCAGTTTTTAAAAGCAACAGAGGTTTAAGTCTAAGTAGCAATATAGGTTCTTCAGTCTATTGGCAGTAAAATATATGGTCATGGTGAAATATTTTCTGCCTAACACTATTTATTGTTTCCTAAATTCCAATCAAAAACTTTCAGGTGAGTGAGACTTCTGAAAACTAAGTTTTACCTCAGATTCCATTTTTTTAACCCCCAATCCTCTTTTCCATATAGTAAATTATTGAGAGGAATCATTAATCATGTGTCTGTTTGTTATTATTTTGTACTCTCCCAAGTGCTTAGTACAGTGCTCTGCACACAGTAAGCGCTCCATAAATACAATTGAATGAATGAATTAATCACTATGTGAATGCCGGTTTTCCTCTCTAGACTCTGTGGCTAGGCTCGTTATAGGCAGGGAATTTGTCTATCAACTTGTCTATGAAATCTGTTGTATTGTACTCTCCCAAAGACCTTAGTATAGGGCTCTGCGCAACAAAAGAGCACAATAAATACTCAAACTGATTCACTTAAACTGAGTTCAGGCAACAGATAGTGAAATAAATATTTTAAATCAATAAAACAAAGCAAAATGGGACCCAATTTAAGAAAACATTTCATATGGATTTTTTTCACATGGATTTAAACAGTTATTAATTCAGATTATATTGACCTATATTCTCTATTAACCTTGCAATTTGAGCAAGATTTACAAGGCCACTCATTTCCCATCATGTTTCTTTGATCAATATGTTCCCATCAGCCCAAGAAATTCCACATAATTCAAATTAACTCAAATTGTGATAAGTGGCTCTTGAGGACATCTTATGATCTGAATCTTTCACAGTACAGATAAATCTCTATATAGGTAAAATATCAAGGAAATTGAAAAAAATGGGAAAGCCACACTTTATCAAGTCCATTAATAAAATATAAGGGCTAAGAAACTGGGTACTTTTAGACACGATTAACTTATTTGTCCTTTAACATCAAACTCCCAGGAGTCCTGTGCAAGATTAACATCTGAATTTTTTTTCCCAGTGTGCATAATAGCATGCAGAAATAAGGATAAAATATTTCCCTAACTTCCTTTTTGATGCAACATTAATGAGCGTTCAGAAAAACGAAAGTTTTTTTTTTCATTTCCCCAGGCAAAATCATAAAATCATTTCTTTTCACACTAGGAATGTAAAGTCATACAATCACCACAGGGTGTAAACTACTCATAGGTGTTTGCAAAGCAGTAAAATCTCCAGTAAATGTTTTCCCTATTTCCCCTCTCCCTGGTGAGTAAAAATGCCCAAAGCAGCATTCTTAGTTTTCATTTGGATGGTTTATTTTCTGAGAAAGGAGTTTAAAAATTCATTTTACCTACGGAGTTAGTTCTTCCCTTTGAAATGGGTTTCTGGGTGCCCATGGGACTAAAGCATTTACAAATCTGTCTTTAGGATGTGGGCCAGCTGTTCTTCATCACACTTAGTACAGAACAATAAGATTTGGGTTTAAAGCACATCAAGTGATTTCATTTAAATGGAGAAAAGCCTCTTGATTTTAATTGACTTCAGTACTCAAATAATAATAATAATAATGTTTGTATTTGTTAAGTGCTTACTATGTGCCAAGCACTGTTCTAAGCGCTGGGGTAGACATAGGGGAATCAGGTTGTCCCACGTGGGGCTCACAGTCTTAATCCCCATTTTACAGATGAGGGAACTGAGGCCCAGAGAAGTTAAGTGACTTGCCCACAGTCACACAGCTGACAAGTGGCAGAGCTGGGATTCAAACTCATGAGCCCTGACTCCAAAGCCTGTGCTCTTTCCACTGAGCCACGCAAGTGTGTGGACCCTGGATCATTAGGGAAAGTGCTGGTATAGAGAATAATGTATTAATCTTGATGGAGAAAGTGGGGAGGCTATACTAGGGGGCCCTTCAAAGCCTGTGATCAGTCATATTTATTGAGAACTTTCTATGTGCAGGAAACAGTATTACATGCTTGGGAGAGTATAAAAAGCAATAAACAGATCCGTTCTCTGCATGCAATAAAGGTGATGTGGTCAATGTATGCCTGAGGATGACTGTGGGAACTGCAATGCCTGGTGCAGCCAGACAACAGTACTATGGCAGGAGCATACTTTTCTGGTGAGTTATTTCCCAAGTTGTTTATGTAAACCCATATAACCCTTAGAAGTCTCCTCCAATTTCACCATATTTTCGATGTTGTGTGAGTCATTCTATCCTGGAAGAAGCACACAATTTGTTTTCAACTGCCTGGTTTGCTTTCAGTTATCCAATCAATACTTCAGAACACACAAGTGTGAGTGCACACACACACAAACTGTCCATTTTTGAAGGTGACACTAAGAATAACAACAGAAAACAGAGAGAGGCCTCTCTATTATTTTTTTGATTATCTCTCTACCCTTTCTTCTTGAAGACGGTAATTTTCATGATATCTTTGAAGTCATGCTAATCTCCATATGGAGGGGAAGAGCTTGTGCAGATGCCTGAGGATTTGGCTGTCTGTTCCATCCTTCTTTGTGGTTTCCTGCAGGAATGCTGCCTGACTGTGGATGTTATTTCCTTCAAACTCAGAGGGCCACCTCCTTAAAGATACAAGGTTTGTTCAGAAATTCCCTCTTTGTGATTAAAGTGGTTCAATTTTCCATCTTAAGGAGGGCCACTGTAGTGTGTATGTAGCCACCAAGTTCCTTTAGGGGTAAGTAAAAGTTCAGTGTTCAGCAAAATATTCATAGTTCTCTTTATTTAGGCATGTTTCGACCAGTCACAAATGTTTCTCAGGTTGTAAGCTCACTTTCATTATGATCGAGAGGAGCTGCAACGTGTTGTTGAAGGCAGTAGTTTTTACAACTCTTAGCCATTTTCCCACAAACATGTTTTGATGGTGTCTTCTGAACAGCTTCAGCAAGCTCAAGCTGAGTTGTTTCTGTCAGTATTCTCCATGAAAGGCATCTGGGTATCAACAGTTCCTATTGAAGAACAACAGAATGTGATGGATTTGAGGATATAATATTAATCTCTCCAGTGCGTAGGCCTGAAGCATATATCTGAGGGTACACTGCATAGTATATTGTTTCATGACATCAAGAAGATATCAGTCTTTCTACTAAAAGCATAAAATGAGCAGTTGCCTCGGAGTACACAAGTCAATAAACACATGCCTTCGACCTTCCTAGCAGGGGGCCTCATAATGCTGGCAGATTGCAGCTGTTGAAGATTATTTTTCCTCCTACTTTAGTCTTTGAAATGTCAGCATGTCACAGAGAGTTGCAAAACCAGTCTGAAATTGGGGGTGCGGAGTCATGAACATTCTTCAACACTGGATAGATGTCCCCTTCCCTGCAGCTGAAAAATTGCTCCAGGACACCAGAAAATTATGGATATGTGTAACCAACACTCAGGTAATATTATTTCTCAAGAGGACTGAATGAAATGAGCCTAGAAAAGTTTCGGTAATAGACAGAAGTATAGAAAATAGACAAACCTGTCTGAAGTTCCCATATGCTTCTAGCCTGAAAGCTCAATGCGGTCAGGGATTGTCACTCTTTATTGTTGTATTGTACTTTCCCAAGTGCATAGTACAGTGCTCTGCACACAGTGCTTAATAAATAGGATTGAATGAATGAATGAATCTAACAATACATATACTAAGTATACAAGCAGACCTTTTCACCCAAATTTTATAACTCTAGTTAAATCTAAGGCAAATCAGATAATTGCTAAGAAAAATGACTATAATAAATACCATTGATTTTCCAGATCAGTTTTCAAAAAAAAAAATTGGTTCATATTTTCCCACTAAATCATCAATCAGTGGTATTTAGTGAACACTTGCAGTGTAGAGAACATTCTATTAAACTCTTGGGAGAGTACAATATAACAGGATTGGTAGACATGTTCCCTGCCCACAAGGCTCTTACATTCTAGAGGAAGAGACAGACTTTAAAACAAGTTATGGATATGTACATAAGTACTGTGGGGTTGAAGGGGGGAATGACTGAATGATAAAAATCTAGGTGAAGGGTGAGGATAATAATAATAATTGTGGTATTTCTTGAGCATTTACTATGTGCCAGGCACTGTACTAAGTGCTGGGGTAGATACAAGCAAATAGGGTTGGACACAGTCCTTGTCCCACCTGGGACTCACAGTCTCAATCTTCATTTTACAGAGGAGGGGACTGAGGCACAGAGAAGTGAAGTGGCTTGCCCAAGGTCACATAGCAGACAAGTGGTAGAGCAGGATTAGAATGCAGGTGGTGGAGAAAAAGGGAAGTGAGGGTTTAGTTGGGGAAGTCCCCTTGGAGAAAATGTGATTTTAATAAGGACTTGAAGATGGAAAGAGTGATGGTCATTTGAATATAAAAGGGGAAGTGATTCCAGGCCAGAGTCAGGATCTGGACAAGGGGTCAGCAATGAGATAGATTAGATGAAGTACAGTGAATAGGTTGATAATAGAGGAGTAAAGTAAGCATGCTGAGAAATTCACTGGGTAAGATAGTAGAGGGCAAGATGATTGTATGCTTGGCAGTCTATGATAAGGAGTTTCTGTTTTATGCAGAGGTGGCTGGGAAACCACTGGAGGGACTTGAGTGGGGAGATGTGGACTGAATGTTTTTTTACTAAAATGACTCCGTCAGCAGAGCGAAGTATAAACTGGAGTGGGGTGAGACAAAGAGGTACGGAAGCCAACAAGGAACCTGATGCAGTAATAGTCTAGGAGAGATAGGCACTTATCCTAGAGGGATAGGGATGTGAAAGATGAACTGATAGGATTAGATGACAGATTGAATATATAGGTTGAATGAGAGAGATCTGTTGAAGATAATGGCAAGGTTTCAGACTTGAGAGACAGGAAGGATGGTGGGTTTAGGTGGGAAGATGAAGAGTTCTGGTTTGGACATGTTAATGTTCAGATATCTATGGGAAATCCATGTACAGATATCCCGAAGGCAGGAGGAAATATGACACTGAAGAGAAGGAGAAAAGGACATGGCAGGAAGTGTAGATTTGGGAGTCATCTGTGTAAAGATGGTAGTTGAAGCCGTGGAAATGAATGAGTTCTCCAAGGGAGTGGGTGTAGATGGAGAAAAGAAGGGAAACCAGAACTGGGCTTTGAGGAACTCCTACAGTTAGGGTATGGACAGCCAAGAAGCCCATGGTAGAGACTGAGAATGAGTGTCCAGAGAGATAGTAGGTCTCTAGACTGTAAACCCTTTTTAAACAGGGAACATGTTTGCTAATTCTGTTGTATTGTACACTTCCAATCGCTTAGGATAGTGCTCTGCACATAGTAAGCACTCAGTAAATACCGTACATTGATTGACTGATAGAAGGAGAACCAGGAAGGGACAGAGTCAGTGAAGTCAAGGTAAGATTATATTTTCAGAATGGGTGTTCCACAGTGTCAAAGGCAGCTGAGAGGGAGTGTGGCTTAGTGGATAGAGCATAGGCCTATGAGTCAGAAGGACCTGGGTTCTAATCCCGGCTCTGCTACTTCAATCGTATTTATTGAGCGCTTACTATATGCAGAGCACTGTATTAAGCACTTGGAATGTACAATCTGGCAACAGATATCTGCTTTGTGACCTTGGGCAAGTCACTGAACTTTTCTGTGCCTCAGTTCCTTCATCTGTAAAGTGGGAATTAAGACTATGAGCCCTAAATGGGATAAGGACTGGGACCAACCCAATTATCTTGTATTTACTCCAATACTTAGAACAATGCCTGGCACATAGTAAGTGCTTAATATTCATTCATTCATTCAATAGTATTTATTGAGCACTTACTATGTGCAGAGCACTGTACTAAGCGCTTGGAATATGCAATTCAGCAACAGAGACAATCCCTGCCCAATGACGGGCTCACAGTCTAATCTAATGCATACAACCATTGTTGTTGTTATTATTGCTATTATTATCATTAAATTTAGAAGATGACTAGGATGGAGCATAGGCTTTTGGATTTGGCAGGAACACCTCAAGAGCCTCCAATAGTTGATCATCCACCTCTTCACCAAACAGAACCTCTTTACCATTGGCTCTTAAGCACTCAATTACCTTTCCCCCCCTCCTATCTTACCTCACTGATTTCCTACTGACCCAACCTGTTGACTTAGCTCCTTTAACACCATCCTACTTACTGCACCTCAAATCCCATCTGTCTCATCGCTGACCCTCCCCTATATCTTCCTTCTGGCCTGGAAGTCCCTCCCCCTTCATATCCAACCTACCAGCATTCCCATAATTTTCAAAGTCTTATTAAAATCACATCTCCTCTGAAAGGCCTTCTCTACTAACCCTTCATTTCATTTCCCTTATGCCCTGGCCCTTTTGTGTCTCCCTCCCACTTGGATCTGTATGTTTTAAGCACTTGATGTTTACCCAAGCCTCAGCCCATCAGCACTTTTGTTCTTATCTGTAATTTAGTTTAATGTCTGTCTCTTCCTCTGGACTGTAAGCTTCTTGTGAACAGGAAATATGCCTTGTACTCTCTCAAGCAATTAGTACAGAACTCTGCATGCAATAACTGCTCAAGAAATAGAACTGATTGATTGACTGAAGATGTAGTTAACCCCTCCCCATCACAGTAGGCTTTGGCCCAAAGAGATTGATTTATTTGCTCCCCTTGGGTAAGATGATACCCTTTAGAACTGAAGTAGCTTGGAAAAAATGAACCACAATCCATATGTCTTCAATTCTTTTAAATAAGGATCTTCCAAAGTAGTCTTCTTAAGGAATGATAAAGATTAATAGTACATACCCATCTTCTTTAACCTGCTATGAGGATAGAAACTAAGACCCATGAAAAATAGCGGATTACACTCTATCAGTAAATGAGTGTAATTGATCACTACGTTTTATTTTGAGGATGGTTGAAGTAGTTTGCTATGAAAATATGTTCTAACAGGACCTCTTTCAGTGTTTAATTGCTCAATATTCAAATTCTCATTGCATCATACTAGGTACTATGCACAGTCTTGGAAGTATCTTCTTCACTCTAGGACGAATGCACATCTCCTTGCAAACCTGGCACATAGTAAGGGCTTAACAAATACCATAAAAAAAAGGGCACGATAGAAGACCTAATTTAGACAACCCACAGACTGGGGTTTAGTAGTATTAGCTATTCAGTGTTCCTTGAGTTCAAACATTCTTTTATGTTTTCACTATGCTACTTTCAATTGAAAGTTTCCCATTTGCAAAGAAATTTCCCATTTTCTCTCTATCAGATGATGTCTAAATCTGACTTTGGAAAGGACTTGCCTTTTGCTTATTTTCTTATTTTGACTACCTGTGCACAATAATTTGAGTAGACATTCTCACTCTTGTCTAAACAGATGAAATGGCTGCAATGAAAAGAAATTCTGATAAAATATAATGTATAATTTTAGGGTTGAAAATTATGAGTTATATTTTAAATGTCTAGATAATTTTAGAACTAATCCTTGAATATAAAAACATAAATATTGAGCATCAGTGAAATAAGCCAAAAAGAAGCAGACGATACTGCCTCAATACTTCAAATTTGATCAAAACAATATCTATAATGATGATGGTAATAATATGGGTCCTTATTTGAAATCATTACTACATCATTTTCTGGGTAAATTATACATGCTATTCTCATAAGCAGGTGTTTTTGCTGTATCAGAGCATCAATCAATAACCTTCAGCATCAGTGATCTCCTGAGCCTACTGTTCAACAAATAAAGAGCTAATTTTCCTCAACCTAGGTTTCTTCCCAGAAGGTGGCAAAGAACCTCTGGAACTTGATTTAATAACTGCAGAGACACAAAAATCCTTCCCCATCCTTTAACTGTTCCATTTCCTCCACCAAATCCAGGGACATCTCTTCCAGAAAAGGATGATAATAAGACAGGCACAGCCTCAACAGCCTTCACTTTTGTTGAAGAATCTACAGCACCTGGAAATGGCTTTCTCTATCAGCACAGCCAAACTAAAGTCTTACAATTTGCAATAAGGGCTAGATTACTGCAGGGGCTCATGGGGCTGAAAGGACCTCGGGGTTGTTATCGGAGGGTCTCAGCCTTAAAGCCCTGCCAAAATTGAGCCAAGAGTCACTCATTGTAGGGGCACCTGGAACCTGGTCAGCCTCCATTAGGCCCTAAAGAACTCCAGTTCTCTCAATCTTCTGATGCAGGTTTGGGGACGTCTGCTCAGTGTTCCTTTCAGTCTCATGGATCCCAGTCATCTCCGTGAAGGTGAAGAGGGGTCGTCGAGGACTAGTCCACCACATCTTCACAGGGGCTGGCTGCTGGAAATTTTCAGAGAAAGCATTCAATCAAGGTACTCTGCACACAATAAGTGCTTAATAAATATGATTGAATAAACAAGTGCTTACTCTGTAAAAGCACTGTAATAATAATAATAATGGTATTTGTTAAGAGCTTACTATGTTCAGTGCTTAGAACAGTGCTTGGCACATAGTAAGCACTTAACAAAAACTATAATAATAATAATAATAATAATAATGTGCCAGGCACTATACTAAACAACGGAGTGGATATAAACAAATTGAGTTGGACCCAGTCCCTGACCCACATGGGGCTCACAGTCTTAATCTCCACTTTACAGATGAGGTAACATGAGACACAGAGAAGTGAAGTGACTTGCCCAAGGTCACACAACAGAAAAGTGGTAGAGCCAGGGTTAGAACCCAAGACCTTCTGACTCCCAGGACCGGGCTCTATCCACGAGGCCACCGTACTAAGAGTTTGGGAGAGTATGGAATTGGTAGACACGTTTCCTACCCACAGAAAGCTAACAGTCTAGATGGGAAGATAGATAATAATAAAATGAAAGAGATTAAATTATGACTATGTAAAAAAGTGCTATGAGACTGAGGGAGGGGTGAACAAAGGTTGCCAATCCAAGCATAAGAGTGTTCCAGAAGCAGAAGGGAGTGGAAGAAGAGGAAATGAGGGCTTAGTCAGAGAAGCCCTCTTATAGGAGATGTGTTTTTAATAAGGCTTTGAAGGTTGGGTTAATGGACATCTGTCAGATATGAAGAGGGAGGGAATTCCAAGCCAGAGATAGAATGGAGCGGAATGATTGGAGGTGAGATGGATAAGATCCAGGTACAGCGAGTAAGTTGGCATTAGAGGAGTGAAGCACGCAGGTTGTGATAAGCTTCCCAAGCTCCACGTGTCTCCCTGTCCCCCAGAGTTTCTCTTGCAGTAGGCGGACACCAGGATATTAGATCTCAACAATGTTAAATATTTTCTTAATTCAGCAAAAATAGAAATAATTCTGATTCATATCATCTTTGCCTAGATTTAATGCTTTTCCTCCCAGAACCCTCTGTACTTCCCTATATGTGTCCTGGGGGCTTAGAGTCCTTTGGTCCTTTCTCCTTTTTTCTCGGCAGGTCCTGGATTTCACCCTCCCCAAATGCTTGGAAGCCATGTCTTTTTCTGTACTTTCTTCCCCTCAGGGCAGAGTTCTAACTCTGAACCCCAAGCCTTCAGGATATCTAGAACAACCTTATCTAGGATTTTCACTGATCCATGTCTGGCCCCTGTGCCTGTCCAGGGTTCACGGCACAATTTTACCTATGTCCTGCTCTCCCAGCTACACAACTCACAAACTCCTTACTTCCAAGATGGCCAAGGGCTTTCTCCACGTATCTGGTCCCATACTTCTTTCCCAGACCTACTCCATGATTGGTTCATCTGGACATTTACACTTCTGTCAGGGAGGGGCTCTACAGAGTGACTCTCCCACCTTCCTCTTCCCTCTCCTCTGTATGGAGGCCAGTGGAATTGGTTATCGCCTCCTCCCCATCTTGAAACCTTCTACCATGCAATCCCTAGTTGCATGAGCTGCAAACTCTTGTCTAACTCCTCCCCAGCCACCTTCAAACACAATCGAATGGATTGCACTTTCCCCCTATTCTCTCCCCTCCCATGGAGACTCCGTCTCCTCCTTGAAGCTCTGGCCCATAGCCAGAAACTACATGCAGAAGGCCCACACAATTTGGAGTCTTGAGTGGGGAATAACCAGGGCTCTAGCTAAACTGTCTCAGAAGATCCCAGCTCAGCTTTGGCTTTATACACAGTCAGCAGGTGGTCAAACTAAACTGCAAATTACCGAGGGAAATGTTGAGATTTGGTCTCCTACATATACCTCTATTTCTAATCACTCTGATGATGCTAATGATGATGATGCCAAACACTATGCAGGACATCAAATCTTAGCACTTCACTTGGTTACTTCCAATTTAGTTTGACCAAGTGTTGACTGTCTATAGAGTTGGGGGATGCGAGTTTCTTGGCCATCTGTGGGAAAGATTGCTGGTCAATTTTAAACTCAGTCATGTTACAGCTTGTGGATATCTGGGCTAACACAGTTGTAAGGTGGTTTGCATCGACAGGAAACCGGGTTACAAGAAACAAACACTATAGCTGTTGTCAGAAAACCACACAGTAGGCAGACTGCTGAGGGAAATGTTGCTTTAACCTTGAACACACTGTTAAGAAAATGGTTGTCAGACACAATTCCTTTATCCCTAAATTAGTTCTGAACATGGTGATATTTACTATTCAAGCTGCAACTTGGACAGCAGCTTAACAACCATGCTGATTGCCACCACCGGGAATCACGTCCAATCCTCCTCAGCATGAATCTTCCTTGCATAAATTCACTTTCAAAAAACCCAGAGACAAACAAAAACTAGTTGCCAGACTTAGATACTTCAAAACTCTTCCACAGTAAAGGTCACATTAAAAGTTTGATCTAGAAGTAATAAGAGTAAAGGTATTATTATCTACTTAGTGCAATAAAGAAAGTTTCTATATTGCACTAAGAACAGAAGCCCTACACGCTGTTCCTGCCCTCAGAGTGCTTACAGTCTAGTAGGGAATAATAATTATGAATAGATAATAATTATGGTACTTGTTAAGCTCTTACTATGTGCAAAGCACTGTTCTAAGCACTGGGGTTGATACAAGGTAATCAGGTTGTCCCATGTGAGGCTCACAGTCTTAATCCCCATTTTACAGATGAGGTAACTGAGGCCCAGAGAAGTGAAGTGACTTGCCCAAAGTCACACAGCTGATAAGTGGTGGAGCCGGGATTAGAACCCATGACCTCAGACTCCCAAGCCTAGGCTCTTTCATAAAAAGTATGCGAGCAGTAGAATCAGAAGAAATACATTGAATGTTCATTAAAAAAAGTATGTATGCATTTTCATGAGTTTATGAGTCTATAGATATGCAGGTTAGGAAAAAAATAATCCTAAAGAGCATTATGAAGCTAGTCATACAAATGAAAACCTGAAACAATAGACCTGCTCATTAAGTAGAGAACTACTGCTCTCTGAAAATCTTTCAGAGATCTGAAAATATATGCAGTTGAAGGTTAATATCTTAAGTATGAAAAGGTGATGGACCAAATCTCAAGGAGCAATATCTATTTGGTGGTTCTGAGAACTGCAGTGAATGGAGTTCTTCAGGACACCAGTGGAACCCTTAGGGAGTCATGTCGATATTCAGTTAACCAACACTGTTAGCGTGAGAGAGTGAGCTAAAAATTGAGCAGTGTGACTGTTTAATGCCAGACCTGGGGAAGGCAAGTTTTGTAAAGTGCACTGTTTAACAGATTTGAGTCAATTATATAAGATTCCTGAACCACCAGGGAGCAATTGGCATGACCTTGAGGTTCCCATTTCCCAGTATTTTTGCAATCCATAACTGTCATAATTGATGAAACTTTCTGCTACATACTTTTAAAGCTTTTTAAAGTGTCCATTATTCCCAAGTAATTGGTAATAATGTGCTGTTGTTCTAATGGTTGTTTTCTATGTGTCTGCAATATTAAGCCTTTACCCTTTGATTTATGGTCTATTATCCAAGGAGAAAATAGTATGTTCATTTTCAACTATTACAATTTCAAGTTGGTTTATGCCTCATCAATATTTTTCATCATTATTTTCCCCCTACAAGAGGGATGTTTGGTGAATACTTAAAATCATGACAAGAATCAACAATAGAGGAGTGAATTGATTTCAAGAAATCAGAAAGAAAGCAGAATATCCATGGTCTAAAACCAACTAAACACAAAAGTCAGAGCCTTTAATGCATCTGATGGTTTAAAAGAATAGACCATTTCACAGCACAAAAATGGCCCACAAAAACAAATGTGGGAAGCACAATTGAAAAGGGGAAACTTTTACTTGAATTTTAGAAGTTTAAGGATATGGAGAAGTGGCTTTTTGAATAAAAAATAGAAAGAAAAAAGAGGTCAGGACAGCTTGAATAAAATGACTATTTAAACGATTTTAATTTTCTTTGCAATCTTCAAGCCTCAATGGAGGGTTGTCCTGGGGGTGGCTCCAGCTCAAGTCCAGCTCTTGAGACAGGCATGTTGGCCATGTCCGGCTTGGAAGAGCAGCTCTCTTTGCTTCTAAGCCCCTCCGTCTTACTCATTTCCTCCAGCTTTGAGGGGAGGAGAGAGATTCCTCCCCTCTTTTCTCTCCCCAACCACACACACAGCTGCTTGGTTGGATTTGAACGAGTTTCCAGAAGATGGTCCCTCCCCTAGGAAAATAAAAAAATAGAAACAGTGGGGCCCAATCGAAGTAAAGAAATATTTGAAGAGATTGGGTCCAGCAGCTCGGGTCCGGCCCCAGAACTCAGCCCCTTCAGTTTCAAACCTGGGTAGGTCACATTCTTCCAAAGTCAGTCCCCAGTAGAAGTTTCAGATGGAACACTACATGGCTGCCAAGGCCCAGGAAAGCATGTCGGCATACGTTGAGGGAACTGCTATGTGGGTAAAGCTGTTTTTCATGAGACTGCTGCCCAGGCACCCTGATAGCCTGTAGAGAAGTTGGTGATGGTGGTCTCCTCTCCCTTTCCTTCTTCCTTCCCGTCAACTTCCAGATGGAGTTAGTCATATTTATTGAACACTTACTGTGTGCAGAACATGATTCTAAGCACTTGGGAAAGTACAATGTAACAGAGTTGGTAGCTATGTTCCCTGCCCTAAGAAGTTTACAGTCTATGTAAATAAATATATTTTGTATATTTTTCTATAAAAAAGCACTTCAGAGAAAGAAAGCACCAGGAAGCCTTCCCTGACTAACCTCCCATCTCCGCACCCTGTTATTCCTTCCTTATGTATCTCTTAATTACTTGAGTCCTTCACCCAAGACAGTTTGGTACTTACACCACTCCAGAACCCCATAGAACTTCTGTACATATCCTAATACTCATTTGCCTCCCTTATCTGTAATTCATTTTAATGTCTCTTTTACCTACCTCTTAAAAACGGAGATCATATCTACTTTCTTTATTATACTCTCCCAACTGCAGAGTACAGTGCTCTTCACACAGTGAGAATTTAATAAATACCATCGATTAATTGATTAATTACTCTTAAATCAAGTAAATAAAATTATTTTGACCCCCCAAAAGCTTTGATTTTACTTTAAAAAGAAATTGCTTATAATTAGAAAATCTTCTTCAAGGGTTAAATTTCTGGGCTGTAAAAGGAAATTGATATTCAGCTGCTGTTTTGAGTAAGGGCTCAGGATGATCCTTATCTAATCCAAACAACGAAGACCTTTCCAAGTATATAAATCATTACAGCTCCTGAAACTATGCTAAAATTTAAATGTAATACTAATTAGAAAGAAGAATACAGAGGACGTAGAAGGAAACAGAACACTCACAGTTCAATGCAAAATATCTCTGTATTGCAATTTATTGAAGGGCAAACACCTCTGTTTCCAATCTATATAAGAATCAACATCAAACAACTCCTCTCCACAAAATAAAAAAGGGTACTGCCTATCATAATTCTAGTGTCTAAGAAAAAGGATTATCAGGATAAAATAAAGTCAAACATCCTGCTCCACTGAGTATTTAAGAATGTCTATCATAACATAGATATAAGCATTATGGTTGGGTATAGGAAGAAAATCTTTCAGGTTGTTTTTAGAAGTAAACAAGACACAGAGCCCTCAAACTGTCAGGCTGAGTTGTTTTCCTAAGGGGTTCTCGATTTTTGTTTGCAGAAAATATGCTGCTGACAGTTAGGCTCCAAACAGTACATCAACTCTCCTCTCTTTGTTGCTGTCTAAAAGGAGTATTGACACGTGGCTGAAGAAAATGCAGGAGAAATGAGTAATTACATAATTACAAAATAACACAATTATTTCATTTAGCAAAATAAGCAATAAGGTGTGGATATATAGAGGTTTAGGAGATAATGACAGAAAAGAAAGCTTACCAAGAGATAAAATAATGAATGCTATATAAATGTCCAATCTCAAAGGCCCACAAAATATGTCCAAGGGGTTAAAGCAGACTCTACTTAGTTCTCACACAAGTGATAATTCAATTAGGAAATAGAGTTTGGTGTTATTAAATCAATTTTAGTTTCCTCCTGCTTTTTCATATTCGTGAAAATACAATTTATTATTCCCTTTCCCTTCCCAAAGTCATTAGCAGTTGGTTGGAATGTAAATTGTGGTAGTTCTCTTTTTTCTTATCATTCACAGTTCCAAGATCACATGTCCAGCAGGGTAGAAAGGAAATCTAGCTCATTCTGCGCCTTTGGTCAGGACCCCCTCAAACAATCCCAGACAGAGGAAAATATGTTTGATTTTAACATCAGGGAAGGCAATTGCCTTTAACATGCAGTATGGCCTAATGGAAAGAGCACAGCTTTGGGAGTCAGAGAATCTGGGTTCTAATCCCAGGTCTGCCCTTTGCCGGCTGCCGTGTGACGTTGGGTAAGTCATCAGCGGAAAGACCAGGGGCTTGGGAGTCAGGGGTCATGGGTTCGACTCCCGGCTCTGCCACTTGTCAGCTGTGTGACTGTGGGCAAGTCACTTCACTTCTCTGTGCCTCAGTTACCTCAATCTGTAAAATGGGGATTAACTGTGAGCCTCACATGAGACAACCTGATGACCCTGTATCTATCCCAGTACTTAGAACAGTGCTCTGCACATAGTAAGCGCTTAACAAATACCAACATTATTATTTAACTTCTCAGAGCCTACGTCTCCTCATTTGTAAGTGGGAGAGGGATTTAACACCTGTTCTCCCTCCTACTAAAGCTTTAACCTATCATTCAATCAGCTGTATTTATTGAACACCTACAGTACACTAAAGGTACTGTATTATGGAGTTAATGGACAGAGTCTCTGCCCTAGAGTAGTTTACTGTACAGCAGGGGAGGCATCCACCAAAATTATTTACAGTAGGAAGAAGAACCAAGTAAGTCGGTAGCAAGTATTTAAGAAATAGGATCTGGACAAATGTGCTATAGTTGGTTGTGAGAATCTAAGTGAGTGATTAGTGCAAAGTTCTACTAAGGTAACTGAAGGATTAAATTTGGGAGAAACAGGTGATGAGATTTTATAAGGGTTTTGTAAACGTGGAGAGCTGTGACTGAGACTATGAAGAGAGAGTGAGTTCCAGGCAGGTATCAGATATGAGTAAAGAATTAAAAGCCTGAGTGAATAGGTAAACTGAGCAGAATGAAGAGTATGTGCTGGGTTGTAGTGGGAGAAGAGAGTGGATAAGTAGCTGGAGAGCTGATTGAAATTCACGAAGCGTGTAGTCAGGAATTTCTGCATGATGCAGAAAGGAATGGTTAAGCTTTGAAGGCGTTTTGAGAAGTGGGGAGACTTGTTAAGAATGTTTTTGGAAAATGATCCACCAACAGAATGAAATACGGATGGAAGAAAGGAAATCACTGAGACAAGGACAACCTTATGAGGATGCTGATGCAATAGTCAAGCCAGGAGATGACAAATGACTGGACTAGCATGTTGGCCATTCAAATGAAGAGATTGGAGCAGATCCTGGAAACATCAGGGATGAAAATGTGGCAAGATTTAGTGATGGATTAAACATGGAAATTGAAAGCCCGGCTGGAGTCAAGGATATTGATGAGATTGCAGGCTTCAGAAAGAGGAAGAATGGCAAAGTTGTCCAACTGTGATGGAACTTTAGGTGGATTAACCAGACTAACTGGGTATCCCAAATTGTACACCTATAAAGTCAAGTAAAGTCACTCTTTATTCCTCTAATGCCAATCGACTCACTATACTTTTATCTCATCTGTCACCACTGATCCCTCTCCTACCTCTTGCCTCTGACCTGGAGCTTCCTTCCCCTTCATATCTGACAGTCATTTGCACCACCTTTAAAGTCTTATTTTAAGCACATCTCCTCCAAAAGACTTTCCCCAGCTAAGCCCTCCATTTTCTCTTCTCCCACTTCTTTTTGTGTTACTTTTACACTTAGACTTTTACCCTTTATTCACTCCTACCTCCGCACTTAGGTACATAGCATTATTACTATAATTTTTATTATTTATTCTAATATCTATTTCCCCTTCTAAACTGTAAGCATGTTAGAGATAAAGAATGTGCCTTCCAACTCTCTTATATTGTACTCAGCGTGTCTCAGTGGAAAGAACACGGGCTTGGGAGTCAGAGGTCATGGGTTCGATTCCTGGGTCTGCTGCTTAATAATAATAATAATAATAATAATGTTGGTATTTGTTAAGCGCTTACTATGGGCCAAGCACTGTTCTAAGCGCTGGGGTAGATACAAGGTAATCAGATTGTCCCACATGAGGGTCACAGTCTTAATCCCCATTTTACAGATGAAGTCACTGAGGCAGGGAGAAGTAAAGTGACTTGCCCAAAGTCACACAGCTGACAAGTGGTGGAGCCGGGATTAGAACCCATGACCTCTGACTCCTAAGCTCGTGCTCTGTGTGACTGTGGGCAAGTCACTTAACTTCTCTGTGCCTCAGCTACCTCATCTGTAAAATGAGGATGAAGACTGTGAGTCTCGCGTGGGACAACCTCATTACCCTGTGTCTACCCCAGTGCTCTGCACATAATAAACGCTTAACAAATACCAACATTATTATTATTATTACTCTCGCAAGTGCTTAATACAGTGCTTTGCACACAATTAGCACTCAAATGCAATGGATTAATTCCTTATTTCAATAGTTAAAATTCTAAAGGTAAACTTTACCTAGTGGCCTTTGTGCAGATTGAATGATCCCTAGTTTGCCAGAGAACTCAAGGATCCTCTTAGATTTCAAAATCAGTAGAGATCAGGAAGGTCTTTTATTTGACCCAGTTCCAAAGTTCAAGAGCCTGTGAACTCTTTGCCTCCCGTTAATTGAAAGTTTCCAAGTTTTGGGCATCTATTACTCTGAATCTAGAACCATCTGAGTTATCTGTTTTTCAGATACACTGAAGAAAACTGAGTTGTTAAATGTCCTCCCCACTAGAAAGTTAATGTGTGAGTCGTGGGTGACAATGAAACTTTGCCATGGGAAACCAAATGGTTTATCAGTGCTCTGTCTGAATACAAATAATGAAATATTGCTGTAAACTATGCTGACACTAGACCAAAATTTGTTAAGCTTCTGAAAGTCCATGGATCCACAAATAACAATTGCAAACTATTTGATTAAAGACCACAGTTTGAGATTAGTGGAATACTTTTGAAGACAGCAGGTGCTTAGTATACTGAAGATAAGAAACAGTGAGTGGTCAAGAAAATCTGAAACAATGATTTCTACCCTCTGGGCCCTAAGGCCTTTTAAGGTAACTGAAAGGAAAGAAGAAAACTCTAGGAGAAGCAAAAAAGAAATTATATGATAAATTACACTGAGCTGTAAAGTATATAATCAAATTTAACTCACGAGTGATTTCTTATCACTGGATGCCATCAGGGAGAACCAGTTAAAAACGTAACTATTATTTTATCTTTGATTTTTCATTTCAGCCAATGCTATCTGTAGTCTCTTTGAAGCACATTTTTGCTTTTTTGTTAATTTTTAGCTATTGATGTTTTTAAGATTTCTAAGGAAAAGTCACTTGGTGAATTCTGATCTCCTTTGTTATTTTCAAGTGTTCCATGCAGTCCGCAATTTACATTTATGAGTTTAATTTTGAATGTCATTTTCTTTCAAAATGTCAATAGAAACTAAGTTAAAATAATACAAAAGCAAGATGGGGCCAAATCTGTTACCTTTAATTGGCCTAAGTAAAATGAAATGAACAGACTTTCAGTGATCATTCTCTCAGATAATCCATATAATAGAAACATATACAGAAAGATGTTAATTTAATTCTTAATTAATTCAAAATATTCTATAGGTCCAAAGAGCACTGAGAAAGTTTTGGATTTTACAAAATATCCACATCTTACGTCTATATTGATCAAACAGATCAATATATTTTGATCAAATCTATCAAATGAAATCACCAAATCATATCAAGATATATTCTGATCAATCAAATAAAAATCAAAATCTGAGTATTTAAGTATCTGATTTGAGTAGTCTATAAAGGGAATATACACAGCACAAGCATGCTTACTTTTGCTTCTTGGGGCAACCTAAAGTAATTATTCCAAACACAATTCCTTTTTAAGGATTACTGATTGAAGAGAAGAAAATAAAACCATACAAGTTTCATTTTAAAAAAATCTTTATTACATAATAAAATAATCCCAAACAAAATTTTTTAAATGGGAAAAAGTATCAAAATAATATATAATACTATATAATGATATATAGTGATATATAATGATAATGATAATATATAATAGTAGTCTTTTAAATTTCTAAAATAATGCTTTTGTATCAGTTTATTTTACCCTCACAACATCCTTGTTGTAAGGAACAGAAGCATAGAAGAGTTGTGGCCATCCTCAGTTCTCCAGAATACAAAATAGAAATATTTTACCTAAAAAGGCCAAGACATATTCAATTTCTCTATATCACGGGGATTCAGTTCTCGATGAACTTAACATTAAGAAAACCTTGCAAGCTCTTTGAGAGCAGGGATGCTGTCTCTTGACTGTATTAAATTCTTCTAAGTTTTTATTACAATGTCCTATATCAAATAAGCACTCAAATCAGTCAGTCAATCAGATTAAACTGTGTACTACACATGTCCATAACCATTTTTTCCTGACATTACTTTGAATTCTAAAAAATGTAAGGATGAGGTAGGATTATGGCAACCCTGCTAGGATATTTTTGAAAACTGATGGAGGTAAGAGAATTCCTAAAGTTTTCCAAGGGGAAGATGTTCTCTTTAGAAGAAACAAAATGATGTCCCCTTGAGGGTGGAGATGAAAATGTTAATGGTGGAATTTCTACATTTAATATGGGTGTGGTTGAAAAGGCCAGTGTAAAATGTATAAACTCCTTGTGGGCAGGGATTGTATCTACCAACTTTTTGGCACTGGACTTTCCCAAGTGCATAGTATCGTGTGCCAAACACAATAAATGTTCACTAAATATGACTGATTGATTGAATAGTATTTACTGATTGTGTAATTAGGGCAAAGCATTATACTAATCCCCTGGGATAGTGCAGTAGAGTTAATAAACATGATCCCTGCCCTCAAGGAGTTTTTTTGTTCCTTTTTATATTGTTGACTTTGTCATTTTCGTGGGTATTAGAAACAAAAATAAATTACAGAGAGGAGAAAGTAATGGAATAATCCCTTCAACATATCATTTTTTGCAATACAGTTACAACTTCTATTTGCAGTAACTGCTGCAGTTTGCAGTTTTCTTTTGTTTTTTTAAACTTTATAAAGTCTATGCTCTAAATCAGCCAACCATTTCTGACCTGTCTGCTTGTGTTGACTCCCAGAATTCCAAAATGCTGCCTTACTTGTTTGAGTTTATAGATCCTAGAACAGTTTGTCATATAGTCATTTATAATAATATAGATGAGAATAAGATACCAGGCCTGAACCAAATGAGTCTTTGTGAAGAGAAGAGTGCCATCTCAGTGACCACAATTATCTTCTCTGATAAAATGACAGGAAATATGTTAAAAAAAGAGTAATATATAGAAGCTATCTAGATTTTAGGAAGCTTTGGATTCCATTCTAAATGAAGTTATTTTAAATATGTTTAGGATTGTTTTACACTTTTGTAATTAGGTGTCCCTAATTTAAAGAATGATTATTTGTGTGCATTTAGGTATCTGAAGAAAATGAAGGGTGAATATTAGTCTCTTCCATAAAGTTCACGTGCTTACCTTGTCCTTTGAAGTTGCAACTGCTATTTTGAGCATTTGTCATTTACCTTTATCCTTCGCCACAAATGAACCAAGCCATTGGGTTGCATTTAGAATTATAATGAAGGGTAGTGTGCATTATTAAGTAGAGTCATATTACCCTATGACTAGAAATATTTAAACATAACTGGAGTCTAAACCTTATAAAGCATCTGACTCCTCATTAGTTAGGAATATTTGGCAACAGATCAGATCAACCCACCACATGTGTCTTTTAGCTGTTTTTATTACTCGGAATCTTGGACTTCTGTCAACAGTGTTAGGCTATAATTATGTTTGCTAGAATAAGAAAGTACATGTAGTGATTACTTGTTGCTAGTGTGTTTCTCAAGTTCTCCTTGAGATTGTCTGCTTTTTACTGCTTCGTGCTTTCTCTCAGAATTTTGAATAGCAGGACAAATCCAGCTGTCACTGACACTGGTATCTCCACATTGTATCCACCAGCATCAGCTTGGTGCTACTCTAGGCACATCAAAGTATTCAGACAAAATGGTACCATTTGGAAGATTTAGATCCTACTTTCTTACATTTTTAAACTTACTGAGAGAATTCTTCATAATAGAACCATAGCATTTTAGTTTTTTGCATCCTGCGTATATGATAACAATAACAACAGTAATAATAATAATGATAATAAAAATAATATTTTTAGATGAAGAAACTGAGCTACAGAGAAGCTAAATGCCTTGACCAAGATCCCACAGCAGGAAAGTGGCAGAGCTGGGGTGAGAACCCAGGTCCTCTGACTTCCAAGTCCACACTCTCATACATATGATTGACATTGCAGAATGTAGAATCTCTAATACATTTTAATTAGCATTCTTTCTTATCCTGGAGACACAAACTTGAGTTTTTGTTCTTTTGCTGGGCTGTAAAATTACATTAGTATCACAAAAGCATTGGCTGTATAGGAAATAGAAAATGTAAAAATTCTAAACAGATTCTTGTTTAGAGAGGAAATATATTTGGGGCTTCAGCAGACTAGGGAATTTGGACTTTCACAACTTCCAAATAATATAACTATCCAATCCCGTAGTCACCATGATTCATCTGATTTGCTGTGATGATTCAGATATTCATTCATTCATTCATTCAATAGTATTTATTGAGCGCTTACTATGTGCAGAGCACTGTACTAAGCGCTTGGAATGAACAAGTCGGCAACAGATAGAGACAGTCCCTGCCGTTTGACGGGCTTACAGTCTAATCGGGGGAGACAGACAGACAAGAACAATGGCAATAAATAAAGTCAAGGGGAAGAACATCTCATAAAAACAATGGCAACTAAATAGAATCAAGGCGATGTACATTTCATTAACAAAATAAATAGGGTAATGAAAATATATACAGTTGAGCAGGCAAGTACGGTGCTGAGGGGATGGGAAGGTAGAGGGGGAGGAGCAGAGGGAAATGGGGGGAAAAGAGGGTTAAGCTGCGGAGAGGTGAAGGAGGGGTGGTAGAGGGAGTAGAGGGAGAAGAGGAACTCAGTCTGGGAAGGCCTCTTGGAGGAGGTGAGTTTTAAGTAGGGTTTTGAAGAGGGGAAGAGAATGTTTGGCGGGAGGTGAGGAGGGAGGGCGTTCCGGGACCGCGGGAGGACGTGGCCCAGGGGTCGACGGCAGGATAGGAAAGCCCGAGGGATGGTGAGGAGGTGGGCGGTAGAGGAGCGGAGCGTGCGCGGTGGGCAGTAGAAAGAGAGAAGGGAGGAGAAGTAGGAAGGGGCAAGGTGATGTAGAGACTTGAAGCCTAGAGTGAGGCTTCATATTAAAAGGAATTTCTAAGGTAAGGTCCAAACTATTATGTGGTGGGGAAGTTGTACTCAATTACAGTGGAAGGTGGAATCATAGGCATATTCTCTGTATGTCTGCCTGAAGTCCGATGAGGTCACAACCTCATTTGGAATGTTGGTCGCCAGTACTGTTCTGTGGTTGTAGTCATTTTGGCACCACACACTATTCCATCTTTGAAAGGACATGCTGATTTGTTGTTGTTTTCTCATTTATCCATGCATTCCTGAGAAATACTCTCTAGATAGTACAATTCAGTGGCTGCATCCAACTCTGTGTCACCAGTGAATATTTCAGTTGCTTCAGGACTTGTTAATAATAATGATAATGTTGGTATTTGTTAAGCGCTTACTATGTGCAGAGCACTGTTCTAAGCGCTGGGGTAGACAAAGGGGAATCAGGTTGTCCCACGTGGGGCTCACAGTCTTAATCCCCATTTTACAGATAAGGGAACTGAGGCACAGAGAAGTGAAGTGACTTGCCCACAGTCACACAGCTGACAAGTGGCAGAGCTGGGATTCAAACTCATGAGCCCTGACTCCAAAGCCCGTGCTCTTTCCACTGCGCCACGGTACAGGCTGTTGCTACTCCCTTTAGGACAGCACCAGTCAGAGCTGCTTGAGATATAGTAGAGCTCTAAGGCCTAAAGTTCTTGTAAACTCCAATCTCCCCCAGAAAAGGTCCTCAATGCTTAGCTATCACTCTTCACTTGAAGACCCGATTTGACAAACTATCGTTTTATACACCAAACTTAGATTTCTGTAACCCCACATCCAGTTGGGGAATCCAGTGTCTCCATTTCCTCCCTTCCATCATCCTCTATGTCCACCCTTCCCTTCTTCCATCTTCTTTCTACCTTTACCTTAACCCTTAATGGAGTCTGCTCCCTTGACTCTTGTCTTGAATTTCCAGAAAATACTCTTACTTTGTCAAGGTCCTCCTCTATCAGCAATTCTGCTTTATGTACAGGAGCTATGAGCTTAAATGTCTTAGTGTCAGTCCATTAAATTATCCCCAGGAATGTACTCAATTATTTATAGGAATATCCTGGAATTGGAAGGTCTGACATCCTCTCTCCACACACAAGTTCAAAACTTTGGAATGAAGTTAGGAGAACTAACACCTTAGGCATAATGATATTGGTTCTGCCCCATAACGTAGTGTTTTAAGTGAAAGTTAAATTTGTTTTTCCCCTCTTTTTAATCAGTGCTTTTAATGTTTTCTTATATAGTGATATTCTGTAGTGGCTTACTTCATCCTGTTTTCTTCATTAAAAAGAAGTTAGTGTATTGATACTTTATCATTTTTGTCCCTTGTGCGCTGTTTTTGGAAATAAAATACATATTTAAACAGAAGATCCAACTTAGCACCTGACTGGGTAATTCAGTATTGACGACATACATTCAAGAAATAAATGTCGATTTTTATATTTAGAATTTGGGGTCGATCAGTGGCACATATCGAATTTTTCCCATAACTAGTTTCTTCTTAAAGAACAGTGCAACCCAAGTTACTTCCATTTTGGCAATTTCTGCTCAACTGATTTCTTAAATTTTTAGCATTAACTGTATTTACAATTGAATTTCTTGTTTTCTGGATAGATGACAGGGTTTGTGGCAAAATAATATGAATCAAAATTTAGTTATTATACCTGTTTGAAGATTGAGAAAACTTCTGAGATAAAACCGGATCTTGATTCACTCACCAAAGCATCAGTGTGTGCCCTACCTCTCACAGAGCTCAAAATGACTTTTGTGATAATTAAGATATGCTTATCTGCCTTGACACAGTGCAATTCTTCCATTTAACTGAATCAATGGAGTTATCCAGTTTAATAATGAAATCTATCTATTAAAGTAAGATCTGCAGGATGTATGAGAAGTATCTAAAGAAAAGTCATGTACCATTTTTATGGAGTAAGTCAGTAAAATACAGTATTGCAAATTAATTTCAAAGAACACAGACTATTTTGACTTTCCCAAAGGGTAAATTGATCTGAAAATGTATGCCTCACCTATCTAATTGTTAATGGAGGAAGAGATGGCTAGAGAAAAGACACAGGGTGAAACAACACTAAGTACAGTGTCTGGCACATACTAAGCACTTAACAAATCCATAATTTGTTAATATGCAGAGTAAACTCGACAGCATCTCAGAATCCTGGCATTTGATATAGGTAGCGGGCTACAGCCATTTACCGTCCCTTTGAGATGTGCTGTGAGATTGCAGCTGCACCGAGTGACTTGCTAGTTCTCCAAGGAGGATTGAGAACTTTTTAGAAAATCAGAAAAAATCAATCAATCCATTGTACAGAGAAGCAGCATGGCCAAGTGGAAAGAGCATGGGTCTGGTAGTCAGAGGAACTGGGTTCAATTCTTGACTCTAATTCCTGGGTTAAGATCCAGCTGTTACCTTGGGCAAGTCACTTAACTTCTCTGTACTTCAGTTACCTCATCTATAAAATGTGTGCTAACTGGTTATCTTGTATCTATTCCTGTGCTGAATACAGTGCCTGGCACATAGTAAACATTTAAGAAATTTCATAAAATGCATTGTATACATTGAGCGCATACTCTTTGCAGAACACTGTAGTAAGTAGTAGAAATGCTAGTATTTATTAAGTGCTTACTTTGCACAGAGTAAAGGGCAGCAGTGTGATTTAGTTGATAGAACACAGGCCTGGGAGTAAGAAGGATGTGGGTTCTAATCCCAGCTCTACCACCTATCTGCCTTGTGACCTTGGCCAAGTCACTTCACTTCTCTGTGCCTCAGTAACCTCATCTGTAAAATTGGGATTGAGAGTGTGAACCTTATGTGGGACAGGGATTGTGTTCAACCTGATTAACTTGGCACATAGTAAGTGGTCAAAAAGTACCAGAATTATTATAGAGCACTGTACTAAGCATTGGGAAAGATTACAGTGGGGAGTATTAGATGTGGTTTCTGCTTCTCAAGAGGCTCACAATCTAAGAACTAAGCACTTGGGATGATCCTTGTCTTTGAGGATCTTACAGTCTAGAGAGGATGAGTGTAAGAAGTTTATTCAGGCAACATATCATTACTTCTTTCAAACCCAAAGTGAAGAATCCAGAGAAATGATATAGCATAGTCCAGCACATCCTGTGTCTGCAGTGGCTTGGTGGTTCATAGGAGAAATGAAACAAACCTTTCCCTTCCCTTCATGATTTCACTGTTACTGACAGTTTCCAGAAAGAGAAAATTCTGGGCTGGTTCCTTTGAGTCCTTTATTAGTGCATGAAAAATGTTTATGTAAAAGAGCTGTGGATATCTACTTTCACAAATAATCTTAAATCCTGGTATTTTCACAAGTTCAGTACTTGCACATTTAATCTAATCATTTCCATCAGCTAACCTAGCCTCTTTTTTTACCTTGAAAATGGATAAATTCCAAACATAGGAAGAATAATGAGATGTCACAATTTTTCCTTGAGTGTTAAAGCACCTTTGTATTGAGAATTTTCATTGCTAAAAAAATCCCTTTTTTGTTAGAAAAATACAGGTTTTCTTGTAACAAAAAGCTGGAACTCGCTGGGGGAACAATGAAGATAAATTGAAAAGTGAGCAAAAAATATTCTCCTTTCTTACAAATTCACAAAAGTGCAGCTCTGTGTAGTAACTCCTTCCTAACTTCCACAAGACTTATGGCAAATTCCCCCAAAGTACTCTTTGTGATGTCTGTATGTTCATTAACTGTGGGAAAACCCCAAGCTTTTGGTCACTTAAAAGAGGAAGATGTTTTTCTGTGCTATAGACTTTTTTTCTGACTTTTTTCCAGAAATCTTAATCAATTTGAGAGTGGGTAGAACATAAAATAAAAATATGCTGCCATAAAAGTTGGAAATATATTCTCTATAACAGCTTCTGAGGCCTATCTGCATAGCAAGCTCTCTGTTGTTTATTCTGTCTGAAAATGAATAAATCTATTTGTGGGAACTCCTAAAAGGCGATCATTTTTAGAAACAGCAGATTCTGGCAAAAGCAATTGTTTCAACAAATCCAAATGACAAGTGTTTTATTATGACAGCTATTGAGGTTTTGAAGGGAAAAACACGTAGGCATTCCATTTTGGAATATTAAAGCAGAGAAGCATTTTGTGTTTAAACATACTGTACTTAGATGGTTTTATTGAAATATGCCACAGAAAGAGCTGTAAAAAGTGACTTAAAAAAAGAAAAACACCACAAATGATGGAACTGCAGATACTACTGATTGATTGATCTGATGATTATAGAATTATATCCCTCATATTTTCTTCTTTTTGCCAGTCTATTCTAGTTCTCTGCACTGTAAAATCACAAACAATATGCATCTCTGGTGATGGGTCACTTTTCTTGCATGGTTTAGCCGTATCGCAGTCAATACTTTGGAAAAATGTGTAAATGACCATGATCTCTCTCACAGTTGCATGACTAAGAGTACTAATAGTGTACTCTACTGATATTTATGAAGGAAAAAGAACTAAATTAGGCAAAAGTGGAACATCGCAGAAAAAGGATGACAAACTTATCCCAAATAATGATGCCCTGTCATTTAGACAGCAGCTCTCAATTTTGTTCAACTCGCTGAAGACTATTATTTCCTCTTATTCGTTGGGATGCAGAGCACTCAGCTCTGCAGAAGATGAAAAAGATGACAGTCTTTGCCCAGGTTTTATAATCTAAGTAAGAAAACTTCAGTAAGATAGAGCTGAAATAGGTGACGAAACTTAAAATTGTTAGAGCTGAGATGAGAAGATGAGATCGGCAATACCTCTGACCTCCTCCTTGTTCCATTAGTTCCATGACTTCCACTCCAGGTGAGAAGCATTGCTGCCTAGTGGATAGAGCACGGGCCTGGGAGTCAGAAGGACCTGTCTTCTGGTCCTGGCTTTGATCCGCGTCTCCTGTGTGACCATGACTTAACTTCTCTGTATTTCAGTTATCTAATCTGTAAAAATGGAGATTAAGACTGTGAGCTCCGTGTGGCACCTGAACTGATTCCAGCGGGACGATCTTGTATCTGTCCCAGTACTTAATACAGTGCTTGGCACATAGAAAGCACTTAACAAAAACCACTAAAAAACTGTTCATTCTCAGGAAATCTCATAGCATTTAGCATTTACTTTTACTGGTTTACTTAAGCTTCTTGGGTTTCAGTGACTTTTCAAAATAGTTTAGACTTAGAAAGTTACTTGATATGAGTGACTTCCTTTCCTATTGAATTTTGGAATATCTTTCCTGGCTATTTTGTGCCTATCTCAACTCACTTCAGTAGCAGCTTGGTTATTGTGCTCTGGACCATTCTTCTTATTGCTAGTTTTTAAGATCCTTGAAGAGAAGGTTCATGTCTACCAATTTCCTTGTACTCTCCCCAGAGTTTAATACACTGCTCAGCAAACAGTAAGCACTCAATACTATTGACTGATAATAGTAATGAATAGTACTATTTACTAAATAAATGTTATCGATTGATCCATTGATCACTAATGGTCTTGTTTCAATATTGGTGAACTGATGTCCTTACATATGTTTGCTGTTGGTCATTTGGTCCTACTAGAGAACCCTTCTCTGACTAAATAATAATGTTGGTATTTGTTAAGCGCTTATTATGTGCAGAGCACTGTTCTAAGCGCTGAGGTAGATACAGGGTAATCAGGTTGTCCCACGTGAGGCTCACAGTCTTAATCCCTATTTTACAAATGAGGTAACTGAGGCACCGAGAAGTTAAGTTACTTGCCCACAGTCACACAGCTAACAAATGGCAGAGCTGGGATTCAAACCCACACCCATTTCCCCTATTTCCTCTCCCTTCCAAATTGCCCTTGCTCTTGGAATTGAACCCTTTATTCACCCTAACCTCAGCCATACAGCACTTATGTGCATATCAGTAATTCATGAATGTTTGTTTCACCTGCTAGACTGAAAGACTATAAGTTCCTTGTGAACAGGAAGCATGTCTACCAACTCTTTTAGATCATACTTTCCTAAGCACTTAATACAAAGCTTGGAACCCAGTAAGTGCTCAATAAGTATGAGTGATTCATCAAATGTTTGCCACCTGTAATTTATTTTGTGTTATCCATATTGTTTGCTGGTTTTTTAAATTTCTAACTAGAGAAAAACATCAAAATCCTGTCTCTTTCAGGTCTTACTTGTCAGTCAGTCAATTATACATTGCAAAAGCTCACTACATACAGAGAACTGTACTAGGCACTTGAGAGAGAACACTACAATAATAAACATATTCCCTGCCCACAACACACACAAAGACCTCCTTGTATTCTTTCTAGTTTCCTTTTCCATGATGTGTTTGCCATAGGTTGACTTTTTTGAGTCCTTCCTTTTAACAAATGTAGCCTACCAAGGTGATACTAATTTAAGAGTCCCTCCTCTACCCAGTGGACCCACTGAAAAAGATTGGATTAAAAGGATCTGATTGGAAGTTGCCGAATAGGAGGATGGGCCATGGCTGTGAATTACCAGCAGGTGCCCAGGATTTTCCTGAATGATTTCCACTACCCTACCCCACCCCATGCGGGTTTATTGACTTAGAGCTCTAGAGGTGAATCCAGGCACCCTACTGTTGGCTTGGCAGAGAGAAGATTTCCTTCAAATCAAAGGCAGAGAAGTGAGAAATAGAAGCATCCTACATCACAGGCCTGGATCTAACAGATAGGAAGCTAAGTCTGTGGGACTGTGGACTGTTTGGGGCAGGAGGATTGGGGGTGGTGGGAGAAAGGAGGAGGAGGAGAAGGGATGGGAGTGGGGGAGTGCAACTCACAGTGAGGTTATTTACCTCTGAACTTTGTTCCTGAAGATCAATCCTTATGTTGTCCTTCTAGTCGTGAATGTGGAAGGCAACTTTAGTATTATTCATTCATTCATTCATTCATTCAATAGTATTTATTGAGCGCTTACTATGTGCAGAGCACTGTACTAAGCGCTTGGGATGAACAAGTCGGCAACAGATAGAGACAGTCCCTGCCGTTTGACGGGCTTACAGTCTAATTGGGGGAGACGGACAGACAAGAACAATGGCACTAAACAGCGTCAAGGGGAAGAACATCTCGTAAAAACAATGGCAACTAAATAGAATCAAGGCGATGTACAATTCATTAACAAAATGAATAGGGTAACGAAAATATATACAGTTGAGCGGACGAGTACAGTGCTGTGGGGATGGGAAGGGAGAGGTGGAGGAGCAGAGGGAAAAGGGAAAATGAGGCTTTAGCTGCGGAGAGGTAAAGGGGGGATGGCAGAGGGAGTAGAGGGGGAAGAGGAGCTCAGTCTGGGAAGGCCTCTTGGAGGAGGTGATTTTTAAGTAAGGTTTTGAAGAGGGAAAGAGAATCAGTTTGGCGGAGGTGAGGAGGGAGGGCGTTCCAGGACCGCGGGAGGACGTGACCCAGGGGTCGACGGCGGGATAGGCGAGACCGAGGGACGGCGAGGAGGTGGGCGGCAGAGGAGCGGAGCATGCGGGGTGGGCGGTAGAAAGAGAGAAGGGAGGAGAGGTAGGAAGGGGCAGGGTGATGGAGAGCCTTGAAGCCTAGAGTGAGGAGTTTTTGTTTGGAGCGGAGGTCGATAGGCAACCACTGGAGTTGTTTAAGAAGGGGAGTGACATGCCCAGATTGTTTCTGCAGGAAGATGAGCCGGGCGGCGGAGTGAAGAATAGACCGGAGCGGGGCGAGAGAGGAGGAAGGGAGGTCAGAGAGAAGGTTGACACAGTAGTCTAGCCGGGATATAACGAGAGCCCGTAATAGTAAGGTAGCCGTTTGGGTGGAGAGGAAAGGGCGGATCTTGGCGATATTGTAGAGGTGAAACCGGCAGGTCTTGGTAACGGATAGGATGTGTGGGGTGAACGAGAGGGACGAGTCAAGGATGACACCGAGATTGCGGGCCTGCGGGACGGGAAGGATGGTCGTGCCATCCACGGTGATGGAGAAGTCTGGGAGCGGACCGGGCTTGGGAGGGAAGATGAGGAGCTCAGTCTTGCTCATGTTGAGTTTTAGGTGACGGGCCGACATCCAGGTGGAGACGTCCCGGAGGCAGGAGGAGGTGCGAGCCTGAAGGGAGGGGGAGAGGACAGGGGCGGAGATGTAGATCTGCGTGTCATCTGCGTAGAGATGACACTCTACGTATTACTACTTAGCTAATTAGATGAGTCTTGAAAGTGGCTCTGAGGCCTGTACCTCTTTAAAACTTGTTCCACCTAGAATCTTCCATTGTTGATGGAAGCAGAATTACTTGGTCATTGCATGTCCTTTTCCATTTGTAGAGCCTGAATTTTCTCTACATTGTTTAGACTTTTTTTCTGAAGAGGATAGGGCATTAGATGGCACCTAATCCCCTGCTTGTCAGTGGTTAGTATTCTCTGTTTGGATGCTGAGTGGAAGGATGTTTTGATGGTATGAATCCAGGTTTGCCAAAGAGTTCTGATAATTCTCTAGATATTTCCCAAGTCTCCAACAAGTGAAGCAGTAAGGTCTTGTGGAAAAAGAAATGGGCCTGCGAGTCAAAGGAAAGGGTTCTAATCCCAGCTCTGACACTTGTCTGCTGTGTGATTTTGGGCAAGTCACTTAACATCTCTGGGGTGAGGTAACTGAGATAATGGGAAATAAGATTTTTGAACCTCATGTGGGACAGATACCATCTTCAACCTGATTATCTCTTTACCCCAACACTTAGTACAGTGGCTAGCTCATAGTAATTGCTTAAGAAGTACCATAAAAAAGTTCTCCCTGCCATCACCTCAAACTTTACAAGCCTATATACTTCTTCTTTCCTTTATATATTTGTTCCTTTTCCCTTTAATTGTGTGTGTATTATATAGGAATAATTAAATTAACATGATTGACAGATTTATTCAGTTGTACTGCTTATGTTGTGGGTGGGGAATATGCTACTAATGCTGTACTATACTCTCCCACGTGCTTAGTAAGTACTGGGCACACCTTAAGGGCTCAGTGAAAACTACTGATGGAATATTTGTCTTTTTTCCTATCAAACTATACACTCTTTGTGGGCAATGTTTTCTACTTTAACTGTACTTTCTCACCATTTAAAACAGTGCATTGTACTTAAAATATTTCACTATTACTATTCCCAAACCTTGGAGTCTTCAATATACATTCATCCTTTTATGTTTGAGTTACAGGAAGATGAACTTTCCCCTGGCATCTCCAGAAGAAACGAAAATGCATCTTAAGTAAATGATGCTCCCTTAAACTTGTCCCATTTTATCCACACGAACCAGATCTCTGCTCACTGTGAGTGGAAAATTTGTCTCTTGGGTTGGAGTAACCTGTCTCAGAGGTATTTTGAGGGGAGGGGCTTCAGGTATGCTCCTAATGAAGTCTTCAGGAGACTGTTAGCTCCTTGTGGGCAGAGAACATGTCAACCAACTCTTGAGAACTCCTAAGGTCTCAGTATGGTTCTCTGAAAATAGTAAATGCTCAATAAATACCACTGATTTATTGATTGTCAGCTGCCATCTGGCTCCAGCCTATCTACGCCTTCTGCAGAGCTATGAATTACTGAGGTAATGTGTTAGAGTTTATGGTCTAGGGCCTGGTAAGAAGGCCTAGAGATCTAGAAGGGCGCAAAATTTGTATGTAAACATTTAAGGAGGATAATCCTCCTCAAAATTCTGACTGCCAGATTTTCTGTGCTCAGCCCTGTCAGGTGGACACTGTTTTCTTAGCACAATACAGTCCCCTTCTTTTTTCACAAGATTCTACACTTCCCCAACCAAAAAAACCCCAAAAAAACAACCCCCCCCACTTCTGCAGAGTTTGTCTTTTTTAAAATTGGTCTAAGTAGGCAGAAAATCGTGATTGCTTCATTGGTCTTCTAAGCCATAAAAAAAATTATAAAATAACTTTTTGATTTTTATCTACTGTACTAACGCTTGCAGTTATTTTCAATAATTCCACTGACAGAACCCTGGAAATGGTGAGGCTTATGTCAAGTCAGTTTCAGGGTTTGTTTAAATACCAGATGTAGATAGATGCAGGAGTGTTCAAATGAGCTTGTCATTAAAAATTCATAAGTGAAATGTGTTTAATTTTCAAATGAAGCTTCTTGATGTTGGAATCTTATAAATATCCTTAAACCATAGATCAGAGACCAAAACTGGATTACCTATGAAAAGCACACAATAAGTGCTCAATAACTGTTCATATCTGTAATAATAATGGTATTTAAGTGCTTATTATGTGCCCAGCACTGGGCTGGATACAAGAAAATTGGGGTGGACATAGTTCCTGGCCCACAGAGGGCTCTCAGTCTTAATCGCCATTTTACAGATGAGGGAAGTGAGGTGCAGAGAAGTCAAGTGACTTCCCCAAGGCTACACAGCAGACAAGTGATGGAGCCTGAATTAGAACCCATGACCTTTTGATTCCCAGGTCCGTGTTCTATCCACTACGCCATGTTGCCTCCTAAGCTCACTGTAGGAAGGGAATGTGTCCACCAGTTGTTATAATGCAATAATAACTGTGATATTTAAGTGTTTACTAGGTGTCAAGCACTCTTCTAAGTGCTGGGGTAGATACAAGGTAATCAGGTTGTGCCACGAAGGGCTCACAGTCTTAATCCCCATTTTAGTCATTCATTCAGTAGTATTTATTGAGCGCTTACTATGTGCAGAGCACTGTACTAAGCGCTTGGAATGTACAATTTGGCAACAGATAAAGACAATCCCTGCCCAACAATGGGCTCACAGTCTAAATGGGGGATTTTACAGATGAGATAACTGAGGCAACAGAGAAGTTAAGTGACTTGCCCAATGTCACATCTTCCAAGCACTTAATACAGTGATCTGCACATAGTAAGCATTCAATAAGTATGATTGATTTATCACAGGTGGACTACATAGACCTAAATTGAACGTGGATGGTTTTGCTTCCATAAAATCATTAAGTGTGTCTTGAATGATTCTGAAAATTGCAGATCAATCCTTGATGATGTTGGCATCTAAGTACTAACTATGTGTTAAGAACTGAGAAAGTTCTGAGGTTATAAAAATAAACACAGTACCTACCCCATGTGGGGCTCACAGTCTAAAAGGAAATAAGAAGAGAAATTTAATCACCATTTTACATATGAGGAAACTGAATCAAGAGAAGTTGCTTCTTGCCCACAGTCACAGAGCACGCGGAGCTGGGACTAGAACCTAGGTGTTATGATTGATTGCTAGTCCACCAAGTCATGCTGTCTGCCTAGTCACATCACTTCCTTTCTCCCTCTGTTGAAAAAGAAATAATGGGAAATATTTTGATGTAGCTTATGTTCTGGCATATGAATACATCTGTAAAGTAAACTGTAATACGTACCTGACAAACAATAGATGCTCAGCTCTTTTCAAGGAAACTATTCTGTTCCTTATATTTGTCTACATAAATCCCAGTTTCACACTCTGAGCCACCTGAAACTCGGTTCTCTTTTCTTTGCCCTACCAAGTCCGTTACAGGTGCCAGACTGATTCAAGCTCAAAGGTAGATTTCCCTGTGAAAGAGGAACCAAATGAGAAAGAGAAGAAAAATAGCTCCAATAAAGCAGGAAACTACTTTCAAATTGGTACAATATCCGATTTTCCCCACTTGTCATCCTAGCAGAAGGTGGAATGTTAGGGCCTATCACTCAGGAAAGAGCTGGAACAACAGAATGATGTTAAAACCCCATTCCTTCCCATGTCAAGTGCTTTGTACACTTATCTGTGCACAGTAAGTGCTTAATAATTGTCATTTCTCTTATCATCCAGTCCTATGACTGTTCATCATATAACATCACTCACATCCATCTCCAACTTCCTGGACCATTTCGATGCCTTTCTCACCTTTCTCTTCTCCATCTCTATCCCTTCACAGAGCCTCAGGGACTTCAATATGTATGTGGATATTCCCAACTACCTTTCCTCAGCCAACTTTCTCTCATTCCTGAACTCAACTAACCTCCATCTCCACCTCACCCCATTACAAACTTCATCACAAGCTTCATCTCATTATCTCTTATTATACAATATCTAACATCAATGATGAAATCCCACTCTCCAACCACAACAACCTCATCTGCCTTCTGTTTCACACATCCTCTCCCCTTAAAACTGTCCTTGGCCCCCATAGGCACCTCCAATCTCTGGATACACTCCACCTATCCCAGGCCATCATGCTCCATTTGATCTCCCTATTCATTCATTCATTCAATAGTATTTATTGAGCACTTACTATGTGCAGAGCACTGTACTAAGTGCTTGGAACGTACAATTTGGCAACAGATAGAGACAATCCCTGCCCATCAATGGGCTTACAGTCTAATCGGAGGAGACAGACAAACAAAAACAAGACAACTTAATTACAATAAATAGAATCAAGGGGATGTACACCTTGTTAAAATGAATAGGGTAATAAAAATATATACAAATGAGCACAGAGGGGAGGGGGAGGGGGTGGGGGAAAGGAGGCTTAGCTGAGAGGAGGTGAAGGGGGGGCAGGGAGGGAGGAGTGGGAGCAGAGGGAAAGGGGAAGTTCAGTCTGGGAAGGCCTCTTGGAGGAGGTGAGCTCTCAGTAGGGCTTTGAAGAGGGGAAGAGAGCTAGTTTGGCAGAGGTGAGGAGGGAGGGCATTCCAGGACAGCGGGAGGACATGGGCCAGGGGTCAACAGTGGGATAGGTGTGAACGGGGGACAGTGAGGAGGTGAGCAGCAGAGGAGCGGAGCATGCGGAGTGGGCAGTAGAAAGAGAGAAGGGAGGAGAGGTAGGAGGGGGCAAGGTGATGGAGAGCCTTGAAGCCCAGAGTGAGAAGTTTTTGTTTCGAACGGAGGTTTGATATGCAACCACTGGAGGATTTTAAGGACAGTGACATGCCCAGAGCGTTTCTGCAGGAGGATGATTAGGGCAGTGGAATGAAGAATTCTGAAGTGGGGAGAGACAGGAGGAAGGGAGATCAGAGAGAAGGCTGACACAATAATCCAGTCGGGATATTATGAGAGCCTGTATCAGTATGATAGCTGTTTGGATGGAGAGGAAAGAGTGGATCTTGGCGATAGTGTAAAGGTGAGACTGGCAGGTGTTGGTGATGGATTGGATGTGTGGGGTGAATGAGAACTCCCCTCTGTCAAAGCATAAATCCACACCCTTAATGCCACCCTCTTCTCTGAACTTGCACCCCGATCACCCGATCTCATACTGCCAATCTGTACTCCTGGATATTTTTGCTTTAACACGCAATAGAAAATGAAAGCATTGTTTGCCAACTTGTTTTGACACTTAAAAAAATTAGGACGAAAGTTTGTTGTTGCCTTAGAACCCCAGCAACTACTGGAAATAATGTAAACTCTTTAGACAAGACCTGAGACCAAAGTAGATTTTCCCAGCCATGCCAGGTTAGGCAGCTAATGCAGTAATATTTAGGCTGACGTAACTTTAACCAAAAAAAGGCAACAGTTACCGTCTTCAGATAGAGTGTATCCATTAATCTAAGTACTTTTGAGCATTAAAGTACATCAAGTAAAACTCACCTATCTGAATACTGCAATTTTTTTTTTAATGAGAAGAATAGTATCTAATGCTATATGCTGCAGAGAAGCAGCGTAGGTCAATGGAAAGAGCACGGGCTTTGGAGTCAGAGGTCATGGGTTCGAATCCCAGCTCTGCCACTTGTCAGCTGTGTGGCTTTGGGCAAGTCACTTAACTTCTCAGTGCCTCAATTCCCTCATCTGTAAAATGGGGATTAAGACTGTGAGCCACGTGGGACAACCTGATTCCCCTGTGTCTACCCCAGCGCTTAGAACAGTGCTCGGCACATAGTAAGCGCTTAACAAATACCAACATTATTATTATTAATGCTCTCAGTGAAACGGAACATATAACCAAGACAACATTTCAGTCCATGGTTTTCTTTAGGGTATGCATACATAGAATCTGTGTTTATAAATGCATACCCAAGGTTTAAATATACACCGTAATACAATTTTGCCTAATCTCAAATAAACCCCAACTACCTCTTTGACCCTAAACCTGGCACTGTAGGCTACATCATCTTAAAATCAAATATAGTTTTCAGCATGTAGTGCTGCATTAGGTGCTCTGTTTCCTCAATCTGTATGTTAATATGCATCTGTGGTGTTGAACCCAAATCAAATCAAAGCTATATCAAACCTGAGAGAAAATGATTTTCATTGAACTCAAGCTCTGTTGGCTGAGGATGTAAGAAACTGAGCTTGTCTCTAAAGTAATTGCCCAAGTTACTGCAGCTGCATATTGCTCTTCCACTGAGCCAGGAGGTGGACTGTTGTGAGAGCATGAGTAGCAGCAGGCTACCTGACAAGGTTGATTTAAGGTGAAAGCAGCAGGTGCAGAAATGTGTTAAGGGCAAGAGAGAACAGAATCGAAACAGGTCTAGCCCTGGGGGGGGTGATGCTCTGAAACAGAGGGCAGGGTGTTCTTTTGTAATATGTTGTTCCAGTGGTCTAACAAGATAATAATACTGGGGTACTTTCTTTGAAAAGTTGAGTTTCTTGCCTTTTCATTTAGTTTAGATTTTTTTTAACCTTACAGTTTTTTGTTTATTCAAGAATCCAGGTATGTAGGCTATTGGTTCGGCGGGGTCAGGTTCTCATTCAATCTCATTCATTTAAAAGTTTAGATGAGCAACTGATTTTAATTCCTGTTTACAGTTATGGCATTCAGCAAAGAGATAGATCTTTATAACCAAGGTCCTGTGTATCTATGGCTACTGAAGTGGAACCACAGGTGGCAATATTCAAATGCTTCACAGTCATTAGGACTATCTTGTGGTTATTCAGTGTGGTTTGGCATGTTCTAATTGGATGAAGCAGCGTGGCTCAGTGGAAAGAGCACAGGCTTGGGAGTCACAGATCATGGGTTTGAATTCTGGCTCTGCCACTTGTTAACTGTGTGACTGTGGGCAAGTCACTTAACTTCTCTGTGCCTCAGTTACCTCATCTGTAAAATGAAATAACTGATTTTAAAATGAGATAACTGATTGATTCTATTTATTGCTATTGTTTTTGTCTGTTTGTCTCCCCCGATTAGACTGTAAGCCCGTCAAAGGGCAGGGACTGTCTCTATCTGTTCCCGATTTGTACATTCCAAGTGCTTAGTACAGTGCTCTGCACATAGTAAGCGCTCAATAAATACTATTGCATGAATGAATAAAATGGGGATTAAGACTGTGAGCCTCACGTGGGACAACCTGATTACCCTTTATCTACCCTAGCGCTTAGAACAGTGCTCCGCACATAGTAAGCACTTAACAAATACCAACATTATCATTATTATTATATCTGGCTCACATCTTCCTACCATTCCTCTGCACTCCAGATCAACTTTTCATCACTTCCCCTCAGTCCCTCTACTGCCATTAATCCTCTTAACCACATTCCCATTTTTCCTTCAGTTTAAAATTCGAGTGTAAACTCGTTGCGGGTAGGCAACCTGTCACTAATTTATTCCTTACTTCCCAAGCACTAGTATAGTATATCACACCAAGAGGGTCCTCAATGCTACTACTCCTAATCTTCTGCCTCAGTTCACCTGAATCTTTCTTCTTGTTGTTTTGTATTTTCTTTTTCCTCTGCCACTTTGTAAGTTTCTTGAGGCCAGGGTTTGCCCCTACCAACTCTAATGTAGTATTCTCACCCAAGTGTTTAATTCAGTACTCTGAACACAATGAGTGCTCAATAAATTCCATTGCTTTAGCTCTTCCATTAAATCAAAACCTTTTGGAAAGGCAGTGAACATACCTTCTGTTCCACTTTTCCAAATGCTTAGGACAAAGCTTACTCCTTGGCAGGTTCTCAGTTAAGGCCACTGATGAAATCCATTCCACTCTGGAACTCTATCCTGGTGGTTGGTATCCAGTAATCCCCACTAAGAGGTGGCAGATGAACCTCTGGAGTAATAGCAGCGCAGTAATAGCTTAATAGCAGTAATAGAGAAGCAGCGTGGCTCAGTGGAAAGAGCACGGGCTTTGGAGTCAGAGGTCATGAGTTCGAATCCCAGCTCTGCCACTTGTCAGCTGTGTGACTGTGGGCAAGTCACTTAACTTCTCTGAGCCTCAGTTACCTCATCTGTAAAATGGGGATTAAGACTGTGAGCCCCATGTGGGACAATCTGATTCCCTTATGTCTACCCCAGCGCTTAGAACAGTGCTCGGCACATAGTAAGCGCTTAACAAATACCAACATTATTATTATTATTATTATTATTAGCAGGAATCGGAGTTTGGAAAGAAAGATGTTAGTGCGATCATGTGTTACTGTTATTTGGTACTGTTGCAATCTTTTTAAGAGGTGAGAAACACACATGGTATTACCATGCTCTCATCTTATCAAGACTATTAAATTTGGTTTTCTTGATCTACGTTCCTCGCTCAAAACCATATTTTTCATATGGCTTATTCAGGCCACAATTCAGTTGCAGTACAACAACCAGTAAACTATATAGGGTCCAGAAATATATTATGGGCCACAGCTACTGGATGTGTATAACTGCATAACTACCTGGGCTGACCCAGTTTACTGGACATCCGGTCCTCACTTCTACAGATGAACTGATCAGCCAATGACTGATCTTGAGGAAGTGTCTTGGAATTATCACTGTGATCTTCCTGGAAGCCGGGAGCAGGAAGGGGAATGTGGGTGATTCCTGAGCTAGAGGCTGCTCCTAGCCTCCAAGTAAATATGAAGCAGCCTGGTCTAGTGGAAAGAGCACAGGCCTGGAAGTCAGTGGACCTGGGTTCTAATGCTAACACGGCCACCTATCTGATGTGTGACCTTGGTCTAGTCACTTAACTTCTCTTGTCTGTTACCTCATCTGTAAAAAGGGGATTAAGCCTGTGAGCCCCATGTGTACAACCTGATCACCTTATATCTATCCTAGTGCTTCGAATACTGCTTGGCAGACTGTGATCTCAGTGTGGGCAGGGAATGTCAGTTTATTGTTTTACTTTCCCAAGTGCTTAGTACAGTGCTCTGCACAAAGTAAGTACTTAATGAATACTATTGAATAAATGACTGAACAAAGTGCTTAATAATAATGATGGTATTTGTTAAGCACTTAGTATGTGCCGGACATTGTACTAAGTGCTGGGGTGGATACAAACAAATCAGATTGGACACAGTCCCTGTCTTATGTGAGACTTAGCCTCAATCCCCATTTAGCAGATGAGGTAACTGAGTTACAGAGAAGTGAAGTGACTTGCCCAAGGCCACAGAGCAGACAAGAGGCAGAGCTGGGATTAGAACCCATGACCTTCTGACTCCCAGTCCCATGCTCGATCCACTATGCCATGTTGCTTCATACAAATATTAGCATTATTATTGTTACTTGAAGCAGCGTGGCCGAGTGGAAAGAGTCCGGGCTTGGGAGTCAGAGGTCGTGGGTTCTAATCCTGGCTCCACCACTTGTCAGCTGTGTGACCTTGGGCAAGTCGCTTCACTTCTCTGTCCCTCAGTTCCCTCATCTGTAAAATGGAGTTGAAGACTGTGAGCCCCACGTGGGACAATCCGATTACCTTGTATCGACCCCAGCACTTAGAACAGTGCTTGGCACATAGTAAGCGCTTAACAAATACCAACATTATTATTATTATGACGATGTGTTCTTTCTGGCTCCCAGGATAGTCCCCTTGTGGACCTCTGGGGTAACCTGATGATCTAGAGATGACTTCAGTTGGTGCCATTGGAGACCAGCCCTGAGTCGAGAAATTCAGAGAAGAGAAATGCCTTCATTTGACTTTGTCTTTTGGTGATGTGGGCTGATGTACCTGTTAAGTTATCATCCATTGCAACCCTGTGTTATTCTCTGCTATTTGAATTTGAGAAGCAGCATGGCTCAGTGGAAAGAGCACGGGCTTTGGAGTCAGAGGTCATGGGTTCGAATCCCAGCTCTGCCACTTGTCAGCTGTGTGACTGTGGGCAAGTCACTTCACTTCTCTGTGCCTCAGTTACCTCATCTGTAAAATGGGGATTAAGACTGTGAGCCCCACGTGGGACAACCTGATTCCCTTGTGTCTACCCCAGCACTTAGAACAGTGCTCTGCACATAATAAGCGCTTAACAAATACCAACATCATCATTATTATTATTACGTGACATTCTCAGTTCAAATGTCAACAAACCACTTTTCATGTCCCCTGCTGACCCTAACTATTCCAGCACTTCCTCTTTGCCTCTGGAACTTTCTTGCTTTTTTGTTTTTATTTTTAATGGACCATGTTTTCTTAATATTCCAGGACCATTATCCTCCTCACACACCTCTCCAGCAGGACAACAAGGACCTTGCTTTGAAATTGTGCTGGGAAGCCCCAGGGAGCCTAGTGGGATGCAGAGACATGCCAGGAGGGTGTAAGTTACAAGCAGAGGATGCCACAGATTTTATTTACAGAACTGGTGCCACTATTGTCTAAAAATTTCCTATTTTCTCTAGTTTAAGAATAAGTTTATTGTGGATCCCCCTGGGCATGACTACCAGTTGGGATCAACCGCTTTTCATTCCCTATATTGTTTTCCCTCCTCTGTCTCTCTGTCTCTCCCCTTCCCCAACAAACATATTTGGATTATTTCCCCAGTTTACCCACTGGGGACCCAGGTACCTATTCAAATTTTTTTTTTAATGGTACATTAGTTAATCCCTAGCTTAGACTTGCCCATGGGTCATTTTAATTTAGCAAGGTTTCAGTTCCAAGAACTCTTCTAAACCAGAGTGAATTAAGGGAAGGTACTTTTTAAAAGGAAACCTCAATGTTTTTGATATTCCTTTCATTTCACAAACGTAGCAGTCTGGTTTAGATTACAGGATAATCCGGTCCCATGGATATCCATTATCACTATACTTTTGGATGCTGCTATTCCAATGAAACCCCAATTTTATGGCATCTGCTAAGTATTTAGTATGTGCCAGGAATGTGTGAAGCACTGGGGTAGATATAAGCTATTCAATTTGGATGCAGTCCATGTCCCACATGGGGCTCACAGTCAATTATAATGATAATAATAATAATGTTGGTATTTGTTAAGCGCTTACTATGTGGCAAAGCACTGTTCTAAGCGCTGGGGGAGATACAGGATAATCAGGTTGTCCCACGTGAGTCTCACTGTTAATCCCCTTTTTACAGATGAGGTCACTGAGACACAGAGAAGTTAAGTGACTTGCCCACAGTCACACAGCTGACAAGTGGCAGAGCTGGGATTCAAACCCATGACCTCTTACTCCCAAGCCCAGGCTCTTTCCACTGAGCCACGCTGCTTTACTCATTTACAAGTGAGGTAAATGGGCACAGAGAAGTAAAGTGATACCCAAGATTACACAGCAGACAAGTGATGGAGCAGGGAATTAGAACCCAGGTTCTTCTGACTCCCAGGCATGTGCTCTATCCAGTAGGCCATAATGCTTCTCCTGAATTTTTTAATGAAACAACAAATCACCTTTAAGGACATAAGGACCTTACAACTATTCTTGATGTCTGGAAAAAGAGAGAGATCTCAGACTTTTTTTTCCTACCAACTACATAATAGACATCACAGGCATGAGTTGATAGAAGTTGAAGGGCAAGAAACACTTACTGGAAACAGACATCAAGGACAAACACTTGATAGAGCCATAATTCACTGAACAGTGAAGTCATTTGGCCCTAACTGATCGGTGAAGTTGCAGTGATATCAGTAATGGTTCACTGGAGAAATTAGGAGTATTTGAAACACATAGGAGTGGAATTCTCATTAGTGGCTGTAATACTTTCCTCCATCTTGTCTCTGGTTCCTGTAGGGGAAAATCTAACCCTCCAGTGCACATTAAGGGTTAAATGGAAATCAGATGAAATGAGACAGTAGTGGTGGAAATAATAAGCTTGGAACAGACAGCATCCTGGGCTCAGTGTGATTTTAATTACATTGAGAGAGTTGAAATATTCCAATTTTTTTTCCACTTCTGAATCACAACACACTCGTTATGCAAATTCAGATCACTTTGAGCCTACTAAAATTTCATTCATAAATGGAACCTCATAATGCTGTGTAAATTTTTCTTGGAATCCACAAATCAAAACAACTTCCTGAAACAGGAAATTCAGCTGAAATTTAAAAACTCTTTTTGGGATGTACTAAGTAAAAATGGACTTCTTAAAACAATCCTTGATAAGTAGCAAAGTTATTAGTCCAGTTGTAAGCTGGCCTATTCCTTATCGTTAAGCCTCTGTGAGCAGTTTTGTTTTGTGTGTTTTTTTACATTCCTCCATCTTGATTACTGCCACTGAGGCCTACAAATTCAAAATGGCTGCTGGATTTACTGTGACTTGGGAAGCAATTGCAAAGGAAGACATGGTACCCTCAAGTTCCAAGCTCAGGTTTTTGTGAATTTCCACAAAGAACCCTTTGAGTTTTCTTGTGATACTGCCCTTTCCTATATACTGCAGTATACATTGCTCCTGTTGCTTCTGGGTTGTCAAAGGATTGTTCAGTATTTTATATTCCTATTGCTAGCCCCACTACTGAAGTGTTCATTTCGACCAAAGTGAATTGTTTCCAGTACTTACCACTATATGCCTTCCCCATAGATCTTTAAAAGAACAAGATATAATGAATTACCTAAAGGTGGAGCGGCACAGAATCAGATTCCTTCCAGGTCTGCATTTTTACAAGGCAGTAGAATTTGATAAGGCTGGGAAACACAAAACAATGCACTAACCTTTCAAAGTGATAATAATGCCATCAGCAATTTGCTGTATTCTGAAATCCCAAGGTTTATATGTGTTGTTGAAGCAATCTATAAAAATACCATCACTTTTTCAGAAGAAATCATGGTTTCGGCAAAGATTCGAATTTTGTCGATGAGAACTAAATTAGTCGAAAATGATAAATGGAATTTCTTAAGTAGGGCTTGATAAAACCATACCATCTACTGCTATGACAAGTGAAATGATAAAAGGTAGTTGCTAAAAATACTATAAAATATAGACATCAGAGTTACATCCTCCTCACATTACTAAAACCTGAAAAGCTTGGCTTAATTTGAGACCCATTCCACTGATTACAGCAGGAAAGAAATAGAACATGTTCCCAGAATCCTTTCTTAGTCCAAAATAATAGGGAAATGGCTGGGTTTTACTCATCCATCTCCACTTCTTGCCATTCCATTGAAGCCCACAATTTTAAAATGGCATCTGATTTACAATGACTTGGGAAGGGATTAATGATGGTTATGGTACTAGTTATGCTCTTACTGTACCAGGCACTGTTGTAAGCGCTGGGGTAGATACAGGTTTATCCAACTGGACACAGTTCCTGTCCCACATAGGGCTCACACTCATTCCCCATTTTACAGATGAGGTAATTGAAGCCCAGAGAACTTGTGACTTGCCCAAGGTCACACATGCCACAGAGCCGAGATTAGAACCCAGTTCCTTTGGACTCCCAAACCATGTGCTATCCACTATGGAAGTCACGGCATGATCTAGTTCAAAGCTCTAGCATAAAGATCCTTGTAAACAGGAATCATATCACCCTTGTGAAGCTTAATCCCATTTACTAATACATCCTGGACCTCCCTTCACTTAGAGTTTCTGAAATGATGTATTTTTATTATCTAATTTCCAAATTCAGTGAGGTTTTCTTGTTTTCATGTTTTAGTACAGATTTCTACAGTTATCAGTGAAATTGATTAATCCAGATAGCCAGTTCAGGTGAAAATCCCTCCATATTTTTTGTTTGTTTTTTTTTCTTGTCTCCCAATATGTGGCCTAGTGGATAGGGCCTGAGAGTCAGAGGACATGGATTCTAATCCCAGATCTTCTAATTGCTTGCTGAGGGTCTTTGGGGAAGTCACTTGACTTCTCTGTGCCTTCATTTCCCCTACTATAAAATGGAGATTGAATACCTGTTCTCCCTCCTACTTAAACTGTGAGCTCCATGTGGGCAGTAGAACCCAGTTCCTCTGACTGTCGGGCTTGGAGTCTTTAAATAGGCCACGTTGTTTCACTTACCACACCACCAAGCCCAATCTGACTATGGCCAGACTGCACCATGCAAGTGAAGGGGCATTTGGAGGAGAGTGGAAAGTAAGTAGGTGGAGAAAGGGCAGAGATAAATTGGTCAGAGACAGAAAGGAAGACTCGGTGATAAGAAGGTGAGGCAGGAAAGAGGGTAAAGGGACCTGGGAGAAAAGGTAAGTCAGTGCAACCTTAGTGAAGGGACATCTCCAAGAGGCCTTCCCTGACTAAGCCCTCCTTTCTTCATCTCCCACTCCCTTCTGTCTTGTCTTGACTTGCTCCCTTTATTCAGCCCCACAGCACTTAGGTACATAGCTCTAGTGTAATTTATATTAATGACCATCTCCCCCTCTAGACTGTAAGCTCCTTGTGGGCAGGGAGTGTGTCCATTATATTGCTGTATTGTACTCGCCCAAGCTCTTAGAACAGTGCTCTGCACACAGTAAGTGCTCAATAAATATGATTGATGATGATGTTCAACCTGGTTAACTTGAATATACCCCAGCACTCAGAATAGTGCCATATACCTAATAAGGGCTTTACAAATACCATAATAATAATAGTAATTTGTGTATATAAATGTTATATGTACATGGATTGAAGATTAAAGGCAGTTTCTTCACCTCTCCATTTCATCTAGTTTACAGCTCAAATTTTACTGCAATAATTGAAAAATGATACTACCATTAGTGGAAGATTAAGACTCAAAGGCTCTCGTGGAATTGTTCTTTAGAAGAGATTTCAGGCTTTTCCAGGAAAATAGCTCTTCATTTCTGCATTAAAGTCCTTTTTCCTATGATTTAAAATTAGTAAACCATAGCAGTTAGGATCAAATTAGAAAGGTCCAGTATGTCTCTCCTCCTAAGACGTGGGTGGGAGGTTCGATTATTTTGTCTAGTATTTGCCTACTTCCATTACTCAAATGATTCTTCCATATTTTCCTTTATGTTTAAGACAAGATAGGAAGTTCTGAATTTACTGAAAGCCTCCAAATTAAAGTATCAGAGAAAACTGAGAGGGAAATGGAGATGAAGAAATTCTTTGACTAACGCTGTAGTTTTATCAATGGCATTTATCTGTTAGTGGCATTTATTGATCTCTTACTTTGTGGATTGACCTGTACTAAGCACTTGGGAGAATACAACAGAACTTGGGAACATGTGCATGGAAAGGGGAAGAACTGAAGCCAGTCCAGTCCAGTACTCTGGATTATAGGTCACTCAGTCAGACCAGGTCACACAGCTACAAAGTACCAAGATTGTGATGAGCAGTCCAACTGGATACAGGTCACTCTGCTGAGTGCGTAGAGGATCACCAAAGAAGAGTAAGAATGCATTTTATCTGCCCTTGAGAAGCTTGGAAACTAATTTGGGGCTGGGCAGGGATGGCGAGGGAAGCCAGATATAGACTTTTAGCTTTAAAAATATCAGGGGAATAAATACCAGGAGCAGGAATACAAAGCTAATGTGTGTATGCATTAATGTGCATTTGCTGAAGTTTAACAAGATGAAGGTATGGTGGACAAGAGATCTGTACTTTTAAAGGGTTAAGGAAAATAGGAGGAAAGAATAGTGTAAATAATTAGTAGATTAGGCATGAAGAGGAATCCTTGGAAATCATAAATTAGAGTTGTGAGCGGGCTTGCATTAGTAAAGAAGAAAAGTTCGGATAAGAGGGAGACGAGAAGACAGTAAGTATCCAGTTGGTGAAGTTTCAGTTAGAGGAAGTCCATAGTCAGGCATTTCAATTTTAACCAATGGATAATGGAGTTTTTTATTCCCTCTGTCTACTTCCCACCTCCTTATTATGCATCTGGGTTTCTTTCGTTCCTTTGAAACGAGACCCCAGCCTGTCACTTAGGAATAATTTGATTTCATTTTCAGACTCACAGAACATGCTAACTTGGCAGATAGAAATATCCCATAGCCTCAAATATGGCCTCAGTTTCCTCATATGTAAAACAGATTTAATATCTGTCCCCCCTCTCTTTTAGACTGTGAGCCTCATGTGGGGCTGGGACTATAACCAATTTGATTACATTGTGCCTACCCCAGAACGTAGAAGAAGACTTGGCACATATTAAGCACTTAACAAATACAATTATTATTATAAAAACAACCAAAAGAAATGCACTGATTTATTTACATAAATTGATGTGACACTTAGAGAATAAAGGGCAAACCCAATTTCTTTGGGATTCCCATGAAATTTCCATTAAGAAAAGCTTGGCATCAGAACAATCTATTCGATAAAATGTCTGCTAGCTGGCATTCTGAAAATGCATTCAAAATGTTCCTTCAATGAATAATGACATCTACCTCATTGTTTGTGGGTTTTGTACTTATCGAATGCTCATTGTGTTTTTCTCCATTGTGCTGTCCAAACCCAATAATACAGCAGAGCCTGAAGGCATGAGTGTGTGCAGAGACTGCATTGGCTAAATGTCAGCCAGGCAGTCAGTGGAGTTGCCATCTGGGGAGCAGGACTTAATTGGCCAGAGCTTGCCCTCAATTAAAATAATGCTGAAATCAATGGAAATTGCTTGTAACTAAGGGCAAAACTGAACATTGTATATACTGATGCACACGACTCATTACGTAGATCAAACCAGGCTCATTCAAATACCCAGGTAGCTTCTGTACAGGTGGATCTCCAAGAAGTTGATTTGGTCTAAACTCTAAGAACTGTGATAGCTCCAACTCCAAAAGAGATTAAAAGTGTAACCTTTGGACCAATAATCCCTTTCCCTGAGTTTAAGGGATTCCAATTCCAAAATACATGCCACATAATCTCTATCTGGAGAACTGCTGTTTCAGAATTGCAGAATACATAATCCCTGATAACTTCATTTAGCAACAAAAAGCAATTAACTATGATTTCACATGAAATATGGGAATAGGTAATTTGGAAGAAAAAATTGACAGGCATCATTTACAAATGCCTCCACGCTCTCAAATCATTCTTCAGTGTTAGTCCAGGTTGATAATCTAGATCTCCAACTCTGACAGGCAGAGCAGCATATCTCTAAAGGCTAAGTGAAGGATTGAGCAATTATCAAGTAATTTAGGTTATTTAGATAAATAAGTGGAATTCTCCCTCTGGAACAGAGGGCACATATGTGTCCAGAGCTACCTTCTCTTCCCTGAGGTAGTGAGCGGGCATAATTACTTCCCTCTGTACACAACCACAGTGGTTATGTGTGGCTTTGGAACCCTGATGGATTGGTGCATTTCATGCTACGAATTGACAGCATGTTACTCGTATCATATATCAGATTCCCATGAATTGTCATCCAGAATTACCACCTTACTGTTCTCATTTGAGAGAGAGGATCCCATAAATAATAATAGTAATGGTATTTGTTAAGTACTTATTATGTGCCAAGAACTGTTCGAAGCACTAGGGTAGATAATAATAATGAGAAGCAGTGTGGCTTAGTGGAAAGAGCCTGGGCTTGGGAGTCAGAGGTCATGAGCTCAAATCCCAGCTCTGCCACTTGTCAGCTGTGTGACTGTGGGCAAGTCACTTAACTGCTCTGTGCCTCAGTTACCTCATCTGTAAAATGGGGATTAACTGTGAGCCTCATGTGGTCCAACCTGATGACCCTGTATCTCCCCCAGCGCTTAGAACAGTGCTCTGCACATAGTAAGTGCTTAGCAAATACCAACATTATTATTATTAATGATGGTATTTAAGTGCTCACTATGTGCCAGGAACTGTACTAAGCATTGGGCTGAATATGAGCAAATTGAGTTGGACACAGTCCCCATCACAAGTGGGGTTCACAGTCTCTATCCCCATTTTACAGATGAGGTAACTGAGGCACAGAGAATTGAAGTGACTAGTCCAAAATGAGTGGTGTATCACACCACCTGCTTTGCTGTATGCATACTTTAAGTTACCAAGGGGGAAGTATATGTTAAAAATAAGTTGGAGATAGAGGAGATGGTGGAATACATGGATATGTGGTGGTGAGTTGGGTGTGGGGTGTGGTAATTGGAGAAGTGATGTGCAGCAATACTTAGAAGATTCAGTTGGATGCAAAAAAAAGGTCTTTCTTTGTACTGGAGACATTTGAACATGTTTGAAAAAACAACGGGAAGGGGTTATCAGAAAGTGAGCGATTGAAGATGGGGACTAGAAAAGAAAGAATGGAATAAAGTGTTTTGGAGAAGGGAGGAGAGATGGGGGTTGGGCACAAGTGGAGGAGGTAGAATTTTTTTGAAAGCAGGCAGAAACTTTGATCTTGATGAGAGAGAAAATATGCAAGTAGGAAGGAGTGGAGACACTTGAAGAGATTTGGGAAACTCATAACTGAGAGTTCAGTTTTATTAATGGTATTAAGTGCTTATTTGTGTGCAGAACAATGTACCAAGGATTTGACAGAGTGCAACATAACTTATTTGGTAGACTCATTGCCTCCCCAAAAAAACACTTACAGCCTAGAGAAGTTGTGCAAAAATGGTTGCTTTTTTTGTCTTATCTTTAATAACCTCTCTTTTCATCAGTGATAGCTTAGTAACTAATCTTTCTCTTAATTATGAGGAATTTTTTTTAACCACAAGGCAAGCTTAAATCACATGATATTTGGGTTCCATAGTTATAATAAATATCAGTAAAGGAATACAACTATCACACTGGAAGCCTCCTTCAGGAATTATGTCTGTCACATGGAAAGAACATCTCAAACTTTGCTACCACTCAACTCTGACTTTCTCTCATATTGTCTTCCTCTGTCAGGTGGTATTTTTTGAGCACCTACTGTGTCCACAAATATACTAAATGCTTGGGAAAACTCAATAGATGAAGAGATGTAGAAAATTAAATTTCCACACATCCTATCAGAGTCCAGACGGGAAGGAAGAGTAGAGTTGTCAATCCGACCGTGTATCAGCAGAAAAAGGAACATATTCCTTGGCTAATCAGGAAGAACATAAAGTGAATCTAGTACCGACCTGCCTTGTCTCTAAATGCTCCATTTGATAGCATGTAGGGAAAATGGTTAATCTTGCTGGAGAGGAGGAAGAGGCAGGAAAGCAGTTCTATACTACAAGGTTTTGTGTTCTTGAAAAATTCCATTTTAACTGATATTGTGGAATCCATTTTGAGGCTGTATACTGATGTATCTTCTAACATTGAGGTGCAGTTTACCTAAACAACTTCCTGGCAGGTGATTGTTCCCTTATCTCCAGGTAACATTTTAGCCAAAATGCAGAGTGAAAACCACATTAAGGCAGAGCTAAAATTACTAGTTACTAATTCCTCTTAATTGGCTTGAAAGCAAGGTTGGGAACATGTTGACTGTTAAATTACAAGTGGGTTCTATTCATATTGGTATTTATATTTTTTTGATTGCCCATTACTGACATACTTGTAGATAGTATTGACAAAGTTACTTTTTGTGATAAATGATTCCTTTGTTAAAAAAACTTTACTTCTGCACATCCAGGCTCTTTTGCACATTGGAAAACTGAAAATGGTTCTGAGGAATATCTGTTGTGGCTGGTACCTGTGTGTGATTTGGCTACCATCTGCCATCCTCCTACTGAGGATATACTTTGCATATGAAACTGAATGAAAAGTAATTGTTTCATTACTTAAAAAGTAATCTGTAGAACTGGCTCAAATTTACCAATGAGAAGGGAGCAGATTATTCACTTCTGAGGGGCACAGTAATGTTTTCAAGAGATTATTCTTCCATTTACTGCATTGTAAGAGATAATTTACGAAGTAAACCCTAGTGGCCTAAAATCATCATTAGTGCACTGCTCCGAAGTGAACAGAGTTGCTGCCTTTTTGCTGACAGGATCAAACCCATTTTGTTGCCCAAGTGTCATTTTATCAAACTGATTCCCATGAATTGTCATCCCAAATTACCACCTTACTCTTCTCTTCAGTCTCTCTGAAGGAAACAGGTGGCCAACCATCCCTTAAAATTGCATCTCTTAAGTTACTCCAGCCTGCAGTTAACAGTTTAGCAATTAACAGTCTGCTAAACACTCTGAAAATCAGACATACAACTTCATACTCCAAATAGAAGAAAATTTGTCATATTTGAGCGATCCTTCCTAAAAAATGATTTTGATTGCTTAATGCCATTAAAATATTTCTCTGGATTTTTTCTGTCAATTAAGTTTATGTAAATCTGTAGTAGGTATTAGAGTATTGCTTTTGATTGGAACAGGCTATCAGTAACAAGTGGCATGCAAATCCTAAATAGTAAAAGCAGTTTGTTCTTTAGGGAATGTTAATAGTCTTTTAATTGTACCTCTCAACCTGAGAGAAATATAAGTGAAGAAGGAAAATACCAAATGAGACAAGGAATCCAAAAATAAAGACATCAAGAGAAGCAGCGAAAGAGGGACTGAGCACTGGCATATATGCAAAGTAATCAGGTTGGACACAGTCTGTGACCCACACAGGACTCACAGTCTTAATCCCTACTGTGCAAGGCAACAGAGGCACAGAGAAGTTGTGACTTGCCCAAAGTCACACAGCGGACAAGTGCGGAGATGGGATTAGAACCCAGGTACTTCTCACTTCTAGGCCCGTGCTTTATCCCTAGCCACACTGCTTTTCAATTTGTAGTGTGTCCTGATTTGTCTGTTGGCTAGCAGACAACTACTGGTACACAAGTAAATGGAATTTTTTTTCCAAGAGAAGTATTGATTCATTTTAAATCATAAGCAGAGTTGTATTGGACAAAATCATTTCATGGTAATATTAAGACTGCCCATCAAATATTTCACTCTATCTGTGGGGAAACACAAATAGCTAGATTCTTCTCTTATGACTTGACGTGCCCATAAAATCACCTTATAATGAGAGGAAGGGGTAGTTCTGCACAGAGAAGCCACAATATATTGTTAGAAGTTTAAGACCCTCAGTCAAGAACTGGAGTCTAATTCTGTATCTGTCATTTTATACCCTGGCAAGGGAATTGTTCCATATGACTACGTACAAATTCAGTTTTATAGAACAAGGACTCATTAGCCAGTCCAGAGGCCCATTTTATTAATGTATTGTGACCACCTACACTGGAAAATTTGGGTACAAAGTTTATTTTTGTATTTTAAATTAGATTATCTGGTGTAAATTGGTGCTTAAGGCACCAATTATATGTCATACAATAATAAATAAGATAGTCATCAGATAGGGTATATAGCTGAAATTAGTGCCACTTCAAGTTAATGAATCCAAAATATTACTTAACTGTGAGATGACAGATTTAGTTTCCCAGAATACTTTATTAAGCAGAAAAGCTATTGAAAGTTAGTATGCATGCAGAACTAAAATTGGATATCTGCTTCAGATGATTCCATCAATTGGAGAACTAATAGCAAAATCATTTAAAAAGTGAAAGAAAATAGGTTTAAAAGCTGTCTTTTTCATTAAAAGGCCGAGAGCAGCTCTGCTGGTGCTCTGGCTGGGCCGGGGGTCCTGACCAAGTAGAACTTGCCCCTGGACTATAATCAAGAGGCTAATGAGCGGAAAGCCCAGACACTAACAGGAGGGGCTGGAGAAAGCCAATAGGTCAGAATCGCCAGAGCTGAGTAGTTCACATAGAGAGTCAGGGCTCACCCCTCCCCGGGGAGATTATAGAGAAGCAGCGTGGCTCAGTGGAAAGAGCACGGGCTTGGGAGTCAGAGGTCATGGGTTTGAATCCCGACTCCGCCGCTTGTCAGCTGTGTGACTGGGCAAGTCACTTAACTTCTCTGTGCGTCAGTTACCTCATCTGTAAAATGGGGATCAAGACTGTGAGCCTCATGTGGGACAACCTGATTACCCTGTGTCTACCCCAGCTCTTAGAACAGTGCTCTGCACATAGTAAGCGCTTAACAAATACCAACATCATCATCATCATCAGCTGCTGCAATCATCTAGACCAGTGGGACATGTAGGCCCAGGATGGCTCTTCTAGGATTCTGACAAAATTCAATTTTGGTGGTATAAATCTCTGCCTCTGATTCCTGCTGCAGTTGCCATCCTGTCACTATTGCTAATGTGATCAGTAGGGGATTTTCAGTTCATTCTTACACATCCACCCTTTGTAAAGGAATCTGTAAATGAATCTGTCTGATTTTCAAAAGTGTGTGGCAAATCTTACCTGACCCAGTCCTACACTGAGAAGCAGCCTGGCTCAGTGGAAAGAGGCCGGGCTTGGGAGTCAGAGGTCATGGGTTCTAATCCTTGCTCCGCCACCTGTCAGCTGTGTGAGTTTGGGCAAGTCACTTCACTTCTCTGTGCCTCAGTTACCTCATCTGTAAAATGGAGATTAAGACTGTGAGCCCCATGTGGGACAACCTGATCACCTTGTATCCCCCCCAGTGCTTAGAACAGTGTTTTGCACGTAGTAAGCGCTTTACAAATACCAGCGTTATTATTATTATACTGTAATTGGCACACCCTCATATACTTTGTATATTTATATAGAAATGGTTCCTTTACAATATATACGCTCTCTCTCTCTCTGGCCATCACCTCAAACTTAACACATCCAAAACAGAACTCCTTATTTTCCTGCCCAAACCTTGTCTTCCCCTAACTTCCCCATCACTGTAGACAGCACCACCATCCTTTCTGACTCACAGGCTACAATCTCAGCGTTATTCTTGACTCCTCTCCCATTAAGTACTTAGTACACTGCTTTGCACACAGTGAGCACTCAATAAATACGATTAATGAATATTCAATCTATAACTAAATCTTATTAGTTCAACCTTCATAATATTGCCAAAATCCATCCTTTCCTCTCCATCCAAACTGCTAACACATTAATTCAAGCACTTATAATAATAATATTGGAATTTGTTAAGCACTTACTATGTGCAGAGCACTGTTCTAAGCACTGGGGTAGATCCAGGGTCGTCAGCTTGTCCCACGTGAGGCTCACAGTCTTAATCCCCATTTTACAGATGAGGGAACTGAGGCACAGAGAAGTTAAGTGACTTGCCCACAGTCACACAGCTGACAAGTGGCAGGGCCAGGATCCTTTCCCATCACTTATCCTTGATGACATTCCTGCCACCTGTCTCTCCCTACTCCAGTCAATATTTTACACTGCTGCCTGGATCAATTTTCTACAAAAATGTTCAACCCATGTTTCCCCAGTCCTCACCAACCTCCAGTGGTTACCCATCCAACTCCACTTCAAATAGAAACTCCTTACCACTGGCTTTAAAGCACTCAGTCACCTTACCCCTTCCTACTTCACTTCACTACTCTCCTACTACAACCCAGCCCCCATGCTTTATTCCTTTAATGCCAACCTACTCACCGTACCTCGATCCCGTCGAAACCACCGCTGTCCTCTCTCTCACCCATGTCCTGCCTCTGATCCATAACTCCCTCCTTTTTCATATCCAACAGATAATTACTTTCCATGTCTTTAAAGCCTTACCGAAGTCCAAGAAGTCTTCCCTAACTAAGCTCTCATTTCTTCTTTTCCCACTCCCTTCTGCATCTCCCTGAATTGCTTTTTATTCAACACCTCTGCCCCCAGCCCCTCAGCACTTATGTGCATAACTATAATTTATTTATATTAATGTATCTTTCCCCTCTAGACTGTCAGCTCACTGTGGACTGGGAATGTGTATGTTGTGTTGTACTCTCCCAAGTGCTTAGTACAGTGCCCTGCACATAGTAAGTGCTCAATAAATAATAAATGATTGATTGATGGGACACACAGTTAAAGGGGAAAGCTGGTATTGAATCCCCATTTTGCAGATGAGGAAACTAAGGCACAGAGAAGTTAAGAGACTTGTCAAGGGTCCCACAGCAGCCAAGTGGCAGAGCCACATTTGAACCCAGGTCCTCTGACTCCGAGGACCATGCTCTTTCCACTAGCCCACTTTGATTCCAAACATGTCCCAGTTTGGAAAGCCAGAGGTATGGGTCTTTTCAACTCCAGTTTGAGGCTTTGGGGCTTGTCAGAGAAATGGGTTGAGAAAGATTGCAAAAAAAATTTGCAGATTAATCATCTAAATAGATTTGGCATCCACGAAATGACACACTAATAAGTCATGGCTAATGGCTTAAGACAGAACCCTTCTTTTCCCATCTTTGACGTGAAATCTGGTCATTCTTTTTACAGCCCATTCGAAGTAATTAAGATCTTCCTCGAGCCACGTGCCTTAAAAATGAGGGAAGCTAGTCTTTTGGACATGATCAACTTCTCAGCCTCTGACAGAAGGGTCTGTGGCATATCTTCCCCCAAGAATCAATGCCCCTAGCATCATACTGGGACATTGCCACTGTTTTTCTTTGACTAGCACTCATTTTGTAGAGGACTAGAAGCACAGAGGTAGCAGAGGGAAATAAAAAAGTTCTCAGTATTGCTCCTAAAGAGTGACACCTTGGCACGGAGGAAATAAACTAGGCATCATTCTCTGTTACCCCTGCCACAGGATAAAACTTCAGCAATCATATATCCAACAAGTTCTATATATCTTCAGACCTCACTGACCTCTGAGCACCTTCGAGTCCCCAAAAGTTAAGGTTTGTTGGCATGTGACTTCCCCCCGAACACCCACCTGTCTTTTCTGTTGTCTCTGTAGTGTCATTAACATTTCCTATTCCCTTATAATGACATGAGCCACAGTTCCTATGGGGGTCATCAGTCCATAGCAATTTGTATCCAGTGAGATCAAAGATGCTTATTTGTCTTTATGACCTGTCAACTTCCACTGCCATCATCACAACTTTGTCTCTACAGTGTCATGAATCTGTCAGGATCGGTATTCTTTATCAATGAATGTACATTTTATGTATGTGATTTTTGCACCAGTTATATTGTTTTTTCCCCAAACTGACAAATTTACATGTGAAGTCAGGTCTAATTAGGAACTAACGTATGTTTCATTAATAACTATATTGATGGTAAAGAAATTAACCACTCTTTAAGGTGTGATATGAAATGCGCCCTATAACGTAGCCATCAATACTGCACAAGTGATGAATAATACAAAACCAAAGAGAAGGTAGCAAATGATTCAGAAATGAACTATTTTGCATAAGAAAGGTCAAAAAATGGGATTACTAGTTCATGTTCTGTGAGACTAAAGAGTTCAGAATTGAGTTATATTCTCCTATAATTTAGTCCAATTTATGACTGTGGCTTGAGTCTGGAATGGGCTGCTTTCTACCCCAATGCATCATTTAAGATGGAGGAAAGAGACTATTCATTGCCTGGACTTAGAAGGGGCAGACTTAGGGTAGATAAAATGAAAATGATGCCCAGGTCATGTAAATATATTTGAACCTAGGCAACCAGCTAATGAACTAATCAAGTGAGGTTTGAGATAAGATGTCTTGTCTATGGTAATGATAGAGACTTTTTTTTAATGAAGTGTGTGAGGTTTTGTTTGGTTTTTTTTGGTTGGTGGTGGGTTTTTTTGATTGTTTTTTCTTTGGAAGCAGCAGCACTTTAATTCTCTCTGGGCAGGCTTAGCGTGGGGGCACAGGATTTTCAACCCAGGGACCTGGGATAGGAAAGGAACATTCCAAACACCCCACAATGTGGCCTCCCCCATTATTCCATGACCACTCCAAACGCCACCTTAACAAAAACTGCTCTCAAGTAAAACCAAATGGAGAGTGGTGTTCCCTTCCATCACTCCCTCTCTTTCCCTGCAGCTCTGGACTTTTGCTAGAGACAGGATTCTGGAGGCATAGAGGGAGCTGTGGCCCCAGTTTACAGCAGTCAACACACCCCTAGTCCTGCACAGAACCACAGCCCTAGAAATTCGAGTCTTGTACTTTCCTTCCCCTGAAATGCTGTGTCCCTTTTTCTTTTTACTGTCTTAACTTACCTTCTCCCTGAGCCCTCCCCTTTTTCCCCTTCTACAATCTCTCTGCTAAGTGTGAGCTGCTCTGCCTGCCAATCACATGCCAGAGAGCCACATCAATGCAGAGGGTGGGGATGGGGTGTTGGTGAGGTGGGAGATGGTCTGCCCTGAGAGGGAGGTTTTGGGAATGTTGGGAGAGGGGTTTGTGTGCTCTATCTGGACACACTTGAGAATGGTTCTTGGTGGTCATGATAGGGGCAACTGAATTGTGGAGGGTTTGTGTGCATTTTTTAAAATTTGGGGTCCTCGGCTTCAGCTCTATAATCCCCTTATTAATCCAACCCTGCTCTGGGATGATTCATTCATTTATTTGTATTTATTGAGTGCATATTGTGTGCGGAGTACTGTATTAAGTACTTGAAAAGCACAATTAAGCAACAGATAGAGACAATCCCTACCCAACAACAGGCTCACAGTCTAGATGCCCATGATGGACTTATAACCCTTCAACCTCACCATCTTTGTATGTGATGTTAAACTAAACTTTTCAGCAAATGAACCCGAACCTCATGGAAGCTATAATAACTCTTTAATCCCATAAGTGAATCATTTGTAAATTGTTGTCCTATGGCAGGTAAAATTAGCATGGCCCTGTGCAAAGATGACACCCAAATTTGTGAAGTTTTCCATATTTTTTTTACACCTGCTACATGTACTTCCTCTCTGCCAATTCCCTTTTTTCTTTTTTTCTTTTTTTTTTTTTGTATTTGCTAAGCATTATGTTCCAGGCACTGTCTTAAGCACTAGGACAGATACGTGATAATTATGTTGGCATCAGTCCATGTCCCAAATAGGGCTTACAGTCTTAATCCCTATTTTACAGATGAAGTCACTGAGGCATAAAGAAATCAAGGGAATTGTCTAAGGTCACCCAGCAAGCAAGTGCTCGCTGTGGGCAGGGAATGTGTCTGATGTTATATGTTAATCGCCCAATGCTTTACACACAAGCATTAAATAAATGAGATTATTATTACTAAGTTTCAGAGCTGGTCTTAGAACCCAGGTCCTTCTGACTTCCAGGTCCAAGTTCTATCCACTAGACCTTGCATTTTCTCCTTGACCCCCTCCATCCTGGTTTATGCCCACTTCTTGAAAACGCCTTTTCTAAAGTTACCAGTGCCCTCCTTATTCAGTGGCCTCTACTACACAGCTTATCAGATATCACTGACACTCTTGACCACCCTCTTATTTTTTTTTATGGTATCTAAGCCCTTATGTGCAAGACGCTGTATTAATTGCTGGAGTGGGTGCAAAGTTGGACACAGTCCATGAGTGTGGGACTCACAGTCTCAATCCCCATATTACAAGTGAGGTAACTGAGGCACAGAGAACTAAAGTGATTTGCCCAGGGTACTATAGCAGACAAGTGGCAGAGCCCGGATTAGAACCCAAGACCTCATGACTTCCAGTCATGTCACTGATACTAATGATTGATTGCCTGATGTTTCCAAGAGTGTACAGCGTCTGTCCTGAGAGACCCTAACCCAGTGTTCTGGGACAGTGGATGTCTGCAGGATATCTGGTGGAGCTCTGCCTGCCCTCCTGGGATTTGACCACCTACCCCTTCCATCACATTTATGCCCCCTTTCCTGACTGCTACCTCAGCAACTGGTGTAACAGAAATAAGGAAAAGTAAGGGATTAGGAGAACAATCACTGGGAGTCCTCTCATAGTTACAGGCAACACCTTTGAAAGCTCCAGAGACAGAACAGTTACCCTTTTCCTCTGCAGTGTCTGCTGCTGTTATAACATTTCTGCTTTTAAGTGCTGTTTACAATCCCCACAGAATGATAGATGATGCTTCATGGATATTCACCCTAGACAATACCCGAAATGTTCAAATCCTAAAAAAAGGTATTAAAATGTGTCACTGCCTTTGTGAGCCTCAGTGCAATTGCACCCATCTGTTTCAAGAGGCAGCGTCATTTTTGACAGGCACAAAATTTGAAAACTTTTCTCAGCCAACATTCACTTTATCCATCCTATGTTCTGAAAAATCTATCAGCTCTTCTAAGTTAGTTCTGCAATTCAGTTAAAATCTGATTTCCCTGCTGGACAACATCCCAGTGGCAGATTTCAAGATGCAAAGGAGCTTCACAGTGGAATCATGTAGTGAGGAAAGTAGTTTCCAGAACACATTTCCTGTGCTGTTTGACTGCACTGAGTCAACACACAAAACATAGATGGCCAACCATTTTGGAAATTTCCTAATTGAGTACAATGGAAAATCCCTACTGAATATAGGAAGGTCACTAACTGTCCCTTTTCGTCTTGAATATTAGTTTGTGTGTGTGATTACATTTTGATTATAATATAACAATATTAAGCACAGAAGTGAAAACATTAAAGGATCTTTTTTTCTTTCGTTTTGTTTTTTGTTTAAAGAACTGTCTGCTTTAATGGGCCTGGCAGTTAGGTGGTGACAGTAGATTTTGGAAAGGTGGTGTTTGCTAACTCTCCATGTTTGCTAACTCCCTGCTAACAAGAGGGGGGCTGGGAAAGAAAAGAGAGACTTGTGCTGCTCCCATTTAACTGGCTGTTTCTAGATCTGGCCCAGAGTAGCAATGCTTTAATTCACCAACCAAAAGGACCACATAAAGTGCATGCAGCATTAGCAGGAAAGCAGCATGACCTAGTGGAAAAAGCACATGCTTGGAAGTCAGGTGACCTAAATTCTAATCCCAGCTCCACCACTTGAATGCTGTGTGACCATGGGCAAGTCATTTCACTTTCTTTGCCTCAGTTTCCTCATCTGTAAAATGGGGATGAAATATATTGTGAGCCCCACATGGTACAGGAACTATACCTGACTTGATAAGACTTAATTCAGGGCTTGGCACTCAGTAAGGATTTATCAAATACCACAAAAGCTGCAGTTATCTCCTACACTAGCACCTCTTTTCCCAGTGAGTGGCCTGCCCATAATAATGATCAGGCCGGGAACTGCTATTTCCCTCTAGTTCCCAGGGGAAGTGAGCGGTCCTCTTGTTGTTGGTTTGGGAGCTGGTCTCAGCATCACTGCTGCTTACTGGTGTAGACAATAGTGGGTGGCAAGTGTTTAATGGGGAACAAGGATAGGTCCCATTTACATTTCCAGCCAGTGAGGAACCATCTTGGGTCTTCCCTGGTCCCTTATTTGTTCAAAGAGGCTAGAAAGGTTTGCTACTTCTTGTCCATTTTCCCTTATGGATTTTTGCTGGGAAAACGATGTTAATGGTGTTGCTCTCATGCTACTGAGTCTGTAGGTATCCATGCTTGAGCACCACATCTGCTATCAAGAACATCTAGATAGAGCTCAAGAGGCATAGGTCGCATCTTCTGCCTTAGCTGATACCTACCTCAAGAGTCATTTACTTTGTTTATCCCATCCCATGCTAGTTCTTTTCCAGTAAATTTTCTGAATCTTCCATCATCAAGCTATCTTTCTTTCCTCTTGGAAGATATTCAAACAAGTTTGGCCCATCACAAAGGGTGAGCAAGAAGAAGATAGGAAAAAGGAAGTTGGGTGGAGACAGGAAATAAAAAATGGGGATGCGAATGGAAAATTAAGGGGGAAGGGGTGAGAAAATCAGTTATTGGCCAGGTCCTGCTTTGTTTCACTGGGAAATGTGTAGACATGAAATATGGAAGTGGTAATATATCATTCAATCAGTGGTATTTACTGAGTGCTTATGCTGTATACAGGGTACTTGGTACTTGGTAATTCAGTACTATAGTCAACCCCTTCTGTGTAAGAGCAGAAGTTACAGTTCTTTTCCCCTTGAATTTTACTTTGTGAACTTGAAATTACAAAATCAAGGCATCAACCAAATGGTACAGTATCATATGAGGTAGAATTATTTCTTCTTTGTTTAAATGTTTTCTCAGTGAGATAGCTACTTTAAATTGTGAGATACGGGTGTGTGGTGTAATTAACTTTTCCACTTGCTATCTGTGGATAACATCACCTATCTGAAACATTGACCATTGGAGAACGTCTTGTAAGAGGAAGGAAGGAATCAATGAGTTTCACATAACATGCACTTGGAATCGAATGTAGTTCCATCAATTAAGCTGCAGCTGCAAATGGTCTATTCACATGAGCGTACTGGCTGTACTGAGTATTTTTCTTCACAGTGTAAGAATGTCTCAGGGGCTCTTTTATATTGATTTTCCCAGAGAAATATAAGTCAGCATTAGGAATTTCTGTGAAGCTATTGAATATAATTTTTTGTCCACTAATAGAATTTTTCATAATCATCCTGCCTTCCTCTTTCCTCAATATGGAAGAAATGAAAAAAGAAAAATACCTGAAAGTAATGAGATGAAACTTTTGAACCAATTAATCAATCATTGGCATTTGTGGAATGTTTACTAAATGCAGAGCTCTGTACTAAGCAGTTGGGAGAGTGCAATACAAGAGAGTTGGTGCAAAGGTTCCCTGCCCACAAAAAGATTAGTAGGGGAAACAGACATTAATACGAATAAATTACATACATGTACATAAGTACTGTGCGGTCATGGGTGGTCATGACTGAGTGTTTAAAGGGTACAGATTCAAGTGCATGGGTGATGCAGAGGGGACATCATTTAGGAGAAAAGACAGTTTAAGTCAGAGAGGACCCTTTGATGTTATCTTTAATAAGCACAGAGAAGTTAAATAACTCGCCCCAAGTCACACAACAGACAAGAGGAAGAACCAGGATTAGATGTCAGGTCCTTCTGACTCCTAGGCCCGTGCTATATCCACTAGGCCACACTGCTTAAGCACTTACCTTGTGCCGGGCACTGCCCTAAGCACTGGAGTAGATAAAGGTAATCAGTTTGGATAGAGTCTATGTCCCACATAGGCTCACAGTCTTAATCCTCATTTTACAGATGAGGTAGCTGAGGCACAGAAATGTTAAATGACTTGCCCAAGATTACACAGCAGATAAATGGCAGAGCCAGGATTAGAACCCTGGTCCTTCTGGCTCCCAGACCATGCTTTAGCCTCCAAGCTAGGAAGATAGAACTGACAGGATTTGGTGACTCACTGAATATGTGGGTTGAATGAAATAGATGAATTAAAAATAATGGCAATCTAATGGGCTTGTGAGATGGGGAGAAGGTTGGAGGTGTTGTCTCCAAGGATGGGAAAGACAGATATAATTTGGGTGGGAAGATGAGTTTGGTTTTGGACATCTCTAGTTCAAGGTGTTGGTGGGGTATCCAAGTAGAGATGTACCAAAGGTTGGAGAATATGTGTGAGAGAGAGAAAGAGAGAAAAAGAGAGAGATCCAGGGCCGAATATTTAGATTTGGGAATCATATGCATAGAGATGACAGTTGAACCAATGGGCGTAAACACATTCTCCAAGGGAGTGTATGTAGTTGGAAATAGAAGGGGACCTAGAATAGAGATTTGAGGAACTACCACATTTAGAGGGGTGGGAGTCTGTAGAAGAGTCCACAAAGGAGACTGAAAACATGGGGAGAGCCAGGAGAGAACAGTCAGTAAAGCCAGTAAAGCCAGTTAGAAGATGTTTCCAGGAGAAGGGAGTGGTCCACGGTGCAGAAGGAAGTTTGGAGCTCTAGGAGGATTAGGTTGAAATTAAGAACATTGGATATGGCAGGAAGAAGGTCATTCAAGATCACTAAGAGTGAACTTTCCGTAGAGTGTAGGGTGTGGAAGCCAGGTTGAAAGAGGTGAAAGAGAGTATCGGAGAAGAGAAAGTGGAGGCAGCAGATGTAGGCAACTCACTCAAGGATTTTGGAGAGGAAAGATAGGAGGAAGATGGGGTGAGAACTGTCAAGTTATGTGGTTGAGAGAGTAATTTTTGTTTTGTTTTGTTTTTAGGATAGGGGATCCATGAGCATATATGAAATCAGTGGAGAAAATCCTGTTGAAGATGGTGGGCAGGGAAGAAAGTGGGGAGAAGGCAAGTATTTTGATGAGATGTAATGGGATGGGGTAAGAAGCGCAGGTGGAGTGGGTGGATTTTTAGAGGAAGTGGGAGATCTTGAACTTCTGCTGGGAAAGATGGGAGTGATGGAGAAGGGGAAGGAAGATGGATGGACTGGAGAGATGCTGGGGAGATTTTAGGGAAATCTTGCCTAACGTTTTCAATTTTTTCAACTAAGTAAGTGGTTAGGTCATTAAGGACAAAAGATGGAGCTGGGGATTACAGGGGATTTGAGGAGGGAATTAAACTTCTGAAATAACTGGCAAGGGCAATGAGCATGGGAATCATAAGATTGAAGAAAAAATAATGTTCCAGGTGGAAGAGAGGACAGAATTAAACCAGGTAAGGATGAATGTTAGATGGACAAGGTCAGATATTATTCAATGTAGGAGAAACAGCTGAAACATTACAAACCTTGGGAAAGACTTATATGATTTGAGGAAAATCATTTAAGCTGACTCACATTTTTCAAAGGTTACTCATTATTCACATATTTGTCATTTTCATCTTTTTTCACTCCCTCGCTCTCTCTGCTTTCATCACACTTCTTGTTTCTTCATTTCCTTTCTTGTTTTTTCCTCTGTTTCTTTCCTTCTATTTGAAACTTTTGTTGAAGTGAAACATGCTGTTTTTATTTTCTTTCTAGGCAGTTTCATTGTTGTATGAATTTATGCCAAGGGAATTGTATGTTTTTGGAAGTTACTAAGATTCAGAAATAGAGTAGACAAGGCCATACATAATATGAAATGGAAAGTTAAATGTGCCCTGACTGAAATATAGTTGGTGGTTGTTTCAATTTCTGACCCCTGGGAAGCACATTTTTCAAACATCTACCCAATAAAGGCAGTCATATAAGAATGTGAATTGTTTGTAGACATCTGTAATGAGTATGAGTAATGAATTTTACATATGATCATCTAATTCTACAATTTTATGTGTAATTAAAAAGTCTAATTTATATTATATCTGCCTTAATTTGCTCTTCGACAGATCACCTCTGTACAACAGCAGTTTATTCCCTGAAAACTGATTCTGTCGTCCTCAGACTTCTCAGTTTCAGGTTGTGACCCCTATTTCTTTATGACAGGAGTTGCTACTTTTCCAACCTTCAGGGAGTTTGATTGAAATATTCTCAATTCTCTAGGTTAGGTTTGACAAAAGTCTTTAAAAAAAAATCCTATCTTGGAGAATAAATTTTAAAAAAAAACTTATTGGGTTTTTTTGGGGACTAACACATGAACCAACCTGTGAGGTGAAACGAGGTTGCAAAGACTGACTCCTCAATTATATAGTAAAGTATTTCAGGGCAGGATTATATCTTCTTCCACCTTTATACACTCCCCAGTACTTAGTTTATGGCTTTGCACATGGTAGATGATCAGTAAATCATATTAGTAGATTACAAGTAGTTGTGCTCAATGGACACAACACACAATATCTGAGTGAACTGTGAGGATTATTTGTGAATGCTTGATGGGTCCTATCTGGATTAGATATTGACAGGTCTATAATACTGATTTAGCTCAGTTGAATCCTTTAGAGTAATTTCCTTGAAGGCAGGGACCCTAGGTTTTCCTTTTATTGCTGAGCAGCAGCGTGACTCAATGGAAAGAGCATGGGTTTGGGATTCAGAGGTCACGGGTTCTAATCCCGGCTTCTCCACTTGTCAGCTGTATGACTTTGGGCAAGTCACTTGGCAAGTCACTTAACTTCTCCGTGCCTCAGTTATCTCATCTGTAAAATGGGGATTAAGACTGTGAGTCCCAAGTGGGACAACCTGATCACCTTGAACCCTCCTGAATGCTTAGAATAGTCCTTTGCATATAGTAAGTGCTTAGCAAATACCATCATCATCATCATCATTATTGTATTCTTCTAAGTGCCCAATATAAAGCTCTGCAAAGAGTAGGTGATAAATAAATACATGAAAAATGATAATGATTAAATAAATGGAATGAATGCTGCCTGTAATACATAAACATTGATAGTGTACAATCCACCACACTATATGCCTTCAGACCTTGAATGTTTTCAGAAAAAACTATGCCCACTAGGAGGGCCCTCTAGTCAGTAAGCTTACTGTAGGCAAGGAACGTGATGGCCAATTCTCTTGTACTCTCCCAAGTGCTTAGTACAGTACTCTGCACACTGTTACTATGCAATAAATGATTGATGGAAGCATTCCCTGACAAAACTGCATATTCCTAGTTATGCCACCACATTCATGTGGATTATTTGATAATTATTTCTCTTGCTTTTAATCACTTGCATCGCATTCTAACCCTTTAACCTTTTCTACATTGGGCAAGATTACATACACACATCTGTCCCATTAGATTGTAAAGCCTTCGAGGGCGGAGTCTGTGTCTGCCTTCCTTTGTATGCGCGCCAAGTACAGTTCAGGGTTATACACACTATAGGTGCCCAATAATGTTGGTGATATGGATTGTGAGTCATTACCATTCCAAGGCTTTATTTTTCTCTTCTTACTGAAGAGGATTCTGGCTAGGAAGTTACACTCCATGTTACTTTGACAATCCCCTACTTTCCAAATGTGGAACAAGAATATGGCTCTTCACCACTGCTCTACAAAAGTCCCTTTTCCACTTAGAACTAAAATGTCAAACCATTCACAATTGCAGGAATACTACAATTAATATGGTAGAAATAAGTAGCATTTTATGAGAAATTACAGCCACTGTAGGGTCTTTAAGACCAAAGTGAATGAAAAGTAGTAAGCATTGGAAGTTATCCAGTCCTTTATCTCAAATTACACTTCTAAGCTTCAAAGGCAATTTGGATAAATTGCTGCTATTCTTTAATGATGGCACTGGGTTTTACACCTTGACACAAAATTGAACCTTGAAATCCAATACTGAGCTACCAAGTAGAAACTTTGCATTAGCTTCTTCAGTTCACAGCAGGTGACTAATGCCCACTGATCCAGATTGCTGATTTCAAGGAAACTGCATGCCCTTTGGGTTCAAGCACAGCAAACCATGTGCTTTTAATGTCTTCTCAGTGAATCAACATTGCACTATTTCTATCCAGTCTTTTTTTTCCTGTTAAGTAGACATAATTTTCCCAGTGTTATTTCATTTCTATCAAACTAATTCAGAGTAATTACTTCTGTCTTTATGGATGTTTTAGTTTGCCTCACTAGTCCATGAACCAACTTAAACCTATGCGATTCTGTTGGGTGGAGAGAAGAGGGAGTGGTAGAGATTTAAATTGGGAAAGTTTTAAACACTCCAAGGACTTTGAAGTACTTTCCCACCAAATTCTGCTCTCAGCAAATTCAAACACACAATCATGGATGATAGTCTTGCTTAGTCATGCATTGATTCTTTCTGCTATACCAGCCACTTGGGTGAAGATCACCAGTGATGCCGTAATCAACTTGGAGAACTCTACATGTCCTCTTCTTTCTTACACTTTCCATCTCTCTCCCCAACCCTCTTTTATCTCTTGTGTGTATAACTAAAATTAAATTTACCCTGAAACCTGCCTGAGAGGTAAACAAAATGAGTTATGCCTTTAGGGAAGTGAAGTGAAGTTTCCAGGAGATTACTTGATATAGAAGTGGGAATATAGCTCTACCAGCGCCTTATCTTCCAGACCATTTGCTACACCTGAACGAGTGGCTTTATCATAAAAAATGCTCCCTAGATCTACCTTTCCTGAATCAGTCCCCTGCAACATCTTTTCCTTGGCAAACATACACCGCTTTTCAAAATGTGCTTTCTACTTATTTTTGCTTCTGGATTCTGTGGAGACCTCATAACCTTGGTTTAATCCCATTTTGGCATTAGGGTGTGTCTCTCCAAGATCCAGATATGACTGTATTCAGACAAGATTGGGTTACTGTGTACTCAAATGCCTTATCCGCTGAGCCATTATTCATTCAAGTCTTGCTACTTATGAGGGGATTTTATTAAACGAATGATAAAGCAATGTACCAAAATGTATATACAGCAGCAGTTAGGGTTGATTCATCAAATGCTGAATACAAATGTATTATCAAAAACTCATGGAACACATGCTAATAAGATTCAGGGTGAATTTACTGGCATGAAGCTCACTGATCTAATGGGGGCGTTCAGATATAGACTGAATCTGTAAGCTGCTTGTGTCACGAGATAGCAAGCCCTCTTTGCAAACACTGAGCTCTTGTTTTTTGTTTGCACTTGATTTTTCATTCTATTTAGGGAGCGGCAATGTGGTCCTTCTTGTAAACTGAAACAGTTACACACTGCACAGGATAAGAGAAAGGTTGGATAGAGGTCAGCCTGGAGTATTGCTGATTATAAACGTTATACATCGCCTAACAGATTTGGAACAGGCTAATGCATGAATAGAAATATTGCACTTAAATTTAAAAAAGCCATTTAGCCTGTATGTAGCAGGTTTGGGGGCATACACAGGTGGTAGAAACATGTACTCATGTGGATTTATGTAGGTTGCATGGAGATTGTCCTGCGTCCTGGAGACTGAGATTCCTGAAAGGGGCTCGCAAATCTTCCATTTCTATATGGGAAAGAGGATTGAGAATGGGTTTTTTTTCTCCTTAGTGACCAGAAAGACAGAGTGTTGCTGCTGTCTTGGACATGGGAAGGGTATATAAGCTGAATGTTGACACTGAAGCCAGTGTTGAAATATCATATGACCACTGGGAGAGTATTATGAGCAGGAGGGCAGCTGGCCCAGTGGAATGAACACAGCAGTGGGAGTTGAGAGACCTGGATTCTAATCCCAGTTCTGCCACTGACCTGCTATGTGATCTCGGGCAAGTAATTTAACCTCTCTGTGCCTTAGTTTTCTCATCTGCACAATGGAGATAAAATGTTTCTGCTCCATCTCCTGTAAGACTGAGTACCATTTAGATAACGATTGGGCCTGAAAGGATTATCTGGGATATACCCTAGTTCTTAGCACCAGAACCTGGCATATAATAAGCAGTGTGGCTTAGTGGAAAGAGCATGGGTTTGAGAGTCAGAGGTTGAGGGTTCTAATCTCTGCTCCGCCACTTGTCGGCTGTGTGACTTTGGGCAAGTCACTTAACATCTCTGGGCCTCAGTTACCTCATCCGTAAAATGGGGACTAAGAGCACCGCGTGGGACAACCTGATTACCTTGTATCTACCCCTGCACTTAGAACAGTGCTTGTCACATAGTCTCGTCGCTTAAGAAATACCATCATCATTATTATTATAATAGTGCTAAATAAATACCACCATGATAATTGTTTTTACTCTCTCCCCCACATACATTTATGATAGAGTATCTGTTTCTTTTCTTGAGTGTCCAAACCCCTTCATATGGACTTTATAAGTACAGGCCCTAGTATGCAATAGTACCTCTAGAGAGCTGAAACGAGAGATGTTTTAATACTAATGCAGTCACCCTAATCAAAATTTCAAAACTGCATCACGAGGAACCAGCAAAAGTGTGAACATCCTAATCTCTTCTGAATCTCCCCCAGTGACATATCACCTGCCTCTCCTATGTCACTTTAGGGAATTGATATTCTAAAATTATTTCTTTCGATGAGAATAATTCTGCTTTTAGGTATATATCTGCATTGGTTGTTTTCAAAATCTATAATGAGAGAACACCTTGGGCAAGTCACTTAATTGCTCTGTGACTGATTTCACATCTGTAAAATGGGGATCTGTCACCTGTTCTCCCTTCTACTTAGACTGTAAACCCCATGTGGGATTGGGACTGTGTTTGCTCTGATTGTACTTTATGCCTAATAATCATCTTCTAAACAGACTTTGAGCCTCTGGAGTAGACCTACCACTATCTTAATATTTTGGAATATGTTTAAAGAAGATATATACCAGAGACAGGTCTTGCTTCATATTCTAGTGGCAGGTAGCAAAAAACACTTAGAACAATTACTAATTAAATATCAGCTGCAACATACCAACAATTGAACAAATTGTTCAGAGCAGCATTGCAATGCTTTTTCCCTTTCTCAGTCCAACAAACAGAAAAAAAAAATCTCATTACAAGGAGGCTCCTTTTCTGACCCTTTGTTCCTGCAGTAGGAAAGGGTGTATCTCAAATTTGCCTATAGAGTTGGAATTTCTCCTTTATAATAGCACCCTTTCCCTAATGACAAACTCTAAACTTAGAGGTAAATTTCTCATGAATAGAAGCCTCATTTGATCTCTGTGCATATCAGGAGGTTTCATTTTGCCAAGTCAAGACAAGACAAGACAGCCTGGATTCTGTACAGCCTTTTCACAGTTGTTTTAATTGAAAAGGGTGTCACAGGAACACAAAATGCCTCGTGTTAACTGAAGTATCACAATTGATCATCATCTTGGGTTTGACAGACAAAAGCCATTCCTACTGAAGAGAGTAATCTCCAAACACCTGGCGATGAAAAAGAGAGCTGGTGAAGGCCAAAGTTTCACCATAACATAACATTAGGAAAAGTTTCCATGGCAATAATAGTTCGAAAAATGACAATAATCAAAGCTAATGCAACAATTTTAGTACTATGCCTTGATTTTGGAATCCTGAAAAAAAGTTACTGTTTGCATATCGGTTTCTCTGAGCTTTATGATGTCATTTTTTTTCCCTTCATTGTATATATGTCTTATCCTTTTAGTTGATGTTTGCAAATCATATGACTTGATTTAATTAAAATAAGGAGATGACTGGTCTGCACAGGCCTTTTCAGCATCAAGACGAGACACCACATTTTGGTATTTGGCTTAGATCATAATTGTTTTCCATAGTACCCTGAGAAGTTTGGGAGAGGCAGAAAATGACCATTTTCTCAATGGCCTTTGTAGTTGCATGTTGCCAGGATTTAAATGGAGTGTTTATTCCTCTCATATATTAACATGACATACATTATACTAAAACTAGCTGGTTTCTAGTATCTACCCTTGATAGCCCCTATTTCTGGGTGAGGAAATATATTCCCCTCTTGTATTTGCATTGTTTTATGTTCCTGTACAAGTGTTCTGTCAAAGGGCAAGGAAACTATTTTATTAAACTTAAACAATGCATGAATACAATGTTATCATTGAAATAATGTCAGAATATTGAAAGGATTATAAGACTAACTTTTATAAATATATATATATATATATATATATATAGTAATTCAACTCTGAGAAAAGTATAACAACCCTAAGAAAAAGTCTAGTGTTGCCTTTTTTCTGACCATGCAAAACACCATTCAACCAGTGTCCCTGAAATGGGTTTTCTTTCTTATTGGATGATTTACTGGATGACATGAGAAGCAGCATGGCTCACTGGAAAGAGCACGGGTTTGGGAATCAGAAGTCATGGGTTCTAATCCCGACTCCGCTGTTTGTCAGCTGTGTGACTTTGGGCAAGTCACTTAACTTATCTGTGCCTCAGTTATCTCATCTGTAAAATGGGGATTAATAATAATAATAATAATAATGTTGGTATTTGTTAAGCGCTTACTATGTGCCGAGCACTGTTCTAAGTGCTGGGATAGACATAGGGGAATCAGGTTGTCCCACGTGGGGCTCACAGTCTTAGTCCCCATTTTACAGATGAGGGAACTGAGGCACAGAGAAGTTAAGTGACTTGCCCACAGTCACGCAGCCGACAAGTGGCAGAGCTGGGATTCGAACTCATGAGCCCTGACTCCAAAGCCCATGCTCTTTCCACTGAGCCACGCTGCTTCTAAGACTGTGAACCTCATATGGGACAACCTGATCCCTTGTATCCCCCACCCCAGGTCTTAGAACAGTGCTTTCCACATAGTAAGTGCTTAACAAATATCATCATTATTATTATTATTATTACATTTAAGTGAAATAAATGTATTTTGAATTAAATTAAACTGTCCTTGTCTTTTATGCAGTTGAGTCATCTGTGACCTACAATGTCACTATGGACATATCTCTCCCAGAACACCCCACCTCCATCTGCAATCATTTTGGAATGGTATCTATAGAGTTTTCTTGGTAAAAACCTGAAGGTGGCTTACCACTGCCTCCTTCCTCACAGTAAACCTGAGTCTCCGCCCTCAACTATCTTCCATGCTGCTGCTTTCCGCGCAGGTGAGTTATGACTTGTAGCAGATTGCCGTCCACCTGCTACCACTGGACAAGCTAGGAATGGAATGGATATGCCTCTGCTTGACTCTCCCTCCTGTAGTCCAGACTGGTAGAGTACTGGAAACTCTCCGGGTGCAACCCTGAGAGGGGTTAAATGGTAAATGAACCTAATTGAAGATGAGTCACTCTCATGAGTATTTATTTTGTCCTGCATTCTAATCTGTTTGGACATTTCTTGCAACTACCAGTAAACTGTCTGCTACTCAGCTAGATTCTCTCCTTTGCTCACGGGAGGGTGAATGTGGAAGGGCTCTTTTTTCCGAGGCAGTTGTCTCCTGAAAACATATTCCCTGTTGTAAAGCCACATTAAGCGGAGCCATTCATTCAATCATAGTTATTGAGGGCTTAATGTGTGCAGAGCACTGTACTAATCGCTAGCTTCGCATTTTTGATAGACCAAAAACCCTACAGTGGGAATACAAGTTCACTAACAAGCATGTTCCAGAGAATCGCCAGAGAGGTGTGGTTTTAACTTCCTTCCCATTGCTCTCTGGAGATGTACCCTTGATGTCCCCAAACCCCAGATTCTATGCAAAGATCATCAAAGGTGATGTTTCCATGAGTTGTTCAAAGAAAATATACTCTTTCTTCCCTATGGTTTCACAGTATACTTGATGGTGATAACTATACAAAGTAATTTAATTCATAAAGATTAAAGTCATGTAATTTTGGACATAACTAGAGTCAAATGCAGAAGTAAAAAACATCCTCCTAATAACAATGATGATATGTTTTATCCAGATCTGTCTCCTTCTCTTCAGTCTTGTATTTCTTTTTGTCTTCAGGATATCTATACTTGGATGACCCGTGGATAGCTCACACTTACCATGCCCAAAATAGAACTCTTGACTTTCCCATCACTGTAGACATCCTCCTCTTATCAGAAGCTTGTAACCTTGGCATTATCCTCAACTCATCCCTCTCAGTTAACCCACATATTCAGTCTGTTACCAAATCCTTACAGATCTACCTTCCCAACATCACTAACATCAGACCCTCCTCTCCATTTAAGTTACTACTATGAAGATCCAAACCTTTAGAATTTCCTACCTCAGTTATAATAATAATAATGTTGGCATTTGTTAAGTGCTTACTATGTGCTGAGCACTGTTCTAAGCGCTGGGGTAGATACAGTCTAATCAGGTCCACATTTTACAGATGAGGTAACTGAGGCACAGAGAATAATAATGCTGGTATTTAAGTGCTTACTATGTGCAAAGCACTGTTCTAAGAGCTGGGGGATACAAGGTGATCAGGTTGTCTTCATCCCCATTTTACAGATGAGGGAACTGAGGCACAGAGAAGTTAAGTGACTAGCCCGAAGTCACACAGCTGACAAGTGGCAGAGCCGGGATTCGAACCCATGACCTTTGATTCCCAAGCCTGGGCTCTTTCCACTGAGCCACGCTGCTTCTCTAAAGTGAAGTGACGTGCCCAAAGACACACAGCAGACAAGTGGCAGAGCCGGGATTAGAACCTGTAACCTCTGACTCCCAAGCCTGTGCTCTTTTCACTGAGTCATGCTGCTTGTCTTAATTATGAATTATGAATCAGCCTCCTCGCTGACCTCCCTGCCCCCTGTTTCTCCCCTCTCCAGGCCATGCTTCACTCTTCTGCCTGGATCATTTTCCTAAAATAACACTCAGTCCAGGACACCCCTCCTCAAAAAAACACCAGTTATTGCTCATCCATCCATATCCATCCTTACCATCTGTTTTAAAGCATCCAACCAGCTCTCCCCCGCTCCATTTACCTCACTGATTTCCTGCTACAATCTATACTGATCACTTCACTCTTTCAACACCCACCTACTCCCTGTCCTAAGATCTTATCTTTCCTCCCCCGACCTGTTACCCATGATTTCTCGCTGGCCAGGAATGCCTTCCCCCTTTATTTCCTATGAGACCACCCTTCGATTCCCTACTAAAATCATATCTCCGCCAGAAAGCCCTATCTAAGTCCACACTTTCCCTGTTTGCTCTACCACTTCAGTAATCTATGCATATGGGTTTAAACACTTTAAGCACTTTAATATTCACCTCAGGCCCACCTATCCATCTGCAATTCATTTGACTATGTCCTACCTTCTAATCCATAGTTTCTTGTGGACAGGGATTGTGTTTACCCACTCATATTGTACTCTCCCAAAAAAATATAGTGCTTTGCACACAGTAAACATTTAAAATATTCCACTGATTGATCTTGTTAGGGTGATTACTAGAAATGGAGAAACCCAAGAGGGTAAACTAAGGAACGATGTTTTACTCATTAAAAGCTATCTTGGAACCTGAAGATACTAGCTAATAAGTAATTCATTAATAAGCTAACGAAGTACTAATATTTCTGGGTATTAGCCTCTTACCCACCTGGTCAGGACTTGGGGAAACTCTTCAAAATCAAGCATTTATCTTGATGTAGTCCTCCACATAGATACACAAGATTAGGGTATTTATTACTCATCTCATGTCTATATGTGTATACACACACACACACCTATACACAGACATAATGGGTTTTACCTATAAGCATGCTATTTTTTCTTGATCAGGACTATTTTACTACCCAACAGAAAATAAGAACATTTCTGTCAGTTTCTAGTTTCACTTTTTCTAGACTAATGACAGTATTAAAAAGAAAATTTTGATGTTTACTTTCATTTCAAAAAGCTGCTGCAGCATGCACTAGTAATGTCGGGTAGTGCTCAAGTACACAAAACTGAAATTGCAGAGACCAAGGTAATCTTTTTTCAAACAGTGTTATTTGCCTGGAAGGGATTTTTTTTATTATAGAAAATAGAATGCCTGGTTGAGGTTAACTGTTTGAGACTTACTGGACTATAGGATTTCTCCACTCCAGATCTGTAGTTTTGCAGAATTTTGCCATTTATGGTCTTTATATTATGCCCCATTATGAAGTCAGTGGTAAACAAAAGATTACTTTTCGTTGCATAGTTTATGTCTGAGGAAACACTGTAAGAAAAAGTCAGTTATCATTTCCATGTATTTGATAATGACAATTCTAGCATCTTCATCATGAAATCTGTTACCTAATTAGATTTAGAAGTGTTACTAAATTAGATTACAACTCACTAAATTCTCACTGATTTCATTGGCACCATCCACTGGTCTGTTACAAGCCTTGAAAGTTTTGATAAGACCCTTGTCTCCCTGTCTCATGTAATACAAATAGCTTCTCCTTTCTCTACAAATGAAGTCATTTTATGTTTCTTTTTCATTTTTGAACACTACACTAAGAATTTGAGAATATGGTAGAATGGGTAGACAAGATCCTTGATCTCAAGGAGTTTAAAATCAAATTACTAGGACAGGTGCTAAAATAAATTTCAGATAAGTAAAAATGAAGTTCATAAAATATGTACTTTAAGTCTTCTGGAAGATTATGCATGCTTAAGTGGTTAGATGGCATGGAAGTACTGAAGTGACAGTTGGGGAGCCATAAACTGTGCAAACTAAAAACTAATCAGGGAAGGCCTTTTAGAGGTGGTGTGATTTCTACATATCTTTACAGGTGGGGAATACTATGGTCCTACAGTTAACAAGGTGGAAAGAGTAACCACGAAATTTATGATGGGAGAGTGAGGATGAAGCACAATAATTGGTTAGCTTGAAAGGAAGAGTGAAAGCTAAGATTCGGGGGAAGAGAATAACTAGGAGGTGAAAATCTGGTCAAGAACCTAAAGTCAACAAATGTTTCTGCTTGATGCAGGGAGAAATGGGGAACCATTTGGGGTTTTTGAGGCTCAGGAAGATATGTGCAGGAACATTTTTAGAAAAATGGGACAGCAGGAAGAGGTATAGACTGGAAAGGGGATAGGCTGTTGGTAGGCTGTTGGTTGGTTGCAGATGCAAAGTGGCTGATGCAGTAGTCAAGTCAGAGAATGACAGAGTCCTTGTTTGTTATCTGTTAATTCCCTTCTCTGTGCCAGACACTATATCAAGTGCTGAGGTAGTTACGAGCTAATTTGGTTGGACATAGTCCATGTCCCATATGGGGCTCACAGTCTTTACCCCCATTTTATAGATGAAGTAACTGAGGGACAGAGAAATTAAGTGACATTCCCTAAGCCACACAGCAGAGAAGTGACAGAGTCAAGACTAGAATCCAGGTCCTTTTGACATCCAGACCACTGCTCTATCTACTATGCCACCCTGGAATCAAAATGGAAGCAAAATCGTGGCTGTGTGGATGGAGAGAAAGAAGTGGATTCTGGGAAAATTTGTAGATCAGGCAGACAGAAATGGGGCTTGAAATAGAGGAGTTAACAATAATCAAAGGATAAGGTCTTAAGAGATGACGAGTATGGAAAAATTCTCAACTGGGGGAAAATTAGTAGAGAAGATTTTGGAGGGATTATAAGGAGTTCAGTTAGGGACATGTTAAGCTTGAGGTACCAACTGAACATTCTTGTAGAGATATTTTGGAAGTAGGAGGAAATGTGAGATTGCAGAGGAGAGGGTGAAGACTAAAAGGGGTAGATTTGGGAGTTGCTTGCATAGAGATGTTAGTTGAAGACAGAGCATATGAGATCTCCAAGAGAATGAGTGAAAAGGGAGAGAAGAAAGGGACCCAGAATAGAGCATGAGGCAAAGAAAGAGCTGATGAAAGAGACGAAGAAGGCTTGGCCTGAGAAGTGAAAGGAGAATCTGAAGGAAACTGTCAGAAATACCAAAGTTAGGGTTGCTACAGGGTAGAAGACACCACCTTATAACATGCAACTATGTTTTATGGAAAAGTAATGGAAGGTTCTTTCTCAAAAGACTCTGATTGTCACTGATGCAGTTCATCATCAGCATTGTTATCTTTGAACCAAAGGATAACCCTGTATCTATAGCTAACTGCTTGAACTGAGAAGTTTACTAGATTTACATGAATGTAGGACAAGCATACCAGAATGGGTAGCTTTATATGAGTCAGTTTAATTTATCTGTTTTCAAAGTGTGCAGTGAAAAGAGCACAAATCAGCAAATACTTTTCAAACAAATTGGAGGCCTTTATTACTGTACAAATCTCTCACTGACACCCCTGTGTGGTTTTGTTTCTGTTCCTATTTTAGCGCATTAGAGGCTCAGTGAGCTTGAGGCAAAATAAATGAAGAAAAAAAAATCTCCAAGCCAAAATTTCTTAGGGGCCTCATTCTTAACTCAGGGAAAGAAGATGAGTTATGACATATTTTATTACAATTTCTATGGGTCTTCTGAAAGTGAATCAGGTAGTTTATTTTGTTAGAGAAATTGCAGCCTTGGGCATGGGTCCTGATTAAGCTAAGATTCTCTATGATTGACATCGGTGCTTATGCTGAGGTAAAAGGGAAATCAGGGAGATAACTTCTGTTTCTTATTCTGCTATCATTATTTGTGAATTCTCATGTCTTAATTTGGGCATTGGTCAACCTATCAAACTAATTTTTTTACAAACTGATGAACATTTCCCTGGAATAGTTTTATCTCTACTTACCAATGAAGACTGCAAGTAAATTTACCTTAAATGAAAAAAAAGAGTTATAAGTTGAGTACCTGCCTACTCCAGGGAGACTGGCACTCAACCCTATGTAAAGAGCTACATAAACCTTATATATTTTTAGTTTTCACAGTTTCTCTTTCCTTTCCTTTGCATTATAATATAATTCATTCAAATAAAATCCTTATTCTTTGACAAAATTAAAAATTCATTCAAATAAAATCCTTATTATTTGACAAAATTAAAAAGTCACTTGATGTGATTCTGAATATAGTATCATATTTCTCTTATGTTACCCACGTTTTTCTTTCAAAATCTAATTTTACATATTACATTTTACATATCTCCCCAACTCTAGAGCAATATGACCCCTCTGACTTATTTGTTTGGCATTTTCCCTTTTCAAATATTGCAGTTTTCTGGTTTTGGTTAGAAGTAACATTTTAATTTAGGATATTTTGCTTGAATTGACCAATTGCAAGTTTATTGAAGTGAATTAGCTTAGTCACAAATATTTTAGGAATAATTCATTTTCATTTTAATTGGGCATCTGTCTTCCAAAAAGTTTGAAGCATTTGTCTAAACTTGCAATAATCCTCACAGGACTTTTTTTTTTGGCCTGTTTCTGTCAGTAACTATGGTATTTGTTAGGCAGTTATTATGTAGCAAATAATGTACTATGTACTGGGGTAGTTATAAGATAAGCAGGTCATGTAGAGTCCCTGTCCTACATCAATTAATCCAAGGTATTTATTGAGTGCAGAGCACTGTATTATTGATTGGGAGAATACAATACAATATCAGTCAATAGTATTTGAGTGCTTATTGTGTGCAGAACACTGTTCTAATATAATCATTATTCTCATCATCATTACAGTATTTAAGTGCTTACTATGTGTTAAACACTATTCTAAGCACTGAGGTAGATACACATTAATCAGATTGGACACAGCAGTACCTGTCCCACTTGGGGCTCACAGTCTAAGTAGGAGAGGGTATAGATATTTTTTTTCTCCCATTTTACAGATGAGGAAACTGAGAACCGAATACCTTAAGTGACAGGCCTAAGGATATACAGGAGACACATGGGAAATCAAGGATTAGAACCCAGCTCCACTCCCTCCCAGGTCCATGCTTTTGAAGTTTTACAATGATACGATAATGATATGGTTAGTAGGCAGGGCTGTGAAGGCCTTTAAGTTGGGCTTCGTTCTGATACCTAGTAAGCAAGTCGAAGAGCATCCCTCCCTTATTATCCTATTCACTGTCCATCTAGAGAGCCATATCCAACATCCCAAAGTTGTAATAACTTCAACCATATTAATTTATTCAATCATATGAAATATTATTAAATGAACAGGCAGTTCTATTTTAAAAACAACTTCGATCCATATGTTTTAATACTAAACGGTATCAAGGATGAATAAATCTCCAGACTTTCATCTTCAATCTTATATCTCTGCATTTCATTCTAGGTATAGATCTTTGTCCTCAAACTCTTGGGGAAATTAATCCCTCAAAAACTTCAGTTTAAAAATATCCTCCATTAAGTTATGTATTTCAGAACACCGTGCAAAGAAAAGCAATTTAGTAATGAAAGGAAAGCAAGAAAAACCCACACCAAAAATCCTTACATGATTTTTTTCTTTCTGAAAGGATTAAAGAAAATAAAGAAGGAAGTAATGTTATCAAATCCAAAGCACAAAGGTCTGCTTAACAAGATATTATGTACTAATGCTACTTTCTAATTACAGTATATTAAAAGCTTAAATGATTAGGGAAAACACCTTGGCTCAGAAATAAGCATTTCGGAATGTACCTCACAATGTCCAACAATTCATATTTACTTGGATATTCATTTATTGAATTAAAAGACTGAATCCACGAGAGGCAAAAAAGATGACTGGATGAAGAAAAAAATCCTAAAATTCCATTTTCAGAACTTATTGGTTTCATTTCACACATACTAGCAGGTAGTCCCTTATTCGCAACCATTCAGGAAGATTCATTTTGATGATGGGATTCTATCCCTGAATGTGGTTCCTAAATGACCTGGAAGTTTGAGATTGACTACAATGTATGGAGTATGTATCCCTTTCAGAGTTATATGGTGTAATTTTTATTCTATCCTTTGAATGGTAGTGTTTTCCATAATCAATGGGAAAGGAAAACATTTTGCAGGATTCATCACCCACAAAGCAGTTGCTGACTTTTTTTTCCCCTTTTGATTAAGAAGAGTTCCATTCCTGTCCTACTGTCTTACATTATCAGAAGACAGGCATTCAAGGATGAGTGTTTTGTGTTGGTTTGGCTTTTTTGTTGTTGTCATCATTTGTGTTTTTTGGTAACTTCCTAAGAGATAAGTGCAGTTAGCAAAAGCAAAGGAAGAAACCTCGGAGGTAGGTTAAAAAATAACAGGCTGTTGTTTATTAATTCAGCCAAAGATATTTACGAGTGTTTTTTGGCTGATACTAAGGAGGTGCTAGTGATGTGCCTCAAGAAAAACTTCTCTTTGCTGTACTAGTATTGGTTAGAACGTTACTGTGTGAAGAACACAGTACTGAACCCTGTAAAAGAGTACACAGGTGAGGAGAGGACTGGAGACAGACACATTGAAAACAGTAAAACCATAAATCATTAAAACAGCATGAGAAAAGAACACATAAAAAATAAAAACAAAGGTCTGTAGTGAGCTGTGGCTAGTGGAACAGGGCTCCTCATAATTGAACCCAAAGTATCCCCAAAGCCACAACAATGACTACCACAACTACTAGCTTTCCTGAGGGTAAATGAGTCCTCAGGCTGTAGATGTTGTTCTCTTTCCTGCCAGGGTGTTGGGAAACAGGGACAGGATGGAATCTCCTCATTCATTTATTCAATCGTATTTATTGAGTGCTTAATGTGTGCAGAGTACTGTACTAAGAGCTTGGGAGATCACCATATAACAATAAAAAGACACATTCCCTGCCTAGATGTGGAGGGAAGATGGTGTACAGATATACTGGGAACAGGGCCCTGGTTGGTGGGGAGAAAGGCAAATCACTTAGCCAGGGGTTGCCAGTGTTTTTTTAAGGCAATTCCAATAATTATTGATTTAACTACAAGAGGCAAATTGTCCCATGCAGATATAGGGCAGAAATAGATAGTGGCCATGATGTTGGAAAAAAAAAATTACCTGCCCCTGCACATGGAACCTTTGTTTGATTTTGGGGGGTTAATTAAAAGGTGAACACATCCTATCTTGTCTTAGAAAAAAATTCAGAATAGGACTGGTAAAACTTTTATTTCTGTCTGAGATAGGTGGTTCTAATGTTTTCAGTGTAATCAATCACTTCTAGCTATTTGAGTGGATGTGATTGATGGATCCCTCTTAGCAATGCCTGAAACAGTCACGGTTTGATGAGTAAAAAAAGTAAAGACAGGCCCTGAGGCCCTCTTCTCACTTACCTGAGAAGCCATATTGGAGGAAGGTAAAAAAGACACTATGCTGCCCTTGTTTCTCCTTCAGCATATGAGAATAGGGAAGTGAACAGAAAGCATTGTAACTCATTCAATTTTGCCTTTGGATGCCCTCAAAAGGTTCAAGGTGTGTATTGCCCAGTTGATGTTGGATTTGATATGACCTTTGTGCAGGTTTTCCATTGGTTTGGTTTCTTCAGAAGCCCTTATCAACCATTTATTTATTGAGAATTTACTTTGTGCAGAGAACTGTACTAAGCACTTGGAAGAGTACAGTATAACAGAGTTGGTAGGTATTCATTTGGAAAATGTTGTTCCCTGACCACAACAATCTTACAGTCTAGAGAGGGTAAAAGGCATTAATATGAATAAATTATAGATACGAATGGAAGTGTTGTGAGACTGAGGCCAAGTGCAAGAGCGACACGGAGTGGGAAAAGTTGAAATGGGGATGTAGTTAAAAGAAAGCTTCTTGGAGGAGATGTTCCTTCAGTACAGCTTTGAAGGTGGAGAGAGTAATCCTCATCCTGATATAAAGAGAGAGGGCTTTCCTGGTCAGGGGCAGGATGTGGGTGAGAGGTCAGCTGAGAAATAGAAACAAATCGAGGTCTTGTGAGTAGATTAGCATTAGAGGGATGAAGTGTTTGAGCTGGGTTGTAAAGGGAGAGGAGCTAGGTAGGGTAAGAGATGGCAAGGTGGCTGAATGCTTTCAAATTGAAGGTAAAGATTTTTCTGTTTGTTGTGGAGGTGAGTGGGCACCAACTGGAGGTTCTTGAGGAGTGGAGAAACATGGACTGAACATTTTTCTAGAAAAATTATTGGGTAAGCAGAGTGAACTATGGACTGGAATGGGGAGAGATGGGAGGTAGGGAAGTCAGCAAGTTGGCTGATAGAGTAATCAAGGCAGGATAGGATAAATGCTAGGATTAACGTGAAAGCAGTTCAGAAGGAGAGGAAAGGACAGATTTAAGTGATGCTGTGGAGGTTGAACCTGAAGATTTAATGATAGATCGAATATGTGGCTTGATTAAGAGAGATGAGTCAAGGATAACACCAAGATTATGGGCTTGTGAGTCAGGAAGGATGGTGGTGCTATCCATTCCCTTTCTTTCTTTAGTGGAATTAAGACAGCTGAGGGGCATGAATCTTTGGTTCAGTGCTCTGCACACAGTAAGCGCTCAAATACCACTGATCTACTGTCAGAAGGAGGAGATACACTATCTTTTGTATTTACCAGTAACAACCGTTATTTGGACTAGTGACTGTAGGACTCCAAGCTCTTCCAGCCAGTCAGCTGAACACCATAAGTGTCATCTGCTCCTGCAGTGTGCTTGAGGGTATTGACTGGAAAAGTCGACCTGTGCTTCTGGTTACTACAGCTCTTCCGTTGGGCAGAACACGACCCAAGCCTGGACCAGGTACCTTTTCATTTGCCATCATCCTCCACTGAGTAGCTCTCCCCCTACCACCCAATTCAAAGGCTGCTTTTTTGTTTACAATTAATTACCTTTTTAAAATAAGTCCTTTTACAATATATTTGAAAATGCTTAGAATATCAAGTTCATGATACATTTTTGTACCTCCAGGAGAAATGTCTTTTTTCCTTAGCACTAGCTTATAAACAGAATACAAAATCATTTTCTCTGAAATGTATTTTTTATGGTATTTAAGTGCATACTGTGTTAGGACTGTAATAAGCCTTGGGGTAGATAGAAGTTAATTAGGTTGGACACAGTCCATGTCCCACATGGGGCTCACAGTCTTAATCTCCATTTTACAGCTGAAGTAACTGAGGCAAAGAGACATTAAGTGACTTGCCCAAGGTCATGCAACAGATCAGTTTTAGGGTTGGGACTAAAATCCAGGTCCTTCTGACTTCTAAGCCCGTGCTCTACTAAACTAGACCGTGCTGCATCTATGCTATTCGTATTTTTATGAAAAGTCTATTTCATGAAATTCATTCATTAGGACTTTGTTTTGAAATACTTTCCAGCCTCTCTCCAATCTCTTATTGAATGATTTTCCTACATAGACAAGTCTATATCTATTAGGGATGTAGGAATAAAAAAAAAAATCAAGAACTAAGTGCAACAGCTACTGTGCATTTATTAGGTTGATATAATCTCCTTTCTTTAAAATAAAATTGAGGTCAACACTACTATATAACTACATACTCCCATCTGTTTAGCATTATTTGCAAATAATTCCATTCTTCAATCAACAATAGACAAAATCCTGCATGGAATCAACTCGCCTATGTATTAGCTTCAAACTGCGGGGCATATATCCCTTAAGAGTCAGAGTTGCTGATTCCCATGAAGAAATTTTGCTGCACAGTTGGTGTCTGAGAAAATCCATCATCTTTCCCTTTGATCTGTTGTTTAAATATGCCCTGGAGTATATTTGAAGAGTCACAGCTTATCACCAGTTCTACTTTAAATCGAAGTAAAAACGACTAACCCAACTCTTCAAAACATTCAAAGGAACTTGGACTCACCCTGGAATAATTGAGCTGCCCATGAAAAACTTGAAAAACACTAAAAAAAGTCTTAATAAAGTCTAAATTTGACATCTATTATCTATAATATTTGTCAAATACCCACTGCATGCATTCACTGAAGTGAAATCATGAAAGGCATAGATCTGGCTTTAGGTATTGACAAGTTCATATTTCAAGTAAAATTTCTGAATAATGATGATGATATTAAGCACTTATAGGCTGAGCGCTGAGGTAGATATGCTAATTTGATTGGATGCAGTTCCTGTTCTACATGGTGCTCACGGTCCAAAAGGTAGAGAAAAAAGATATTTTATCACCATTTAACAAGTTACCTCAATTTAAGCACAGAGAGATTAAGTGATTTGCCGAATCACACAGCATGCAAGTAGCAGAGCCCAGGCACATGGCTTCTGGTTCCTTACCCTTTATATTGTCAGACTGCCCCCACTTGTCAGCTGTGTGACTTTGGGCAAGTCACTTAACTTCTCGGTGCCTCAGTTACCTCATCTGTAAAATGGGGATTAAGACTGTGAGCCACGTGGGACAACCTGATTCCCCTGTGTCTACCCCAGTGCTTAGAACAGTGCTTGGGACATAGTAAGCGCTTAACAAATACCAACATTATTAAATTTAAAAAGCATGGAGATTCAAATAACTTATATGATATAGCAAATGGTTGAAAGGGAATTATTTTTCCAGGTTTTTGTTATTCTTATACATCTGATATTCTTTATGCGATTTGGCAGGGGGAGATAACAGCTTTCAATTTTATTCAGGAGACTTCTCTGTACTTCAGACTAAATCTGCATAATACATAATTTTCTTTAGAAGTTAATGAAACTTGGAGATCAATCAAGTTCATAGTGAATTTTGGATGAGGTTCTATTTATTTTGATCTAGAGGTAGTCTCAGTAATTCCCAATAGTGTGCTGAGAGACAGCATGGCTTAGAGCATGGGCCTGGGAGTCAGAAGGAACTGGGTTCTAATCCCAGCTCCACCACATGTCTGCTGTGTGACCGTGGGCAAGTACTTCTCTGGGCCTCAGTTACCTCATCTATAAAGTGGAGATCAAGAATGTGAGCCTTATGTGGGACAGGGACTATGTCCAACCTTATTAACTTGTATCTACCCCAGCACGTAGGACAGTGCTTGGCATAGAATAAGTGCTTAACAAGTACCATAAATATTATTATTACTATTACTTTTGGCTTTGGATGTGTTTCCTAAAATGAAATATAATTCCAACTCTAGACTTCCTATGTTATTTTATCTTTTCAGTAACATCTTGCTAGGCAAAATGGACTTTCCAAAAGGAGCTATTCATGTGCCAGGCACCGTTCTATGCGCTGGGGTAAATACAAAGTAATGAGGTTGGAATATATTCTATGTGCATTCTAATGTTTATCTTCCCATCCCAGACATGAAATTTCACTTAAACTACAGTCACGTTTTTACCTGTTTTTAGTGACAGAAAAATATTTAGTTTAGTGATTAAAATTACATTTCTGAAATCATATCTGAATATTTTGTTTTGGAATAATTAAGCATAGAAATTATAAATTTAAATATGTTTGAGAAGATAAGCTCACCTAAAACCTTTCAGAACAAAAATAACTGGTGAAAACTCAGTTTATTTGATTCCATTTTTTTAAAATGGTATTTGTTAAGCATTTACTATGTGCCAGGCACTACTCTAAGCACTGGGGTAGATACAAGATAATCAGTTTGGAATGTGTTTTATGTGCATTCTAAAGTTTACCTGTTTGTAGGTGATAGAACAGTATTAAATTTAGTGATTAGAACAACATTTCTGGAATCGTGTCTGAATATTCTGTCTTCGCCCTTCTAGACTGTAAGCCCGGTATGGGCAGGGATTGTTTCTCTCTCTTGCTGAATTGTACATTCCAAGCACTTAGTACAGTGTTCTGCACACAGTAAGCGCTCAATAAATACAATGAATGAATGAACAATTAAGCAAAGAATATTTCAATTTAAATATTGAGATTGTTTAGTAGTTAGTTCAATCTGCCTGGACATTAAGACTTCTAACATGCATATTTCTATGTCTTAAACAGCAGTCAAAAGTCAATGGCAGTTTGGCATTCGCTCACATGGCTTCAACTACCCCTCTATGCAGTTGATACCCAATTTTGCAACTCCAGCCCTGTTCTCTCTCCCTCCCTGCAGTCTTGCATTTCCTCCTGCTTTCAAGACCCTCTACTTAGATGTTCCCCCATCACCTCAAGTTTAACATGTCTAAAACAGAACTTATCTTCCCACCCAAGCCCTGTCCTCTCCCTGATTTTCTCTTCACTGTAAATGGCACCACCATCCTGCCTGTCTGACAAGCTCGTAACCTTGCTGCTATCCCTGACTCCTCTCTCTCCTTCAACCTACATATTCAATCCATCACTAAATCCTGTCAGTTCAACCTTCACAAACATGCTAAAATCCACCCTTTCCTCTCCATCCAAACTACCATGTGATTCTGATCACTTATCCTTTCCTGCCTTGATTACTGTATCAGCCTCCTTGCTGATCTCCAGCCTCCTGTCTCTCCCCACTCCAGTTCCATACTTCACTCTGCTGTCTAGATCATTTTCTACAAAAATGTTCAGGACATGTTTCCCTAATCCAGTGGTTGCCCAAGCACCTCTGCATCAAACAAAAACTCCTCATTATTAGCTTTAAAGCACTCAATCGCCATGCCCTCTTCTACCTCACATCACTAGTCTCCTGCTACAACCCAGTCCACACATTTCATGCCTACAAGGCTAACATTCTCACTATAAATCCATCTTGTCTATCTCGCCTCTAATCTTCATCCATGTCCTCTCTCTGGTCCGGAATGCCCTGCGTCCTCATATACAGAAGAAAAGAAGCAATGTGGCGCAGTGGAAAGAGCCCGGGCTTGGGAGTCAGAGCTCATGGGTTCGAATCCCGGCTCTGCCACTTGTCAGCTGTGTGACTGTGGATGAGTCACTTAACTTCTCTGTACCTCAGTTACCTCATCTGTAAAATGGGAATTAACTGTGAGCCTCATGTGGGACAACCTGATTACCCTGTATTTACCCCAGTGCTTAGGGCAGTGCTCTGCACATAGTAAGTGCTTAACAAATACCAACATTATTATTATTATTATTATATACCACAAACAATTTCTCCCCCACCCCACATTCACAGCCTTAATGAGGGCACAACTCCTCCAAAAGACCTTCCCTAAGCCCTCCTTTCCTCTTCTCCCACTCCATTTCTGTGTTGCCCTGACTTGCTCCCTTTAATCAGTCCCACTCCCAGCCCCACAGCACTTATGTACATATCTGTAATTTCTTTATATTAATGTCTATCTCTCCCTCTAGACTGTAAGCTTATTGTTGGCAGGGAATGTATCTACTGTTATATTACACTCTCCCAAGCTCTTATTACGGTCAGTGCTCTGCACACAGCAAGTGCTCAATAACTATGATTGAATGAATAAATAAAGCAAATTATTTTGATTGAATAAGAGTTACCTACTGAGTTAGCTACTAAACCAGAATGGGAGCATTTATTTATATTAATATCTATGTCCCCCTCTAGATGTAAGCCCATGGAGGGCAGGGAATGTGTCTGTGTATTGCTATATTGTACTCTCTCAATTGCTTAGTATAGTGCTCAGCACATAGTAAGCACTCAATAAATATGATTGACTGACTGCCTCAGTGTGACTAAAGATTTCAGGAGGGCTCAATTGATAGGATCTTTTCTGGATCTCAGACAGAGACAAAAAACCTATGATATTATGAATGCCTTTAAAGCTGCATGTTGATTCAGGTTAGGTGGTAGGCTGAACAAACTTCAGTTCTAGCAACATGGACCAATTATTTAGGAAATTTTATTTCAAAATCATCATTATAAAAGTTGGCCATTTCAGAATTGATAGGTGCTCTGCTAATCATTTATCCATCACCTCTACCCGATTCAGTGAATCAGGTTTTTTTGTTTGTTTTTGGGGGGTTTTATGAAATATGTTAAGCGCTTACTATGTTCCGGGCACTGTAGTAGTTGTTGGGGGTAGATACAAGTTGATAAGGTTGGTCACAGTCCCTGACTCATTTAGGGGTCTCAATCTTAATTGCCATTTTAGAGATAAGGTAACTGAGACACAGAGAAGTTAAGTTAATTGCCCAAGGTGACACAGCAGACATGTGGTGGAGCTGGGATTAGAACTCTACCCACTAGGCCATGCTGCTTCTCTTAAGCAGAAACTGCTGTAGGCTTGTGACTGAACTCTTAAATTGCCTTCAAATTCCAAAACACTGAAATGTAAGTATTCAGCATATGCATATGTGTGTATCATGCTTTTATATAACACATAGGCACAAATGCTTTATATGTAAAAAAGTTTCCATACAAGACATCCCTCTCCTTATCAATCCATTCATATACACAGTTTATTCAACATCTTATGCATAAGTAAAAATATGCTATTTATTGAATATGAATCTTTACTAATTTTTTCTCATTTGTAGGCTAAAAGCCATTTTGTTATTTCTGTTTTAGTACAAGTAGATAGAATCAATTTCACACTCTTGAAATGCTGCAATCAATAACAATAAAAACCAACTACATAGACAATTTATCAAAAATATCAAAACAGGTCTTTTTCATTTTTCTAAAAACTCTCAACTATTGGAAATAGCATCTTTCAAACAGTCTGTTTTAGTCCATCCAAATGTACTTGCTATCCATTATGTATCTTTTTCCACATATTTCTCAGTTTCGAATTGGAATTGAGGGCAACCTTGTGCAAAGGTATTTTTCTAAACTACCTATTTTCCACGTAAGCCTGTTTCTTTGCATCTTTCCTGAGTGTGTTTTATATAGGAGAAAAAGCATATTAAAAAACAGCTGCAAAGAATTACCAATCTTTAGAAGCATCCTAAACCCTTTGGTTTAATTAGCCTTGACCTTCATTTTGCGAGAGGAAGACAGTTTTCAGGCCAGCAGGTTGGTGTTTCTTTTCGCTAAAACAGTCTATAATTAGAAACACCTGAACCAGAAATGACATAAGGCAGACAAATATATGGGTGTTTTAAATGGGACAAACCTTCAAGCTGGTTGGAAAGACCTGCCTTTCAGACTCATCTAGGCATAGAGGTTTATCTGTTTTATGCCGCAGTTGCTTTTTATGCTTAAAAGGAGAATGCAAGAAAAACACACAGGGATGAAAATTATTAAAGATGTTGTTTATGCATTCACTTTCCAGGACTTGATTGTAATCTTCTTAAGAATGGGAACCATGGATTTTTTTACACATATATCATAGAGCTCCTAGTCATGTCCCATGAAAACACAAAATTCCCAAATGCAGCATGTTGTATGGGTCTGTCAGCTAGAAATGACTTCTAGTTTTTGCAGTCCAGTATCTCTGCCTCCAAACACCAAATTACCATCACACCAAGTTGAATTTCATATAGCCAAATGGACTTTTATCTTGTATAGAGGAAATGTTTTATTTTTTTCTTTTAATAGTAAATTCAGGGCAATGGAAAGTTGAGCTGAAAAGAAAGGAGTACATATCTATTTAAATCCTACCATTAAATTCAAGAATTTCTGAAGTTGCATCTACTCACAAAAACCAGTGTTCCACATTAGGAATTTATAGCATCAGAATCCTGTCTAGTGATCCTTATTGGGGTAAAAGACCCTTTAAGGCAATGACATTTCGAGCTGCTATTTTAAAAGCATGTAGCTGGCAGCAGAAGTACACAAAAGCAGAGGATATTTGTTTGATGGGTATTGAAGTATAAAGCTTTCCTTTGCTCTGATCCCTGGAGAAACATGGTAACTGGCAAGTTCTGATTTTAAGTATAGAAAGTTTGATTTTAAAACCCTTAAATCTGAAAATGAATAAGCCTCTTCATTTAACCTTTCAGCTATTGAATGGGGCTTATTTTAAATGGGTCACTCACTGTCATAAGACTTTAGATCCAGCTTGGCAGCATGGCTCAGTGGAAAGATCACGGGCTTGGGAGTCAGAGGTCATGGGTTTGAATCCCAGCTCCGCCACTTGTCAGCTGTGTGACTGTGGGCAAGCCACTTAACTTCTCTGTGCCTCAGTTGCCTCATCTGTAAAATGGGGATTAACTGTGAGCCTCAGGTGGGACAACCTGATTACCCTGTATCTATCACAATGCTTAGAACAGTGCTCTGCACAAAGTAAGCGCTTAATAAATACCAATATTACTAGAGTTCTGAGTTTAAAATAGGAAAAGTAGAAGAGAAGGTATCTTATTTAGTGATATAATCAACTCTCCTAATTTGAAGAATGCATATGATGTGGTACACAGAGTTTTGAGAGGATGAGAGGAAGCAGAATGTTTTAATGCAGTGGTGATTTCCATATATTCAAATGCTCATGCACTCCAACAGATCCATCTTTCATGCCTATCAAAATAGAGAAGGTTTTTTTTCTTTTTTTTTGTTAAATAATATTTGTTAAGCCCTTACTATGTGCCAGATACTGTACTAAGTTCTGGGGGTAGATACAAGTTAATCAGGTTGGACACAGCTCATGTCCACATGGAGCTCAAATCCCAAATGGAGTTGGGATTAAAACACAGGTCTTCTTCTTTCAGGCCCATGCCCTTCCACTAGGCCATCTGCTTCTTTAGAATTGGTAGACATGGTCTTTCCCTCAAGGACCTACTAATCTAGTGGATGAGGGATAGGCATTTTAGGTCCGTATATATCTCAGTTGTTTATCCAAAGATAGTTAAAAGGAATATCTGATACAGGTATGTTGCCTAAGGTACATTTGATTGGATTATGGGCATCCCATTCCTGCAGACAGGACCAATTGATTGGAAGATCTGCCAATTTGCTGCTGCCGTGAAACCACAGTGGGACACAGAGACCGAGAGGGAGGCAGACATGTTTCTGACAAGTCAAAATCAGTATCCTTTCTCTCCCCTAGTCCTGTGCCCTGAAACCCTAATCTCCTACAGGCTAAAGCATGGACAGCTGCTGTTATTCTCACCACTGTTACCACGGCAGTTGTGTAAATATAGAGAAGCAGCATGGTTTAGTCAAAAGAGCCCGAGCTTGGGAGTCAGAGGTCGTGGGTTCTAATCCCGGCTCTGCCACTTGCCAGCTGTGTGACTTTGGGCAAGTCACTTAACTTCTCGGTGCCTCAATTCCCTCATCTGTAAAAGAGGGATTAAGACTGTGAGCCCCACGTGGGACAACCTGATTCCCCTGTGTCTACCCCAGCACTTAGAACAGTGCTCGGCACATAGTAAGCGTTTAACAAATACCAACATTATTATTATTATTATTATTATTTAGCTTCTCTGGGCCTCAGTTACCTCACCTGTAAAATGGGGATTAAGACTGTGAGCCCCAAGGGGGTCAACCTGATTACCCTATAGCTCCACAAGAGCTTAGAACAGTGCTTGGCACATAGTAAACATTTAACAAATAACCATTATCATTTATTATAGCAATTCCCCTGTTTGAATCAGCTGTGGGGGAGCCAGCCCTCTCTGTCTCCTCTCTGTCCTCTAGGAGCCAGTGATAGCAACAGAATCCCCCTCTGCATCCTCTCTGTACCCCAGCCGCATCCCCTTTCCACTGAGCCACGCTGCTTCCCATAGAAGCTGCTTAGTGGAAAGAGTATGGGCTTGGGAGTCAGAGGATGTGACTTCTAATCCCAGCTCTGCCACTTGTTTGCTTTGACCTTTGGCAAGTTACTTAATGTCTCTGTGCCTCAGTTCCTTCATCTGTAAAATGGGGATTAAAAGTGTGAGCCCCATGTGGGACAACCTGATTACCCTGTATCCACCCCAGCACTTAGAACAGTGCTTGGCACATAGTAAGCGCTTAGCAAATGCCATAGTTATTATTATAGCGCTCTACACACAGTAAGCGCTCACAGTAATTGAGAGATTAATTGATAATGAAATGACTGACAACTACATATACAAATATACCAAGTCATTCTGGTTTGCATGCTAAAGCTGTTCTGCTCTAAACATGTACTCTCTAGAACTAGAGTTTGAATTTTCATAAATTCCATTATTGTGTAAAAATAGTAAGACCCACACACAGTTTTTGAAGTGAACGTTTTCACTTCATTGGAGCATCACAAAGGCAAAAGAAGAAATTGATATGAAAGGCAGCTCTTTCAATACTCTCACAGATGAAAATAGAATCAATATATTTGGTTTATAATTTTGTTTGCAAGCTAAATTCCTCAATTTTTATTTTTCTCTGTGCTTATTTATTGATGGTGTTTACACTGGATCAATGACTGAAAATGTCTGTCCTTTCTTTTTGTTTAGCATAGAGTATTTACTTCATTTTTTTAAATCTGTATGGAAACCATTAAAATCCAGTTCTCAAGGAGTTGATAATTTTAAAATCATTCTGCTGAAAAAGGCATTTGAAAGATGGCCAATTATTTAAATGACATATTTTGTTATTTCTTATATTTCCATTATAATTAAATCAGGATAGTTTTCCTTTTCAGGGAGACATTCTTCTTTCAAAGCATTCAACTCCTTAGCCATGCTTCAGAATGCAGATATTATAAAATCTCTTTTAATACACAGATTATTTACCAAGATATTTACCTTGGTGTAGGTAGTTTGGGGAGACGGTCGGCAAATATACTAGAGGATTGTTTTAGCAATGAAACTATTTTCTGGGAATCCAACATGTGGTTTTTTTATGCATGATCCCTTTTAAACAAAACACTATTGCTTTTAATTCTCTTGGCAACCCCTCTACTTTGACAGCTTCTAGGTAGGACAAACTCCAGGAGTAAATTTGCTGCATCATTAGATGTTACTGTTCTACAGCCATAGTTTGAGTTATCTTGTCTTGAATCAACCTCCAGCCTGTTGTTGTCAAAACGGGGAAATGGAAATAGATTAAAAAAAGCAAATATGGCTACAATCTGGACAAATCAAATAAATGTTGTTTAGCCTGAGGATTTCTACCCGTAAAAAAGAAGTCCATTAGAAAAACAGAATTAACATTAAATATCAGAGAATTTGCATTTTCACTTTTAGCGTCATGTGTCATTTGATATATTGGAAATTAATAATAATAATAATAATAGTATTGGTATTTGTTAAGCACTTACTATGTGCAGATCACCTTGTATCCTCCCCAGTGCTTAGAACAGTGCTTTACACAAATATCATCATTATTATTATTATCAGCCATCAGTGCATTCTTTAACCTGCTCACATGATTGTCATTATCAACGGCAGCAGCAGCTATTACTGAGTGACCTGAGAGCAGCACACTCTAACCTCAGTTATACCATAATATACGTTTTCATTGTGTTTTGACTAGAACCCAATTCGGCAGTGTTCCTCCAATAATACGAGCTTGTTTGGGATACAGCGGCATGCCATTTTTGTAAGAAGGAGTTGTACATGCATACCTGTAGGTGTTATTGGGATGGGTAGGTGTCCATCATGATTTTCCTTTTGCAAGATGATAATCCCTGATTTAAAGGAGAACTGATAGTACTAGATGCTTGATGAATATATTATAGAAGACAAAGCTCCTAAACAGTTTAAAATCATTTCACACCATCTTACTAGGATCTATTTTGATTATGAAATGGCTGAAAATCAGAGTGCTTTATCTGAAATATACAACCGGCCCAAATTCAACCACCAAACACTGTTGTAATATTATAATACCATTATAATCGGGAAAATTTAGTTTAGGTATGTCATTTACATATTGTTCTGCCAGCATCAAAACAACAAAATAATTCTATCTATTCAAGATATGGAGGGCTGCTCACTGAAAAAAAATCAGCTATGAAGATAGTTTATGTCTATGTATCTCTCCATTTAGATTGTGGATTAGAGGTCAGGGAATACATTTTACAATTCTGTTTCATTTTTTATTTTATTTGACCAATTACTATGTGCCAGTCACTGTACTGAGTGTTGAGATAGATAGAATCAAGTGAGGTTGGTCACAGTCCGTGCCCAACATGTGGCTCACAGTCTTAAATACCCATTTTACATATGAGGTAACTGAGGCACAAAGAATTTACCCTCCCTAAGGTTACACAACAGACAAGTGGCAGAGACAGGACTAGAATCCAGGTCCCTGTGTCTACTAACTCTGTTATATTGTATGCTCCCCAGTGCTCACTACAGTGCTCTACACACAGTTAACAATAAATATGGTTGATTGGATGGAGAAGACATCCCATTATTGTTTCTTTCTCAGACTCCCCCTTAAACTATTTCAACTTGTGTTTCTTTTCTGAGGGATTATTTCACTTTATAAAATCAAAAAATGATAAAGCAGAAAATTTTAGTATTTTCATATATAAATTACTTCCTGGGCTTCTCACAGGCACCTTTGGGAGCAGCATCAACTCCTTCAGTTCCCTGGGGTAACCTTTGCGTTGCTTAGCAATATCTTCCTAAATGGTCCTTTGATAGTTGGCAGGGAAGATTGATGGGGATTCCAGGTCCCTCTAGGGCAGCAATTTCTACTTTTACTCCCAAGTACCCAAGTCCCAAGTGCCTGGGACAGTTCTTTCTACCCAGAAGATGCTCTGTTAACAATGATGATGATGAAAGTCCCTTTGTATAGTTCCAAAACACTCGCAGGCAGTTTCCTGGATTTTCATCCTGGCTTATACACTGGAGTGAGCTACCAGGTAGTTCCTTAAATTGGCATGTGGGATATTCTACAGTGGGCCGCTCACTTTCTCCCTCAATTCAATAATTTATTTGACTAAAAGAGTCTCTTACATAAAAGTAAAACCGAGCCTACTGGTAAATTTCACTTTCATTTGTCAACTTGGAATACTTTTAGACTATGTCCACAGACATTCAATTGTATGACTAAAACAGCCTGGGATTTATTTTTATATTAATATGTAAAATAAATGTTTACTGTCTTATTGGTATGAAAACCTCTTAGTTATATGAATGACTTAGGTGAGTTTTTGTGTGATATTAAACTACAGTACTTATTGAGCAACTACTCTGTGTATAATACTGTACTAAGCACTTCACAGAATATAAAAGAGTTAGAAGACAAGATCCCCTCTCTCATGTGTTTCATAATTTCATGGAGGAGACAGAAACAAAGATAAATTCATTATAAAGGGATTAATGGAGTATATAAGAGGTGTTTTAAATGCCGTGGAGATTGGGGTAACAAGTACTCCACTTAACATGGAAGAATCAAAGTGGTAGTTGGGGGTTATAAAGTAGGGAGAGTAGAGATTACTCATATTAGGACTACTGGAGGTGATAATAGTAATAATAATTGTAATTATGGTATTTGTTAAGCACTTACTATGTGCCAAGCACTGTTCTAAGCACTGGGGTAGATGCAAAGTAATCAGATTGTCCCCACATGGGGCTCACAATCTTAATCCCCATTTACAGATGAAGTAAGTGAGGCACAGAGAAGTTAAGTGGCTTTCTCAAGGTCACACAGAAGACAAGTGGCGTGGTTAGAATGAAAACTCTTGTCCTCTGACTCCCAAACCCATGCTCTTCCCACTAAGCCATGCTGTTGTTGTGTTGTAATCTCCCAACTGCTTAGTACAGTGCCCTATATACAGTAAATACTCGATACATTTGATTGATTCATTCATAGGTCTCACACAGAGCTCACAATTCAATTGAAACTATATGTTGGATATAATTAACAATTCTTTAATATGAATAAATCCATGTCTTAGGAAAATAATTTAGCAAGATTTTCAAAATTTTCACAGATGTTTCCCATACTAACAGGAATCTGAATTTAAGATAACAAAAGTCCTTTCATTTCCCTTTTCTATGTTTGCTAAACAACGTGTAAATTATAAGGATTATTTCATGATGGAGAGGTTCCTTTTACAAGGAAGATCTACTAGAATGAGAAGGCATTCCTTGTCTCACTGTCTCTCACTTTAAACTACCCATCAAGCAACTGGCAATAGTTTCTACTGAGTACTTACAGGGTGCAGATCACTGTGCTAAACACTTGGGAGAATATAATACAACAGAGTGGGCAGGCATGACTGAGTTAACAGTCTAAGGGACATTAATATAAATGAATAAATAATGTGCATGGGGTGAATACAAAGATCCTAAACGTACAGATCCAATTGAGTGGACTGAACAAAAAGGTAAAGGAATAATGGTAAAGAGGATTTAACTGGGAAAGACTCTTGGAAGAGATATGATTTTAATAAGGTTTTGAAAGTGGGGAGAGTGGTGGTCTGTCATCTGTAATGGTCTGTTGCTACTTTGAAAAACCAGCTAAGAATAGTGGCAATGGGTTATATCCACCTGGGTCACTGGGCTAAGTTTCTGAGAAAAGAATATAGATTCTTTCCCTCTTTATTGTCCAGATCAGAGATTAAGTAAATTCAGGTATGAATTTGAGGTTATTGCTGATTGTAGTCTTGTTTTACTTGGCCTGGAATTGGGACAGTTGTAAGTCACTTCAGTTGCCAAGTATTTCAGAGTGAAGGTGCTTTTTGAAGTAAGGTAGTGACCCTCCTCAGTGATCAAAATCCACAGTGAGCTAAACAGGAGTGTGGAGTATGGTGTTTTCCTTGCAACCTCTGCTGACAAAGATTATTGATCTTTATTCCCACCTCTGCCATTATTCAGTCCTTGTGGTTTTTGACAACATTTTAAAACTGTGTAATTCTGTATATTCACCGATAATTTTATCTACGGCAACGCTGCTGTAACACCTGAGTAGTTAGAGAAATTTTCATGGGAATTCAAAAGTGTAAACCCGTGCCAAGAACTGTTGTGGTAAACTCTAGGGAGAAAACATTCACAGCAATTACCATATAAACCTATATGATATGAGGCTCACGGACTTAAAGGCAGAAAATGGATAGTCAAAAGCAAGTGAAATAAATTTTGAAAGCCACAGACAAATTAATCATAAAGTGGTAGTTGAAGCAGCATGACCTGAGGATCTGAGGACATGGGTTCTAATCCAGCTTTGCTATTTGCCTGCTGTATAACCTCGGGCAAGTCACTTAACTTTTCTGTGCTTCAGTTTCCTCATCTGTAAAATGCAGATTTAATACCTGTTCTCCCTGCTACTTAAACTGTGAGCCCCATGTGGGACAGGAACTGTGTTCAAAATGATTCAATTGAATCTATTCCAGAGTTTAGAACGGCACTTGACACACAGTAAGAATGTAACAAATACCACTTTATTATTTGTAGCATTTCATTAGTAGTGGAGGGAGATTTCTCACTGTTCAATCAGGGTTTCCAGAAATTCAAATGGGCACAAGAACCACAGCATTTTAAATGATGTGTGTGTATCTATCATAATTTGCCGATTCAATCTGAAAGCTCTCAGCTGGAATATGGTACCTGCAGGATTTAGTCAATGAGGAGAAAGATATAATATGTTTTATTGGGTCCCAACATTGACAATCTCAATCAATTAATCATATTTATTGAGCATTTACTACATGCATAACAGTATACTAAATGCTTGAGAGAGTACAGAATAACACAGTTGGTATACACGTTCCCTGCCCAAAACAAGTTTAAAATCTAGAAGGAAACTGAAATGAAAATGTATCTGAAGGAAACTGCCGATAGGTCTTTCCCCCATCCACCCAGCTTCCTCCACACCTGGCTGTTCCAACCTCTTCCACAGTCTCAATTATGTAAGGGAGGGGAAAGGTAATGGTAGGGAGAATTAAAACTTGTTACAAGAGGTAACATTACCTTGCCCAAAAAATGAAGAGGGATTAGGTTTTGCGGGCCCTCAATAGGATTATACAATGTATGTCAGAAGGGCAGATTGTAAAGAAGAAGGTGGGCGAAAAGCCAAGAATGTAGATAATATTTACAAAGACTAGACGAAAATTCTGGGTCAAGGGAAAAACCATCCCTTGACCCCATGGCTTTTTTCAGTTATCACCCCTTCTCCCTCCTACCATTCCTCTCCAACTTCTTAAGGTTAGATAGTAACCCCACAAAGGGCTCACAGTCTTAATCCCCAGTTTACAGATGAGGTAACTGAGACACAGAGACCAGAAAGTAATGCTGAGGCCCTGCAGCGGAGACCCCCAACACCCTACCCAATCCCCCGGCCTCAAACGGTCACACCCGGTGGAGACAGATGGCATGGGGCATGCTGGCAACGATAGATGAACACCCTCGCTGCAACCATGGCCAGGGCTCTGGGGCCGAAAGCCTTCCCAAATTAAGCCCCACTTTTCCTCAGCTCCCACTCCCTTCTGCGTAACCATGACTTGCTCCCTTTGCTCTTTCTCCTCTCTCTACCCCACAGCACATATATATGTCTAAATCTAGAATTCTGTTTATTTATATTGATGCCTGTTTTTCTTGTATTGATGTCTGTCTCCCCCCAAGACTGCGAGCCCACTGTGGGCAGGGATTGTTTCTCTTTATTGCAGCAGTGTACTTTCCTAGCATTAGTACAGTATTCTGCACACAGCAAGAGCTCAATAAATACAATTAAATGAATGAATTGACTTCCCCAAGGTCACTCAGCAGACAAGTGGCCCAGTCGAGATTAGAACACACGTCACCTGACTCCCAAGCCCAAACAAGCTCTTGCCACTAAGCCAGAGATTGACACCTCCTAACCTAAGCCAAGAAGAGTGAACTGCAGCCATACACCTCACACACATACATACACAAAGACACACGTACACACACACTCGTACACCTGATACGCACACAATAAGACAAAGTTTTTGTAAGTGTGTGAGGGTTTGTCCATTGATATATTTGTGACATCTGACTGCAGGAGGGACCTGTGTACCACACACACCATTGGTATCCCAATTTCTCTCCATCTCAGTCTCATCTCACATTTTTCTCCAACGTGCCACCCCACTCAAGGAGAATCAGAGGGAAAGAAATAACAGAAAATGGAACACTCTAGAGAGCCTTTCTCTCCACAGTGGCAAAATCTCTCCTGGAAAGAGTTAGGTCCTTAGAAAATTGCCGTCATTTTTCAGACCATCAGATTACTGGGCCCCCTGCCTGAATAATTGCTGCACTTTGAAAGGGATTTTGCATAGCTCCTTTAACTTGAAAAAAATATTTTTCACAATTTTAATAATCACGTACCAGTCAATCTGACTTAGTTTCCTGAATCATTCATTCAGTTGTATTTGTTGAGCTCTTACTGTGTGTAGAGCACTGTACTGGGTGTTCTTTAGTACTTAACAAAGTTCCCGCCCTACTAATTTATACGGTAAATCTGGAATTTATTCATTATATCTGTAATTATTTATATTAATGTCCATCTCCTCCACCCCCTAGATTGTATCCTACTTGTGGGCAGGGAATGTGTCTGTTTATTGTTGTATTGTACTCTCCAAGTGCTTAGTCAGTGCTCGCCACACAGTAAAAGCATTCAATAAATATGACTGAATGAATGACTATTAAGTTCAATCAATTAATCAATGGTATTTATTGCACACTTGTGTGCTAAGCACTGTACTGAGAACTTAGGAGAGTTCGATATAGAAGACTCTGTAGACACTTTCCCTGAGATTGGAGTTTCTTATACTTGAAAGTTTTTTATACTTCAGCCCTATCTATTCTAGTCATCTTACTTTGCAAGATGATGGCATATTTGCTGATTGCTTCTCCACTAATCATTACAAGTATAGCATTATCAGCAATTTGTCATTTAAACAAATAAAATCAAGCTGGCAACAACCCATATTGAAGGAGCTTTGTTGCAAACCAGACTAAAACAAGCTTGTACTCTAAAATGAATCTTCTTGAGCGAGTGGTTATTTTTTACATCCCAACTGCCAACACACTGTTCCCTGCTGGTGCTTCTGAGGTAAGGACTATTTAAATCTCTTTTTCCAAACAAATGGACCTCCTTTCAATTATAAAATAAAATGAACCACCCCAGGACTTGTTTCATCTCCACAGAATTTTAAAAATTATGAAATTGACCAATTCATTTTAGACTTGACCAAATAGCAAATATAGCATAAGGATGTCTCAATGCTATTTCTTAAAACCATTTTATTTCTTCTAGGTAGAAAACCAATAATTCACCTTGGAAATGAAATAAACTGTTGCTCTCCTCAAAGAGATATTCTCAAAAGAACTTGTTCTAGCAACCAAGATTTTGAAAGAGCACTAATATTTTCCATTTATAGACCAAATATGCCAATGTGTAGAAAGGCAGACAACCAAAATATTAAACATCATGCCTTCACTGACTACTGTACTAATATGCATACAGTATTTGCATTAATTGGTTTGTCTCATCCATGAGACTGTGAGCTATTTGAAGCCATGGATTATTTATTCTCCAGTGTAGTTCCCAAATGCCATCTGGGTTCTCCAACAACAAACAAACAACCAACCACCACCCCCACCAAAAAAAAAAAAATATGCACTGACAACTGATTGTATGACCTTGTGAAAAATCTTAGAGTAAGAGAGAAATCTGAAAGTATGCATGCACAATTTGAAAATAGGGAATGTAGGACTGGTAATTGTGAAATATTATCTTTGGATATGTTGAACTCATTAACTCCCCAAGTCTCATGCTTGCATTGAATAGATTGTTCATCCTTTCAAACCCTTAGTATGGTCTATTGGAAAGAGCGTGGGTCTGGAATTCGGGGAACCTGCGTTCTAATCCTGGCTCTGTCATTTGCCTGCTATGTGACCTTGGGCAAGTCCCTTAACTTCTCTGTGCCTTAGTTTTCTCATCTATGAAATGGGGATTCAATACCTGTTTTCCCTCCACCTTAGACTGGTAGGCGTAAATCAGACAGGGACTTTGTCTAACCCGATTACCTCAAACCTCCTCCAGCACTTAGATAAAGTGCTTAACAAAACAACCAATTATTACTTCTATCATTTTTTAATCTCATTTACAGAAAGAGGCAGCTCTCTTGACACACTTTCTTATTTATTTTATTTATTAGTTTTCTAATATTTTTGAAATGCAATACATCCTGAGAAGAGTGATACATGCAACAAATTAATTACATATCATCCATAAATACGAAAGCTTGTAAGAGATGACAGCTAGGCTAGAATCTTTTCAAACCTCAGTAGTGCTGAAATTTGGAGTTGCAGAAGGGAAGATTTTACACACATTCCTCTAGACTGTAAGTTCACTGTGGGCAGGCAACATGACAACCAAGGCTGTTATATTGTACTCTCTTAAGTGCTTAGTATAGTGCTCTGCACATAATAAGCACTCAATAAATATAATTTATTGATTCTCTTTTATGCCTATCAATAACTGTATATGCTGAATGCAGTCATAGAGTGAACATAACCAGCAACTCTTTCTTCTTTTTGTACTCTTGAGTACAAAGTATCTATGAGTACTATGAGTATCTACTTTTGCTAGGTTCTACAAAGATGGTCTTTATCAACTGCTTTACTAGATGCTAAACACACTGCTGAGTGCTAAATATCAGATGAGACACAGTCTGCATTCCACACAGGTTTTAAAATTGAAGGCTCTCAATCCCATGGTCTTTCCATTAGGCCAGTCTGCTTCCTACTAACATTAAGTAAATTATCAAAACAGAATTTTAATATATGGAGAGATGTCTTTAATGTTTATTTTAATTCTTTGAAAAAAAAAGATATCTCCCTGTAGACCATAAGCTCTTTGTGGGTAGGGTTCGCATCGGCGAACTCCATTATACTGAACTCTCCCAAGTGCTTAGTAGAGTGCTCCGTTCACAGCAAATGCTCACTATATACCATTTATTGTCTGATTGATTTATACAGGTAAATTCAGTGTGATATGGCATTTTTCAGCACCAATAGATGTGCCAAACTCACAAGAAGTTAGAAATTGCATTCAACACCTACACATACTGCTGCTAATTTAGGAGGTGGGAACAAGAAATTGCAAGCTAGGATTGATTTTCACTTCATCATAGTGAGAAAAAACTGTGATATACAAAGCTGAGATCCCTGAACACTGGCAAAAGAATGTCTAGCTACAATTTTCTAAAAGAAAGTAGAAGTAAAACCAGATAGTGGTACCTAGTAATTATGGGAACTGTTTCTGGTCAAATAAATATTTGGCTATTGAAATGACTTTAATGTGGCTATGCTTTAATCAGTGAGTATTGTGGATTCATTGAAAAATGTGTATAGAATTCTATTTGGAAATTGTCTCAAAGAGCTTCTGACAAAGTATTGGAAACTAAACTTAATTTATGATAGACTATCAAATATGGATATTTTTGTACAGAAAACTGTTTTTAATGAACAGGATTTGGTTATTTCCATTTGGGCCAATATTAAACCTCCCAGTTTGTGATACAGCTACAGTCTTAGCTTGAAATTAGCCTATTCCTTCCTAGGCTACAGAGATATCTAATTTTAATTTGAAAATTAATTTGAACTTCCATAGCTCCAGAGTAAATAAATATTGAAAAAAAATTGCATATACCTGAGGCCACTAAGCGACTGATGAATGACAGGCATCCCAGAATATTTTCTAAATGAAATTCACCTGCATAAATAATTGGAATGTTCTATATGTGAAATTAGTTTTCATATTCAACATAGCCTCAATATGCATGAAAAATGCACATTTAATAAAAGCAACTCGATCTACATTTTGCAAAATATGGTATGATTTGGTATATAATTAAATAAATGAGGTACGCTGCAAGCAGAGACCATTTTACACATTTTTTCAGAATTACACTAATAGACATTAAGACACTGATTGACAAAGACTTTTTTACTGCTAACCTAATATATTGTAACAGACTCTCAAAATTAAATAAATTTGAAATGTGTACAGTGACGTGATCATATTTGCAGTAAGAATCAATGTTGTTACTCTACACAGAACCACCAGTTGGAATGAGAATTTTTATCATTCCTGTGACAAAGTTCTGTCAGGTGACCAAATAGCAGCATGTTTACGTAGTTGGTGCACATGGTGAAAATGGCCCACACAACATTTAGGATAAAGTTTCTTTAAGACCCTTTAAATTTTCCCCCAAAAGTATAATCACTGCAGATAATGGTGGTTTTTCCATCAAAAAACAAAATAAGATCCATTATGTGAAAATGTTCCTCAACTGGAGTCCTTTGTGACAAGTAATCTGAATAGTTATGAAGACCAGATCACAACTGAGTATCAAATGGAAAGCTGGGAAATCTATTACTTGTGAGAAGCAGCGTGGTGCAGTGGATAGAGCACGGATCTTGGGAGTCAGAAGGTCGTGGTTTCTAATTCCAGCTCTGCTACCTGTCTGCTGTGTGACCTTGGACAAGTCACTTCACACTTCTGGGCCTCAGTCACCTCATCTGTAAAATGGGGATTGAGACTGGGAGCCCCATGTGGGACAGGGACAGTGTCCAAACCCAATTTGCTTGTTTCCACCCCAGTCCTTAGTAAATTGTCCAGCACACAATAGGCTCTTAACAAATGCCACAGTAATAATAATATCTAGAACGTAAACCTTAAAATGGGTTAAATTTCCCAGTTGCCAATTTTTGGAAGGATGAACAGAGTCATTGGGCATGTGGAAGAGCTGGCACTATCTTGAGGGAACTGCTGCACTCGCCAACTAGGGGCTTCAAAGGGAATCAGAATCGCTATCATTTTCTTCACTGGGCTAAGGAATTAGGAAGGAAGGTATGGATGACTCGTTATAAAGAAGACATCATGGAGATATAGGTCAGATCCCCTCCGTGCTCTTCCTGGTTTCTTGCCTTCCGTAAAATTCTGAAGGAAAAATATATTTCCTGTAACTGAAATGTTGCTTTTGAGACTTCTCCCATTTCAACTGTTCTGGACTGCCAGAAGACATTAAGGCAATACTAAGGATTAAAGAGATTAGATGAATAGATTATTTAACTGGAATTGAGCCTAGAAGCAAATAATACTAATTGTGAAAAAAAATCATTAAAATAAAAAGTGGAGAACTAATCATCAAGCTAATTTGGAAACAAGACGAGGTCAGAACAAATTGGTCTAATTTGTTTTGGCATATTGTTTTGGCTATTGCTTGTATATTCCTAATATTGTTTTCTAATCCCAATTATTTTTCCCTAGATAATCTTGATTTTTTAAGTGGTATTTGCTAAGTGCTTACTATGTGCCAGGTAGTGTACTGAACTCAGTGGTAGATACAAGCTAATAAGGTTGAAGACAGTCCCTTTCCCACATAATAACAATAATGTTGGTATTTGTTAAGCACTTACTATGTGCCGAGCACTGTTCTAAGTGCTGGGGTAGATACAGGGTAATCAGGTTGTCCCACATGGGGCTCAGAGTCTAAATCCCCATTTTACAGATGAGCTAACTGAGACAGAAAAGTTAAGTGACTTGCCCAAGGTCACACAGCAGACAAGTGGCAGAGCTGAGATTAGAACCAGGTCTTTCTGATTTGGATAAGCTTGGATTTTGGGTGTTATACTTGAAGTGGGTGATATTTTCAAGTGAGTTTAAAATTTACTATCCATCTACAGTCTGTTCCTGATTCTGTTTCCAATGGATAATAATAATAATGATAGTGATATATTATAAGCACCTATTTTTTGTGTAGCACTGTGCTAAACACCAGTGTAGTCACAAGATAGATTGGACCAAATACCCGCTCCATAAGGGACTCCTGTTCTAAAAAGCTACATCCCAAAAAGGTAGATATGAGAGCAGTGAAACCCAAACCTTCAGAATGGGAAAGAAGGAGTTTATGTAGTGCTTGAACGATGCTATGTCAATCCTATTACCTACGTACAACCAGGGCCACGATGGTGTCATGAGGCTAGTTGGAAGTAAAAGGAGAAAGAGAAAAGACTACTATGGGTATCCAGGCACTTTTTTGTTAGGTAGGAAACGAGCTGGGTTTTTGGATGGTCTTCAAGTGTAACACCACAGAGTGTGATGCATTAATCAAATCTGAAGGTTTCAGAGGCACAGAGATATACCCATCTTCTCAATATTTCATCATGATTAGGGATTTAAAGTAATGAAAGAAGCACCGCTTGTGGGCTCAAGTGGGACCTAATGGAAATTGGCCAACAGACTTATAAATGTAATATATTCATTCTTTGCTTTCTATTTCTCTTCTGCTTGATTTCTGTGGGAATTTACATCTACTAGGAAACCTTGAAGGAATCTGTGACTGGCAGATAGTTTTGTTCTCAGCTTACCAGTGTGCAGGAGAGCAGAAATAGGAGGCAGTGGTTGGAAGGATGGAGGAGTTAGAGAAGAGAGGGATTGAAGGGCAGAAAATAAGGGTGGGTGGGGAGGGCTAACTAGATTTGGGGTAAGGACTAACTAGATTTAGGGTAGGTCTGTTTTGAAAATTATTTATGAGAAAATAACAGTGAGGTCCTGGAATACAGTCATTTCTTCAGCTTTGAGATTAGGCTCGTATCATGGCTTTGCTGGTGGGGAGAATGGATGCCATCAGGATACCAAAGCGTACCAAGCAGGATATTGTGCAGCTTCATGAGTTAGGATAGACACAAGCAGGAAGAACAGAACATACTCTTAAAGATATCCCGAAGGAAGCACTAGAAGCAGCCTGGCTTAGGGGAAAGATCCCAGCTTTGGAAGTCACAAGTCATGGGTTCTAATCCCTGCTCCGCCACTTGTCTGCTGTGTGACCTTGGGCAAGTAACTTCACTTCTCTGTGCCTCAGTTCCCCCATCTGTAAAATGGGGATTAAAACTGTGAGCCCCATGTGGAACAACGTGATTACCTTGTATCTTCCCCAGTGCTTAGAACAGTGCTTGGCACATAATAAGCGCTTAACAAATACCATCATTATTATCGTTATCATTATTATTATCATTAGATAAACATGCCCAGCATGGATTAATCAGGGAGAGCTCCCTTCATTGAACAGAGGCATTGGGAAATATTATAATAGCTAGAAGTAAAGGCCAGAATAGCTCCAGGCTTGGCAAACAGCAAATGTATCAAGTGGCAGTGAATCAACTGTATTTATTGAGTGTTTAATGTGCATAGAACACTGTACTAAGCACTTGAGAAAATACAATATAGCAATATCTAACAGAGTTAGTAGACATGCCCCCTGCTCACAATGGACTTACAGTCTACAGAGTAAAAGACTACATTTATGCACAAAGAATGTAAGCTCCCCGTGAGTGGGGAATGTGTCTACCAACTCTGTTTTCTTGTACTCTCCCAAGCACTTAGAACAGTGCTCAATAATTAGTCAAGTGAATTGAAAACACTTCTGATATTATGTTGGTTATTTATACACTTAAAGATTTCATTACCAGTAGCAGCATTTTAGATCAGAAAGATCTCTTTTTCTCTCATTTTATGTATATGTACAAACGTTACTGTCACATAGACTCTTTAGTCTTGAGCCTAGTAGTTCTAACCAATTCCTCGGGCAGCGAACATATCTACCAACTCTGTTATATTGTATGCTAAAGCAAGATCTTAGTAGGGTTTTGCCCACAGAAAACCCTCAATAAACACGACTGGTGGATTGATTTAACTATGAGGATTTGTTGATATCTGCCATAGAAACACGGGCCTGACGAGGAATGGTGTCTACTTCATCTCCTATTCATATTTGTGTGAAAAGAAAGTAATTGGAACGTGTTGTCCTCAGATGTGGAAATGTCCTACCACACCACCTGTTACGTTGGTTGCTGCCAACAAAATACCGATGACCTAACCGTGCTCAAGCTCCTCTCTGGCAATTGAAGGTAATTTATGTCATCTGGGCTTTTTCAATCTTCAGAGATCATCCGTACCACACCATCTGTAGTTTATGTTAAAAAAAAACAGCTCAACAGAGGAAAAGATTTTTTTTTTGCCTTGGAACATGTCTTTAAATGTCAAAGAAGCCAATAATCTGCCATATGACAGTGTCTAGCAAATTGAAAACTTAATTAGAGAGCAATAAAAACATGAGGGACAATGAAGCTAGCAACATTCTGCAGCTAATACCATTTCTGTGATCACCACCCTAAGATACAGGCGCCACCACAAATAAATTTTTACCAACTGCCATGTATCTCATTTACTTACAACAAACATATAAAAGACAAACACCCAGACTTCCAACTGGAATATTCAGTACTTAAGCATAAAACTAATACTTTGATTTCCTTTGGAAAATCAACCTTTGCAACATGCTACATTCATCTCAGCAGTATCTGTTCTGTTGAAAGGAGCCAGCACTGAAGGTGTCCGATCCAAGGGCATTTTGAGAGGGCAGAAAGGAGGGCAAATAGGGTGAGGAAATGAGGGGTTGATCAGAAGAGTCCTCTTAGTCAAGGTTTGATTTAAGTAGGGATTTGAAGGTGGGGAGAATGGTAGGATATGAAGGAGGGGACAGTTCCAGGCCCGAGGATGGTCAGTGGCCATGAGGCCAGAGGGGAGATGGCTAATATCAATGTACAATCAATTAGTGATATTTATTAAGCAATTACTGTGTTCAGAACTCTGTACTCAGCATTTGGTAAAGTACCATATAGTAGAGTTGGCAGATGTGATTCCTGCCCTCAGGAAGCTTCCAGTTTACTGTGGGTAGATTGGCATTAGAAGAATGAAGTTCTTAGGCAGCATTGTAGCCAAGATCCGCCCTTTCCTCTCCACCCAAACGGCTGCCTTACTGCTACGGGCTCTCGTTATATCCCGGCTAGACTACTGTGTCAGCCTTCACTCTGACCTCCCTTCCTCCTCTCTCGCCCCGCTCCAGTCTATTCTTCACTCTGCTGCCCGGCTCATCTTCCTGCAGAAACTATCTGGGCCTGTCACTCCCCTTCTTAAACAACTCCAGTGGTTGCCTATCAACCTCCGCTCCAAACAAAAACTCCTCCCTCTAGGATTCAAGGCTCTACATCACCTTGCCCCTTCCTACCTCTCCTCCCTTCTCTCTTTCTACCACCCACCCCGCACGCTCCGCTCCTCTGCCGCCCACCTCACCGTCCCTCGGTCTCGCCTATCCCGCCGTCGACCCCTGGGCCACGTCCTCCCGCGGTCCTGGAACACCCTCCCTCCTCACCTCCGCCAAACTGATTCTCTTCCCCTCTTCAAAACCCTACTTAAAACTCACCTCCTCCAAGAGGCCTTCCCAGACTGAGCTCCTCTTCTCCCTCTACTCCCTCTACCACACCCCCCTTCACCTCTCCGCAGCTTAACCCTCTTTTCCCCCCATCTCCCTCTGTTCCTCCCGCTCTCCCTTCCAATCCCCTCAGCACTGTACTCGTCCGCTTAACTGTATATATTTTCATTACCCTATTTATTTTGTTAATGAAATGTACATCGCCTTGATTCTATTTAGTTGCCATTGTTTTTACAAGATGTTCTTCCCCTTGACTCTATTTATTGCCATTGTTCTTGTCTGTCCGTCTCCCCCGATTAGACTGTAAGCCCGTCAAACAGCAGGGACTGTCTCTATCTGTTGCCGACTTGTTCATTCCAAGCGCTTAGTACAGTGCTCTGCACATAGTAAGCGCTCAGTAAATACTATTGAATGAATGAATGAATGGTAAGTGAGTGAGATAAGGTAGGATGGGGAAACCTGTTTTGACTGCCTTAAAACTGATAGTAAGGAGTTGGAAGATGCAGACCAAACTTTCTGTTAGAAAAATGACCCGAGTAGCAAAGTGAAGTGTGGATTGGAGGGTTGAGGGAGACAGGGAGGTCAACAAGGAGGCTAATGCAGTTGCCAAGGTGGGATAGGATACTCTCAGTGGTGTTTGTAAATATAAAGCTGTATATTTGTCTCTTAGTAAAACATGGTATGGATGTAAATACATTTCTATGATTTGCTCTTCAACTTCCCCAGCCCTGTGGAAAGCAAGCCGATGACCAATAACATTCTGGGGTAGTTACCACAAAGAAACGCCTTAGGGGATGTCAGGCAACCTGTTGTCCTTTTTGCCTGGTAGGCATTTTGAAACCATCATGTGAGCTGGATTATCTCAATTTGCTCACTCTTCTCTAAGTTGATACCCATGAAAGTTGCATTGCTAAACAAACCTCAATACTCTGTGTTAGTGTGCTTCAAATATGAAAGATGGCAATCAAGAAATCTGAAATCATATTTTTAAGCTCTACTGATTCCCCCATCTAATTTATTTTAGTATCTGTGACCTTTATTAACTTGTAAACTCTTTGAGCGCAGGGATCATGTCTACTAATTATATTGTAATCTACCAAGCATTCTGTCTTTTCCTGATTCTCCTCTTCTCTCTCTGGCAGTTCATTGTCAGTCTCCTTCATGGGATCCTCCTCCCCTTCCCATCCTCTAGTTATAGGGGTCCCTCAAGGTTCGGCTCTTGGTCCGCTTCCATTGTCTACCTACATTCACTCCCTTGGAGAACTCATTCAGTCCTGCGGCTTCAACTCTCAACTTCAAATCTATCTCTCCTCCCCCGTTCTCTCTCCCTTTCTCTAGGGTCACATCTCCTGTCTTCAGAACATCTCTACTTGGATGCCCTCCTGCCACCTCAAACTCAACATGTCCAAGACAGAGCTCCTTATCTTCCCTCCCAACCCCTGTACCCTCCTGAACTTTCCCATCACTCTAGACAGCATGACCATCCTTCCGGTCTCACATGTCTGCAATCTTGGTGTGATCCTTGACTCTGCTCTCTCACTCAGCCCACACATCCAATCTGTCACCAAATCCTTTCGGTCTCACCTTCACAACATCATCAAGATCCGCTCTTCCGTCTCCATCCAAACCGTTACCACATTAGTACAGTCACTCATCCTATCTCGACTGGATTACTGCATCAGCCTCCTTTCTGACCTCCCAACCTCCTGCCTCTTCCCACTTCAATCCATACCTCACTCCATTGCCCAGATTACCTTTCTATAGAAGCACTCAGTAAATAGGATTGAATGAATGATGAATGAATGACAATACAGTGCCTTTACTGGCAAGTGTTAAATAAATACTTCGGATTAAATTGACTATATATGTAATTTTTTCTATGGTCCCAACTAGTTATTTTCATTTCATCAGCTATTAATGAGAATAAAATATTTGTACCCAGAAGAGAGAGTAGGGAACACTTGAATTCTAGTTCTCACTCTACCACCATACGGTGAGACCTAAGGCAAGTCATTTTAACCTGTGCATTATTTTCTGTAAAATTGGAATTCAATACCTACTTCTGGTTATATCAGAAAGGTGTGATGAGGATATAATGAGATTGTCAACTCCTTGAAGGCAGGAGTTCTAAATTGTAAGTTACTTTCTAAATTGTGGAAGCACAGTGGCTTCCCCAATAGAGCATGAGCTTGAGAGTTAGAGGACCTGACTTCTAATCCTGAGACACTACTTGTATGTCCTTGAGCAAAGTTATTTACATTATCTGTGCCTTAGTTTCCTCATCTATAGAATAGTGATTTAATGTTTGTTCTTTCTGCCCCTTAGACTGTGAACCCCATGTCGGGCAGGGATTGTGTCCAGAATGATTGTCTTGTACGTACCCCAATGTTTAGCACATAGTAAATACTTAACAAATGTTTTTCCTCCTATTGTGCTCTCCCAAGTGCTTACTGAAGTGTTCTGCATGCAGTAGATTCCTAATGAATGCTACTACTGTGAAAGTACTTTATAAAAATAGAAAGTGTTGGACAAATGCAAGTACTATTATGAATAGCAGTTCATCCCTTACAATTATTTTAAATAACTATTTTCTACAGTTACACGAAATGCAGTTCTGAGACAATGACTAAATTAATGATAAACACAAAGTCAATGAGAATTTTGAGCCTTTATCAAATGGTGAATTAGATCCTTTAAATGTTCTCTACTTGTATGAGGCAATTAAGTAATATCCAATATGGCGAGGTCATAAAATCTGAAGCATGAGTGACCACAGATAGGATTAAGTCCTTTTTCTATTACAACTGTCACGGGAGTCATAGTATCAATGAGCTTCATGTCATTTCCTTCCCAGAGTCAGAGTTTGAAGAATATTAACTTGTGAATGGCTGAGTGGCAACTAAGACATGGGGGAGAAAATTGAAACCTTCAAGTATAACTTTTATGGAGGCTAACCTTGGATTTCATGGGAGTCTAAAACCAGCACAAGCCAAATAATACCTATATGAAGGCACCTGAGAATTAAAAATGAGTACTAATTCCATGATAATTGGTGGAATCAGCACTGAAGGATTATATAATACATTGCAGCTGCAATTTACTAAATAGCTCCCTAGTGGACTGCAAGGTTAATGCTTCTCCTAAAGTACCAAACTCACTATCAGAGAGTAACTTTAGCCACCGTGAGAATTGGGCTTATGCTTTGTCAATTAGAAAATTTAACATGATAGTAGCATCTGGCAGCACTTTATAACTACAGATTCATTCTGCCATCATTAATTATAAACTCACACCTGCTCATTTATATGCTTATTTTTTCTTCAGAAAATATTTTCAACTTCAATGGACTGTCTGTGGTTTTAGCACAAAGAAATGTTGTCCAAAGATAGTCTGTAACTATCTTTACAGATTTTAATCAATTTGTATCATTTATCTGGAAAGGCCAAATAATGTCTAAAATAGATGTTTCCAAAAGTCTATTTGACCCCTTCTCCAGTAAAACTAAATAATGTACCTTTGGTCTTTAGGTCTGTTGTTATGTTCTCTGACTTTTGATTTTCTGTGTAAGGTGCACTTTGGCTTGCTTCAGACTCTGAAACAGTTTTCCCATTTTTAATCTCAGCATTCAATGTTCATGTGGTTCAGGTTTACAGTATTCATCGTAATCAGCTCCAATTTAACCTCAATTTTCACTTCATGTGGTACAAAACTATCAATTTCCTCTAGGCTCCCATTGGTTGAGCCCAGTGCAGAAAAGTCAATCTGTGTGGAATTGCCACAAAATTAAAAAAAATTCTTCATTCATTGACCAAAAGCTGATAACTGCCAAGCAAATGTCAAGTCACTATCTTCCTCTGGTGGGGAGGAGAGGGAGATGTGGGCAGAGAGTGAAAAAGGGAGCTAATACAGTCCAAATCTGTTGGCGTTGAGACCTAGGGTTGGCTCAGACCCCCAGGGTGGGTCAGTGGACCAAAGGAATCTACCACAGATTGTTCTTCCCCAAAGCCATAAACTTTAGAAAGAATGGATCCATTCCCTTTTCTCTGAAGGATGGGACCACTGCTCCATTTTACAACTCAGCCACTCTAGCCCCTCCTCCACTAGACTGTAATAATAGTGTTGGTATTTGTTAAGTGCTTACTATGTGCCAAGCACTCTTCTAAGCACTGGGGTAGATACAAGGTAATCAGGTTTTCCACTGCTCCATTTTACAACTCGGTCCCTCTAGCCCTTCCTCCACTAGACTGTAATAATAATGTTGGTATTTGTGAAGCGCTTACTATGCGCCAAGCACTGTTCTAAGCACTGGGGCAGATACAAGGTAATCTAGAACCCCACTTTACCAGCGCTACCCCTCTTCCCCCTCCCCCTACTCTTCCCCCCACCAAACCCCCTCCTCACCCCCTCACCCCTTCTCTCTTCCCCACCCACGCCCCATCCCAGTCCTCTTGTCCCACCGCTACCCCTCATCCCCCTCTCCCCGTCCAGGGCCCCGCCACCTCCTTCCCATCCAAACCCTCCCCTCCCCCCGCCCTTACACTATCCCCCCCTTGCACCCACAGCTACTTTCAAGTGTGGCCTCTGGAACCCCCGCTCTATTACAGGTAAGCTACCTTTCGTCCATGACCTTTTCCTCTCCTGCTCTCTCCTCCTCCTCACCCTTTCGGAAACGTGGCTCTCTCCCGAAGACACGGTCTCCGCTGCCGCTCTCTCCGGCGGAGGCCTCTCCTTCTCCCACTCCCCCAGACTCACCGGTAAGGGAGGAGGCGTCGGCTTCCTCTCTCGCCCCGTTGCCGCTTCCGCACTATCCCTCCTCCCCCCTCCCTCTCCTTCCCCTCCTTCGAAGCCCATATCATACGCCTCTACCACTCCCTCCAGTTACTTGTCGCTGTCATCTACCGCCCTCCCGGTCCCACCTCCGACTTCTTCAATCAACTTGACCCCTTTCTCACCTTCCTTCTCTCCTTCTCTCTGCCCACTCTGATCCTCGGAGACTTCAACATCCATATGGATGTACCCGACGACTCCTCTGTTTCCGCCTGCTATCCCTCCTCGACTCTGCCGACCTCCTCCTCCACCATACCGCGCCCACTCACCGACTCGGTCACACCCTCGATCTCGTCATCTCCTACCGCTGCACTATCTCCTCCCTCACCGACTCTGAAATCCCTCTCTCTGACCATAACCTTCTCACCTGCCTCATCTCTCACACTCCCCCTGCAAATCTTCGCTACTGCCCCACAGAGAGCTCCGCTCTCTCGATCCCATCCGTCTTTGCAAAAGCATCTCTCCTCACCTTGCCGCCCTGTCCTCACTTCCCACTCTCGATGATCAGGTCTCCGCTCTCAACTCCACCCTCTCTACTCATCTAGACTCTCTCGCCCCCCTTTCCTTCTGCCGCTCTCACTCCACTAACCCACAGCCCTGGATCACCTCCTCTGTCCGCCTCCTACGCTTCTATGCTCGAGCTGCCGAGCGCTGCTGGCGAAGGTCCAAGCACCAAGCTGACCTCACACACTTCAAATTTATCCTTTCCTGCCTTAACTATGCCCTCTCCTCCGCCAGGCAAAACTTCTTTTCTTCCCTCATCGACACCCATGCCCGTCACCCCCGCCGACTGTTCTGGACCTTTAACTCTCTCCTTAGGCCCCCTGTTCCTCCCCCTCCCCCATCTCTCATCCCCAATGATCTGGCCACCTATTTCCTCACGAAAATCAACACAATCAGGTCTGAGCTCCCCAAAGTCACCCCTCCGCCTCTCTCCTCCCCCCACCAACCCCCTCCCCTACTTTCCCATCCTTCCCTGCAGTATCCTCAGAGGAGATCTCCTCCCTCCTTGCAAGTGCCACCCCCTCCACCTGCGCCTCGGACCCCATTCCCTCTCACCTTATTAAAACCATCGCCCCTGCCCTCCTCCCTTCCTTAACTTCTATTTTTAACCACTCAATCTCCAATGGCTCCTTCCCCGCTGCCTTCAAACATGCCCAGTCTCCCTCATCCTAAAAAAACCCGCTCTTGACCCCACTTCCCCCTCCAGTTATCACCCTATCTCCCTACTACCCTTCCTTTCCAAAATCCTAGAACGAGTTGTCTACAATCGATGCTTAGAATTCCTTAACTCCCATTCTCTCCTAGACCCCCTCCGATCTGGCTTCCATCCCCTCCACTCTACCGAGACTGCTCTCTCTAAGGTAACCCATGACCTCCTTCTTGCCAAATCCAATGGCTCCTATTCCATTCTGATCCTCCTTGACCTCTCTGCTGCCTTTGACACCGTCGACCATCCCCTCCTCCTCCGTACCTTATCTCACCTTGGCTTCACGGACTCCGTCCTCTACTGGTTCTCCTCTTACCTCTCTGGCCAGTCATTTTCGGTCTCCTTTGCTGGCGCCTCCTCCCCCTCCCATCCTTTAACTGTTGGAGTTCCTCAAGGGTCAGTTCTTGGCCCTCTTCTGTTCTCCATTTACACTCACTCCTTCGGTGAGCTCATTCGCTCTCACGGCTTTGACTACCATCTCTACGCAGATGACACGCAGATCTACATCTCCGCCCCTGTCCTCTCCCCCTCCCTTCAGGCTCACATCTCCTCCTGCCTCCGGGACGTCTCCACCTGGATGTCGGCCCGCCACCTAAAACTCAACATGAGCAAGACTGAGTCCTCATCTTCCCTCCCAAACCCTGTCCTCTCCCAGACTTCTCTATCACCGTGGATGGCACGACCATCCTTCCCGTCTCTCAGGCCCGCAATCTCGGTGTCATCCTTGACTCGTCTCTCGTTCACCCCACACATCCTATCCGTTACCAAGACCTGCCGGTTTCACCTTTACAATATCGCCAGGATCCGCCCTTTCCTCTCCACCCAAACGGCTACCTTACTGCTACGGGCTCTCATTATATCCCGGCTAGACTACTGTGTCACCCTTCTCTCTGATCTCCCTTCCTCCTCTCTCGCCCCACTCCAGTCTATTCTTCACTCCGCTGCCTGGCTCATCTTCCTGCAGAAACTATCTGGGCATGTCACTCCCCTTCTTAAACAACTCCAGTGGTTGCCTATCAACCTCCGCTCCAAACAAAAACTCCTCACTCTAGGCTTCAAGGCTCTACATCACCTTGCCCCATCCTACCTCTCCTCCCTTCTTTCTACCGCCCACCCCGCACGCTCCGCTCCTCTGCCCCCCACCTCCTCACCGTCCCTCGGTCTCGCCTATCCCCCCGTCGACCCCTGGGCCACGTCCTCCCGGGGTCCTGGAACGCCCTCCCTCCTCACCTCCGCCAAACTGATTCTCTTCCCCTCTTTAAAACCCTACTTAAAACTCACCTCCTCCAAGAGGCCTTCCCAGACTGAGCTCCTCTTCTCCCTCTACTCCCTCTACCACCCCCCCTTTACTTCTCCGCAGCTAAACCCTCTTTTCCCCCTTTCCCTCTGCTCCTCCACCTCTCCCTTCCCATCCCCACAGCACTGTACTCGTCCGCTCAACTGTATATATTTCCATTACCCTATTTATTTTGTTAATGAATTGTACATCGCCTTGATTCTATTTAGTTGCCATTGTTTTTACGAGATGTTCTTCCCCTTGACTCTATTTATTGCCATTGTTTTCGTCTGTCCGTCTCCCCCTATTAGACTGTAAGCCCGTCAAACGGCAGGGACTGTCTCTATCTGTTGCCGACTTGTTCATTTCAAGCGGTTAGTACAGTGCTCTGCACATAGTAAGCGCTCAATAAATACTATTGAATGAATGAATGAATGAAAGGTTGTCCCACATAGGTCTCACAGTCTTCATCCCCATTCTCCAGATGAGGTAACAGGCACAGAGAAGTCAAATGACTTGCCCAAGATCACACAGCTGACAAGTGGTGGAGCAGGAATTAGAACCCATGACCTCTGACTCCCAAGCCTGGGGTCTCTCCACTAAGCCCTGCTGCTTCTCTAAGTTTCTGTAACTGTAAGTTACAGAACTGTAAGTTTCTTTAGGGCAGGGATCAATTGATCAACCATATTTATTGAATGCTTACTGCTATCAGAGCCCTGTACTGAGCCCTTAGGAGACTATAAACTCGCAAGAAATTTATGTGTCTATCAACTCTATTGTATTATACTCTCCCAAACACTTAGTCACAAAGTGCTCAATTAATATCACTCAATGATTAATTGAGGAGCAGCCTGAGCCTAGGAAGGTAAACTCAGAATGGACCACTTGACCTGGGAATTGATGGGTCTCATCTCGGTCCTAAGGATTTGGGGAATACCGTACTTAAAATCACAGGGAGTGATGTTGTAAGCCAATGACTTATAAACTCAGTACATTGGCCTCACTGGCACAATATTTCTGTAGATGTGGGAAGTTGTTTTCCACAGCTGTTTATATATTAATAAAATATTTCTCCAAGCAAGGTTTTATATAATAATAATAATGGTGGTATTTGTTAAGCGCTTACTATGTGCAAAGCACTATACTAAGCACTGGGGGGATACAAGGTGATCAGGTTGTCCCATATGAGGCTCACAGTCTTAAACCCCATTTTACAGATGAGGTAACTGAGGCACAGAGAAGTTAAGTGACTTGCCCGAAGTCACACAGCTGGCAAGTGGTGGGGCCGGGATTCGAACCCATGACCTCTGACTTCCAAGCCCGGGCTCTTTCTACTGAGCCACGCAAATAACTCGGACTGCCCTTTTGCCATTGTTCCCCCCCATATCTCTCCACTCACCCAGATCAAGTATCCTGTCACACTGTAAATTTTAAACTCTCAGCCTTGGGAATTCCACTGGAAACCTCTTTACCTTTTCTATCATCCTGCTTCCCATCCTCCCCTCAGAGAAATAAAGGAAAGGACAGCTGTTAAAGGCAGCACCCTAGGTAAGCCAGCAAAGCTTTCATAGGTGAAAAATGATCCACTTCTTTTAAATCAATGATAGGTCTAGTCTTATGCTGTTGAGTCATATCTGACCCATAGCAATGCCGAGGACATATCTCTCCCAGAATGCCCCACCTCCATCTGCAATCGTACTGGTAGTAATAATAATAATGTTGGTATTTAAGTGCTTACTTTGTGCAGAGCACTGTTCTAAGCACTGGGGGAGATACAGAGTATTCAGGTTGTCCCACGTGAGGCTCACAGTTAATCCCCATTTTACAGATGAGGTAATTGAGGCACAGAGAAGTTAAGTGACTTGCCCACAGTCATACAGCTGACAAGTGGCAGAGCCGGGATTCGAACCCATGACCTCTGACTCCCAAGCCCAGGCTCTATAGATTTTTCTTGGTAAAAATACGGAAATGATTTTCCATTACCTCCTTCCATGCAGTAAACCTGAGTCTCGACTCTTGACTCTCGACTCTCTACTCCACTTTCGACTCGACTCTCTCCATGGTACTGCGGTCCAGCATAGGTGAGTTTTGACTTGTAGCAGATTGCCTCCCCCTCGCTAGCCACTACCCAAACTAGGAATAGAACAGATATACCTCTGCTTGACTCTCCCTCCAGTAGTCAATACTGGTAGGGTACTGGAAACTCTCAGGGTGTGACCTTGAGAGGAGACACCGATAAGTAGAAAAAGAAAATAAAAGTCTTAAAGTAGTTTTGCAACCAGAGCCTTGTAAACTGTAAACTTCTTGTGGGGAGGGATTATGTCCACTAACTGCTCTGTATTACATTTTCCCAAGTGCTTAGTTAAGTGCAATGCACACAGTAAGCACTCAGTAAATACCACCATTTCATTAATTGAAGAGACCCCAAGGTAAGAGGCATTTACCTCTGCTCCTCCCCCTCCCCCTTCCCCTCCTCTCAGCACTGTGCTCATCCGCTCATTTGTATATATTTTTATTACTCTATTTATTTTGTTAATGACATATACGTCCCCTTGATTCTATTTATTGCTATTGTTTTTGTCTGTCTGTCTCCCCCGATTAGACTGTAAGCCCGTCAAAGGGCAGGGATTGTCTCTATCTGTTGCCAAATTGTACGTTCCAAGTGCTTAGTACAGTGCTCTGCACATAGTAACCGCTCAATAAATACTATTGAATGAATGAATGAATCTGAAACCCAGTGACGCTACCCCTTAAAATAAAATGAGTCCTATCAAGCATATTGTTTCCTGCACTTGTGTAGCTCCCAATATGCCTTTAGATCTCCAATACTCCAATCCTTTCTCGGCCTACATATTCACATGTAGAATTCTTTCAACCGATGCTGAAACATACATTACAAAACCCAGTCTGTTAAACTTGTAGCTCACTGTCCTGTGCATAACTCAGAGAACAATAAGGTCCATTATTACCAGGAAGAACAGAACATACAAGTGTTCTCACTGAGGAGCTCCAATAATGAGGAACGAGAGCTGTCAATGAGCTATTTCTGAATGTGCAGTTGATGTCGGTGATAATTTGCAGAACAGGCAGCATAGAAGAGCTCAATCTTGTTTCTATTTAACTGCTACATCTGAAAACAGGGTAGGGAAAGGATGAACATTTGACTTTGAATTCCCAATACTCATTCACCTGTCATTTTAAAATTCTTATTCATAGGAACATCAATTTTGTATTCTTTTTCCTTCCTTAGGAAGTTGAAAAGTCTGTAGTCAGACTTTTCAGGAGATCCTTCATGATCTTGCCACTGTAATTTCTTGCTAGCAAACAAACCATCCTATAATTTGAGTTGTTTGCCCCTGGGTATAATCACCATATTTTCCTAGTAGCATGAAATTCTTTCCTATTACTAATTTTAGGAACAACCTATAGCCGATACTAGAAATTCCCTGTAATCATCTTCATGTCTATAAGACAATTTTCATTATCAAGCATTCATTATTAACATTGTGTGAGGAAATCACAGTGCCTTTGAAGACATATTCCATAGAATCTCTTTGTCTCAAATCAATCTGATTGTCCTCTCTAGTACTCCTTTTTAATGCAGTATACACTGTAGGGATAATTTATTTTCTAGAACTGACCTCAATCTCAATTTACTTTATTAAGAGTGCCAAATCACTAAAGACAATCATTTTCTGCCCTCAAATCTGGAGATGATTATTTTATACTCTGATACCCCCTCATGGGAATAGAGTGTGCATACATTTTTTCGAATGACTCTTTTGAGTTAACCAAATGAACTGGACTTTCAAATTGGATATTCATTCATTCAGTAGTATTTATTGAGCGCTTACTCTGTGCAGAGCACTGGGCAATTTAGGAACTAAGTTGCATTGGAACTTAGTTGCAAACTGTATATGCAATTAAGGAAAGTAGTTTGGCCTACCTAGTAAACAGAACATGGACCTGAAAGTCCTGTGCCTTGATTAGTTGATTAGTAAAATTGGGATTAAGATTGTGAGCCCCATATGGGGCATGGACTGTGTCTAATTTGATTAGCTTGTATTTCTCAGTGCTTAGTACAATGCCTAGCACACAATAAGTCCTTCACAGATATCATAACGAAGTCATATTCAGATTGTAGGGAGTCTACAGAAGGAGGGATATTTTGCCATTAGAAGAAGCATTCAAATGTTGCTGTTTGCCTGAGGTTTGAGTTCTGACAGTGCTCTAGTAAATTATTTTCTTTGAGATCATATTGATTCATCATGAGTGCACCTAATCACCTACCTTAAACTCAGTATAGAAGTATTTAGCATTTAAAGAGAGCTCTTTTATTCTTACAGCCAGATCTTGTAATTACACTCCCATCCTTGTGGAGTAGGTCAGCATTTTTCCACTATTTTACAAATGAGTAAAATGAGGTACTAAGAATTTAAATGACTTGCCAAGGTCATAAAATGAATCTCTGCTGGGGAATAAACCCTAACCCTGTCCTTCCCCTGACTTCCCCATCATTGTACACAGCACCACCATCCTTTCTGTCTCAAAGCCTGTAACCTTGGCAATATCCTTGACTCCTCTCTCTCATTCAACCCACATATTCAGTCTATCACTAAATCCTGCTAGTTCAACCTTCACAACATAGATTAAATCCACCCTTTCCTCTCCATCCAAACTGCTACGACGTTAATCCAGCCATTTATCCTATCCCACTTTGATTACTCTATCCGCCTTCTTGCTGACCTCCCTGCCTCCTGTCTCTCCCCACTCCAGTCCATACTTCATTCTGATGACCAGATCTTTTTTCTAAAAAAAGTTCAGTCCATGTTTCCCCCCTTCTCAGGAACCATCAGTTGTTGCCCATCCATCGCCGCAAAAGCCTTACTGAGGGCACATTTCTTCCAAAAGGCCGTCTTTAGCTAATCCCTCCTTTCCTCTTCTCTCACTTCCTTCTGGCTTGATCCCTTTATTCATCCCACCTCCCAGCCCAACAACATGTATGTGTAATAATCGCTATATAGCTGTAATTTTATTGATGTATATTAATATCTGCCTCCCTTCTCTATATTGTAAGCTCATTGTGGGCAGGGAATATGTCTCTTTATTGTTACTGTGTACTCCCCCAAGCATTTAGTACAGTGCTGTCTGCATACAGTAAGCATTCAACAAATACGATTGACTGACTGAGCAGAAACAGGACTTAAATTCAAGGCCTTAAAGTTTAAGATGATTCATTTGGGAAAACCTGGTCCCATCTGCTATCTAGCTTCATTAACCCTCCTCTACTACTGCAAAGAGGCAGGGCTTGGGGACTCCTCGCCCAGCAGAACTTTCCAGCAAATGGAAAGTGCTCAGTACTCAGTGTGAGAATCGGCCTGGCTAATGGAAAAAACAAGGGCCTTGGAGTCCAAGGATCAGAGCTCTAATTTTGGCTCTGTCACTTGCCTGCTATATGGCCTTGGGCAAATCACTTACCGGCTATATGGCCCAGGGCAAGTCACTTAATTTCTCTGTGCCTCGGGTTACCTATTTGTAAAATGGGGATACAATATCAGCTCTCCCTGCCCTTAGACTGTAAGACTTATCTTTTTATCTACCTTGGAGCTAGTACAGTGCTTAGCACACAGTAAGCACTTAAATACCACAGCGATTATATAGGGCACATGTTAATCTTATTTAAGTCTTTGGTATCAAATTAACTATCTACTGTTAAGTAGTCTGAACCTTCAATATAAACAAACTATAAGAAACTTTTATGGATATACTTTCTCCTGCTTAAACAAAAAGTGCTTTTTGATCTCAATTACTTGCTAAACTCAAACAGATAAAGATTGAAATATCTCTGGCACACTTTACCTGGTCAAACCATTCAATTGCTGCAGTTTCTTGTGGGTTAACAAGGAGGAAGGAAGGATCTGACCCACTGCAGCCCAAGTCAAACTCAGAAAGTAGTAAACCAATATGTAATCAAGCACTTCTCAAGTTGTTAATTTCAAATTCTAACACTACCTCTTAACCCAGTACCATCAGCTCTCTTGTTCTTTTAGTAAATGACTTTGTTTAGTTTGGGATATTGTCATAGGAGCTCAATTATCAAAATCTTAATTCGCTCTTCCCCAGCTCTTCCTCTACATCCCTCCTAAGCTTACCTTCTGATTTTTCCTCATCTTGACTCTTCTGAAACCTATTTCCTATTCACACTATTCCCCAGACAGGGAACTCCATCCTCCCCAACCCCAAATAACATGTCTCCCCACATTCAAGTGCCTCCTAAAACTCTCACCTCCTCCAGGAAGGCTTTATGCATTAATTCACAAAACTGAATTAGTATCAACAGCCATTTTTAGCACATGTTTAATTCCCATCCTCAAAAGTTATATGCATATGTGTATTCATTTGATATATTCACTTATTTATTCAACTATTTCACCCTGACATATCCTTACTACTCAAAATAATAGCCCTGTTATCCTGGTCCTGCTGGTTGAAAGTTATTTTTGCAGCCCCTCTCCCCCAACCAGTTACAAACTTTTTAAGAGCAGCGGATGTGTGTTTCCCATCTGTTTTTATCTTCCAAGTGTTGAGCACTTCTCATTCTGTAAGTGCCTAATAAATATTACAGATCGATTGCAGCTGACTTTCTTGCTGACCTCACATCTCACTTTGTCCATGACCATGTCTTCTTCCTTATCCATCGACTCTGCTTTGATCCAGATTTGTTGCTGAAAATGAGTTCCTTGACAACTTGGTGCTTGTCTTTGATCCTGCCGGGTTCCTGGACCTTGCCTTCTAAGTGCATCAATGCTCTGATCCTGGCACTTTGTTCTTCAAGAGAAGGGCTCTCACTACCTGATCTTAGCATTAACTTCACTGAGATAAGCTCCGTCTAGCTGAACAAATTCACAATTGAAAGAATCTGATTTGTCCTTTATTCTGAGAAAAAGCTGTAATCCTTTTTTCATTTGTGTTTGTGAGTTCCTTAGGGACTTGAGGTTTCTCTATTAATGTTTTGATTGTGTTTTGTATTTTAAGATAGAAACTGAATAAATTTATTTTTTTCAGTAACCTCTTATAGGGAAGGGAGAATGGAACACAAGCCTGATGACATAGCTCCTGTATGGCTCTTCTAAGGTAATCAATCGATCAGTGGTACTTATGTGAGTAGAGCATTCTCCTGAGCACTGTGGAGAGGACAATACAAAAAGTAGGTATAATAGAAATAATACATGTGGTGTTTGTTAAACTCTTTCTATATGCCAAGCACTGTACTAAGCACTGGGTGGTGCATCAGACACATGCTGTCTCATTGTTCATTTCTGGACCTCCTCACCTCCCGCTGCACAAGCTAGTAATGCTGTCAGCTGATGACATTGCTGAAGTAGCTCTTTGAGAATAATAGGCACCATAAGTGCTCAAGAAATGCCACTGATTGGATGAAACTCGGTCCCAAACTTCAGGGAGAACCTATGTGAAAGAAATGGTTATAGTAGTAGTGATTTTTCAGCATCATTAGCAGTGTCTTATCACTGGAAGTTATGTACTTTCAGAAGCACGTGAAAATAAGATGAGTACCATAATTTCTCTGTGAAGCAAGCCCAGTGCAGCACAGACCAAATACCTCATTGCTGGGTACCAGGAATTTTAGCATCCAGCTTATTTTCATGTCCCCTGATGAAAATTAGATCTTTTTCCTGCATTATATCTGAGGTTAACAATTAATGAACCATAAAATTATTTTCTATCTACTCCTATGTGTTCCAAAATTAAATTCTTAACTGATCAGTTTACTTTCGTACTCAATTTTTCATAAATATATGCATATAAATTATAAACATATACATAAAGTATCATTTAGCGAATAGAATAAAATTAACTGAAATAGGAAACTTTGAATAAGAATTTGGATTTAATCATACATGAAAGTTAAGAGCATTTTGGTTCATCAGCCATGATTCACCTCCAAGATTCTGTTAAGGATTCTAGAGTTTGTTTTACTAATCCCTGTCTACTACAAAGAGTTTTTGTCATAGTGAAGTCAGAAAATATTTTTAAAACTGCTTTGAGTTGTCACAGTAATGTGAATCATTGTCATTTCGCAGATTGTGGAAATAGCAAATATTTCAAACTCCCCTCTGCTAAAGACTATTTCTATTGTATAGAGAAAAGTGAAGCTCAAGGAGACTAAAATAGTAAATCAGTGAAAGAGCTTAGAATGGGATTTGTGAATTTCAGATCTTAGCTTCATAACATTTTAGAGTTGGACCAGCTGGGCATCCAAGCTATAGCAGGCCATTCAATCCCACTGAGCAGATTCCTGGATTGCAGAAAACCTTGTCAGAGGAGCAGAGGAGCACCAGTCTCCAGCCTCCTTGTTGGAATAATAATAATAATAATGTTGGTATTTGTTAAGCACTTACTATGTATAGTTCAAAGCACTGTTCAAAGCACTGGGGTAGATACAGAGTCATCAGGTTGTTCCACGTGAGGCTCACAGTTAAGCCCAGTTTTACTGGTGAGGCAACTGAAGCACAGAGAAGTTAAGTGACTTGCCCACAGTCACACAGCTGACAAGTGGCAGATCCGGGATTCGAACACATGACCTCTGACTCCCAAGCCCGGGCTCTTTACACTGAGCCACACTGCTTCTCTGTGAATAGAAATCAGTGATCTTCCTGTGAACTTCTGCAAACCTTGCATTGCTGGCAACTGGGGATTTAGGTTCCATAGCTTTGACTGACAAGCTATGTTTTTGGAGGGTTTTTTACAGTATTTAAGTGCTTTATATGTGCCAGGTACTGTTCTAAGTGCCTGCAGAAGGTCTGCTGGGTGACCTTGGGCAAATCACTTAACTTCTCTGTGCCTCAGTTACCTCATTTGTGAAATGGAATTAAGCCTCTGAGCCCTATGTGAGGCAGGGGCTGGGAACAACCTGATCAACTTGTATGTACCCCAGTGCTTAGTACTGAACAAATACCATGGGGAGAAAAACAATTGCTGTCTCTGCCAACAAGCAGTTTTTCTGGACAGCAGCAGGCTGAACCCATTCCCTGTAGCCTGCTCATTGAACTCCCATATCCTGCTCTTCTGACCCATCGATTGGGCCACAAAAGCAGAGGGGATGATTGAATCTGTGGAAAAGCTTTCATTTTCTTCCTCATTTCCCAAGGTTGTGGGACAGTATTGCAACACTGGCTTGATTTAATCAGTCAAAAGCTGCTCATCCACTGCTCTGGGGACACTTTGTAAACATTCAAGTTGACTATTCAAATGCACTAACGCTGTCACTATGCACTATTGATGTGTTTTTTTCCCAAGGACTCAGGCATACCTATGCGTTATGGCAAATGTTTGCTCTATAGTTGAACACCTATGGCTTAGTGGCAAGAATGGGTTGTAATCCCAGCTTTGCCACTTATCTGCTGCGTGACCTTGGCTTGAGCAAGTCACTTAACTTCCCTTTGCCCCAGTTGCCCCATCTGTGAAATGGGGATTAAGCCTGTGAGCTCCATGTGGGACAGGGTCTCTGTCCAACCTGATTATCTTGGGTTTACCCCAGTGCTTGGAACAGTAGTTGGAAGATAGCAAGCACTTAACCAATACCATAATTATCATTATTATTATCATTATTGAGAGAGCTTACTGTATGCAAAACACTGTAGAAAGTGCTTGGGAGTGTACAATCAAGCATATGGAATTGGTAGCCACATTCCTTAGCCAACAAGGAGCTCACAGTCTAGAGGGGAAGACGGACATTGCTATAAATAAATTGATGATAAGTGTTGTGGGGCTGAGGCTGAGGTGGAAATCAAATGGTTGAAAGGGTTATGCAATGCAGAAGGCGGGGAGAGTAGAGAAAATGATGACTTAATCAAGGGAACCCTCTTGGAAGAGATGTGATTTTAGTAAGGCTTTGACAGTAGGGAGAGTGGTAGTCTGTTATAGATGGAAGGGAGGGAGCCCCAGGCCAGAGGGAGGATGCGGGCAAGGGGTCAGTGGCTAGATAGATGCCCTCAAAGTACATTGAGTAGAATGGCAATAGAGGAATGAAGTGTGTGGTCTGGGTTTGTAAGAAATCAGCGAGGTAAGATGGGATTGAGCGTTGGTAAGAAGTTTCTGTTTGATGCAGACATGCATGGATAACTCCTTGAGGAGTGGAGAAGCATGGATTTTTTTTTTTTTAAGAAAAATGATCCAGGAAACAGAGTGAAGTGTGCATTGGAGTAGGAAGAGACAGAAGGCAGGAAGGTCAATGACAAAGCTGGTGTGAGTAGGGAATGTTTCTGTCAACTCTTATATTGCGCTATCCCAAGCACTTAGTAGAGCTCTCTGCACTTAGTAAACAATAAATACCAGAGCTGTTAATGATGACAATGAGTACTCAAGACAGGATTCAGCTTAGTAGCAGTTTGTATGGAGAAAAAAGGGCAGATTTTAGCAATGTTTTAAAATAGAAGTGGCAGGATTAGGTGTCAGATTGAATATGTGGGTTGAATGAGAGAGCTGAGTAGGGAATAATGCCAAGGTTACAGCCAAATGAGTTAGGGAAGATAGTGATGTCATCTACAAGATGTGAAAGATAGAGGGAGGACAGGCTTCGCTTAAGGCGTTTTGTTTGAGACATGTTCAGTTTGAGGTGTCAGCAGACATCCAAGTAATATTATTCGGAAGGCAGGAGGAAATACGCAACTTCAGAGAAGATGGAACAGAGTTAGAGCAGTAGATTTGGGGATCATCCACGAAGAGATTAACATCATTATTATTATTATTATCATTCCCATCATTATGAGATAACCCTTCCCTTAAAAGTCCACCTGACAACCCTCAATAATTGGTTCTCTCGATGGAGTTGTGAGTCCATTAGGGGAGTCTTGTTGCCTGAATAATATGTGATAAAAATTAATTTCCCCAAAGAAAATTCCATCCATTGCTCTCTATGTCTCTTCCTAGGGGTTGGAATATTTCCGCTTTCCAGTCTCACTGTGACTACTTCACCCTGTTTCACCTTCTGTTCACCTGATGAAATTTTATTCTGCTAATGTGCTTCCCTGTTGAACTTTTTCCTAAGATCATGGATGTTGGTAAATTGGGTAAAGAACAGTGGGGTTTTTTTTTCCATTTATTTATTTGTTTGCTTAGTTAATTCACATACCACTGACATACCTGGGAAATAATGAATGTTTTCAATACACTGCAATAACAGGACCATCTGTTTAATATGGTCCAGACATTAAGGTTTTTCTGTCTACTCCATCGGAAGTGCCTAAAGAATTGTTTCAGCCTCTTGTAAAAAAAAATTAAAATAATGAACTTCAGTGTAAAACTGTATTTTGGTACTGCCTTTGGGGTCCACCTGATTTTGCATTATGTTTTGGACTGAGACAGATTCTTGGTGCCCTTACTTAGTAGATTGAGAGGGTTTACAACACACACATATATGTGGCTTTGCGATGTTTCTCTCTCAACTGAAATCTTAGGAAATACATTATAATTAATTCTTTCATTCACAACTTTGTTAGAATTGCTGCAGTGAACTACACATAGCAGTGATATTGTCTTTATTTCATATTGCACAATTATGCTATTCACCATTCAAAGCGTGACTTCAAAGATCCTAAGCAAATTGAACTTCTGTATTCGCTATTCATATTAATGGCTTCATAACTAGTGTCTTTTATATTACTTTCTCATTAATAAAGATCACATTTCCCAGAAATGACAATGTAGATGGAGTTCATGGGTTGATTTGCTTTGCAATATCCATTTCAAACACAAAGCATGTAAGAATAGCTGATGAATTATTATTGATTGGAAGTCTACAGTATTCCCCTTAATTACAGGAGAGATCTGCTTCTTCAGTAAAGATACTGGTGCTAATGTTAATTATTAACTTTTCACTCATGCTCTATGCAGCTCGCAATTTTAAAATACTATTATTACAATCAAAATAATTAAAATATCAAATATAATTTAATGGAAATGAGAACCCCAGTTAATCCTAGAGGTCATTTCATTTTTTGCTTCAGTGAATAATGATGATTATTAGCATCCCTTAATTTCCTGCAATGCACTCGGCAAATAGAAAATATAAGAAAATGTTTTCCAAGCCCCTGTTATTTCTTCTTTATAAACAAACACATATGCCTGGTATTAATGATTGGTCAGAACCTCAAATTGATTCTGAAGTAGAAACAAGATAAATCAGATGCAGTGTTTCCCATCATTTGAATGGAGAAAAATTGATCTTTTGAAAGAAAGAAACCTACAAAATTCTTAAATATCTTCTCAATTTAGGCTTCAAAAATGGATAAACTAGTAACTGTATCCTGACCACAAGAGGAAAGCAGCATGGCTAGTGGAAAGAGCCTGGGCCTGGGAGCCAGGGGATCTGGGTTATAATCCCAGTTCTACCACTTGTCTGCTGGATGGATGACCGTGATCAAGTCACTTAACTTCCCTGTGCTTCAGTTTTCTCACCTGTAAAATGGGGATTCAATCCACTTTCCTCCTACATAGATTGCGAGCCCATGTCTGTCTGAGACTGGGTCCATCCTGATCCATTTGAACCTACTCCAGTGCCGTGTACGGTGCCTGGCAACATAGTGAGCACTTAACAGACACCATAATTATTTGGTAGTTTCCAGTTGACAAAACTAGATCAAACAAAAAGGTATCTAAAATCTGAATAGAGTATTAAATAATATAATCCTCGGTTCTAATCCTGTATCCACCACTTGCTTGCTGGCAAATCACTCAACTTCTCTGTTGCTCAGTTCCTCATATGTAAAATGAAGATTTAAAACTTCCCTCCCACCTAGACTTTGAGTTCCACGTGGGACAGGGACAGTGTCCAGCGTGATTAATATAGGTTCTGGGACATACAAGCACTTAAATACCAACAAATACCTTAAATAGGGATGCACAGAACAGAGATAAAGTGTTTACATATTCTGTCAACATTGATGCAATTTAGCCTGTGCTGTAGAGAGAAAAAAAAAGAAACCAATGAATGAGTCCTTACATTTCAGTGGGTTGAAAATGGTTTCAGGGAAGATGGGAAATTTTGTCATATTGTCCAATGAAGGAAAGGAGGAGGTTTGGCCAGCTAAAGGGGGAAAGACCTTCCAGAAAGTGGGAAGGATTGTGGAAGAAAACTCCAGGAAAGGAGTGAGTGATGAAAGTCAGGTTGGGAAAAGCAGAGCACTGGAAGAGATAAAGTCATTTAATTCATGTGATCTTATGTGGAGAACTGAGTCTGAGAGAGAAGATATTTGAAGGGTAAGGGGGTTATAGAAAGAAGAGCCCAGTGAAGAAGCTGCTGCAGTGCGGACCATTAACTATAAGTGGCACTGATGGTGGAGAGTTGACAAAAGAGTGAATGGGTTTCTGAACTTATCCACAGTTCCATGACAGACGTTGTACAGGTGAATTGAAATGAGAAGGCCAAGATGTCCTATAGCAAAGTGACAGTTTGATGATGATGGGATATCAAGTATCATAGTGAGTTGAAGGTTTAGGTGGTTAAAGGACTTCCCTACCCAGCAGCCAATCCCAGCTATCGGATTCAGTAAAAAAAAAATTAGCAAAAATGGGGCCCTGGGTTTAGGAAAGAAGTGGGCTCAATGTGGAATGTGTCCTAGATAGACAACTCAACAACAGGTGGAAGGCAGGAGGCAGAAGATGTCCAAGACAGTCTGGAAAGAATCAGCATCAAAAGAACAACAAAGAGGGCACTATAAAGAATTGAGGAACTGAAGGGAAGGGCACTGGACTGGACTGAGGAACTAAGGGGAAAGGAAAATCCTAAATCCAATCTGAGACAGTGGCATGAACTGTTCAAAGTGAAAGAATGATCCAAGTTGCATATACACTGAGCATGCTCCGCACTAGGTAAAGAACTCCCAACATTTAAAATAAGTAGCAGAAGTTGATGCAAGGAAGGCTTTCCTGTTTAGCCAGGGCAGTTCCAAGTAGCAATATTTGTAATTTTTCTGCAGTTGAATGAAAGATTAGAAAACCTAAAGCTGTTTTGCCCAAACTTGGTTGCCTAGTCAAATCGGGCAGTGGAGACTAGTACTGGGTTAGATAATTGATGAGAAACCCCTTTGCCATATTCTGTTTTTTTGTTCTTTGTTTTTGTTTTTTAGATTTGAGGCCCAGGTCTGTCAGTAATTGATTTTTTTAGGTTAGGTGAAAATAATGAACAAATATGCTTTTCCAAGAACAATAAAAATCAGTCAGGATTATTAAAAAGTTATTTTGTAAATATAATACAATTGATTTTCCTCAGGCTCTGCATTTCTTTCATTTTAATGCACTTTCAGGCTTCGTGTGTCTTTGCCAGAAATGCTGAGTTGCAATACTGTCTACCTGATGAAGAGTGGTTTCTTATAGAATGTTTTAAAAAGGAGCTTTATTATTTGAGAGAGAAGCATTTGTAAAAGAGTCACTAAAGGATTTTTCTTCACAGGATTTTCAGGGTCGTCCCTGGAATATTCCCAAAGGGTTATGAGAGTGAGGTCTCAATTGAGTTGATCTACAAATATCTCTGAATTTGTTCTCTGGAAAAATGTGGCTATATTTCTAGAGAAGATTCCCATTGAGAGTCTCTTGCCATAAAAAGTCTTTAACGAGTCTCCAATCCCTTAAGATACTAATTCTCTCTTATTAGATGCAAATGTTGCTTTTAAAAGGGTAAATGAGCACCATATCTAATGAACACTTTAAATGAATTATCTAGTTCTAAACTGGAGGATCGTATTTATATTCCCCTAAATTGGAAATGCTGCTTAATGTTCATTTTACTAGTTCTGGTAAGGAACTAAGTTATATAAGTAATTATGTGTTTTTAATCATCTGTTGAATGACCATTTCATCATATATGAAATTACAGATAAATATTTTAGAGAAGGAATAAGTTACTGTGGATAGGATGTAACATAGATCATTTGGGGTTATTTTGAAGAGGTGATCCAAAACAGGACACCTAGCGGTATACAAAAACAGAACTGGAAAGTATCATATCTATGAGTTTCCATAAAATCCGTAGTCTTGAGATCTCCTAGACACCTGTTGCAACGGTTGGCATAATGGGACTTCTTAAGACCTAGAGATTCCACGAGGCTCCCAAGAGCAAAACTCAAGGAGTAGCAACTAACAATAATTGATTGTGCTCTTTATTAAAAACTACTATGGTAGATAGTGTTAATCACATCAGACACAGTCCCTGTCTCATATGGAGCTCAAAATAGAAGGTTACTTATGATGTGTTTGAAGCTATTCTGGAATGCCCTAATCGATCGGTTGTATTTATCGAGTGCTTATTGTGTGAAGAATACTGTACTGAGCACTTGGAAGAGTACAATATAACAATAAACAGACATATTCCCTGCCCACAATGAGCTTACAGTCTATAGGGGGAAACAAGCATTACTATAAATAATTACAGATAGGTACATAAGTAGACGGGGATTGCATCTATCAAAATTCTAAATATCTCATCTGTACTAACATGGCAGATAGAACAATTGCAGAAAAGCATTCTGGGCATTAACAATCTTAAGAATATGTTACTGTGATATCCCACATCAGTGATTTTACTATTTGTTTGCATATTTTTGTTACTGTTAACGTAACTCTCCACACCAAGCCCTCCACAGCTAAGGGTTCTGCTTAGATGTTATTGCTGAGCCCTCTGGGAATCTCTTTGGTTCAACTCTTACAGTCTTTGGTTTTATTGATATGCAGGGGTAGTCTTAGTTCTTCAAGTTTCCACTTTGGATTGTTATAGTTGTTCATTAATGCTTTTAATGTTCCTTGCTGAGCTACTGGCTTGCTTTTTACTGACTTATACACATGGGGGCCTCACAGCTTGGAGTTGGCCTGCATTAAAAACTTGCAACTGTGACCTCAATTCTATGATAGAAAACATTTGGCTACCAGGTGGGACACTCCGTAAAACATTGGATGTTTTGATGACTTTTTTTTAAATCATTTGTGATGTGCTCGTTAGCCAATTTCATGGAATGGCAACAGGACAAAGGGGCTATTGTGAAGAAAAAAGATGGATTTTGGAAGCAGACAGAAATGAAAGAACAAAGATTAAGAGAGAAGAAGTTTCACACATATTATGCTTGAAAACTGGGGATCCTGCTGACACTCACTGTGCTGGTAGTTAATTGTAATTAATAAGCCAGTTGTCCGATTCAGAAGGCAAATTTGCTTAAATGTTCAAGCCAGGGGGTCAGGACACAGGCTTCCATAGAGGCCCCTGGGTTGTTAGGAGGCAAATTAAAGGATAAAACTGTACTCATTTTTTTCTAAGTTCTAAATTTAAAAAGCACACAAGACAAATAAAGTAGGCTTTGCATTTGCCCTGACATACCATCAGCCCATTTCACAGCAGAGTTGTAAGACCCATCTGAGCGTGGCTGTGAGTGAAATGGCATAGAGCACCTATTAAATGAATAGAGTGAATGCACAGTGCATTTAATACATATTGGGAGAGGCGTATTCCTGTCTCTACCAGCTTTATATTCCAACACAGACATGCCAACCAGAGACATGACCCCAGAAGGACAAGTCAACTGATGAATGAATATACTAGAATAAATATATATTTATTCACATGAGTTTGGGTCCATTTGCACCACCACTAAATCTTGTCTCCATGTTGCCTTCCAAGGCTGTAGCCTGGTTCTGGAGCCTCTACCTTCATCTATCAGGGTTCTACTGCTTTGATTTGATTGTGTGCTTTCCTTCTTATCCCCTCTCCCACCAATCCTTTGATATTTTGCATCTTTTGCTTTTAAAAATGACCCCCAGTGGCCCTCTGAATTAATATGAAGAACTGAGTAGTGAGTACCTATAATGTTGAGTTCAGGGATTGAAAGTAGATGAGTACTGTTTGGTATTAACTGCAACACAAACCAAATCTAGAGGCAAACCCTGCCTCCAATGCTAGGAGACAAGAGTAGCCAACAACCTGGCCTGTTAACAGGAAAAGGATAGCTCTTTTACAACATATATTTGGATAGAATAAAAGGCACAATAGGGGAGCTGAAAAGTGGAAAACCTTTTCAGGTACTGCAAAAATAAATGTGTTGCTACACACCCGGTCTTAATATGTAAACAGAAAAGAGGTGAAGGGGAGAGAAGGAGTTGATGGTCCCTAATCAGTCTCTAATTGCCCCACTGCATGGATATGTTTTATTTACCACTAGTGTCATCTGTTAACATGAAAGGTTGACATTTCTAGTACAGTGCCTCTCAAATTTTGTTCTCTCCTTCCTCTTCCTCTCCTCTTCCTCCTAACTCACTCTCTCTTCCTAACCTGTGTTCTCTCTATTCTTTCTCTTCCACTCTTCTTCTCTCCCTTCCTGTATTTTCCGTATGTCACCTTGGAGTGTTGAGGCCAATTAAAGCTATTTTTTATCTATTAACATGTCTATATTTTTTTTATTCCCTTAGTATGCTGCAGATTTCTCTTCTGTATTTTTTGTGGATATCTTCAATTCCTTAAGGAAATTACAGTTAGTTTAAAAGTGAAAATAATGAAAATGGAAGCCAACTGATCCCTTCCTCCTGTAAGTATACCAAATTTCTCCATTTTTTTAAACATAGTTTCTCACTGATGTTTCACATTTCCCTCCATTCCATTAAAGAAAACTCTCATCCAGGAGTGTATAATAGGTGTTAACAATGAAGCACCGTTTTTTCCTATAATGTCCAAATATTCAAATATTCTTGAATCAGAAGACAACCAGGAAAATAGCCTAATTTTGAATTTTCCTGGATGATTGATTTCTTTAATAATATTTCACTTCACTGGTTCCAGTTATTAGGGATGCCACGTGGCTGGGTGGATTAAGCATGCATTAGGGCGTCAGAAGACCTGGGTTCATATCCTGGCTCTGCCACTTGCCTGGTGGGTGACCTTGGGTAAGTCACTTAACATCTCCGTGTTTCAGTTTCCTCAATTGCAAAACTGGGGATTTAATACATGTTCTCCCTCCTACTTAGACTGTGAATTCCATATGTGACAGGGACTGTGTCCCACTTGATTAACTTGTGTCTATTAAGACTGTGAGCCCCATGTGGGACAACCTGATTCCCCCGTGTCTCCCCCAGCGCTTAGAACAGTGCTCTGCACATAGTAAGCGCTTAACAAATACCAACATTATTATTATTATTATTATTACCCCAACGCTTAGAACCAAGTTTGACATGAAGTAAGCACTAAAAAACTACCATTAAAAATTTTAAAGCATAGATCTCTATCAATCATTCAATTATATTTATTGTTCTCCTTACATTAAGGAATGTAGTATCCATTGTTAAAACACTGTTATAGTTTGGTATTCATAAAGAAAGGACATTTGTGGCATAACCCCATACATAGTTTTTATTAAAGAAATTCATAAAATTGAGAGTGATGTCAACAGCGAATGAAATGTAAACTGCAATCTTATTTTGTCATTGTTAGATCGCTTGTCATGAATGATATAGGAATAAGCCAGGAATCCAATTATATCTTTTATAAGTTAATGGGTCATACTTATTTAGTGCCCAGGGACTTCTAAAGCTCAAGCAACTGAGAGTGCAAGCAGTCAGAATTAGAGATGGTTGTAACCAATCCGGTGTTCTTTCAGATTCTTTTTTCGGCTCAGGTTTAGACACATTTTCCACATTTTGATTTTAATGCTTGTGTATCCATGAATCGTGGAAGCCTTAGCCTGAAACCCAGATTAAGAACTGGTGTTTGTGGGCTATGTTATGTATGTGGAAGGGTGGTCTCTGTATTTTGGTAATCCTCAGAGTGGGCAGAATTGCAGCAATATCTTTGGCAACATCTGTTGTAGGCAGGCAATTCAAAATAAAAACAACGAAAATTCTTTTTCGTTGTTGAGGATCAGATGAATAGCAGTGTAGTGGTGAATTTTATATTTCTGGTTCTTACAAGAATGCAACCAAAGATGCTCAATTCCAGGGAAAATAAATGAATGGAAAAGAGTTATAATTATCTCCCACAGCCCACTACTTCCACTACTTAGACCTTCCATGAAGGGGAGTTAACAATGTTGGGATATTTTACTCATTTTTCCTACCCTGCCCACTCCCTTTCCCAGTCAATAGTTACCAAATTTTTTTTGTAAAAAATATAAAGTCAATCCTGGATTCAGTGAAGTATTTGAGGAGATACTGGCTTTAGATTAAAAAAAAATCAGCTTCATTTTCCTCTCTATTCTGTAGCTAATGTTCTCATAATATTAAAAGTGATTTTAAATCCAGTGATGCTGTATTATTTTAAATTAAGAGTGGGAAAAAGATTGTTGTTCTGCTTTAAGAATAGGATTGGCTTTTTCTATAAAATTTTCCTCATGTTGAAAATCAAGAAGCAACATGGCTTAATGGCAAGAGCACGGGCTTGAGAGTCAGAGGATGAGGGTTCTAATTCCTGCTCCACAGTTGTCTGCTGCATGACCTTGGGCAAGTCACTTAACTTCTCTGTGCCTCAGTTACCTCATCTGTAAAATGAGGATTAAGACTCTTGAGCCCCATGCGGGACAACCTGATTACCTTGTAGCAGCATGGCTCAGTAGAAAAAACATGGGCTTGGGAGTCAGAGATCATGGGTTCGAATCCTGGCTCTGAAACTTGTTAGCTGTGTGACTGTGGGCAAGTCACTTAACTTCTCTGTGCCTCAGTTACCTCATCTAGTAGAATGGAGATGAAGACTGTGAGCCTCACGAGGGACAACCTAATTACCCTGTATCTACCCCAGTGCTTAGAATGGTGCTCTGCAAAGAGTAAGTGCTTAACAAATACCAACATTATTATTATTACCCCAGCACTTAGAGCAGTGTTTGGCACATAGTAAGTGCTTAACAAATACCATTATTATTTTTATTATAATAATAAGTATAAATTTCCTGAGTTTTAAAATAAGCTACTACTATACCTAATTTTTGAATAGTAATTGTGGTATTTGTTAAGCACTTACTATTTGTCAAGCACTGGACAGGTGAGGAAACTGGGGTAGATAAGTAAACGCACATAGTAAGCGCTCAATAAATACTATTAAATGAAGTGTCTCTCCCAAGGTGACACAGCAGGAAAATGACAGAGCCAGGATTAGAACCCGGGTCCTATAACTTCCACACTTTTTCCAGTAGGTTACCCTGGGTTTTTTTTTTTTGGCTTCTAGAAATAAGAAAGCTTCAGACAAAGCAAAGTTTTTCCATCCAAATACAAATTTTGCAGTTAATCAATCAATGGTGCTTATGGAATACTTACTATGTGAAGACCACTGTACTAGGTGCTCAGGAGACACAACCCCTGCCTTCAAATAGGTTACAATCTAACAGGGACTGGAGGAGTTTCTTGAACTTTAAGGGGAAATAATAATAGTAATAATAACAATCAAAATAATAATGACAATAGCAATACTACTAACAGTATCATGATGATGTTTGATTGTGATTCCAGGCAACTTCCAGAATGTAATTTGGGCCATGCAACATTCAACGTATGACTGAGGGGTCTTGTTATTGTCATTCAGGCAAGCTACCCCTGGAGTGCCTAAGTAAATGTTCTTATACACTATTTTTCTATCCTTAGTCTACATGAATTTCCTTCTCTTCCCTTAGACTGAAGGTCCTTATGGGCACGGTTTGCTTCTCCTAACTCTGGAGCATTGTACTTTCTCAAGTGCTTAGCTCAGTGTGCTTTGCATATAGTAAGCACTCCAATAATTGCCATCGATTGTTTGATTGATTTACACTTTTAAATGCCTCATGATATCCCTGGATTGAAGAAACATGACGTCTGATGTCTCCAGAACCCTGTTGGCTTTTGGAGTGCAACAAGTTTAACTCACTACTGATACCTGTCCTTTTATATCTTAATGTCCTCATCTAGTTGAACAGATTGTAAATTCAGTGAGCTAAATGCCCTGAACTCTTACCTCCACAGAGCTACTGTTGTTGGTTTTAATGATGTTAACTGGAACAACCAGAAAACTGCACCCAGAGCTGAATATCCAAACACAAATCACCTATCCCTCTATTGCTGATTTTGATCCTCAGGTTTCCTCACTTTGTCCCATCTTTAAACTTGTTTTGGGTTAACACTGGACTATTAAGTAGCTTAGTGTGTGTGTTCAAATTCCAATATACCATATTTAATTCATTGCCATCTTTTTTCAAATGTTCGTCTAATTATACATTCAAAAGTGCCAGATCCCTAACCTCCTATCTAGCCTCCTCTGTTATGGTTTTGAAGAAAATTAGGTGTAGTTTCTGAGGATGGAACAAATAGGGTGATATCAGAATTGAGGATCTGCATCTGAGCAATATCGGTCACTACAGAGTGTGTCCTTGAGTGAAACTCCCTTCCAGTTGGCTACCCAAAGTTAAGAGCTAATTTTCATTTTGGTGATGTGTCAGTGTTTATGGGCTCAAACCCAAGAGATCGGTAGACCTTGACAAAAATGAAGGTGATGGATATGCATCAGAAGCTGCTTTAGGGAAGAATCCAGATTTTATTTGAGCAGAGACAGTTGCAGCTTTTTACATCTAAGTTGTCCTTCATTCATAATGATGCCCTATCTTTCCTTTTTTCTGTTTGTTTTATAATAACAGTTATGTCGTAACCTACCTCTCTCACATACTAGATTTTTGAAACTTACATAGGTAGAGCAGGTTTCATTCACTATCTGGTAGCTTGCCTAACTATCAACAAAACAGCCTTCTTAATGAAATATCGCCATTTATCTAACCACCTTCTGTTCTCATTCTCTGAATATACTGACTGCATCCGCTGGCTTATTATCACAGCAACAAAGCCTGAATTGAAGAGCTCTGCAAACAAAGCACTTGCTTTCAGACTGTGCTGCAGGACAGCCTGCCTCACTTTGAAGTCTTTTGGTAATATTTTTTCAGAAGAAAATCTCCACATTGCCTTACATGCCTTTTTGGTATCAAATATTTCAATAAAAGGGGAAAAACTCTCCCAGAGCATCTTTATGTGCCCTAAAAACGTGTCTATATTTAAAAAGCACATTTTCAGATAAATGGGTTTTATTTTTATAAAAAGTGAATTCCTGTTCTTAAGTTATTTCAGATTTTAAAGCTGCGCTCTTTGTCCCTAGCTTCTCTATAGGCAGTTTTCTCTCTAGACAGTAGATTTCATATTCACATTTCTAGTGTTGAGGGGTCAGCTTTAGGTAAATGCTGTATTTGGGTCTGATAACTCGTTCAATTTCATTTAATGAAAATAAACTGTATTAAAACCTCTTCCCCGATTCAATCAGAATCTCATAAAACTGAATGAATGGAGAAGAAAGTTAGGTGAAATTTCACTAGTGAGGGTCTGCCCAGTAGGCTCAGACTTTCGCATTGTGATAAGAGACTGCTATTCCACTTTCTCTTAGTGGAGGTTTGGAAGAACTCTTCATATATGCTTCAGTTCAGCCCCATAACAACTGTGTACTTATCTGTAATTTATTCATATGTCTGTTTTCCCCTCTAAATTTTGATACCTTGTGGGCAGGGAACATGTCTATCCATTCTGTTGTACTCTCCCAAGTGTTTTGGGTTAACACTGGACTATTAAGTAGCTCAGTGTGCGTGTTCAAATTTCAGTATACCATATTTAATTCACTGCCATCTTTTTTTAAATGTTCATCTAATTATACATTCGAAAATGCCAGATCCCTAACCTCCTTTCTAGCCTCCTCTGTTATGGTTTTGAAGAAAATTAGGTGTAGTTTCTGAGGATGGAACAAATAGAGTGATATCAAAATTAGGCGTAGTCTCCCAAAATTACAAAATTAGTTGTACTCTCCCAAGGGCTTAGTACCATACTCTGTACATAGTAAGCAGTCATTAAGTACCATTCATTAATTGGTTTATCCTTCCACCTCCTATCAGTGGTTATCTGTCCTTTCCTTTTATCCATCTCTTCTCTCAGCTGCTGCCACGGTTCTACATTTTGCTTCTGTATCAAGCATGGGGAAGAACAAATGGATATTAACTCAGACATGGTTCTTGGCCTTCGGGAAGCTTGCAATCTAAAAAGTGATTGGATAGAAAATTAGGAGAGCAAAAATAAAAATCTAAACACTATCAGTGTAAGGAAACATCTCAGGTTTTCATCTCACTGGCTAAGATGGAGCTGTCCTGTCTAAATTGTCACAGTCTTCTCCAAGAGAACAAGTGATGGAAATTCCAGCTTGGATCCTCCTATATCAGGGGAGAGGATTCATTCATTAAGTCAACTGTATTTATTGAGCACTTACTGTGGGCAAAGACTGCACTAAGAACTTGGAAAGTACAATTTGGGAAAGATAGAGACAATCCCTACTCAACAATGGGTTCTGAATCTCAGATCATTCCCCGGTGACACTGGATCCCAGTGATGGAGGGAAACCTCTGTTAACATATGGTGTTCTACTTCTGTATAGAATGTCCCTGTGTCTCACTCTACTAAAATAATAGCCACTCAACAGGTCTGTGTTGAAATCAGTAACAGGTCTGGAAAATGCAATTCCCACATCATTCAGTCAATAACGGGTAGGGAGAATCCAATTCCCACTTAGTTAAATAGAATGAGATCTCACCTCATGATCTGTACCTATTTGAGACGTCTGGATTAAAGTATGATGATGCCTACAATTGACAGACACTATGAACTGATCTTCTAAACCAGAAAAAGTAATTTCAAAGTGCTCCTAAATTTAAGGGTTTTTGGGAAGCTAGTCACAAAAAATGTTGATTAGATTTCATGAGAAGATATTTCTTCCTTGTCTGGCAACACAAAATCTGGAAGATTATAGTTAATGGTGGTTAATCTTCATGGCAGGGAACAAAAATTGATATCCTTCCAGCATCAGAATGGACCCAATTCTATTTAACATGTTTCTGAGTGATTTGGGTCCATACACAAGAAAGATGTGTCTCATTAAGGTTTGATGAACTACAGAATGATTGATCTCTGGAGACTTTCTTTGATCATATTCTACCATTTGAAAGTATCAGTTTATGGCAAACCATTTGGTCAGTAGAGCTAGTTGAATGGTGTCTAAATGAATGGCTGATTCAGATGAATGGATGGTAGACGGAGCAGAGGGGATAAATAAATTCAAGAACATGTGAATAAAAATGTAACATTTTATTCATCTGGAATTTAAGATTCAAAATGAAAAGTCAGGTTAGTAAAACAATTATAGTTGGACACTCAGAAATCAGGATTTAGAGTAAGCAAACCATTAAACTGGGGCCACATTGAGCAGCCGTATCAGTAAGAAATAACAGAACTCTGATTGACCAAAAAAAAAAAATTCAAATGGTAAAAAGTTGGATTCCTTTTGATAACATCATACTATGAATGTTGAATGCTAAGAATACTGATGTTGAGCTCCCACTAGCCAAATCTAATTTCACTTATGAGTAAATCAGTTAGTGGTATTTGTTGAGGACACAGTAATTCTTACTGTGTCCAGAGCACTGTACTATGTCCTTGGTAGGGTACAGTGCAACAGAGTTTGGTAAACACATTTCCTGCCCATAAAGAGTTTACAGTCTAATAATAATAATTTTGGTATTTGTTAAGCGCTTACTATGCGCAGAGCACTGCTCTAAGTGCTGGGGTAGATACGGGGTAATCAGGTTGTCTCACGAGAGCTCACAGTTAAACCCCCTTTTACAAATGAGGTAACTGAAGAACAGAGAAGTTAAGTGACAACCACATTCACACAGCTGACAAGTGACAGTGTTGGGATTCGAACCCATGACCTCTGACTCCCAAGCCCGGGCTCTTTCCACTGAGCCACGCTACTTCTCATAAGTCTAGAGGCTTAAACTCTGTTACTGCCCCTACCTGTAGTCTATTTTAATGTCTGTCTCCTCCACTATATTTTAGGCTTCTCAAAGGTAGTGATTATAGTCTTCCAACTTTATTGTACTTTCTCTATTCCTATTCCTATCCCTATTCCCTACATTCCCTATTCACCGTAAGTACTCAATAAATGTTACTGATGGTTTGATATCAGCCAAGAAAGTATTCTAAATCATCCGCTCTAGTTTCAGTTTAAGGGACTCCACCCTTTATTTGTTTTCCTCATGTTTCTCTGATTCCTTTCTGCCTCTTTTACCCTTTTTCACCCTGCTCTGTCTATTGAATGAAGGTATAGAAGGGAGAGAACAGGTTTGGATTCATCTGATGCATCAGTAATGAGTAACTTTTCAGCACTACACACAAACCAGCTCTGCTTCTCCAACAATCATTACTGAACACCTCCTGCATGCAGAGCATAGAAGAAGTCTAAGTATATACAGTCATTTGAAGGAAGATTAACACTTGCAATTTGCAAATACATAGTAGTTAAAATAACATGAAAATCGAGGAAGAAAACAATCAAAAACATATAAATAAACCAGTAACCAGAAACAGAATAGTGTGAGAATAATTATGAGGATTGACGTGATTGAGAGAGTGTATATGACTGGGAAAAGGGGAAAAATCATGATACACACCATAGAAGGAATGGCTTTTTAGATGGCCTCTGGACTGTAAGCTCCTTGTATGCAGAGAACGTTTACCTCCTGTATTGTATTATATTTTCCCATGTACTTTGTTATCTACTTGTTTTGTTTTGTTGTCTGTCTCCTCCTTCCAGACAGTGAGCCCATTGTTGGGTAGGGATTGCCTTTATCTGTTGCCAAATTGTACTTCCCAAGTGCTTAGTACGGTGTTCTGCATATAGTAAGTGCTTAATAAGTACGAATGAATGAATGAAGATGCATTCGATAAATACCATCGACGATCATGATGATGGCCTTTGGAGAAGGGAAGAGTTGTAGTTTGGTAGGGCAAAGAAACTGAAATGGTGTGAGCAATGGGTCAGAGGTAGGGGATGTTTAGTCATGTGAGAGACCCACTTAATTTGGCTCCCTTGAGGTGAGGAAAAGTGACTGCCCACCTCTGATCATCTGTATGACTTCATTACTTAACACTGCACATTTCTCAAAATGAATAAAACTTCTGAACAATTGAATCACTATTTGTTCTAATAAAGAAGAAATTTCCACAAAGATTTGTACCCCTAGAGAAAATTTGCTACATTTGTGGACAAAATCTTAAGAATTGCCTATTTAAGAGGGAAAATTATGTGGTTTCCAATCCAACTACTTTGCAGAAGACTTATTGATCGCTTCTGTGACTACATATCAGTTGCAGATAAATCCAAACTAATCACATTTTAGTTGGGTCAGTGGGGATATGATCTGTTTAAGGAACAGTTTGTTGGGCTTTTTTATTTATTATTGGACAACCTAGGATTTTCACTTAACTTGAGCATCAAATCTTAATATCATTTCTAACTACAAATTTACTCTCTTTAAAAATATGCTAGAATCTTAAAAAAGGAAAAGTATGTCTCCAATGTCTTCTATTTCTAGCTTTGTCAGATCGTTCTTTAAAGCAGAATCATTTGTTATAAATAATTGTATGCACGTTTAGCAAAAATGTGGGCATAGCAGTGTTGAGGTAATTGGGCCTGCACTTATTACCACATGCTACAAATTATTCTTACTTGAGGCAGCTAAGCCTGGGACTAGAAAAAAGATATTGCACTCCCAAAAAACTTTTTACTCCATCCACCTGAGAAAGCAGTGGGAATTAGTAAAAAGAGTTAAGAACTGGAAATCAGGAGTCTGGAGTCCAACTCCAGCTCCACCACCTGGTAATATGTACCAGGGCAAATCACTGAACTTTTCTGTACCTTGGTTTTCTTATCTATATTCTGTTTTAAACAGCTGTTCTCCCAAGAGACTGTCTGATCTGATTATATTGTACCCACTCCATTGCTTAGCACAGTGTTTGAGACCAAGAAAGGGTTTAACTTATCATTGTTATTATACTTTGCCTTAGGTTTTCACATGAAATTACCTATACATCTTGAGAGTGTGAATTCAAAAGCTTATTCTGTGTATATTTAACTATTTTGCCAATGAATCCATCTATTTCTAACATGTAGTCAAATAGAAAACCAATTGTTTGCTATGCCCCAGGGCTGGCTCTACACTGCATAGAAATTAGGAATTCAATTTAAGATAAATCAACAAAATATACAATGTTGTGAGCCCCTACTGAGATATTTGCCTTCCTATGGTTGCTAAAGTTTCACCTCACCCAGATTTCTTCTCCCCTTGGATGGTATCCTTGGATGCGCATCACCCAGATTCCTGGAATGAGACCCTTGGATGCCCCTCACCTGGATTTCCGATCCCCTGGGGCAAGAGCCATAGATTCACCTTCCCCTCGATTCCTGGACCCTGAAGTGAGATCTGTAGAGTCACCTCCCCACACTGGGCAGCCCTAATTGACCGGGATCGCCTCCTGGGTTGGGCACTCGCTGACAAGTTCAACCACCACTGTACACAGAGGAAATCTTTATTCCATGATTTAGGCTAACTAAAAAAAAGGGGTAGATGCATATACGTACAAGCACACTCACACACAGACACAGAATAGCTACCCATCCAACTGGTTTTCCCCAAAGTCATGCAGACGGTCCCCTGCCGGAAGAGTTTCAACGGGTCCGGCCTCCCTCAGCTTGTCGTCCTGGTTCAAGTCTAAGATGCTTTGCCAAGGCCACATTAGGTGTCTCAGTGCATATCGTAGATGGGTTTGGCACGAATCACTTCTTCCGACCTTTTATCAGTTGATTCAGCAGCGGGGGTTGCAGTGGGACATTCTGAATCCCTGTTCCCATTGCCTGCTGCCTTCAGCTTGTTATCATTAATAGGTTGAGCAAGAGCTGACACTTTTGGTAAAGACCTATTCAGAGTAGACTTTTAGATTGTAGTAGACCTTTAGATCTCTGTAAGATTGGACTTCAAAAGTTCCCAGGGTTTGTTTCAGAAATCCATGGCCCCATTTTCCATGGTTTCCCATTTTATCAGTAGATTACCTTTCTGTATGGTACTTCTAATGTCTCAAGAGGAGAGACTCATTCTAGGTATATAATAATAATAATAATGGTATTTGTTAAGTGCTTACAATATGCAAAACACCATTCTAAGCGTTGGGGTTGATACAGGGTAATCAGGTTGTCCCATGTGGGGCTCACAGTCTTAATTCCCATTCTACATATGAGATAACTGAGGTACAGAGAAGTTAAGTGACTTGCCCAAAGTCACACAACTGATAAATGATGGAGCCAGGATTAGAACCCATGACCTCTGACTCCCAAGCCTGTGCTCTTTCCACTAAGCCACGCTGCTTCTCTGATATAGTCAGATCTTATCCACAGTGGTACTTTCTCCCACTTACCTGATTATCTTTCATCTGCAAATCAAACTGACTTGATTTTCTCATAATAATAAACTTTATTTGGTGGTAATGTTATGACTTCTGGATGTAAACACTAACTGGTGAGGCTTATGAAAATAAATTAGAAAATAATGAGAAATGCAAATGAAACATCTGAAACTAAGAATTGTTTTCATGTTACTTGTGTTGTTTTATCTATCAGGAGTTCATCCAGCTAATAACTTTTGCCATTCTAATTGTTCTTGATCCAAGTATTCTTCCTCTCTTGTATGGTGCTCTCACGCTATTAACATTTTCCACTTGTGGTTTTGTATTACTTGGAAAGTAAGGGTGTGAAACACTCTGAGCATCTAGAAACAAAGTATTATATAAATTAAAGATATTGCCATTATTATTATGACGATTAAGTCCAGAACAGATATCCAATTATATCTCTCATTCTATTTTTATGGGTTTGCAAAAATAAACAAAAACATAATAAGGACTCATATTGAACCTTAACAGCTACATAAAACTTACACAAGTAACTTTTAAAGGCTACCTTCTATTTGTTTCTTTCCTCTTATCCCAAGGCTGACAGATTCAATAATGTAATTATTCATTTGTTGAATTTGCGTAAGCCTATTCTTTCACTTGGCCCATTCCCTTGTTTTTCATTGTTGTTGTTGTTGTTGTTTTTCATTATGCCTTTCCAAAAAATTGTAATCAGTAACAGAGCTGCAGGAATTTTTTCCCCTCTAGAAATACGAGAGCTCTGTTACTCTACCCCATTTATTGAAGAGATTAAATTACATAATATATTCTCTAGAAAGGTAGAAAAGCTGCAGCACAGCCACTAGCCTATCTAACCTAGTAAAAGAGTCACCCTGCTCTGTTACCATTAAGCCTGACTGCTCAGAGACCCTGAATATTTGATCTCTGGAATCATATTTTTAGGAGTGCTACTGGAGGCTTGATCTGTGACCTTTGAGCATTCAGTATTTGTCTAACCATCAGCCACACAGTACTTATGTACACACAAACACATTCATATATAGATAGATAATAATATAGATAGATAGATATAGATATATTATATGTTATGAATAATTTATATTACTCTCCATCTTCCCCTCTAGACTGTAAGGTCATTGGGGGCAGGAGACATGTCTGCCAACTCTCTGATATTGTACCCTCCCAAATGCTTCCTACAGTGCTCTATAAACAGTAAGCACCCTGTAAATGCCATTGATTGATTAATTCCAGGAGATGACCATTTTGAAACTATTTTTTGATGAAAAAAATCTGCCTAAAATAGTTTGACACCTCCACATTATTGAAATAATTTTGAGGTGAACAACCTTCTCCATGTTCCTATCCTCTGTTCCTTTCCCAACATGTAAATAACCGTGCTCATCTGACTTCAGAACCCCCACTTATTCCCTTTAGAATCAATTTAAACATACATGCTCACTTCGGACCATACTGAATCCATATTAAACAGAGGCTACAGCTTTGAAATAATGACAAATACTCTATTAACTTTAATTGTTATTTTCTAGGAAACATTCAAGCAGATTTAACAAGAAAAGCACTATAGGCAGAGGTCTATTAGCCAACTAGCCCAATAAAAATTATATCTCTTGTCTAAATGGGAAAGACCAGCAATCATTAACCAGTCTCATAAAGAACTGCAGTGTTAATTAAAAAGTATATTTTTGTTAACTTGTGATCTTTGAGCTCATTCCAAAAGTCACAAATTAAAAGGCATTAAAGGTGGTTTTTTTGGTCTCTGTGACCGCATTTTGCAGAGTAGAAAAATATTTTACTACCTAGTCAAGAATTCAGTGATTAGAAATGACAAGCATCATATTAATTTAGAGAAAGTTGCATGTTACCAGGAATTTATGCTATAGTTAGGAAATGCCTCTTTCCCTTTAGAATAACTTTTCTCAGGCACAGATTAATTTTATTTATTAATATTAATGTCTGCCTCCCCCTCTAGTCAGTAAGCTAATCGTGGGCAGGGAATGTGTCTGTTATACTGTTGTACTGCACTCTCCAAAGCACTTAGTAGAGTGCTCTGCAGACAGTAAGCACTCAATAAATAAAATTGGATGACCAATTGATCTGGGTTCTAATCCTGGATCCGCCACTTGCCTGCTGTGTGACCTTGGACAAATCACTTAACTTTTCTGTGCCTCAGTTCCTTCATCTGCAATATCTTTCCCTTTGATTGTGAGCTCCATGTAGGACCCGATGATCTCATAAGTACCCCAGTGCTTAGTACGGTGCACGGCACATAGTACACACTTAAAATACTACAATTATGATTTTTGTATTATTATGCCAGCATATAAAACCAAAGGATCACTGCCTTATCTCTAAAATGGGATTTGAATACTTGTTCTCCATCCTCTTCAGACTATGAGCACTGGTGGGACAGGGAATATATCCAGTTTGATTAATTTGCATTTACCGAATGTTTAGCACAGTGTTTGGCAGGTATGTACATTAAGTGCTGTTGAGTTGTGAGTGGTATGAATAAAGGGAGCAAATCAGAGTGCTGCAGAAGAGAGATGAAGAAGAGGAAAAGATGGCTAAGTCAGGGAAGTCTTTTGTCTCCCAAGGTCACGCTCTTTCCACCAGGCCAAAAAATGATTTTCACTAACCAGATTTGTTTGTCATTACTATTCCTATTTTCAGCACTTCAAAAATCGTTCTATAGGGCTGAATGCAGGTTTCCAAAAATATCTAGAATTAGTAAATCCTCAGTAGTGAGTTGTATTGTTCTCTTAGCTGATGCTGTTGGATGTCAATTGTCTGGTGAAGGGCATTAAGGCCTATGCCAACCTTTGAAAATGCTTCATTTTGTCTGTGGAGAAACATAAATCTCCTGCAGATCTATTTTATCTAAGTACAAAGTTCTTGCAATTTCCCTTTTCAGAGCAATAAATTACCGCAATACTGTATGTGTTTCCTAAATCACTGTCTCCCGTGTTAACAGCCATGACTACAAGTTTACACTTCATTGGTTTCTTTTTGAACTGGCAACAACGCATTAAGTTACTTGTAATGGAAGGATTTCAGTATTGGCATACAGCCAAGGCAAACAAAACCGGCATTCAGTCTGCTTTTTCGGTGACATTGCAGAATAAAAGCCGCATTCACAAATGGACCTTGTAGAGGTAATGTGGGTGGAAGGTAGATAGCTTTTGTTTGGGTTAAGCATGTTTTAAAAGGGATCCTTGAAAAAAGAAATCAATGAGCAGAGCTCAGTCTTCTTTCTCCATTGTTCTACAGTGGGACACTGGGAAATTCACACTTCAGCAAAAGCTAGATGTTTGTCACTACCTCAGGCTGACCTGCCTTCTGTGGTTTGTCTAACTGTCCACCTCTACACCCAAAATGGGTTTTGCTTCGTTGTCTCTTTAAAGTGTTTCCTTTTTTCTGCTCTGTTTATGGTTAAGCCACTACAGTCAGTCAATCGGTGTTGTTTATGGTGTGCTTACTGTGTGCAAGAAGCTGGACACAGTCCCTGTCTCACATGGGGCTCACAATCTTAATCCCCATTTTACAGATGAGGTATCTATTTATCGTGATTAAGTTGTCTTGTCCTTTGTCTGTCTGTCTCCCCCGATTAGACTATAAGTTTGTCAGTGGGCAGGAATTGTCTCTATCTGTTGCCGAATTGTACATTCCAAGCACTTAGTACGGTGCTCTGCACATAGTAAGCGCTCAATACAATTCAATGAATGCATGAAGGTATCTGAGGCCCAGGGCAGTTAAGCACTTGGGAGAATAGGATACGAAAGGGTGTGTATAGATGGATCCTTGCCACGGGGAGCTTATAGACTAGAAGGGGAGACAGATGTTTAAATAAATTGCAGATGGGTATGTAGTATGTAAGGGCTGTGGGGCTGAGGGAAGGTGGAATACCCAAGCGCTTAAGGGGAGAACGGACTGAAGCACAAGGATCCTGTCATCATCTGTTCTTCTCACTTACCCTGTTAAAACATATCAAGCGTCCAGGACCTTATCTGTGATCCTGTGTTGCCAGTGCTATTTGATATCGAGCACTGCCAGTTAGTGGAGTGGATCCAGACCAAAATACCATTTTTGCGGTGTGCTCATTTCTCAGTCATAAACAAAATTGGGCACTATGATTTTCCTATATACATTTGGTTTAGTCTAATTATTTCAGCCATCAATGTTAGTGCCACACTCTGCCAGACTCCCACAGAGCACCCATGTTTCTTGTTTGGTTTTGTTGCTTTGTTCTTTAGCCAAACACTATTAGACAGTGAAATAGCTAAGTAATAGAATTCAGTGATGTAGTCACCTCTTGGTCTCTGATGTCGATCCCCAGTTATGTGTATGGTTTGTCAGGTGTGAGTTGATCAATCAATCAGTAGTTATTGTTGTATTGTACTCTCCCAAACACTTAGTTCAGTGCTCTGCACCCAGTAAACACTCAATAAATACAATTAACTGAGCATTTTCTGTGTGCAGAGCAGTGTCCTAAGTGCTTAGGGGAGTACATTACAACAGAGTTGGCAGACGTGTACCCAGTCCACAGGGAACTTGTAGTCTAGAGGGGAAGACAGACTTTAAAATAAATTGTGGGTATGTACTTTGTACTTTACAATATCGCCAAGATCCGCCCTTTCCTTTCCACCCAAACGGCTACCTTACTGCTACGGGCTCTCGTTATATCCCGGCTAGACTACTGTGTCACCTTTCTCTCTGATCTCCCTTCCTCCCCTCTCGCCCCGCTCCAGTCTATTCTTCACTCGGCTGCCCGGCTCATCTTCCTGCAGAAACGATCTGGGCATGTCACTCCCCTTCTTAAACAACTCCAGTGGTTGCCTATCGACCTCCGCTCCAAACAAAAACTCCTCACTCTAGGCTTCGAGGCTCTCCATCACCTTGCCCCTTCCTACCTCTCCTCCCTTCTCCCTTTCTACCGCCCACCCCGCACGCTCCGCTCCTCCGCCGCCCACCTCCTCACCGTCCCTCGGTCTCGCCTATCCCGCCGTCGACCCCTGGGCCACGTCCTCCCGGGGTCCCGGAACGCCCTCCCTCCTCACCTCCGCCAAACTGATTCTCCTCCCCTCTTCAAAACCCTACTTAAAACTCACCTCCTCCAAGAGGCCTTCCCAGACTGAGCTCCTCTTCTCCCTCTACTCCCTCTGCCATCCCCCCTTCACCTCTCCACAGCTTAACCCTCTTTTCCCCCATCTCCCTCTGTTCCTCCCCCTCTACCTTCCCATCCCCTCGGCACTCTACTCGTCCGCTCAACTGTATATATTTTAATTACCCTATTTATTTTGTTAATGAACTGTACATCGCCTTGATTCTATTTAGTTGCCATTGTTTTTACAAGATGTTCTTCCCCTCGACTCTATTTATTGACATTGTTCTCGTCTGTCCGTCTCCCCCGATTAGACCGTAAGCCCGTCAAACGGCAGGGACTGTCTCTATCTGTTGCCGACTTGTTCATTCCAAGTGCTTAGTCCAGTGCTGCACATAGTAAGCGCTCAATAAATACTATTGAATGAATACTTTGGGGTATGTGGGTATTATGGGTATGTGCTCAGGGGCTAAGGATGAGGTGAATATCAAGTGCTTAAAGGGTACAGTGCATCCATTACTCAGAAGGGAGAGGGAACAGGGGAAAGGAGGAATCAAGATATTCAGTGAATCTTGTATATGTGTGAATATATTTTAACTTATTAATTAGTAATAACAATATAATAATTGTGGTATTTGTTAAGCGCTTACTATGTGCCAAGCGCTGGGGTAGATACAAGGTAATCAGGTTGTCCCCTGTGGAGCTCACCGTCTTAATCCCCATTTTCCAGATGAGGTAAATGAGGCACAGAGAAGTTAAGTGGCTTGCCCAGCAGACAAATGAAAGAGACTGGATTAGAACCCATGTCCTCAGACTCCCAAGCCCCTGGTCTTTCCACTAAGCCACCCTGCTTCTCTGAAAGTATTGAAAGTATACAATCAGCTCAACAACAGGAAACACCTCAAACTTAAAGTATTGGATTCGAATGTAAATAGCAACTCCAATAGGGCTTTACAGTCTTTATAGCCCTGAATCAGCCACCCTGTCTTGCCCCAGCCCACATACTTCACTCCTCTGTTGCCAACCTTCTCACCATACCTTGATCTCATCCATCTATTATGGTACTTGTATTCTGGTCCATCCTAAGTGCTTACTATGTGCTGAGCACTCTTCTAAAAGCTGGGGTAGATACAAGTTAACTGGGTTGACCTTAGTCCCTGTCCCACATGGTGCTCACAGTCTTAATCCCCATTTTCCAGATGAGGTAACAGAGGCCCGGAGAAGTTAAGTGGCTTGCCCAAGGTCACACCACAGACACGTGGCAGAGCTAGGATTAAAGCGCAGGTCCTCCTGATTCCTAGGCCCCTGCTCTCTCCTTTAAGCCACGCTGCTTCCCATCTCACAGCCAACCCCTTGTCCACCTCCTCCTTCTGGCCTGGAACTCCCTCCTCCTTCATATAGGACAGACTACCACACTCCCCACCTTCAAAACCTAATAAAATCTCAAATCCTCCAAGAGCCCTTCCCCAACTAAACCCTCACTTCCGTTACTCCCTCTCCCTTCTCTCACCTATGCACTTGATTATAATTATAATACTATTTTATAATTATTATAATCCAGATTATAACAATAATAATAATCTGTTAAACACTTACTATGTGCCAAGCACTGTTCTAAGCACTAGGGTAGATATAAGGTTCACAGGTTGTCCCACGTGGGGCTCGCAGTCTTCATCCCCCTTTTACAGATGAGGTAGCTGAGGCAGAGAAAAGTTAAGTGACTTGCCCAAAGTCACACAGCTGACAAGAGGCAGAGAGGGATTAGAACCCATGACCTCTGACTCCCAAAACCATACGGTTTCCACTAAGCCACACTACTTTCCCTCTATATCCTCTCTATAGATATGTAGCCTCCATTCACCCCACCTTCACCCCACAGGACTTATGTACTCATCTGTAATTTATTTCAAAGTCTGTCTTCACCTCTAGACTGTAAACTCCTTTATTCGTACATATGTTTAATCATATTTAGAGTGCTTACTGTGCCCAAAGCACTGTACTAGGAGCTTGGGGAAGTACCACACAATAATAAACAGGGATATTCCCTGCCCACCACTATATCACAGTCTAGAGTTGGGGAGACAGACATTAATACAAATGAATTAAATTACAGATATGTGTTTTGGGCCAGGGATGGGGAAGAGCAAAGGGATATATAAAATTTCAGATACGTATATAAGTGTTTTGGAGTTGGGAGGAGGGAAGAGCAAAGGGAGCAAGTGTGGGGGATGCAGAAGCGAGTGAGAGATGAGGAAAAGTGGGGCTTTGGGAAGGCCTCTTGAAGATGTGCCTTCAATAAGACTTTGAAGCCAGGGGACGGTGGTTTTCAGTTGGAATAGAAGAGAGAGGGTGTTCCAGGCCAGAGGCAGGACGTCGGCTAGGCTCAGCGGTGAGGCAGGCAAGATGGAGGCTCAGTGAGAAGGTTAGCACCAGGGGGGTGACATGTGCGGGTTGGGTTGTAGAATAAGAGAAGCGAGGTGAGGTAGGAGGGGGCAAGGTGATGGACTGCTTTAAAGCCAATGGAGAGAGTTTTTGTTTGATATGGAGGTGGATGGGCCACCACGAGTTTTTTGAGGAGCAGTGTGAAGTGTCCAGAATGTTTCTGAAGAAAACGTATGTGGACAGCAGAGTGAAGTGGAGGGGGGAGAGAAAGGAGGCCAGGAGGGCAGGGAATATGTTTACTAACTCTATTGTAGTGTATTTGTTCAAGTTCTAGTACAGTGCTCTGCACACAGTAAGTGCTTAATAAATACCAACCAGTGACTGTATTTAACTGCCAAATGATCCCCCACAATACATTAATTCACAACCCATTACACGGAATATAGGGATGAAGAAAGCCAGTTGTAGATGGTATTTCCAACAGATGGATATCTGTAAAGGGGGAAAGAAAATTTTTAAATTGCATGAGAACAGAATTTAACAAATGGTATATCTTAAAAGTACAAAAATAAACCCCAATCACAGTAAAACTTTATCCATGGGGTATTTAGCTTTGGAACAAGAAGGTAGTAAAGAATCAGTGTATGATTTTGGTTCAGTAAATGTTTAGACAAAATGTTGAAATATTTTCTCTATGCCTCTGGGCTAGAATGAGTCTTCCCTGTTTAGGGTGAATTAATGTTTATTGTGACATAATTTTCTGGTGTCATAACTATTCCTAGAAAGTAAGTTATGCATTTTGGAAAGTCATATTAAAATTCTCAGGCCACTAGAATTCTAATTTCCTGCTTCGGTACACTAAGTGATGTATTAAAGTTCCAAGCAACCTCGTAAAATAGAGTACTCATTATTTAAGTCCCAGCCCCAAAGGACTTATGTCCCTATCCTATACTCTCTTGCCTCTCCTACTTGTAATTTATTTTACTGTCCGTCTCCTGCCATTAAATTGTAATCTCTTTAAGGACAGTCTTCTAGGCTGTAAGACCCTATTAAGACTGTAAATTCCTTGTAGGCAAGCAATATGAGTAGGCAAGCTCTGTTGTACTCTACTCTTCTGAGTGTTCAGTCCAGTGCTCTGCAGACAGTAAGTGCTCAATAAATACCCCTGATTAACTGACTGATCGAATAAGATCTGTCTACTAACTCTACCGTGCTCACCCAAGCACTTAGATGCTCTGTATCCAGTAAGTGCTCAGTAAATACCTCTGACCGATCGATCATTGTTAACCAGGCTCTCTGAGGGGAATGATTGGCAATAAGATTTCCAAAAGCCTTTTCTACCTCCTTCCCACTGGGAAAGCCTGTTCACCATAGCAGTTGCCATTGACACCCTCTCCTCTTCTGGAAAGCCCAGTCGACACCTGCGTCATTTCAGTTAGAAATAGTATTTTTTTTGTCACTGAGGAGAGAGGGAGAGCTCTTTAATGTCTACCAGTAGCAGCAGCAGCAGAGGAATAACAGTAATACTTAGACAATAACATAAAGAATGTTTTTACTTCAAGCCCAACTTAATACAAAATGTTAAGAACTTCAAGCATGGACTATGCTCATCACTGGTCCCAAACTGAATATGATTTGTTGACTGTCGAATCAGTACTTTAGTGCCCTCTAAGACTCAGGCTATCAATGTTTATGAACCCCAAAATTGATTTAGCTTTTAACATTCAGCTCAGGGTCAACTGTAATCCCCATTTATAACTGTAGTTTAATATAATATAAAACTGCTATAAACTCTGATCATTGCCCTGTAGATTCCTTAATTCAGTGTACATCTTTTCCTGAATGTTTCTGGAAATACTCCTAGCAATTGCTACCAGAAAAATCTGGATGGCTTTGAACAGTCTGTGGAGGTTGCTCTGAATGTTTGTGCTGCTTCAGTGAAGCACAGCTGGATTCACATCTGTGCAATCAGGGTTAGTTCTATTTTTGCACCCAAATTCACATTTATTTAAACATTTATTAAAGATTATACATTTATGGAAATTTAGTTTAGTAAAAATGGGGTTAAATTTGAATGCATTTTGCTCTGAGCATGTATTCTACAGATGGGGCAAACGCTCTTTTTAAAAACATCCCAAATGAGTCTATTTTGTTCTAAGGGAGTATCTTAGTCTGGGGTGATTTACCACCAAATTTAATTGGGACTAATGTATAAGGGTTTCTAAAAATGTGAAATGGGCTCTCTATGGCATTAGGTTGATTAACAGCACATTATTGCCCGACAGGTGATATGTAACAGAGATTCAGCACTGGATTTCCTTCATGCCATCTGTTATAGGTGGAGCAACCCATTTCCAATGAAAATAGCCTGCAGGGAACAGCACACCTCAACACCGAGCAGCAATTTAGGGATCAGAGCTCTAATTCCGGGGTGAGGTCATTACCCCTGAGAATGCTTTCTGAAGTCCCTTTCTGAGCCATAGATGTGTCATCTGGAACAAGGCTAGGCCAGAGTGGCCCAAGTTCAGAGACCTACACAAAGGAAAGAGGTAATTCCTGTGGGCAGGCCAAACTAGGAGGGACTCCTGTCCCTCTCAGGGCAACTCTGGAAATGAAGTACAATGCCTGAGTATGAACTGCCCTCTCCAAGGTTCTCTCCAGTTCTAGAGGGAAGACTTAACAGTGACACTTACTGTTGCTTGTAATTTATTCTTGCTGTTTATACGTCGGTCCTCTCTCACTTAGAGGGCTGGTGTCGTCTAAACTAAAGGAATCAGAAGCAGCATAGCCTAGTGAGAAGAGCACTGGATGGAAACCAAAAGACCTGGATTCTAGTCCCAGTTCTGCCAATGGCCTTCTGGACAAGTTCTGTCCCCTCTCTGTGCCATGCATTTTTCATCTGTAAAATGGGAATAAATAATTTGTGAACACTTGCACAGGGACTGTGTTCAATCTACTAATTTTGTATCTACCTCGGTCCTTAATGTAAACTAAGCACTTAATAAATACCATTTTTCAAAAATTATTTATTTTACATTTGCCCCAAGGCTTAACACAGTATTTGTAGTGAACTCTTAATATGTACTTTGATCTCATCTCTCTCACTGCTGTGCCCTTTCCCATGTCTTCCCTGTGGCCTGGAACTCCCACTTCAAAGATGACAAACCACCACTCTTCCCATATTCAAAGTCCTGCTAAAATCGTATTTTAATATCCAAGAGGTCTTCCCTGATTGTCATATTTTCCTCTACCCCCTCTCCCTTCTGTGACGGCTGGTCATTGGAACTGTACCTTTTGAGCCTGCTGAAACTGGGACCCACATATGGGAGAGGAATTGTGTCTGCCCTGATTATCCTGTACCTATTCCAACATTTAGTGCAGTGCCAGTTTCAAAACAAGCACTTAATGAACAACATTATAATTATCAACCATTATTTAAGCATTTGATATTCATCCCACCCTCAGCCAATTGATATATCTACCTATCTAGGCTCTAAGCTCATTGTGGACAGGGAATGTGTCTGTTATATTGTTATAGCATACTCTCCCAAGTGCTTAGTACAGTGGCCTGCACACAGTAAGAGCCCAGTGAATAGAATTGATTGCTTGTATATCTGTATGTGTGAGAATGTATATAGAGATAATAGAGATATATCTGTAATTTATTGATGTATTTTAATCTCTGTCTGCTCCTCTAGACTGTGAGCTCCTTTTGGGCAGTCAAAGTGTTCAGTTTGCACTTTGCTAAACACTATGTTAAATTGAATGCCCTTCCACATACTGCTGCCCGTGTTAGAAGATGAGCCAGATGGATTGGCTCCAAGCGAAGATCTAAATGTTGACCGGCTGAGGTCTAATCCCGGCTCCGTTGCTTGTCAGCTGTGTGACTTTGGGCAAGCCACTTAACTTCTCTGTGCGCCAGTGACCTCATCTGTAAAATGGGGATTAAGACTGTGAGCCTCATGTGGACAACCTGATTACCTTGTATCACCCCAGCGCTTAGAACAGTACGTGGCACATAGTAAGTGCTTAACAAATGCCATTATTATTATGATTATTATGTTTTCTAAGAGCAGAAGACAATGGGACTGTAATTAGTAGATTAGGACCATTACCCAGAAGAAGTTCCATATAAAGGTCAACAAGCACAGTATAAAGGCCTGGGGAAAGTGCCTGTTTCGGCCTGCTTACTGTTAAGTGAAATAACAACTGAGGCAGCCCAGGTAGAGGGGATCTTCTAATGGGGATGCCCACGCTGGTCTCAGCCTGTACTTGGCTGCTCACTGTCCCCCAAAGAGAATGCAGGGACAGTCAGGACTTGAGGGACCTCTTGGCTGGGGGACGCCCATTCGGGTCCTGACCTTTAAGGACCTGAACACTGGGTGGGACTGATTATTATCCCACAGTAGGAAACTCTAAATGCCACTGGGTTGAGGGGTAATATAGTGTCAGAGATCTCTTTGCCTGTGGGTTGAGGGCTTAAGAGAAGCAAGATCCTTTAATATTAATGTTTTTCTGTATGCTAATAAGAGTTTTCTTCCTGTAATATTGGCGATCGTGTTTTTTCCTGTCGGTAAGCTGAATCATGAACCCCCTTGTCCCTACTTGACTCTTTAAGGACGTAACAGCAGCTCAAGTCTCTAAGAAACAACTCTTTGGCACTGAACTCTTCCCAAGCTTTTAGTACAGTGCTCTGCACACAGTAAGCTTCATAATAGCACTGATTTATAGTAGTAGTAATAGAATTACAAAATGCTTACTATGTGCACATAACTGTTCCAAGTGTGAAGAAGGAATATACAGTTGGAAATTAAACACAGCCCCTTTCCTTTGGGAGGCGTAGGGAAGCTCAAAATCTAAAAATCCCCTAAATAATGATAATAAAATTAAATAGCCTATAAGGAAGCTAACCCTTTGTAATACCTCTGCAGTAATTTTGAGAAATTTGATTATGAGAAAGTTGTTAGATTTAAGAAAGTGTTTCTTAGAGGCAATAGTTTTCAGTGAGCACTGATTGTGGGCAACACTACTTTACTACCTGAAAGTGAAAGTTGAACTAGATAACCACTTGAAGCCTCTTCTTATTCTTCGATTCTAAGAGTCTATGCTTCACAGTTTTTAGCCCCAAATCAGTCACTTGGCCATTCCTGAAAACAGGCTTTTGCATCTATGTTTAAATAAATATGAATGGTGGTCTCCCCCTCTAGACTGTAAGTTGCTAGTGGGCAGAGAACACATCTACCAACTCTGTAGTATGCAATCAATAAATATGATGGATTGATTGATTGCGGCTTCACTTGCCAGTTTCACAACCTGATTCATTCCATTCTACTTTGCTTTTTTCCTTTAGTCTATGAGCATTCATGTGTTAGGAAAGATATAAAGGATAGCACAGCCTTCAGATTGTGCGACCTCCATGTCCAACAGACTATCACCCCTCACATGTGCCAACTTAGGCAGAGATCAGCCATTATTTAAGCTCTTTAGCAAGATTTGTTTTCTCTCGGTGTCCAAGTCTGAAAGTTGTCTCAAGACTGGTCCCCTCAGTAGCGATCCTTGCAGTTGCCTCCAGCAGGCTGAAGAAATACCTGAACTCTTCTATCCAGGGGCATAACTTCAAAGATCAAATTGAAGCCCCCAGAACTGAGTGAGCATAAAAATAGGAGTTTATTATGCATTAGCCCCTGAAGCGCTCATCAGTATACAAGGAAAGGAAGGGAAGGGTGGAGGCTGGTTTTAGCTCTGAAAGCAAACAAAAACATAATGGATTACATTTTGAAATTTTGTAATTAATAACATGTTTTCCAACATTATACTAATATCTAAACCTTTCTTAGGTTCTTTCATTTTAAACACATTTGAAATTTGATTACAGATGGATTCAGTAACTATATGCACAAGCAAGTTTGCTTCTTTCCTAAGGTAAACATCCGTGTATACACACTCACAAGCACACATATACACTTGTAAGTTCTGATCAATAGATGTAGGGAACAATGACCAAAAAGAGTGTTCTTTGAATGGTACCAGTTCACTGATGATCTATTATCTATAGCATAACAAAAGATAATTGAAACAACTACTTGAAAATAATTACCTGAAAATGTACATTTAGTAATGAATACTTGAGAATAAATAGCATCAGATTCAACAAGTGCAAACATTTAAACACAATTTTAAATGTGTGTTCAATTTGTACTCTAAACGATTCTCATTATTCATTTACATTCCAAAGAGCGTGGCAGAAATTGGCAGATATAATCATTCTTGTGCTTTTCACACTGTAAAATGATCAAGCCATCATTTTGGAACTGGGCCTACAGAATCCATGCCAAAAAGAGAAAGCCTGAGGGTAAAGAATCTGTAGAACAAAATACCCTGGATAGCTCTCTAGCCAATGAGAGTCTAAGTCTTCAGATTTGTATTCTTTTAGATAAAAAGCTAAAAATGGTATTTATTCTGAAATTCTGTACTGTAGATAGTACACTGCCAGCCTATAAATGCTAACTACTACTTATGCAAACTACCTAAACTTTATTTCCTTCCTACTCTCCATGGGTTTTCACCTCTTCTCTTACACTCTACATAATGAGAACACCATGCAGACCAATTAAGTCTCAGGGAAGATAATGCCTTTTATCCTTAATCTGGGTAATTAGGTTAGTTAGGTTGAGAACCAATGCACATAAATAGACGAGGTGTCCTTTTTTATGACATATTGTCAGTTCTGATCCAATTTGGGGAAACTTATTTATAGCATTTACAATGAATCCACAACATCTCATTCCTCCAGGAAAGTCTTTCCTGTGTACCTAATTAGGAGAGACTGGGAATGTCAATCCATTCTGGTCAGCATATTGTGGAGGAGTGCTGGTAGACAGTTAATTTTATCATCAAGGTCCTCTTCCAATCAAGCTTTGAAATATAAAAAATGTTTCATAATGTACTCACCCAAGTGCTTAGTACAGTGATCTGCACACACTAAGCACTCACTGAATATGATTAACTGATTGAATTGGATCCCAAGAGTATTTGACAACTAATATAGAAATGAGAAGAGTTTTGAGCAGCTTTAATCAGGAAACATTGTCATTAAGATAACACATTCTGAGCCTAAATTGAAGGAGATTTCATACACAATTAGATCTTCCCCAATTAATTTTCTCTTCTCGCAGCTTTATATCCCTTAATGACCACCTCAGTACTTCTGTGCTCACTGTGTATCTGTTTACTGACAATCACCTTTAAGGTTTCTATGCATGTATCTTGCATACCCTATTAACTTCAAAACTCATTCATCCACAAATCCACTTTTCCTTCTTCTTCCTATCTGAAATTTGGTTTTGTTTTTGTGTCTCCTAATAAATCTATTGGATTTTATCCCACACTTAATACAGTGCTCTGAAGTATTTAGAGTGCTGTGCACAGAGTTGCTCAAGAAATACTATTGATTGTTAGTGTAATGTAGATGAAAAGGGTAAGTGGCTCAAAGTAGGGAGACAAGTGACAGAATTGCTGTGAGCTTTCTAGAAAGCCAAACTGCAGAAAGATTTAATTTCCTGCACTTATACCTGTACTCAATAAATATATGCCAAAGTTTGAGATTTGCCAACCAATGTCATGAGGAAAGAGGCTGCTCTAAGCTTGCAACCAGGTTCTGTGGTTGAACTAAGCATGATGTGACGGTACAATCTCAGCTGTACACACATGAGCTGGCAATGATTCTCTTGAACTATCCTGAACGATTGCATTCCTAGGTGAGGCGGTTATGAACCCTGTGCGCTGATGGGAACATATTTTCTATACTTATAATTTAGGTGATAAATTAGGATGGCTGTCAGGACAGCTGACAGCAGAAGAGATAAGAAGAAAAGTCTAACCCAAGTTTATCTGTCCTCCCCAGGACTAGGACCTCAGCCCTTGAAATAAGCTTTTTTTTTTTAACAGCATTTGTTAAGCGCTGGCATTGTGCTAAGCACTGGGGTAGATTCAAGCTGATCAGTTTGGACAAAGTCCATGTTCCACATGGGGTTCAGAGTCTCAATCCACATTTTACACATGAGGTAACTGAGGTTCAGAGAAGTTGAAGTGATTTGCCCAAGGTCACAAAGCCTATATGTGGTGGAGCTGGGATTTGAACACAGGTTCTCTAACTCCCAGGCTTAGGCTCTTTCTGCTAGACCACACTGCAGAGTGAGGCTGGAGGTAAAGCAGAATGATTGGAAGGGCTTGAGGAGATGGGTTAAAGTCTGTATTACCACATTTTGAGAACATGAATTGCCACTAATAGTAAAAATGTTAGTATTTGTTAAGCACTTACTGTGTGTCAAGCATTGTACTAAGCACTGGGGTAAATGCAAGATGATCGTGGCTCAGTGGAAAGAGCCTGGGCTTGGGAATCAGAGATCATGGGTTCAAATCCCGACTCTGCCACTTTCATTCATTCAGTAGTATTTATTGAGCGCTTACTATGTGCAGAGCAATGTACTAAGCACTTGGAATGTACAAATCGGTAACAGATACAGTCCCTGCCCTTTGACGGGCTTACAGTCACTTGCCACTTGGCAGCTTGGCAGCTGTATGACTGTGGGCAAGTCACTTCACTTCTCTGTGCCTCAGTTACCTCATCTGTAAAATGGGGATGAAGACTGTGAGCCTCACGTGGGACAACCTGATTACCTGTGTCTACCCCAGCACTTAGAACAGTGCTCTGCACATAGTAAGTGCTTAACAAATGCCGACATTATTATTATTATCATTATTATTATTATTATTATCATGGGGGCACAGTTCCTGTCCCGATGGGGCTCACAATATAAACTGAAGGGAGAACACGTATTGAATCTACATTTTAGAGATGAGGAACCTGAGGCACAGATAAGTTAAGGTCCCTAAACTGTAAATTCATTGTAGACAGGGAATGTGTCTACCAACTCTGTTATAGTCGATTCTCCCAAGCACTTAGTACAGTATTCCACCCGCAGTAAGTGCTCAATAAATACCATTGTTTGATTCATTGATTAATTAAGCGGCTTGGATCAGATCACACAGCAACTAAGTGGCAGAGCCAAGATTAGAACCCAGGTCTTATGATTCCCAGACCAATGCTCCTTCAACTAGGCAATGCTGCCTCTGAGATGGAGACTCATTCCTCAGCCATTTTCTGAGTCCAGCCGACATATACTCTCTAGAGTCACCTGCTTGTAACACATCCTCTTCCCTGGAATCCATTTGGACAAACAAAGGCAGCTGTGGTTCACCGACCCAGTCATGCCCTTGGAGACTGTTAAAGGGTTTGAGAATCTCTATCCCAATTCCTTAACTCACAGCACTCAAGAGTCATTTCACGGTGCAGGCCAGAGAGGACTCTATCCAGATGCATTAATACTGATTGGCAAATTTTCCAGGTTGAGGGGATCAGTTCCACCTTACTTTTTTTATCGTAGTAACAAACTCAGTCACAGCACATGTTATTATTATTATTAATAATAAAATGATAAACGATTCTGTCATTTGTTAAGTGCTTAATATATGCCAACTGTACTAAACAATGTAGTAAATACAAGGTAGTCAAGTCAGAAACAGTCCCTGCCCCACATAGCAGTTTAAATAGGAAGGAGAACAGATATTTAACCCCCCATTTTACAGATGAGGAAACTGAGGTGCAGAGAAGTTAAGTGACTTGCCCAAGGTCTCAAAGCAGATAAGTGGCAGAGCTGGGGTTAGAACCCACGTCTTCTGACTGCCAGACCTGTGCTCTTCCGGTAAATACCTCTACTTTCCTATTAATTTTCATTAGGGTCCCTGAAATTTTGGCTCTCAAAATTCATGCTGGTTTCACCCAGATTTACCACTGTTATCCTCTTTCCTTCTAACTATCAACAGCTCATCCTCCTAATCCTTATATCAATGAGTTAAGTGAATGTAAGCATGTGTCTCCAGAATGCCCTACAACAAATCCAAAGGAAAAATCAGCCCAAAAGCTAGCAAAAAGGCAAAGCAGGCTGCCTGAATTTCATAAAAACGACTGCTTAATTTTCATTATTCCCAGCTTGATTTTTCTTAGGCTTTGGGCATGTGGACTGGGCTTTTGATAGCCAATTTATGACATGACTAGCTGAGTCATTTTTTACAATTTGTGATGAGTATGATTATATCCATGATTATATCCATTATTAAGCTTTTCATGCAGGAGTTAATTGATCACAGACCCAAAAAATCCACAGACATGGTGAGACATACTGATGCATGTGCTGAGAACCCCCTCCTGTCTCTGTCCAACCAACCTGCCCATCTTGAAGTAAATGCCACCCTTTGGCCACATCTATTTTCTTAATTGGGTGCAAATCATTGTGTTAAGTAATTGCACACTGTGATAGAGAGCCTCTCCAAAGCCCACTTCCTCTGGACTCCTTGTGGGCAGGAAACATTTCTACCAACTCTGTTATACTGTACTCTTCCAAGCACTTAGTACAGTGCTCTGCACACAGTAAGTTCTCAATCAGTACAATCAATTGATTGATTACCATCCAACTTTAGTGACTAGCCAAAATAATGTTATCCTGAGGCTGTAGACCAGTAACGCATTGCAATAGTGAACTGCCAGGATAATGTTTAGCCACCTGAACGTGGAAGACTAACAAGGGAGAGTTCTTTTAGTGTGAGTTTTCTTCACATTACAGAAATGAGCCCCAGTTTTGCATTTCAGAAACAACTGAGTGAATTGCAGGCAAAATGTGCTCCTTCAGTAGTGGAGGAAATCAATAATTAGATCCTCTACTGTAAATATATCCATATCTATTCCCAGAGTAACTCTTTGATTTTGGACATATTCCACAGATTGAATGTTATTTTTCTATAAAAATGCTTTGGCATGTTTCAAGATGAAGAGACTTCTAAATGCTCCATAATCATCTCTCTATGCTGAAGGTTGAAGTTCCAGTGAAATGATTATAATGTCTATATTTTTGAAATGCTGAGACTCCACTATAGATTCCCAAATTGAAGAACAGATACTAAAGAAATACCTACTGCTTTTCAATGATTTATAGTCTCAAAGCAGCCTACCCAGAAGGAGCTTCTTAGCCGAAATGAACCTATTCTGCTATTTTAAGAAATCAAAGAGGTTGGGACTAAGAAAAAATTAGCCAGGAGACTGGATCAGGATGCCAAGAATGTGATGGGTAAAGGATAAAAGGCAGAGTGAATGCTATGCATTGAGAATTGCCATTAGAAGTTATTTTTCTTTCTCATTGTCCACTGCACATTTCTATCATTAAAAGCAGGAAGGAAGTGAGTAGAGAGGAGAAGCACTCTAGTGAACATACTTCCTTATAAATAGATCCTCTTGACTTGCCCAGCACTGAGAGAGCACAATTTATGGCTGTTCGAATCAGATCAACAAGTTGGAGCAAATAGACAAGCCTCTCCAAAGGATGCATAGTGAAAAATGCTCCCTGCCATTTTGGATGCAGTGCCCTAGTAATCCCTGGATTTGTTGGAATGCTAACTATCTGCATGGGGATGCAGGCCTGTGAAGTTGGTCTCAAGGTGTATATTGACAAACAATTGCCAAGTGAAACATGCCAAAGCATTTTGTAGAAAAACAACACATTCAATCCACAGAACATATACAAAAACATGGAGTTACTTTGGGAGTGGATATGCTTATATTTCTAGTAGGGTGGCTAACGATTGACTTTCTCCACTATTGAAGGATTAGTGTGGAGAGCACGTTTGCCCACAGTTCATTCGGGCAATTGTTTTTGAAATGCAAATTGACAAAAACACCTGTCTCTCACACACCATCATTCTTCCCCTCAAACTACTTTCAAAAGTGTGGAGTCCTTGGGCATGATCATTTGACAATTTCATTTCCAGTGGGAGCTTGTTAACGATTAAATCACTTCAAAAAGTTCAAATTTGCAGTCCAATTCTTGCCCTTCATTTCCAGCAAACCATTTGTCTAACCATCATCAAAGTTCTGCCCAATTACATTCTCCAGGAGGTCTTCCCTAGTTAATCCCTTATTGCCCCATGCTATTCCCCCACCCTACTGCCAATTCATCACTTCACATCACTTAAGCACTTGGGTTTACTAAACGGTAGCATCTGTGCACATATCTTGAAAAAAGGATCCTGTTTCTTCCTACCTGCAATTTACTTTATTGTTGGCTATATTTTAAGCTCCTCAAAGGCGGAGATGATATCTGCTAGCTATGTTTAACTCTCAAGCACTTAGTTCAGACTATGCACCAATAAAAATGATTGATTGATTAAAGTTGTTATTCTAGCTTTTAAGCAAACACTTGTTATGTCATTTCCAGGTTGTTATCTAACCCCCTAGGCTTTTATTGAAGGAACATTATCTATGTCCAATGCTGATGTTAAAATTCCCTTTTCTCCTTAAAATATGCCTAAACTTCTTTGGATTTCATGTTCCTTTCAGCAACCCACAACTTCCATTATATATTAGCATAATGTGAAAATACTCAAGTCTGAGCTTTCTCACTCCAGAAAGCTATGAAAATTGGATGATTGAGAAACATCCAAGGATGCCATGTAACCTGAGTGACAGGTCTTTGTGACTTCATCAAAGATTCATCCAGTAAATAGAAATGAACCAAATTGATATGGAAGAGGTAGTGTTATCAATTTGGGACTAAGGAAAGCTGAAATAGGAGGATACTTAAGAGTATAGATTTGGTTGGTAGAAAAATGGCATGTCAAAATCACAGTGGCAATTAAGAGAATAGCAATGCTGTCAATTTGGATTTGGATGCAATTGTTTATGGATTTCTCTCCATCTTGCAAGATGGCATTTTCTCCCTTATACTCTAGTGGATTCAGATGCAAATTCAACAGTGGGTAGGCAAAAGACCACGGAGTCTCCAGAGAAAGGATTTAAGTTAAAGAATCATAGTTCAGGGAAACATCTGGACTCACTGAACTAGTTTCCCTTGCTCTATTGCCCATAATCAGTTGTTTCATTCCGTTATGAGAAAGCTTTTGGACATAATTCTTAATTGGTTATCCTGAGTTAAAGTTTCACTGTAGGTACAACCATGAAAATGCTATTTGTCCAACAACAATGGAAATTGTTGTGTGCTGAATAAAACACACACTTTGCTCTTAATTTTATCATATTTTCTTAACTACTAATATCCATAGCAATGTTAGACTCAGAAAAATAAAACTATTTCTATAATATGCTGGTTGGAGAATCTACTTATTGAACAGCAATCCTCTGTGGTAGGACAACACAATGAGAGAGTAAATATTTACAGAAAGGGAAGGAAATCTTGATTAGCAAATAAGTAAACACCCTGCATCTTCCAAAGTGCATATATGCACTACAAGCTAACAAGTGAATACATATCTATGTTGGCTAATAACTTTCAGAGGGATTAAGATCTGTTTGTTCAATGATTGGGAAGACCTTATAATTCCCAAGAGCCAAAGTTTCCTCATTACAGGAACAAAGATGGAATCCCACTGCAATCTGTTAATTGCAGGACTCTTATTTTACCTCTGGAATAGGAAGGTAGAAGATGAGTTTAGAAGGGCTACGATCCTCTGAGCCTTGTTGTGAAGTCATTTTCACAAATGTGTATAATCATAGCAATAATAGGTAGGGGTTTATTTCACATTTAACCCCACTAAAATTCAGGTGCTGAGTTTAAAAAATTGATCATTTTATTGCATTTTTTTTTCATTTATTCTAAGGAGTTAGAGTTTGACCTAGAGTATATTCAAGGACACTGTTTCATATTTTTGTCTGACCATAGTTTATACTTTTTGTAGAATATTTTATTGTTCTGTAATTCTGGATAAAAGTTGAGTTTCTGTACTTTCATGTTGGGCATAAAAGTACCAACAAGTACCAACATTATTGTTATTATTATTATTACTACCCCTTTTATCTAGTTTGTCCCAAAGGGAGGCTATGGTGAGCAAGAACAAACAATTCCTGTCTAGGCTTAAACTCCTTTAAGGTAGTGTTCATGTTTACCAACTTTGTTGTATTGCACTCAACCAAATGCTCATTACAGTGCTCAGTAAATAGAATTGACATCTACTGTTGAGTGAGAGAGGAAATCCTCCATTAATGATTTTGGCTAATGCTCACAATTTAATGACCTCTTTCATAGGCTGCCTTCATCTGATTGTCTTTTACTGCTTCCCTGGTGTCCCTGGCATTTGGTATTTATTGTTAGTTTGTTTTCCTATCTTGCACCTGCCAAGCATTAGGGAAAGGAAAGCCAGTCAGTTACTCTTCCTGGATGAGTGTCTCAGCTTGGTGAGTCTCTCTCAGCCTCCTGCTCCTGCCCAACACCCCCAAGGCTACTCAAGCTATTCAGCTCCTTGAGCCCCTCTCTGGCCCAAACAAGTCCTTTTGGCTTTCTGCTGCCTGATTTGAAAGCTCCATAACTTTCCATCTAGAACAAAAAGAACCAAGATTTCCACCCCATCCACCATTTTCTGCTGCTTTTGCTGCTACTAAAGCCCTGGCTTCCTCTTCCTCTACCTTTTGGCCCTTGGGTTTGTCTCTTGGAGACTGAGAGGTGTGTAGTCATCACAACTAAAGTAATAATAATAATTATTATTATTATTATGGCATTTGTTAAGCTCTTACTATCTGCAAAGCACTGTTCTAAGCTCCGAGGAGGATGCAAGGTGATCAGGTAGTCCCATGTGGGGCTCATAGTCTTCATCCCCATTTTATAGATGGGGGAACTGAGGCACAGAGAAGTGAAGGGACTTACCCAAAGTCACACAGCTGACAAGAGCCTGATCTGGGAATTGAACCCATGACCTCTGACTCCCAAGCCCATGCTCTTTTCACTGAGCCACGCTCCTTCTCTGTAATAATAGCACTGTAATTTGAGGGCTAAGAACTGTGTCTCATTTCCACCTACTACTGACTCTTTACCAACAGGTAGCAGAGTGTGCTGTACACAGTAAGTGCTTAATAAATAGTATTCCTACTATGGTGAAATGTATAGGACTTAATTGGACTAAGATTATAAGTGTCTTTGTACAGGGAATGAGCTCTAACTGCTGTTGTTATTTAGGCCAGTTTGGACCAGGCAGTCTGTTTTCAGTTGGTCTGTGTCTCTCTTTTTATGTTCCACCAGATGCCTTCTTTCCTGATATTTTTATTACAAGTGCCTCACTCGCTCAGCCTCAGGTCTTGCTGTGGAGTAAGCATGGCTTTGAGGCAGCTTCTATTCATTCAATTCATTCAGTAGTATTTATTGAGCTCTTACTATGTGCAGAGTACTGTACTAAGCGCTTGGAATGTACAATTCGGGAACAGATAGAGACAATCCCTGCCCATTGACGGGTTTACAGTCTAGTCGGGGGAGACAGACAAAAACAATAGCAATAAATAGAATCAAGGGGATGTACACCTCATTAACAAAATAAATAGGGTAATAAACATATACACAAATGAACACAATGCTGAGGGGAGGGGAAGGGAGGTGTTCACAGTGTTCTGGGAAGGAAATGCAGAGAGTCAGGCAGCTCCTGGCTTCAGGTGTCTGCAATGTGGTTGGTATTTTTTCTTTTCTTTAATGATGTTTGTTAAGTCCTTACTATGTATCAGGCACTGTTCTAGTATTCTTCTCGTGGTTGGGAATTTCCCTATGTATCTGAAACCCATATTGTTTTCTAGTGGCAAAATGTAATGCTAACTTTTCATTCAGCAGTGAGAAGCAGCATGGCTTAGTGGAAAGCACCCAGGCTTGGGAGTCAGAGGTCTTAGGTTCTAATTCCGCCTTTGCCACTTAGCAGCTCTGTGACTTTGAGCAAGTGACTAAACTTTTTGGAAGCAGTGTTGCCTAGTAGGATGAGTATGGGCCTGGGAGGCAGAAGATCTGGGTTTTAATCCTGGCTCTGCCCCTTGTCTGCTGGGTAACCTTGGGCAATCCATTTAACTTCTCTGAGCTTCAGTTCCCTCCTCTGTAAAGTGGGGATTAAGACTGTGAGCCCCATCTAGGACAACCTGATCAGCTTTCATCTACACTGGCTCTTAGAACATATAGAAAGCACTTAAACACTGTAATCATTATCATTATTGTTATTATAATACACTATTTTCTAATTCCATCATGGCTTCAGTCTTGCTTCAGAAATTCCTACTTTCCTTTCTGACCCCTTTTTGCATCAGGCTGTTTGCCCTTAAATTCCATTTTAATGGTAGTGTTTTCTTTCATTTGCATTCAGAATTTCTCTGACCTTTTCCTTTATCATTAAGTTGATTTTGTTGCTAGCTGATATTCAGAGTGCTGGGTTTATACATATTACAAACCTTGATATAAAAAAATGCAGTCAGTGTTTTAGATGAAGCTGAAGGAAAAGATTTATGATAAACAGCATTCGTTTTGGTAGTTTGCCAGTGTTGTCCTAACTTAATTGACTGTATCCCTATTCTCTAAGGAAACAGGAATTTACATTCATTCATTCAGCACTTCTTATAGAATGCCCAGTGTTCAGAGCTTGGTTCAAGAGCAGAGGTGAAAACCTTTCCAGTATGTATTTGTATTAAAAGAAAGTATTCAGCCTCTGTAGTGGCTGAATAATAAAGATGTTAGGATTTATATGAAAAAAATACTTATTTAAGCATGAAAGTGTTTCTGTACAAAACTCTGTACCCCGATTTTAAATCATTTTTATTCCAGGAGGATGAAACATGTCTCAAACCTTTCCAGGAACAAAACCAGGTTTTAGAAATTCTTTCTGAAGTCCCTCTGAGAGAGGAAATTCACAAGTTCATTCATTCAATCGTATTTATTGAGCAATTACGCTGTGCAGAACACTGTACTAAGCACTTGGGGAAAGTGCAATGTGAGAATAAACCGACACATTCCAGGGCCACAGCGAGTTTACAGTCCAGAAGGGGGAGACAGACATCAATACAATAAATAAATTACAGATCAGCTGTGGGGCTGGGATGGGGGAAGGACAAAAGGAACAATGATGATGATATTTGTTAAGCGCTTACTATGTGCAGAGCGCTGCACTATGCACTATGTTCTAAGCGCTGGGGTAGATACAGGGTAATAAGGTTCTCCCACATGAGGTTCACAGTTAATCCCCATTCTACAAATGAGGTAACTGAGGCCCAGAGAAGTTAAGTGACTTGACCACGGTCACACAGCTGACAAGTGTGGCTCAGTGAGAAGCAGCGTGGCTCCGTGGAAAGAGCACGGGCTTTGGAGTCAGGGCTCATGAGTTCGAATCCCAGCTCTGCCACTTGTCGGCTGTGTGACTGTGGGCAAGTCACTTCACTTCTCTGCGCCTCAGTTCCCTCATCTGTAAAATGGGGATTAAGACTGTGAGCCCCACGTGGGACAACCTGATTCCCCTATGTCTACCCCAGCGCTTAGAACAGTGCTTGGCACATAGTAAGCGCTTAACAAATACCAACATTATTATTATTAAGTGGCAGAGCCGAGATTTGAACCCATGACCTCTGACTCCCAAGCCTGGGCTCTTTCCACTGAGCCACACTGCTTCTCCCAAACAATTTAGGGCGAGGTATAAGGGAGTGGAAGAAGATGGGTTATGGGTGGGGAAAGCTGAGTCTGGGAAGGCCTCTTGGAGGAGATGTGCCTTCAATAAGGCTTTGAAATGGAGGGGGAGGAAACTCCCCGACTCAAAAGAGGAACTGGAGATAATCAGGTCATGACCAACTGCCTCCGGGACTCTTGGAGGAGATGTGCCTTCAATACGGCTTTGAAATGGAGGGGGAGGAAACTCCCCGACTCAAAAGAGGAACTGGAGATAATCAGGTCATGACCAACTGCCTCCGTGACTGGAACAGATAAGAGAAGCGGGGACTCTGCCGCTTAGCAGCTGGGTGACTTTAGGCAAGTGACTTCACCTCTCTGTGCCTCAATTACCTCATCTGTAAAATAAGGATTAAGCTTGTGAGCCCCACGTGGGCCAACCTGATTATGCCAGGGTTTAGAACAGTGCTTGGCACATAGGAAGTACTTAACAAATATGTTGCCGAATTGTACATTCCAAGCGCTCAGTACAGTGCTCTGTTCAATAAATACTATTGAATGAATGAAATGCCATTATTATTATTATAAGAGCTGAAGTTTGACTTCCCAACAGCCCTCCCGGGAAGGAAGGGCGGCCCACATCTTCTCCAGCTCCCAAACCACGAGGAAGCAGTTGAAGTTGCAGTTGAGTAGCTTCAGGTTGGAGCAACATTTCCTGGAGGGTTAGAGCTCTTCCTTGCTGTTCCCTGAGGGCAGGTATCTCGTCCTCTTTCTTATCTTTCTGTCCCCTAGCCTGTGCTTAATATAGTAAGCACAATAAATACTGCTGATTGATGATGATGATGGCACTTGTTAAACGCATACTATGTGCAAAGCACTGTTCTAAGCGCTGGGGAGAATACAAGGTGATCAGGTTGTCCCACGTGGGGCTCACAGTCAATCCCCATTTTAACAGATGGGGTCACTGAGGCACAGAGAAGTGAAGTGACTTGTCCAAAGTCACACAGCTGACAAGCGGCAGAGTGGGCATTTGAACCCATGACCTCTGACTGCCAAGCCCGGGCTCTTTCCACTGAGCTGCTGCTTCTCTATTGCGCAGGGGCTTCCAGAAGTTCCTCCATAAGGTGAGGGCCTGGGCTGAGTTGGGCCTAGTTAGGGGCCTTCACTCTAACACTTTATTCTTATAGCCTTTTTATCACCCTTTCATCACTTTTCTATCACCCTATTGACACCTTCTGATCTCTCTCTTTTAACACCTTCATTACCCTATTTATTACCCTATTCTTAATACTCTCTCTCACACCTTCTTACCACCCTTTATAAGTCCCTTCCCCTCCCCTCCCCCAAAGATTCCCACATTGAGGAAGATGAATGGCTATTGGCTGGCCTCCCACATAGAAAGAGCACAGGCCTAGGACTCGGGAGACCCAATTCTATCCCGGTTTGGCCACTTGCCAGCTGTGTGACCATGGGCAGTCGCTTCACTTCTCTGGGCCTCTGTTCTTTTTGTGTAAAAATGGCAATAAAATACCAGTGCTCGCTCCTCCCCCTTAGACTGTGAGCCCCATGTGGGATGCTGTATAACAGCAGGGCGTGGGTATCCTTTCTCTCTATTCATTCAGTAGTATTTATAGAGCCCTTACTATGTGCAGAACACTGTACTAAGCGCTGGGGATGTACAATTCGGTAACAGATAGAGACAATCCCTGCCCACTGACAGGCTTACAGTCTAATCGGGGGAGACATACAAAAAATAGATTCTATATAAATAGAATCAAGTGGATGTACATCTCATTAACAAAATGGATAGGGTAATAAAAATATATACAAATGATCGGACAAGCACATTGCTGAGGGGAGGGGAAAGGAGGGGGGAGGAGCAGAGGGAAAGGGGGGAAAAGAGGGCTTAGCTGAGGAGAGGTGAAGGGGGGTAGATGGGGAGCAGAGGGAAAAGGGGAGCTCAGTCTGGGAAGGCCTCTTAGAGGAGGTGAGCTTTAAGAGAAGCAGCGTGGCGCAGTGGAAAGAGCACGGGCTTTGGAGTCAGGGCTCGTGAGTTCGAATCCCAGCTCTGCCACTTGTCAGCTGTGTGACTGTGGGCAAGTCACTTAACTTCTCTGTGCCTCAGTTCCCTCATCTGTAAAATGAGGATTAAGACTGTGAGCCCCACGTGGGACAACCTGGTTCCCCTGTGTCTACCCCAGCGCTTAGAACAGTGCTCTGCACATAGTAAGCGCTTAACAAATACCAACATTATTATTATTATTACTAAGTAGGGATCTGAAGAGGGGAAGAGAATTAGATTGTCTGAGGTGAGGAGGGAGGGCGTTCCAGGACTGCGGGAGGACGTGGCCCAGGGGTCGACGGCGGGATAGGCGAGAACGGGGGACGGTGACGAGGTGGGCGGCAGAGGAACGGAGCGTGGGGGTGGGCAGTAGAAAGAGAGAAGGGAGGAGAGGTAGGAAGGGGCAAGGTGATGGAGAGCCTTGAAGCCTAGAGTGAGAAGTTTTTGTTTGGAGCGGAGGTTGATATGCAACCACTGGAGGTGTTTAAGAAGGGGAGTGACATGCCCAGAGCGTTTCTGCAGGAAGATGAGCCGGGCAGCGGAATGAAGAATAGACTGGAGCGGGGCGAGAGAGGAGGAAGGGAGATGAGAGAGCAGGCTGACACAGTAATCTAGCCGGGATATAACGAGAGCCTGTAGCAGTAAGGTAGCCGTTTGGGTGGAGAGGAAAGGGCGGATCTTGGCGATATTATAAAGGTGAGACCGGCAGGTTTTGGTGATGGATCGGATGTGTGGAGTGAATGAGAGAGTCGAGTCAAAGATGACACCGAGGATGTGGGCCTAAGAGAGGGGAAGGATGGTCGTACCATCCCAGTGATAGAAAAGTCAGGGAGAGGACCGGGCTTGGGAGGGAAGGTGAGGAGCTCAGTTTTGGACATGTTGAGTTTTAGGTGGGGGGCAGACATCCAGGTAGAGACGTCTTGGAGGCAGGAGGAGATGTGAGCCTGAAGGGAGGGGGAGAGGACGGGGCAGAGATGTAGATCTGTGTGTGTGTGTCATCTGCATAGAGATGATAGTTGAAGCCATGAGAGCGAATGAGTGCAGCGAGGGAGTGAGTGTATATGGAGAACAGAAGAGGGCAGAGAACTGACCCTTGAGGAACCCCAACACTTAGAGGATGGGAGGGGGAAGAGGAGCCTGCGAAGGAGACCGAGAATGACCGGTCAGAAAGATAAGAGGAGAACCAGGAGAGGACGGAGTCCGTGAAGCCAAGGTGAGATAAGGTGTGGAGGAGAAGGGGATGGTCAGAGGTGTCAAAGGCAGCTGAGAGGCCAAGGAGGATTAGGATAGAGTAGGAGCCATTAGATTTGGCAAGAAGGAGGTCATGGATGACCTTAGAGAGAGCAGTCTTGGTATAGTGGAGGGGACGGAAGCCAGATCGGAGGGGGTACGGGAGAGAATGGGAGTTAAGGAATTCTAAGCAGTGAGTGTAGATGACTCGTTCTAGGATTTTGGAAAGGAAGGGTAGTAGGGAGAAAGGGCGATAACTGGAAGGGGAAGTCGGGTCGAGAGAGGGCCTTTTTAGAATGGGGGAGACGTGGGCATGTTTGAAGGCAGAGGGGAAGAAGCCATTGGAGAGTGAGAGGTTAAAGATAAAAGTTAAGGAAGGGAGGAGGGCAGGGGCAATGGTTTTTATAAGGTGAGCAGGAATGGGGTCCGAGGCACAGGTGGAGGATGTGGCACTTGTGAGGAGGAAGATCTCCTCTGAGGATACTGCAGGGAAGGATGGGAAAGTAGGGCAGAGGGTTGGTGGTGGGGGGTGGGGGGAGGCAGAAGGGGGAAGGGTGACTTTGGGGAGCTCAGACCTGATTGTGTTGATTTTCGTGATGAAGTAGGTGGCCAGATCATTGGGGGTGAGGGGTGGGGGAGGGGAAGGAACAGGAGACCTGAGGAGAGAATTAAAGGTCTGGAACAATTCAGAAGACTTTGCAAAGGGCTAGAACCAGGAGACTGGAAGCCAGGGATGGAACCCCTCCCTACAGCCTGAGAATAATAACAATAATAATAATGTTGGTATTTGTTAAGCACTCACTATGTGCAGAGCACTGTTCTAAGAACTGGGGTAGATTTACAGGGTAATCAGGATGTCCCACGTGAGACTCACAGTCTTAATCCCCATTTTACAGATGAGGTAATTTAGGCACAGAGAAGTTGTGATTTGCCCATAGTCACACAGCTGACAAGTGGCAGAGTCGGAATTCGAACCCATGATCTCTGACTCCCAAGCCCATACACTTTCCACTGAGCCACTGCTTCTGAAGCATTGTGGACTAGTGCATAGAGCTCAGGCCTGGGAGTTAGAAGGATCTGTAGTCTAATCCCATCTCAGCTACTTGTTTGCTGTGTGACTTGAGGCAAGTTCATTCATTCATTCAATAGTATTTATTGAGCGCTTACTATGTGCAGAGCACTGTACTAAGCGCTTGGGATGAACAAGTCGGCAACAGATAGAGACAGTCCCTGCCGTTTGACGGGCTTACAGTCTAATCGGGTGAGACGGACAGACAAGAACAATGGCACTAAACAGCGTCGAGGGGAAGAACATCTCGTAAAAACAATGGCAACTAAATAGAATCAAGGCGATGTACAATTCATTAACAAAATAAATAGGGTAATTAAAATATATACAGTTGAGCGGACGAGTACAGTGCTGTGGGGATGGGAAGGGAGAGGTGGAGGAGCAGAGGCAAAAGGGGAAAATGAGGCTTTAGCTGCGGAGAGGTAAAGGGGGGATGGCAGAGGGAGTAGAGGGGGAAGAGGAGCTCAGTCTGGGAAGGCCTCTTGGAGGAGGTGATTTTTAAGTAAGGTTTTGAAGAGGGAAAGAGAATCAGTTTGGCGGAGGTGAGGAGGGAGGGCGTTCCAGGACCGCGGGAGGACGTGACCCAGGGGTCGACGGCGGGATAGGCGAGACCGAGGGACGGCGAGGAGGTGGGCGGCAGAGGAGCGGAGCGTGCGGGGTGGGCGGTAGAAAGAGAGAAGGGAGGAGAGGTAGGAAGGGGCAAGGTGATGGAGAGCCTTGAAGCCTAGAGTGAGGAGTTTTTGTTTGGAGCGGAGGTCGATAGGCAACCACTGGAGTTGTTTAAGAAGGGGAGTGACATGCCCAGATCGTTTCTGCAGGAAGATGAGCCGGGCAGCGGAGTGAAGAATAGACCGGAGCGGGGCGAGAGAGGAGGAAGGGAGGTCAGAGAGAAGGCTGACACAGTAGTCTAGCCGGGATATAACGAGAGCCCGTAATAGTAAGGTAGCCGTTTGGGTGGAGAGGAAAGGGCGGATCTTGGCGATATTGTAGAGGCGAAACCGGCAGGTCTTGGTAACGGATAGGATGTGTGGGGTGAACGAGAGGGACGAGTCAAGGATGACACCGAGATTGCGGGCCTGCGGGACGGGAAGGATGGTCGTGCCATCCACGGTGATGGAGAAGTCTGGGAGCGGACCGGGCTTGGGAGGGAAGATGAGGAGCTCAGTCTTGCTCATGTTGAGTTTTAGGTGGCGGGCCGACATCCAGGTGGAGACGTCCCGGAGGCAGGAGGAGATGCGAGCCTGAAGGGAGGGGGAGAGGACAGGGGCGGAGATGTAGATCTGCGTGTCATCTGCGTAGAGATGGTAGTCAAAGCCGTGAGAGCGAATGAGTTCACCGAGGGAGTGAGTGTAAATGGAGAACAGAAGAGGGCCAAGAACTGACCCTTGAGGAACTCCAACAGTTAAAGGATGGGAGGGGGAGGAGGCTCCAGCGTAGGAGACCGAGAATGATCAGCCAGAGAGGTAAGAGGAGAACCAGGAGAGGACAGACAGTCATTTTGCTTCTCTGTCTCTCAGTCACCTCATCTGCAAAATGGGGATTAAGCAGCGTGGCTTTGTGGAAAGAGCACAGGTTTTAAGGTCAGAAGTTCTAATCCCAGCGCCGCCGCTTGCCAGCTAGAGACAATCCCTGCCCAATAACGAGCTCACAATCTAAACGGAGGAGTCAAACAACAAAACAAAACATACGGTCTAAGGGGTAGTTATGAAAACACAATGGAGAAAGTAGGACAAATCTAGGTCCCTTTCTATTCTCCGTCTACACCCACTCCCTTAGAGAACTCATTTGCTGCTGTAGCTTCATCTAAAATCTCTGAGCATGCAGTTCAGTGCTTTGCACACAGTAATACTATTACTTCTCACTCTAGGCTTCAAGGCTCTCCATCACCTTGCCCCTTCCTACCTCTCCTCCCTTCTCTCTTTCTACTGCCCACCTCCTCACCGTCCCCCGTTCTCGCCTATCCCGCCGTCGATCCCTAGGCCACGTCCTCCCGCGGTCCTGGAATGCCCTTCCTCCTTACCTCCGCCAAACTAATTCTCTTCCCCTCTTCAAAACCCTTCTTAAAGCTCACCTCCTCCAAGAGGCCTTCCCAGACTGAGCTTCCCTTTTTCCCTCTGCTCCCTCTGCTCCCCCTCTACCCCCCCACCTCTTCTCAGCTAAGCCCTCTTTTCCCCCCTTTCCCTCTGCTCCTCTCCCTCTCCCCTCTCCTCCCCTCCCCTCAGCATTGTACTCATCCGCTCAACTGTATATATTTTCATTACACTCATTAAAACAATAGCAAATAAATAGAATAAAAGGTGATGTACATCTCATTAACAAAATAAATGAGATGTACATCACCTTTTATTCTATTTATTTGCTATTGTTTTAATGAGATTTTCATCCCCTTGATTCTATTTATTGCTATTGTTTTTGTCTGTCTTCCCCGATTAGACTGTAAGCCTGTCAAAGGGCAGGGACTGTCTCTGTTACCGATTTGTACATTCCAAGTGCTTAGTACAGTGCTCTGCACATAGTAAGTGCTCAATAAATACTATTGAATGAATGAATAAACATACTACTGCATAAGAGAAGCAGCGTGGCTCAGTGGAAGGAGCACGGGCTTTGGAGTCAGAGGTCATGAGTTCAAATCCCGGCTCTGCCACTTATCAGCTGTGTGACTGTGGGCAAGTCACTTAACTTCTCTGGGCCTCAGTTACCTCATCTGTAAAATGGGGATTAAGACTGTGAGCCCCGTGTGGGACAACTTGATTCCCCTATGTCTACCCCAGTGCTAACAGTGCTCTGCACATAGTAAACGCTTAACAAATACCAACAAATACCAACATTAATTAATTAAGAACTCTCAGTCAGCCAGTGGATGGTAGAAACGCCAGATATTTGTCTGCTATATTTAGGTTTAGAGAGTATTTTTTTTATCTTGTATTTATGTTTGGTTTTGTACTTTTCTCTATTGAATTTCATTCCGTTTTTATAGGACCATTTTTCTATTTCCTGTAGGTCACTTGGAATGTTATTCTTGTCTTCAAAGTATTAACAATTCTGTCTTTATTATCAATTCTGACGCTCCTCTCACAAACCCATATACCCATAATCACTAGGCACATCGCAATTCATGGCCTTTGACCAAGTCTCCTCCATCCATTCCCAGCAATTTGATTATTAACCAGTTTAGTAATCACTCCCTCTGTTTTTCTCACCCACACTAGCACTTTCCTTACTCCAGTGACAATTAGTTCCATGCCTTAGAATTCTGCTCAGCCCTTAAAACCTGGAGCTATTTATTCTGCCCAGGGATTATTATCTTTCCCAGATTTGAGTGTCCTTTAAAGAAAAATGTTATTTGGGGAAAGTGCTGTTAGCTAGCACGGAAGAAGAGGGAAATGGTCTGAACTGAAGAAAACTGTAGGTTGAATATTGTTGAAAAAAGTCTTGACAGTGAGATCTATTAGTCTGTAAAGTGATTTCCCAGAGGACAGGTACTATCTCTTAGAACTTTTAAAATGAAGTGGAATAAAACCCTGAGAAGTATGTTGGATGGAATGACCCCACATTGTTCTTTCCTGATGGGGCTGGGGTCTGGACAAGGTTATCTCATGGTTCTTTTCCATTTGTAATTTCCATGGTTCTGTAAAATAAAATGGTCAAAGAGATGAGGATTGCCGAAAAAAAGTCATGTTTTGCTATGCTTGTAGTCCAGATACTAAGGTAAATCACTACAAGCATACATTTCCTCATGGAATACTTTCAGTCAAGTATTTTCCCCTATGAAACTTAGGTGAGTAATCGGGAATGTTTGTTGCATAAAGTTTTGACAATTATAACTTACAAACCCCCTGGAATTTGAAGTTTCATGCTGATAAGCTGAACTTGGAAAATATGCTGTTACCATACAGCAGTGTGAAATGCAGTGGTCTTATTTTCCCTTCCAAGTCCTCTCCTCCACCTAATTTTCCTTTCAAGGAGGACAATCCCACTATCCTCCCTGACTCTAAACTTTGGCCTTGGTATCATCCTTGATTATCCTTACTCTTTTCAAATCAATCGATCAATCAGCCGATGGATTTTATTGAAAACCTACTTTGTACATTGTATTGAATTTAGCATTTGGGTGGCTAAAATAGAATTAACCGAAACGATCCCTAAATTTAAGGAGCTAAGAGTCAAAGGATGAGACAGATACTAAAATAAATTTTCTGGGTTTATCTAAGGACTCAGGTGGCATGAAAGGACTGAAGTGGCATTTTGGTATTTAAGGTAGGGAGGAGAGAATTATCAGGAAAGACCTCCAGGAGAAGATGTAAGGGCCCAATGATGGGCAAAGCTGTAATCTGTAGAATTTGATCAGGGGAAAGATCTCTAGTTAGTGAGGAGGGTGTGAGAAAGACTTTTGCAGTAGTGGAGATGACGAAGAAGGAGAAGCAGGGTGGCTCAGTGGCAAGAGCCCAGGGTTGGGAGTCAAGGGTCATGGGTTCTAATCCCGGCTCTGCTGCTTGTCAGCTGTGTGACCTTGGGCAAGTCACTTAACTTCTCTGTGCCGCAGTTCCCTCCTCTGTAAAATGGGGATGAAGACTGAGCCCTACGTGGGATAACCTGATTACCTTGTATCTACCCCAGTGTTTAGAACAGTGCTTGGCACTTAGTAAGCACTTAACAAATACCATTAAAAAAAAAGAGGTAGCTAAAGGCAGAGAAAGGTAAGGCCAAAAGTAAGGGTGAAGCTTGAAGGTGAAACCGAAGGCAAAGGTGAGTAAGCGTGAAATCTAGGGCAATTCTAAGAGTGAAGATAAAGGAGAAGATAGGTATCAAGCCTAGGATGAAAATAAAGGCTACTGTAAGGTTGAAACTAAGGGTAATGTAAGTGGGAAGGTAATGGCGGAGGTGAGTACAGTGCTCTGCACCCAGTAAGGGCTCAATACATAACGACAATGAAGTATGGATGAAACTGAGTTCCAAACTGAGCCACCAGTTAAGGGTAATTCTGAAGGCCAAGGTAAGAGGTCAGAGGAACAGCTAAGGACCAAGGAGATAACAAAGTTAAGGATAAAGGTGAGGCTGAAGCTGAAGGTAAGAGTGAAGCCAAGGACGAAGGTATGATAAAGGTAAAGGTGAAGCTATTGGTGAAAATGGGGGCAAACATAAAAGAGCAGCTCAGAAAGAAGATAAAACCTAAGGTATGGGTGAAGCTGAGGATGGGATTTATGGTGAAGGGAAGGGTAAACTGAGGTCAAAGGTAAGGGCATAAGTAAGAGTGGAGCTGAGGTCAAAAGTAAGGACCTAGTTGAGGGCGAAGGGAAGGGCGAAATGAGGCTTCATTCACTCTGACCTTGGCACTCAGCCTTTAGACTCAGCTTTGGTCTCAGCTTTTGCCTTGGCTTTGCCCTTATGTTAGTCCTCTGTTTTGCCCTTGATATTGTCATTACATTTATCCTTAACTTCACCATTACCTTATACTAATCTTCACCCTTGGTTTTGCCCTTATCTGCACTGTTTTATGTCCTTTCTTTCACTCTTCCCTTCACACGTGGCTTCAGCCTTTCCTTCTCCATTTCCGCCACCCTTTCTTTTGCTCTCAACTTCACCTTTGCTTTACCCTTATCTTCGCCCCTGCCTTTGCTTTACTTCAACCTTTGATTTACCCTTCCCTCTGACTTCCTTCCTCTCCTCTCTCCCTTCACCCTTTCCTTCCCCTTTTCCTTCATCCTTTCCTTTGTTCTTAATTTTGCCTTCAACTTCACCTCTGCTTTACCCTTACCTTTGCCTCACTTTAACCTTCCGATATACCCTTAGCTCTGACTTCAGTTTCGTCCTTCCTTTGCTTCCAGCGTTACCCTTGGCTTTGGTCTAAACTTTGCCTTCAACCATGTCTTCACCTTAGACTTCAGCCTCACCCTTAAGACTCAATTTCACCCATTCCTTCCCCCTTAAATTTTCCCTTTGCTTTACCCTTACCTTTGCCCTCAGACTCATTTTTATCCTTCACATTTACCTTTCCCCTTGACTTGTCACTTACCACCCTCCTTGTCTTCACCCTTAAGTTTGTCCTTATTTACATTTACCTTCACCCTAGAATTTTCCCTTCCCTTCACTCATCCTTTCATCCTCATTTTTGTCCTTACTTTTGCTCTTAGCTTGGCCCATGCATTCGCCCTCACCTTCTGGAAAGAGCTGACTCTAAAAGTCAGGGTAAAGCCAAAGGTGAAGGTAAGGGAGAAGGTAAGTGCGAAGCTGAAGGTGAAGCCAAAAGCCAAGCGCGAAAGAAAGGAACGAAGAGCATAATGGGTGAAAAGAGCCACTAAGGAGTAATGATATATCTGACTGCGTGCTTTCAACTCTCCCATTCAGTGGGTTGGAGTATGAAGTGAACCACTATGTCGTAACATACAGCGTGGGCCCGGGAGTCAGAAGGTCAAAGGTTCTAAGCTTGGCTCCACCACTTGTCTGCTTTGTAACCTCACGCAAGTCACTTCACTTCTTTGTGCCTCAGTTACCTCATCAGTAAAATGGGAATTGAGACTGTGAGCCCTATGTAAGAGAGGGACTGTGTCTAACTCGATTTTCTTGTACCCACCCCAACCCTTAGTACCGTGCCTGGCACATAGTAAGTGCTTAAAAAATACCATAATTATTATTATTACTAAATCTCCTGATTTGGGAGTTAAATTGAAGTGAGAATAGTTTGGAGGGAGTGGAACCAAGGGTGGTAGTGGTATTGCTGTCAATTACAATATAGCATATGGAGCAAATCTAGCTGTTGTTGCCTAAAGATGCTTTGAAACACGTTTCCAACATGACTTAATAAACTGAAAAGTAAATAAAATAAAAGTTACTCCATTTCTATTAGATAATTGTATCCATAGTATTTTAAATGTAAAATTTTCATAAGCATGGAATATAAGAAGAAATTCTGAAGAAGTAAATATGCCAGTTGTCTTTTTAAGATATGGGATGGGTTGGCCCAGGATAAGTATGTTCCTTGAAGATAAATGTCAGAAGAAAATATTGTTGTTGCTCTGAATTTAAACAGAACAGGTCCTTACCAAGAAGCAGCATGGCCTAAAGGAGAAGCAGTGTTGCCTAGTAAAATGAGTATGGGCCTGGGAGTCAGAAGACTTGGGTTCTAATCCTGCCTCTGCCCCTTGTCTGCTGGGTAACCTTGGGCAAGTCATTTAACTTCTCTGAGCTTCAGTTCCCTCATCTGTAAAATGGGGGTTAAGACTGTGAGCCCATGTGGGACAGGTACCTCGTCCAACCTGATTACCTTGTATCTACCCTAGAGCTTAGAATGGTGCTTGACACTTAAAAAGCAAGCATTAGCGCTTAAAAATACTATTATTATTATTTTTATTATTATAGACCTAAGTAAAATTTGAAAGACTTTCCCCAGTAGACCACAGGGGCACAGGGAAACTGAAGTCAATACGTCCACCCGAGTGACAGAGCATCAACAAACAGAGTATCTCAGTATCAACAAAGGACACTGGTATGAGCTAAGAACCAATCCGGACACAGTTTAAAGAGGCATCTGTCTTGCTTTTTGTGCTCTAGCTTACCCAACACTTTTCAGCCTGCCATTCTAGATCTCTGACAAAACAAAACCTAGTTGCTATAAGCTTTCATTAGTTGTCTAATGAGGACAATCACAGAGCACCATTAAGAAATAGGGGGCATCTGGAAACTTCTTTTCCTAAAATATGATGGATTATTTTCTATCACGTTAAAGATTAAACTAGTGCATAGCACTAGTGCACATTAGCTGGCCTCTCCCATTTCTGAGTGTTTACAAAAAAGGGAAGCAAATTTAGTGGAAAGACCCCGGGCTTGGGAGTCAGAGGTCATGGGTTTGAATTCAGACTCTGCCACTTGTCCACTGTGTGAGTGTAGGCAAGTCACTTAACTTCTCTGTGCCTCAGTTACCTCATCTGTAAAATGGGGATTAAGACTGTAAGCCTCACGTGGGACAACCTGATGACCCTGTATCTACCCCAGCACTTAGAACAGTGCTCTGCACATAGTAAGCGCTTAACAAATACCAACATTATTATTATTATTTTCCTATCCTTGCAATTTTGTTTTCCCATAATCTGCTCTCTTAATCCTTCTAATGCCTGGCCATGAGAATTTGTCAAGAGCAAAGCAGTAGTTTCTTTGTTTGAAAGGTAGAACACCATGCCTTTCTAGCTGTTAAATAATTAGAAATCTCTGACTGTTTCTGAAGTTATCTCAACTGATTTCCAATGGTCGCATTATAAATTGGCAGGAAAAAGCACAACATTAGAAATTGTCTCCATACTGTGTTACCATGCTGCTAACTAAAGTGGTTTAATCTTTCGTCATGGCGATTTTTTAAAAAACATTCTTATTGTTTCCCAGTTCATAAATTAGATGTTGAATTCTGTTTTATTGTGTTGGGTAATAATGTCTTCCTCCATGGGACATGATGACATGATCACAGTTTCATACTCCTGAATGACAGACTTTTATAGGTTCCAAATGGTTGCTTCACGAGGTTTTTTTTTTTTGGACATCTGTTTTTGAAAATAAACCAAAGTCACTTACAACAACACATTTAACTTCTGCTCAAAAGGAATGTGCCATATAGCAAACTCCAAGATCACTTTCTTTTTAGATGGGGAAATGATTTATTTGGTAAACAATGCTTTAGTAGATTAAATAGAATTTGTCAGTGACTCCCAACTCTTTATGTGGCCTCAGGCAATGCAAGACTGGTCTGTGAACAGAAAGAGGAAGGTGCAAATGGAAATGAACATGAAAATAGTTCAAGAAAAGAAGAGGTTGCTAAGCAGTGGAGTGGCATCTCTCTGGAATAAGATGGTCTCAGGGCATGTCTGGCCAATTTTATTTTGTGATAGCAGTGGGAACTGCGTTGACTTTTTTTTCTAAATTACACAGATTATGTCTGAGAGTTATAACCAATGGAACTACATTCCATCACCAAACAGGTGATTTCACAGCCATGCTGAGTCATTTACGCTAATGTTAGATCGAACTGAATCTGGACGGTCAAATCAATCAGGTCTAAGGAGAGCTCAGTGGAACAATCAGTCAATCAATCGATATTATTTATCGAGCAATTGCTGGATGCAGAGCAGTGTACTAAGAGCTTGGGAGAGTATGATACAATAGAGTTGATAAATACCTTCCCCCTCGTGGGGGAGACAAATAATAAATTGTATTCCAAATAAATGGAATGGGAAAGAACGAGAATATAGACATAAATTCTGTGGGGGTGGGGGTGGGTTAAAGCAGTGTGGCTCAGTGGAAAGAGCATGGCCTTTGGGAGTCAGAGGTCACGGGTTCAAATCCTGACTCAGCCACTTGTCAGCTGTGTGACTTTGGGCAAGTCACTTAACCTCTCTGTGCCTCAGTTACCCCATCTGTAAAATGGGGATTAAGACTGTGAGCCCCATGTGGGACAACCTGATCACCTTATATCCTCCCCAGCACTTAGAACAGTGCTTTGCACATAGTAAGTGCTTAACAAAGGCCATCATTATTATTATTATTATTATTAAAGAGTACAGATCCAAGTGCACAGATGATACAGAAGGGATGATGAAAAAGAGAACATCCTTTGCCCTCTTTTCTCCCACCATCAACTTCTTGCTCACTTACCCCTTCCCTCCACTCCACATTTCAGTTCTGGCAGACCCACTACTCTCCCATCTTCAAGGCCTTCTGAAATCACATCTCCCCTACCAGAGCCTTTCCAGACTGATTTTTCATCTTGCCACTCTATATCTCCCCAACTGCCACTTCAGCACTTCTGCACCACTGTGGTTACATATGTATGTATCTTTGAGAATTTCTTATTTCCTACCATCTCTAATTTATTTTAGTGTCTCTCTCTGACTAGACTGCCCTCTCCTTAAAGGCAGGATTTATGTCTACTAATCTGGGTGTCCTCTACCAAGTGCTTGGTATAATGCTCTGCACAAAGTAGTTGTATAATCAGTGTTATTAATTATTAATTGAAACTTCAAGATGGGGGATTTGGGGACAGAAATAAAGAAAAAATTCAAAAGACATCTGAACTTTGAGATTACTTTTTTTTCCTGGAACTATTTGTCTCCAGACCTTATAATGGATCCAGTTCTACATATACAACTTCAGAGGATCACGGAAAACTCTTGATAATCTTTTCAGACCCATAGCTAACTATTGATTCTCTAATTAATGAAGTGACTTTTCTATCTTTCTCTGCCCACATAGAGCTCTGTTATCTCTGACAGCAGTCGGGTCTTGATGGACAGGCATAACAGAAACTATCTCTAGGGATTCGTGATAAATTCTAGCCTAATACCAAGGGTCTCTAAACAAATTGCAGAGCTTGGTTAATTGGGGGTTCACTGCAGTCAGCAACCCTGAATGGCAGTTCAGGAAGAGTCAACTTGTAACTGCAGCTTCTGTGTTCACCATCTGTTGCCTTCTAAGTAGTAAGATTTCATGTCCCTGAATATCAGATCTTTTCTCATGGGATAAAAGAAGGCAAGACAAAGCTTCTCACCCAGCTAGACCATTCAGCCTTAATAAATGTTTAGAGCAATCAAAAGGGAGTGGTATCTCCACCTGACTTCATCAACTTTTCTTTGAAATTTTCACATTCATAATCTGGATGCTCTTGCGTGCCCTTGCCGACAGTAGGTAGAGCCAGCAGTGATTCCTTTCTACCTTATTGTGGCTTCACTTGCTTACCAAGCACGGGCTTGGGAGTCAGAGGTCATGGGTTCTAATCCCAGATCCGCCACTTGTCAGTTGTGTGACTTTGGGCAGGTCACTTAACTTCTCTGTGCCTCTGTTACCACATCTGTAAAATGGGGATTAAGACTGTGAGCCCTAGTGGGACAATCTGATAACTTTGTATCTACCCAGTGCTTAGAACAGTGCTTGGCACCTAGTAAGTGCTTAATTATAATAATAGTAATAATAATAATAATGTTAGTTGTTAAGCGCTTGGGGGATACAAAGTAAATAGGAAATACCATTTTAATTATTATTATTATTATCTTGGAATTCTCACCTTTAAACTTTCAAAATGGCTCCCCAGGAATCTCACCAATATCTTCTCTCGTCTTTTGAAAATCCCTAGAGTGTCCCTGCTCTCTGAGTTTTTTTACTCTCACATCTCTTGATTTTCATGTTGTTAGTTCTCTCAAATTGCATAAATATTATTGTCTACAGGCTACATTCAGTACACACATCTTGGAATTTCAATGTTTATATTCAATTCATTATTCCATTTTTCCTTCAGGAACTCAACTCTCATTCCCTAATTGGAGTTGTCTGAGAAAATTGAATGGGATGTTTATTCATTTAATTATTTTATTCCAGTGTGAATTTTACACAGAGGAATCAGTTCCATTGTAGAGGAAAAAGAATGCCACATCAGATTTACTTATGGCCTTCCAGTGACATTTAATCTGCTCAAAATGAATTGATAGCCAAAGATAAGTCTCCATCATTACTGAACCTCTTGGTACCTCAAGAGTTCAGAATTCCTTGAAGATTCAGAAGGCTAAGAGGAAGTTTGTCTTATTGACTGAAACTTGGTAATTTTATGGAACATTCCTGGCACCAATTCAACCTTAAATTTTGTGGAGAAAACTAGGTTAAATAAGATTCTTAACTCTGTTAAGAAATATTTATAATAGAACTATGTTTAGGCATGAATGAAGATTCAGTCCCTGGAACACAGAGAAAGAACTAAAGCTCTTACCCAGTATATTATCTATCTGTCTATATATCATTATATCATATGTTTAAAATATATGCATGTATGTACGTACATAAGTATATATACCTATGTATATATAATATTTATTAGCCACTTATACCAAGTACTGTGCTTCTCAGGAGGAGGTAGACCTCACGTGTCAATACAATCAATCAATGGTATTTACTGAGTGCTTATTGCTTGCCGAGCACTGTCCTAAGCACTTGGGAGAGTACAATGCAACATATTTAGAACATGTGTTACCTGCCCATACAAATTTGCACTTTAGATGGGGAGATAGTAAAATAAATTGCAGACATGTACATTAATGCGGTGGGGCTGAGAGTAGGGTGAATAATATCAAGTGGACCGAAGACTACAGATCAAAGTGCATAGGTAACACAGAAGGGAGAGGGAGTAGGGGAAATGAGGGATTGTTAAGAAAGGCATCTTGGAAGTGCTTGGCTCAGTGGAAAAAGCACGGGCTTGGGAATCAGAGGTCATGGGTTTGAATCCCAGCTCTTCCACTTGTCTGCCGTGTGACCTTGGGTAAGTCACTTAACTTCTTTATGCCTCAGTTACCTCATCTGTAAAATGGGAATTAGGACTGTGAGCCTCTTGTGGTATAACCTGATTACCCTGTATCTACCCCAGTGCTTAAAACAGTGCTCTGCACATAGTAAGCACTTAACAAATACCAACATGATTATTATCATTATTGTTATATGCTTTTAATAAGGCTGTGGATGTGGGAAGAGTGGTGGTCTGTCAGATATGAAGGTGGAGGGAGTTTTATTGTAGATTATTTTTTATTTAATACTTTAACAATACCGTGGATGTGTTTAATTTTCCAAAAGTACTTTCACATTACTTATTTTAGCTTTCTATTATAACCTCCCCATGAGGTGGGCAATGGCTGGTGTTATTATTCCCATTTTACAGATGAGAAAATTAAGGCCCAAAAAGTTAAAGCAACTTCCCTAGGTCACACAGAAGGTAGTGAGAGAGGTGGAACTAAAATGGAGGTCTTCTGACTTGTAAACTCTGTAGAGGGCAGAGATGATGTATACCAATTCTATGGTATTTGTCTTGTCAGAGCTCTAAGGATAGTGAACTATGCATACATTAAGTGCTCAAAAAAGCACCATTTATTGATTGATTCTGACTCCCAGACCCAAGCTCTTTTTACCACATCACCTTCTGTCAAAATACCTGCAAGAATAGCCATTCGTTAAATATTTCTGAATGTTAATTCCAAACATTGTATTGAAACCTATTATTCTTCATGTTTTACACAACAAGGAAATGCCAGATAATAATAATTACAACAATAACATTTCTTAACTGCTTATTTTGTACCAAGCACTTTTTAAAATGGTATTTGTTAATCACTTACTATTAAACACTGGGATGCTACAAGGTAATCAGGACAACACAGCTCCTGATCCATGCAGAGTCACAGTCTAATTAGAAGAGGGAACATAGATTGAATGTCCATGTTACAGATGATGAAACTGAGGCCCAGAAAAGTGTGAAAACACAGCAGGTTAGTAACAGAGCAGGTATTAGAGCACAGTCCTCTACCTCTCAAGCCAGTTTTCTTTCCACTAGGTCATGCTGACACCAGCTTTTGGTGAAGTCACTATAGCCCAGAGGAAACATAATAAATATTAGTGCCCTCACATATTCTTTATAATCAATCCTCAACAGCTACTAGTTGTAACAACGCTGATATAGAAGTTGCTACTTGTAAACAATTCCATTATTTCACTATATATCCAGTTCTCGCATTAGAGGACCTGACACAATTCTGTACATTTTTCAAAGGTAAGTGCCAATCTCCCTTGTCACATTTGAGGAAGGATGTGTTCTTTATTCTTTGGTTTAACTCAAATTCTTCAGTGGCTCTGCGCAACTGAAATCATATTCCAGTCAAAGAAAAATAGAGGCCTAAGGAGTTTTTCCAATATACTTTCCAAACACTACCTCTTAGTTTATTCACAGTCAGTAGTTCTGATTTAAGGTGGAAGTATCCAGAATATATCAGGCGTGCTTCCAGGTGTTTGTTAAATAATGATAATAATAATGATGGCATTTGTTAAACACTTACTATTTTCAGAGAACTGTGCTAACAGCTGGGGTAGATACAGGAAAATCAGATAGGACACAGTCACTGTCCACATGGAGAAAGGGGTTGGAGAAGCAGCGGGATCAGTGGAAAGAGCACGGGCTTAGGAGTCAGAGGTCATGGGTTCTAATCCCGGCCCTGCCACCTGTCAGCTGTGTGACTTTGGTCATTTCACTTCTCTGTGCCTCAGTTACCCCATCTGTAAAACGGGGATTAAGACTGTGAGCCTCAAACGTGGGACAACCCGATTACCCTGTATCTCCCCAGCACTTAGAACAGTGCTCTGCACATAGTAAGGACTTAACAAATACCAACATAATTATTATTATTAGATATTTAATCTCATATAGATGAGGAAACTGAAGCTCAGAGAAGTGTGACTTGCCCAAAGTCATCATAGTAAGCAAGTAACTGGGTTGAGATTAGAATTCCAGGTCCCCTGACACCCAGCCCTAGGGATTCTACTAGGTTACACTGCCCGTCAAAGGAAAAAAACTGAAAAGGAAATGCTGAAAGAAAGCAGTGGGCTCTTTCTTCATACTTATCCCAGAAGGGAAAATCGTTCAGGTAAGAAGCATGTGTTCTCTCAGAGAAGAAGATTTCCCCCTAATCCACATATCCAGGCATTCTCAGTACACAGAGACCAGAAATCCCCGGTACACAGTAATCAGTATACATCACCAGGCAGCCCCCACTATACAGAGATCAGTAGACGCAGACCAAGCGTGCTCAGTATACAGACACCAAAGATGACCATGGGTCTAGTTTATCAAGTGCTGGACTCTGAACACTGGAAACCAGTGAGCCCTCAACCTAGAGTTAACTCCTACCCAGGGCATGTGAACTTCAGTTTTCTCAACTCTCAAATGTGGTAAATTTAGCTTACACTAGATTGTAATTTGGATTACAAGCTCCTTGATGATACCAATCATGTCTACCAGCCCAGTGGATAGAGCCTGGGCCTGGGAGTCAGAAGGTCATGGGTTCTATTCTATTCAATAGTATTTATTGAGCATTTACTATGTGCAGAGCACTATACTAAGCACTTGGAACGTACAGTTCGGCAACAGAGAGAGGCAATCCCTGCCCAGTGAAGGGCTCACAGTCCAAACGGTTCTGATCCCGGCTCTGCCACTTGTCTGCTGTGTGACCTCGAACAAGTCACTTCACCTCTCTGGGCTTCAGTTACCTCATCTGCAAAATGGGAATTGAGACTGTGATCCCCACCTGGGACAGGAACTGTGTCCAACCTGATTTGCTTGTAACCACCCCAGTGCTTAGTACAGTGCCTGGCACATAGTAAACACTTAACAAATACTATAATAATTATCACTGTATTTTTCTAAGCTCTTAATGGAAAGAACATGGGCCTACAAGTTCAGGGGACCTAGGTTCTGCCATTTGCCTTTTGTGTGACCTTGGGCAAGTCACTTAGCTGCTCTGTGCTTCATTTTCTTCATCTGTAAAATGAGAATTCAACACTTCTTCTCCATGCTACTTATACTGATACAGGGACTGTGTCCAACCTTATTATATCTATGTATTCATTATTATGATTATTATTGTTATTGATAATTATTATATTTGTTAAGCACTTACTATATGCCAAGTACTGTTCTAAATGCTGGGGTAGATACAAGTTAATCTGGTTGGTCAACATGCATAGTAAAGTATTGGAACATCTTAAGCAAATTATGGCATTTGTTAAGCTCTTACTATGTGCCAAGCACTCATCTGAGCACTGGGATAGACCCAAGGTATCAGGTTGTCTCACGTGGGCTCACAGTCTTCATTCCCATTTTACAGATGGAGTAACTGAGGCACAAAGAAGTGAAGTGACTTGCCCAAGGTCACACGGCAGACAAGTGTCAGAGCCAGGATTAGAGTCCACATCTTCTAACTCCCAAGCCCGTCTTCTTGCCACTACACCATGACACTTCCCTTTAAAAAAAAAAAAAATCACAATTATTATTAATAGTAGTTCAGAACTCTGTATACCATATATAGTCAATAAATTCCATTGATTGATTGACAGAGTGATGATAGAATCAGGACAATTAGTGAAGACTGTGAAGTATTTTGCAAGCAAAAGAGTTGGGTAAAGAAATAAGCAGCCAATAACAGAAAAATAGCGTTATTTCACCATTGAAGATTTAAGAACTTGAAGGTCATCATGCAATTTTAGGAACATGAACAACCCTGTTGCACGATTAACCCAAACAAAAAATAAACAAACAGAAATCCTTTTTCAGAAATGGGAAAAAAAAGGAAAGGAAACATTGACCTAAATAAATTTTATTCAAAGTTTTCCATGATTGATTTGAATTAACATTTAGCTACAGTTTTAGGTTGACATGGCTGAGAGTGAGTGGGAAGAGAGTTGGTGCAGATACCTGCCTTTATATATTCAAAGTATATGAAGTAATGTATTGCATAAATTAAACACAAGTGAAAACTGAATTTTCATACATTTTATATCCGTTATCTGTTCCTGCACAAGTCTGGCCTTTGGATATAAAGCTTTAGTGCTTTCAGTGATAGAATACAGGATTTAATTTGCATATTTGTAAGTCCTTTAAAGCAAAAATAATTAGAATTGTACATTTTGATGAAACGTATCTAGATTTGTGGTGTTCAAGTAATCATTCTAGAGTTTCAAAATGTGCAGTGCAATGGCTTGAACATCTAAGAAGTAATAGCGCAGAAAAAATAAACTTCTATCATTAAGGTAGCCATTCAAGGAATCACACTTACTAGAGTTAAGAACCTGATGAATTGTATTTGTTGCATTTATTATTTTGAGTACAATTCTATAAGATCTTAAGAAAATCTAATTTATTTTATGCTATGAAGAATCATTTCCTGATTTCAAGGTCACTGGTCATACCTATAGTTTTGCTGGAAGGCTCAGGAAAAAGTGAATTCATTGCCAAAGGGTCTCCAAAAATCAAGAACCTAAGACAACAGAAGCGGCAGTCGGGGATGGAGAGAGTCAGCCCTAGGCAGAGTTTTAGAGATAATGGGTCTGAAGAGGCAAGAAAATAATTACCTGTTCTTCCTCCCAACATTCAAATGGAGGAATGTGCTGAGAGAGAATCAACCTTCTGTGGCCCCCGGGTGAAGAAACCAATAGCTGAGAGGGATGGACACAAGACCTGTTGCTGTTGCCCTAGAGGAGGAGCAAGATCAGTCCAGATAAGGCCATTTGAAGGAGATGTGATTTTAAAAAGGCTTGAATGTGATGGTGGTCTGTTGTATATGAAAGAGGAGGGAGTTTCAAGCCAGTGGGAGGACAAGAGCAATGGGTCACAATCAACTGAGGGAGACAGACACTAAAATAAATCATTCATTCATTCAATTGTATTTATTGAGCACTTACTGTGCACAGAGCACTGTACTAAATGCTTGGAATGTACAATTTGGCAACAGAGACAATCCCTGCCCAATGACGGGCTCACAGTCTAAACGGGGGAGACAGACAGCAAAGCAAAACAGAGCAAAACAAAAACAAGACAACATTATCAAGATAAATATAATCAAGGGGATGTGTTCCTCATTAACAAAATAAATAGGATAATAACATATACAAATGAGCACATTGCTGAGGGGAGGGGAAGGGGGAGGAGCAGAGATGTGGGAGGGGGGGAGGAGGGAAAGAGGGGTCTCAGTCTGGGAAGGCCTCTTGGAGGAGGTGAGCTCTCAGTAGGGCTTTGAAGAGGGGAAGAGAGTTAGTTGGGAGGAGGTGAGGAGGGAGGGCATTCCAGGACAGCGACAGGACGTGGGCCAGGGGTCGACGGCGGAATAGGTGTGAACGGGGGACGGTGAGGAGGTGAGTGGCAGAGGAGTGGAGTGTGCGGGGTGGGCTGGAGAAGGAGAGAAGGGAGGTGAGGTAGGAGGGGTTCAGGTGATGGAGAGCTTTGAAGCCAAGAGTGAGGAGTTTTTGTTTCATGCGAAGGTTGATAGGCAACCACTGGAGGTTTTTGAGGAGGAGAGTGACATGCCCAGAGCATTGCTGTAGGAAGATAATGCAGGCAGCAGAGTGAAGTTTAGACTGAAGCGGGGTGACACAGGAGGATGGGAGTTCAGAAAGGATGCTAATGCGGTAATCCAGTTTGTACATAAGTGCTGCAGGGCATTTTTAGAATGATAATAATCATGGTAAAAAAAAGACAGTATACATACAGTCAACTAAATAATGTTTTGGATTGGGAGCCTCCTGAGGGTCAGAAACTCAGTCTTATTTTTTCTTATTGTAGCCTTCCTCAAAGCTGAGTATTGTGCTTTGTCCGAAGTTAATGAGCACTTCCACCTATTAAGGAACCCTCTTGGGCAAATGTCAGGAACCTAAAATGCATGCCTTCTGCTAACCCAGAGGGTGAGTGTTAAGTGCTTACTTCATGCCATGCATTGTGCTAAATTTTATGGTAGATCCCAGGAAATCAGATCAGGCACAGTCCCTGTCGCGTATTAGGCTTACAGCCTGAAGGGAGCAAAAAAAGATATTTAATTCTCATTTTGCATATGAGGAAATTGAGGCACAGAAAAGTTAAGGGACTTGGCAAGATCACACAGCAAGTAACTGGTGGGGTGGGATTAGAACTGAGTGTCCTGACTCCCAGTGTTATGCTCTTTCCACTAGGCCAGGCTGCTTCACTAAGAATGTTTAATTCCTCTTATATAAGACTATAAGCCTATTTCTCCCAGAGAGAAAATAAACCAGAATCATTCCTAATCTGTTGCAGATTAGAATGTTTAATTCCTCTTATATAAAACTATAAGCCTATTTCTCCTAGAGAGAAAATAAACCAGAATCATTCCTAATCTGTTGCAGATTAGGAATACCACATTAGATTAAAATTAAAAAATGATAAGGGATAAGGAATTATTTTACCACCTCTCAAGGTCGCACATGGACAGTTTCCAGTACTCTACCAGTCTCGACTATGGGAGGGAGAGTCAAGCAGAGGCATTTGCATTCCATTTCTAGTTGGGCAGTGGCTAGCGAGTGGAAGGCCATCTGCTACAAGGCAAAACTCACTCATGCTGGGCAGCAGAGGCACGGAAGAGAGTAGAGGGCGGAGACTCAGGTTAACTGCGCAGAAAGAGGTGATGGTAAACCGCTTCTGTATTTTTAACCAAGAAAACTCTATGGATACACTACCAGAACGATTTCAGATGGAGGTGGGGCCTTCTGGGAGAGATGCGTCCATGGCGTCGCTTTGAGTCGGTCATGACACGGCAGCTTAAGACAACAACAAGACAATTATTGTATGTACAATTCCCCCGTCTCCTACTCATCCCCTTTTCCAGTGGAACTTTCAATCAGGCATTCTCCCATGATAGCCCTGAGCTATCCACCAGGATACACTCTCCCAAAAGAAATCAAAAGATGACTTTCTAAACCTTCAAGGTAAAGCTTTCAACCAATCCATGTGCAGTGCAGCAAAAATAGATTACTGTCAATTCCTTTGTCTGAAAAAAAAGCTGCTTCAATTTATAAAGATAAGGGAGGAACATGTTCCAAATTTTTAAACATCTAGTTATTGAGAATGAGGCTTGCTTTGTCCCATGAGATATGGCCATTAAATTCCATATTACTCAAAAAGAACTTCTGCCACGTAAAGTCGTATCGATTCTCATCAGGTGCTTTCAGATTGATATTATAGCATTTCTTCCAGTATTTTGATATGATTAGAAGTTCAGATTTGCAAATTTCCAGGATCATCACATCTTTCTTCTCAATAGAGGCATTATATAAGGCCTTTTATAATCTTCAGGCACCTTTCCAATCTACTATTATTTTCTTGCTCAATTTAACCCAGTAAAACTTCATTCACAATTGCACTTTAATTTACCTGTAGGCAATCTTTTGTTAGCCATCACAAACCAGATTAATCTGTTGCTGCTCCTGAACTAATAGCATAGATCTTCAAGATATTTTATTCAGCCTTATAAACCCACTTTCTGACAAGCTAAGGCTTCTTTAACCTTAGTGCCATTTCCAATGAACACACCATTAAACTGATCCTTAGATCTTATTAGTGAGAAGAGCACTATAGCATAGCTGTGGTCATTGTGATTTCACCCATGGGGTAGTCATCCATTATGCAATGTCTCAAGATAACAGTGGGAAAATTGAACTCCTTTAACAAGATTTTCTTGTTGTCTTGAAGCTCCTTTCTTCATTCGCTTTGGCAGATTCTTTTGGAGGATAGATATTTAGTGACTTGCTTGCAAAAAAAATAATCAATCAAATATGTATTTCCTAACTTTACTGAGAAATGAGCATCTGCAATGAGTTAAAGCTTTGCCTCCTCTGATCTGGGAAAGGGATTTTTGAGACAAAGGTATCCGTTGTTGAGCAGGGATTATCTCTATCTGTTGCCGAATTGTACATTCAAAACGCTTATTAGTACAGTGCTCTGCACAAAGCACTCAATAAATTACTGAATGAATGAATGAACTAGGGCACTGTGGTGATTGGTGTTTTCAGTGCTTTTCCTCCAAACAGTTTTGCAGTGCTGTATTGTCACCTTTACAGACTCTTTAATAGGGTAATAATAATTATTAGTAGGGTATTTGTTAAGCTCTTATTATGTGCCAGGCATTGTACTAAGCACTGGGATGGATATAAGCAAATTGGGTTGGACTCCGTCTCTCTCCTATCTGGGGCTCACAGTCTCAATCTCCATTTTACTGATGAGGTAACTGAGGCACAGAGAAGTGAAGTGACTTGTCTGAGGTCACACAGCAGACAAGTGGAGGATCGGGATTAGAACCCACGATCTTCTGACTCCCAGGCCTGGTGCTCTGGGCAGGGAGAGTTGGGAAAAGGAGAGGGAGTTGGGAAAATTAGTAGGGACTTAAGGAAGTTTCCAAATGTGGGTAATGTCAAAATCCACTTATTCTTCAAGGACTAAACTTTAGAAAAGAATAGTGAGGTAATGATAAATATGAAAGAGAGAGAATGTTTGTGAAGAGCCTGATCCTTAATTACTTGTATATACAAAATCCAAATGTCACAAAGTGCATTAAAAAACATTTCCTAGGGATTTCAGAAGTGGGTAGAAGAGAGTCCATGAACTACAGTACATTTCCTTCATGCTTTGAGACCTCAGTAGGTACAGCCAGCTGTCCCCAGCAATCCGACACTACACCTAATACATCTGGAAGTTCCTCCTTTCCTCTCAGGGTTTTCCTGTATCCTATTTTCTAGATTAGCCAAACTTCTGAGCTTTGCACGGTTGTCTAGTATGGATTCAATCCTGATTTACATTTTTACTCTCATTATAAGTGTTCAAATTTGAATCACGTTCAAGAATATAAATTCTGTTAATTTTCCCTTGTTGTGGTGTGGGCACTATTATCATTCTTGTAAAGAGGTAGTCCTGCTTCACTTTTCGGGGAGTCTCGGAATGACGTAAAACAAACCCTTGATTAAAGGCACTAAAAATCTAGTATATTTACTAAGTTCCAACCCTTTTAATTTCATATTATACTTGAAAAATTTACTTTTCCCTTAACTGCATTCCAAGCCCAAGTACATGCAGAAGACCTCACCGCTCTATCCATATAGTTCCTAGAATCTCTTTCCTTTTTCCTCAAATTCTTGATCTTTGATTTACTTGTACATATCCAGTGTTCCCTTTCAAGGTTAAACTACAAAATATCCCCAGATAAAGTATGGGGTTTTTCTTAGCCTATCCATTGGTAAGATAAGCCTATTAGCTTCTCCTCCATATAGCTCTTCTTTCCTTAGACTCCTTTGAAAACTCTGAGTCTGTCGTATTATCTGCAATCCGAGATTTCATAATATCTGAAAAAAAAACCCTCCAACCTCCAAAAGAGCTTTAAAAAGGTAATGTGGCTTCCAAGAGCTTACTTTATAATAATGTAATAACTTGATAGAGAAAAGGATTAGAATATTCTACCCAGCCTATTTTGTTTAAAAACAAAAACAAACCAAAAAACCTCGACACATGACAAGGAGCATTTTACAAGTACAGGTATTTGTCCGGGCTCCTATAATTGAGTTCATGAAATGCTTCCAGATGAAATGTGAAGGGTCTGTCCCACTCTCCATCTACTTTCACTTCCTGACAGGAATGAAATGCCAACCTCATATTTTTGGATAATGCAGAATTAAGGTTAGTAACATGACAGGTAATTTCAAAGAAATATTAAAGAATATTTCCCCCCAGTGGATTAAGTAATATTAGAATGGAACAAAAAACCTTACTAAAACTGAGAGTCTAGTTTTTGTTTCTTGTTGTCCTGGATGAATAGATAGTGATCTTTATTTGCCTTCCCAGAATTCTAGGTGATGACTAATGTCCCACTATAGACTAATTCCCTTGTGGGCAGGACCATGTTTACTAGCTTTGTTGTACTTTCCCAAGTGCTTATCGTAGTGCTCTGCACATGTTAAGAGCTCAACACATGCCAGTGATTGATTGATTGATGCACAACATATTACTTTATTAAGCACCTGGAAGGAGCATTCTTCAAGGAATGAGAAAGACCCTGCTGGAGGTAGGAAAAAGAGGACTTTAAACAATAAAGTAAAATATTCTTAGTGTTACCGGTTAGAAAGCCCATAATTGGGCAGGGATTATCTCTATCTGTTGCTGAATTGTACATTCCAAGCGCATAGTACAGTGCTCTGCACATAGTAAGCGCTCAATAAATACTATTGAATTGAATGAATAATCAGTAGAAGATTTTGACATGTCCTGACTAATGCTTCTGTCAGAGCACCATGTACTTTGGTGAGACACACTTAATGCCTTGGATGGATAGATAGATGTGAGCTGCCAGACCCTTTCAAAAAAGAAACATTCCGTTATCATCAGAAAAAAAAAAGTTATCAGTCCACTACCCCCAGAATGCTTGCGTAAAGCACCAGAGGAAATGCTAGTTATTTGGAGACTTGTAATCTACAATAAAACTATGGAAAAATTGAATGAAATTGGTATATTTGATCTCTCTATGATAGATGCTGATTATGGGTGATGGGCCATATAGTACAGGTTTAGCCTGGCAGTCTCTAACAAAGGTACAGTCAAGTACATCAGTAAACTCCATATAGTTCTCGGTGTTGTCAGGGCTGTGTATTTTGGAGGTTTTTGATGGATTTTGACTGGTGTATATGTGATCAGTAATAACTCCTTTACATTATTAAAAAAAACTTTATGAATTAAGAATCAATTAAGGTGTAATGTGGTTTCTCACTCCTCTTACATGGCCTGCCTCCATTTTTAGTTTTCCTCTTCCGGCATGAGGAAATATCTTCATGACTGTAGACATGTTAATACCTCTAAGGGAGAATGCAATAATAAAGCATGTGTTGTTCTTCTAGTATGCCTACACCAGTTGTGTGGCAAAGATAATTTCTACTCTACCATCAAACCACATTGTAACTCTGTAAATACCCAGTTGACAGTCCCGACACTCGTCAAGTATTACCCAGGATTTAGCTAGAAACAAGTATGTAGCATAGACCTACTCGGTTTTTATTAGTTGTAGCATTACTACAGCATGCCGTTGCTGTTCTGACCCCTGAAAACTGTTCGCTCCATCAGTCACTCTCCAGTCCTTCAGTACCAGATGTTCCAATTTAGATATTGCCTGAGTCCAGAGAATACTAATCTGTGAGCAGGGTCACAATTCAGACAACTTCCATCCTGACAACCAACAAGGCTGGTGTCAGCTCAGCAAATTCCACTAGGTATTGCATCTACTCCACGTGAGGGATAGTCAGTCGAACTCAGCAATCAAGATTGCGTTTGACCATGAACTCATTTCTCATCTGAGAAGCTCGTTTGCTTTCAGGTAAGTGATTCAACCTGGCCCTCCATCATTTTCCCTGCCTCATACTGCAGACAGTGTAGGGAGGAGGCCCTGAATAGGAGGGGCAGAAAAGGTTTCTGTCTCACATTGATTGAATGAAGTGAATGCTCTCAGAATAACGAGACCATTTATTTCTGTAGTTTGTCCTATTCACTCAATATTTATTCAGTGGTCTTGTGCACTTTCTGCTTCATGAATAGATGAACTGATAGCAGGGTCAATCAATAATAATATTGAACATAATAATGATGATAATAGTGGTATCTGTTTGCTTGCACTGTACCTAACATTGGGATAAATACAATATATAAAGACAATAAAAAATGCAAGTACAAATACAATATAATCAATCCAAACTCAAAACTCCCAAGTCCTCGTTCTTTCCACTAAGCCATGCTGCCTCTTCCAATCAATTAATAAATAATGTTCAGCGAGATCCACTGTGGTCTGAGCAGTAGAGGTAGAATCCTTTCCATCCAGGAACTTACAATTGGAGTATTTCATAATAGTAATAATAATAATGGTGGTATTTAAGCCTTACTATGTGTAAAGCACTGTTCTAAGCTCAGGGTGGGATACAAGGGGATCAGGTTGTCCCACATGGGGCTCACAGTTTTAATCCCCATTTTACAGATGAGGAACTGAGGCCCAGAGAAGTGAAGTGACTTGCACAAAGTCACACAGCTGGCAAGCGGCAGACCCTGGATTAGACCCCATGACCTCTGACTCCCAAGCCCAGGCTCTTTCCGCTGAGCCATGCTGTTTCTCTAATGCAAACAGATATATTTCATACGTACATTTCATATGAACAGATGAACTTGACTCATACTTAAGTTGTTCAATTTCAGGTTTGAGAAGAGGTTCAGGAAGGCAAACAGAGGCAAGACTTCCCTTAGCAACACCTTTGTAATCCAGACCTAAAGTTGTCAACTCTGGACCCTTTCTTTATGGGAAAAAAAATAAGCTCTAATTATTACTAAGTAATCTGGAATCAGGCCTAGAAATATGGAACTATTATACATCTGGAAGTTTGGTACCAAAATTACTTATATATTGGATTTAAATACAAATAGGTCTCAAATTTGATATTTGGGAGTCAATCTATAGAATTCCCTTATTGTAGACCTGCATATGTCACATACTGAGAGGTTTTGGGAATACAGATAATATTGATTCTTTCAAAATCAACCAATAAATCATATTTATTGGGGGCTTACTGGGTACAAAGCACTGTACTAAGTACTTGGAAGAGTACAATATAACAATATGACTGATACAGTCCCTTTCCACAACAAGTTTGCAGTCAGGAGGGATGAATAATTTATTCCTCCTGACCTTTATGAGGAGTAACCTAGGAAGTGATTCCTGATATTATTAATGGATGTAGATTGAGTGTGAACATTCAAGCATTAGTTCTTCAAAATTCATTATTTTGAATTAGTTCTATTATTAGCCCACGAAGAATATTAGAAGTCCAAGATTTCAGATTCTGTTCAGAATTACCTTTAAAGTAACATGCATTTTGAAAAGTCTGAACGAGGTTAGATGTAGCAAAGGAAGACAAGATAAGATGTTGGGAAGATTTGGGGTTGAATAGAAGGAACAAATGTAATTTCCACCAATTTAAAAATGTTAATTTCCACAGGAGTGAACGATATAAATGGACAAAATATGGGGAACCATCTCTATAATTTATAAATGATCTGTCCTTGAGCAAATATGCAGCTTGCCTCTCATAGAAAGTGATGGCAATTTACTATTCTCAGGACGATTTAATCTACCTAAGCCTATGAACCCCATATGAAATGAATTCTCCAATGATAACTGCTGTACAACAAAAAGCCGGTTGTGCTATTTTCAGCAAATTCCCCTTTGTCTGTAACAATCATTCTTAGCCATTAGACAATATCTTCCTTCTGCATGGTTTACAACATACTGCAGAGAAAGAGAAAAGATTTCTTGGACATGTTTCAAAAGTCCCCTGATTGTGACTTGCTAGGCTATTGTCAGAGCCCCCATCCTTCATCCAAGCTTCTACAAAGAACATTCCTAGGGGTTACTGGATTCTGGGTAGAGGGGAGTAAAATGTTTTATCATTTCTCAGTTGTTATTCATCAAAGACAAGCTTTTTTGGGGGTCTATTATACTTTCCAGAGTAATAGAAAAAGTGGAGATAGAGATGATTGGGATGTTTGTCAGAGGCCCGGGATCAAACTGTCACAGTACTTTTCAGAATGCAGTTTCTGCCAATCATTTGCTGTATGTCATCTTCTTGTTCAATGACCCATGAATGTCCATTCTCTTAGCTAGATGAACCTTCAAAATTTACTCCTGGAAAAAGTTACAGCTCACTACATTTCTGCCTACGTTTTTTTTTGTAAGAAATGAAACAAAACCCCCATATCTTCATCTATTTCCTTTGGAAAGATTTAGAACATCTGTATCTTCCTCACATTTGAAAAAAGATAAAATAAAAGAGAATGAATCTACTGCTTAACTAACATTTGAGCTTGACAATCACAGCTAAGAATTTATGCAGACTTTCCTTCTAGTGCAATGGTACTGATATTAAGGCATGTTCAATCAATCAGTGTTAATTATTGAGTTCCTACTGTGTGCAGAACACTGCATTAGCATTTGGGAGAGTGCACATGCAACATAATTGGTAGATATGTTCCCTGCCCACTAATACTTTATTTTTTTTTTGGCACAGTATCAATATTTGCCATTTATTAATTGTTTGTATCACTGCTGCATAAATCAATCAATCAGTCAATTAATGGTATTTATTTAGAGCTTGCTGTCTTCTAAACCTGGCTCTGAGATTTGCCTGTTGGGTGACCACATTTTTTAAATCCTTGTCCCTTCCATTTATAATATTCTTTTAAATAATACATAACATGCATTTCATATAAGCCACATATGGGACAAGGACTCTGACCAACTTGATTATCTTATAACTACCCCAGAGCTTAGCTCAGTGCTCAGCTCACTGTAAGTGCTTACCAAATTCCCCAATTGTCAGTAATGTGCCAAGCACTGTACTAAGCACCTGGGGAGGTATAATACAAAAGAGGAGGTATAGATGATCTCTACCCACAGAGGTTATGGACTATAAGGGGAGAGAAAAATTAAAATAAATTATAGATAGATATGCCCATAAGTGTTATAGGCCTGGGCAAAGGGTGATTGTCAAAGTCCTTAAGGGAAATTGCTCATGTGCATAGGCAAGACAGAAGAGAATGTGAATAGGATGAGGAAATGAAGGGTTACTCAGGGATGGTCTCTCGGAAGAGATGTGAACAGAGGAGGGCTTTGAGGATGGAGACATATATGAAAGGGTAGAGAGAATTCCAAGCCAGAGAGAGGATGTTGGCAATGGATCAGCGGAAACAAAAATGAGATGAAGGTACACTGAAAAGGTTGGCCTTAGAACAACTAAGTGTGCAGGTTGGGTTGCAGAAGTATATTCATCCTTATGATGTTGGGTCATCACTGGTCACCATTATGCAGATAAAATAAGAATTCTCTAATTTCTTAGAACACACTGCAGAAAATTCCCCAGCTGGAACTGCTACTCATATAAACTCGAGTAGTTAGCCAATTTATTGCATTAGATATTCAGAATTCTGACCTACAAAGTGAGTGTTTCCCAATCCCCATCCTAATTTCAGTTAGCTTTCTTCTTTTTTAAATAGCATACTAAATGTACTGTCAGAAAATGCTTTTCAGGGAAGAATAGTGCTAACTGCATTAATGAATCATGTGAGAATATGCTGATTACTTAAATTTAACAGACTTATTTTTGTTTGACTTGATTGGTATTGACATCATTACATATATGAAATAATTTGGGACATTTATATCTTTAATATTTTGTCAGGATATCTGTTGAGCTGCATGGGAGATTGATTTTTGACCAAAATAATAAAGAAAATAGACCGATGAAAACTCTTCCTCATGAAATAACACTCCTGGATTTTTTTTAACTTTCGTTTAACAGCCTAATTGGTAGGTCAAAGGCTATACTCTCTGATTAGAACCCAGCTCATCTGGCTACCAGGAAAGGTCATCTTTCCACTAGGCCATGCTGCCTCCCACCCTGCTCCTTTATTGTCAACCTATTCTCTGTACCTCAAAATAAACTCCCTCCCCTTTCATAGCTGACAGGCTTCTTCTCCCCCCATTATCAAAAGCCCTCTTAACATCACATGTCTTCCAAGAGGGCTTCCCTGACTAAGCCCTCCCTTCTCATTTCCGCCATCCACTCTCCGTGGCACTTGGATCTGTGCCTTTTAGGAGGAAGCAGCATGCTGTAGTGGATAGAGCATGAGTCTGGGGAGTCAGAGGTCATGGGTTCTAGTCCTGACTCCACCACTTGTCTGCTGTGTGGCCTCTCTGTGCCTCAGTTACCTCATCTATAAAATGGAGATTAAGATTGTGAGCCGCATGCGGGACAGAAAATATGTCCAACCCCATTTGCTTGTATCCACCCCAGAGCTTAGTATAGTGCTTGGTACATAATAAGCACTTAACAAATACTACAATTATTATTTTGATCGGTCCCCTGGGGTTTCAGATGCAAGCCACTCCCTTCCTGAGGAATCGCCCCAGCTGAGGTCATGCCAAGTGTGATTCAGGATCCCTTCGGTCCTCTCCACTCACCTCTCCTTCCCCCGCTTCCTCTATGCAGCCCCCTCTGTGCCCCCCCCCCCCCCGACTCCCAGCCCCACAGTGTCTTGCCTCATTAGGGGCCTAGCAGCCATCTTGGAACAGATGCCAATTAATTTTAATGTCTGTATCCCTACCTAGACTGTATGCTCCATGTGCTCAGGGAACATGTCTACCAACTCTATTATTTGCTGTTCTTCCAAGTGTGTAGTACAGTGCTCTGCACATAATAACCATTCAAGTAATTCCACTGATCAATTAGTAAGGAGCTTAAAAATAAATTGAGCTTATAGGGCTTGCACCCTAATAGACCAACAAAGGGGAAATACTGTATAATGGAAGGGGTGGAAGAGAGCTACATAAGAAAGAAATGATAATTGTTACATTTTGGAAGAAGGAAAAGAAAGAGATATGGGAATTGAAGGCAAAACCTTCCTTACAGAAACTGAAGGATCCCAAAGCGAGTCTCACCAACACATTCTATTTTTTTGCAGTCTATTTACTCAGCAGAGCATAATCAGTTGTTGAAGATTTGGGGATTTACATTTCCGATGATCACAGCTCACAGGCCTGAGACTATGAATACATTCTTTTAACCAAAAATTCATAGAAGTATAATTATGTGATAATATCCACAATTTTTAAGGTGTAGCTAAATCTACATATAAATAGGACCAGTTATTTACCTAGTTTTCTAAAAATCCAGACCTATGAAATAGGAATCAGTTCCTACCAAAGAGTGCTGCTATTTCTATCACATTTACACTGTTTTCAGTTCTGTTATCTACTTCCTGATGATAAGCAGTTATAAAATGAAATTTTCTTCCAAGCCATACAAATATATAACCTTTAAGTGTTCATTTTTTTCTTTGTCCCCATTCATTTTTGTCCTTTTAATGCTAAATCAACTCAGTTATTCAGTTACTCTGCAACTCCACTCCCCAATAGAGAGAATGTAATCATTATCAGACTTACAGAAATCATGGAAAAATGATTGACCATTTCTTCCTAGCTTGTTGTGGGAAGGACATGTGTCTACCACTCCTGATTCATTTTGTTTAGTGGTACTTGTGAGGCACTTACAATGTCCCAAGCACTGTCCTAAGCATTGGGTAGAGAAAAGGTTATCAGGTTGGTCACAGTAATTGTCCCACATGGAAGGGAAGGAGAAATATTCAATTCATATTTTGCAGATAAAGAGACTGAGGCAATTAGAAGCTAAGCAACATCAGATAAGTGAGAGAGTCGAAGTTAGAACCCAGATCCTCTGATCCCCACCCATTAGGCCAAGCTGCTTCTCACTAGATCGTGCTGCTATTGTACTCTCCTTAGTGCTTAGTACAGTGCTTTGCACACAATCAATTCTCAATAGATACCATTGATTGAGTTTTGCTCTCTAATCATGCTTTTAAATTGGCTCAAGCAAAAAATGCTAAAATGTTGCTATCAAAGGGAAGAGGGATTGCAGTAAAGCATTTGGAGTTTTCATTCTGGTGTGGATGTTCCCTATCCCTGTCCCTATTACTAATTTAGTTACTTAATTGAACAGGGATGGTGATAGTATTCCAGTATTTTATTATTTGAGAACATTGAAAAGGAATTTTGTTTTCTCGACAAATTTTCAGAATAATGAAAACGATGAAGTAAACTTACTGAGCTTCCCTAAAGAATAATTTACCTTAGCTACAGACTGTTGTCGTACCTCTTTTTGGAGGTTTGTTTTATGTACCATGTCCTCCCGCGGTCCTGGAATGGCCTCCCTACTCACCCCCGCCAAACTAATTCTCTTCTCCTCTTCAAAACCCTACTTAGAGCTCACCTCCTCCAAGAGGCCTTCCCAGACTGAGCTCCCCCTTTTCCCTCTGCTCCCTCTGGTCCCCCTCTATGCCCCCTTCACCTGCCCTCAGCTAAGCCCTCTTTCCCCCCCTTTCCCTCTGCTCCTCCCCCTCTCCCTTCCCCTCCCCTCAGCACTGTACTCGTCCGCTCAACTGTATATATTTTCATTACCCTATTTATTTTGTTAATGAGATGTACATCACCTTGATTCTATTATTTTGTTAATGAGATGTTCATCCCCTTGATTCTATTTATTGCTATTGTTATTGTCTGTCTGTCTCCTCCGATTAGACTGTAAGCCCGTCAAAGGGCAGGGACTGTCTCTGTTACCAAATTCTACATTCCCAGCACTTAGTACAGTGCTCTGCACATAGTAAGCACTCAGTAAATACTATTGAATTGAATTAATGTAGTTTTTGGTTCTACACCTTCCTTTCCCAATTGTACATATAGCTGAAACTAAAATGTATTGAAGACGTTAGATGGTAAAAACTAAGGAGACAGTTCAGCTGTCCTCTCCCTCGTCTAGCCAACAGAGAATAAGTTAAATCCAGGAAACCACGATAAGTCTGCTAAAGGGCAGCCAAAATTACATGCACATTCAATTTTGAAGCTTTAGAAAAGCTCTGTCAGTTAGACTTGCTGGGATGACAGTGCCATTTAGTGACAGTGGTTTTCCAGGAGCTGCTTCTAGGAAATTGGAGCTGGGTCGGGAAAGGCAAATAGCAAATTCAAGAAGGAAAAAAAACCCCATAATGTAGCAGTGTAGCAGTAGCCAATATCTTCTTGTAGGATTTAATAATCAGAGAAAGCCAACAGCAGCATTCGAACAGGGAGCAGCCTAGGCTAGTGGATAAAACCCAAACCTGGGAGTCAGCCAAACCTGGATTCTAATAATAATAATAATAATAATGTTGGTATTTGTTAAGTGCTTACTATGTGCAGAGCACTGTTCTAAGCACTAGGGTGGATACAGGGTAATCAGGTTGTCCCATGTGAGGCTCACAGTTAATCCCCATTTTACAGATGAGGTCACTGAGGCCCAGAGAAGTGAAGTGACTTGCCCACAGTCACACAGCTGACAAGCAGCAGAGCTGGGATTCGAACCTATGACCTCTGACTCCCAAGCCCGTCCGTGCTCTTTCCACTGAGCCACACTGCTTCAAAACTCAGCTCTGCCACTTGTCTGCTGTATGACCTTGGGCAAGTCATCACTTATCTGTGCCTCAGTTCCCTCATCTGTAAAGTGGGGATTAAGACCATGATCCCCATGTGGGACAGGGTTTAATGGCACTTGTTAAGTAAGCACTTAACAAATTACATTGAAAAAAAAAGAGAAAGTAACAGGAAAAATAAACTGCATTAAGCCTAGAGCTTGGTGATGATAATGGAGGCATTGTAATAATCAATAAACCAATCATTGGTATTTACTGAGAGGTTACTGTGTGCAGAGCCCTATACTAAGTGCAGGGGAACTTGATTACAATCGAGTTGTCATATGTGATCCCTCCCAAAAAGTTATTTATATTCTTCAGTAGACAGAAATTAAAATAAATTTCAGATTGGGAAAAAACGTAGAGTATAAGGATATTTACATAAGTGCTATGGGGCTGGGATTGGTATCAAATATAGAAAAAGGTCATAGTATAGGACTAAGGTTAGGTAAGTGAGTATATCAATTAAGGGATGAATTAATTCATTCAATGGTATTTATTGAGCACTTACTGTGTGCAGAGCACTGTACTAAGCACTTGGGAATGTACAAATCAGCAACAGATAGAGACAATCCCTCTAACAATGGGCTCTCTGTCAAGGCGGCAAGACTCTTAACTTTCTGATCTTATTCCAAATGTGATTTGTCAGAGAAACAATTAAATACCAAAGAAAGGGATTTAAGCTATTGCTCCCTCAACAGGGAGATAGGATGGGGCATTACACAGGCAAATTCCATATATTCCATGATAAAACCGGCTTTGTTCCTTTAAAATGTGATTGTATCATGAATGGATGTATTGTGGGATACATTTCTCATAGATTTACAGATGATAAGGATCTATCTAGAGCTTTTGGAAGAGTACTATGAAAACTATTTATATGCTATATTCTTTAAACATATATAAGCTACACATACTGTATTCTTTTAAGTATTGCTTATCAGTCAATCATATTTATGGAGCGCTTACTCTGTGCTGAGCACTATACTAAGCCCTTGGGAGAGTACAATATAACAATGTAATAGACACATTCCCTGCCCACAGCGAGCTTACATGCAGAGTAATATCACTAACCTATTGTTTGATTTTTTCATTGTAATTGTTAAGCACTTATTCTATGCTGGAAACTTGATTCAAGATAATCAGGTTGAATGCAGTCCATGTCCTACTTGGCTTCACAGCTTTAATCCCCATTTTACAGATGAGGTAACTGAGGCACAGAGAAGTTAACTGATTTGCCCAAGGTCACACAACTGAGAAGTGGCTGACCTGCGATTAGAACCCAGACCTTCTAACTCCCAGGAGCATATATTATTTTAATAGAAGTAATGGAAATTTTTTCATTAAATTCATTCAAAGTATAATACCATAATATTTGATGTTAGAAATTGTAACACTTTCTTTGAATTTTTGAAGGAGACTGCAGAAGTGAAAGATTGTTCTTTTCACCAATAACGGTTTATCAACTTTAGTAAATAATTTGTCCAACTTGGGTAGAACAGGAGATTTCTTCTTTTTAATAATGACAGTATTTGCTAGGCACTTACACTGTGCCAAGCACTGTAATAGATATAAGGTTGGACGTAGTCCTTGGCCCACATGGGGTTCACAATTTAAGTGAGAATAATAATAATAATAATGATTGTGGCATTTGTTAAGCGCTTAACTATGTGCCAGACACTGTACTAAGCGCTGGGGTGGATACAAGTAGATCGGGTTGGACACAGTCCCTGTCCCACCTGGGGCTCACAGTCTCAATCCCCATTTTACAGATGAGGTAACTGAGGCCTAGAGAAGTGAAGTGACTTGCCCAAAGTCACACAGCTGACAAGTGGTGGAGTCGGGATTAGAACCCATGTCCTCTGACTCCCAAGCCCGGGCTCTTTCCACTGAGCCACACTGCTTCTCTTAATGAATTGGTCACAAGAGTATAAGAATTTGTCATAAGAGTTATGATCGGAAAACCCTGGTTTCTTGGTCAAACAGAGATGTTGGCAAGTTTGTTATTTTAGAAATGCTATATGTCAAATGATAAATTAAGGAAAAAATATATATTTTCCCCAGGCAGATGCTTCTTACGGAAATTAAACACATTAGTGTCTCATTGTAAACTCTGTACTGAGGTTGAAGTGAATCAGACCATGGTTCAGAATTAGAAATTATCACATTTTAAAAAGATAATAGAGATTTTTAATTTGGAATTCTATCATAAATCACTGACCTCAAAGTACTGTTCTAGGAATATTTGCACATGATTATTACTTCTAGAGAATTATTGCAATCATTACTGTTTGTGGAGACCACTGAATCCTCCCGATATATGAAGAGATTGAAGAAAACTCTTGAACAGGTGAGGTATATTTAACATAAGCAAGTGGCTTGAGTGGGGGTAAGAATATTTGTTTTAATAGTAAAAGTGTATGAAATCTTCAGGGATGTAAATCAATTCTTTGGATTCAAAAATTACATTACTTATGGTGCATTTGGATGCAATTATGCAGTGTGACTGTTTAGATCAATGAATGACTGATAAGTCCCTCTACCTCATGTGGATATAAAGATTGCTTTTACTATGTTGTTACATCCATTTCCCTGGTGCTATTTACATTTTTCAACCTTTGAGTCACAAATCTTCCTAAAGGTTTTGCTCCTTGACATTTATCTTATCTCTGATCACTTTACCCTAAACTAATCTTAGGGAAGCATCATGGCCTAATAATAATTATAATGTTGGTATTTGTTAAGCGCTTAATATGTGCAGAGCACTGTTCTAAGCACTGGGGTAGATACAGGGTCATCAGGTTGTCCCACGTGAGGCTCACAGTCTTCATCCCCATTTTACAGATGAGGTAACTGAGGCACAAAGAACTTACGTGACTTGCCCCACATTCACACAGCTGACAAGTGGCAGAGCAGGGATTTGAACCCATGACCTCCAACTCCCAAGCCCGGGCTCTTGCCACTGAGCCACGCTGCTTATCTAGCGGATAGACCACAGGTCTGGGAGTCAGAAGGACCTGGGTTCCAAACCTGCCCACGCCACTTGTCTGCGGTGCGACCTTGGGCAAGTCATTTAACTTCTCTGTGCCTCAGTTACTTCACCTGTAAAATGGGGATTAAGATTGTGAGCCCCATGTGGGACAGGGATTGAGTCCAATCTGATTAGCTTGAATCTAACCCAGCGCTTAGAACAGTGCTTGACATATAATAAGTGCTTAACAAATCATCATCATAAGTGTTCTGCTTTCTAGTTAGTGTCCTGCTTTCCTCTATCTCCTCCCTGTTTTTGACTTTTCTATCTCTACTTCAGCTGTGAAGTTCAGCTGTGACCTATGTTTTTAGAGAAGCAGCATGGCTCAGTGGAAAGAGCACGGGCTTTGGAGTCAGAGTTCATGGGTTCGAATCCTGGCTCGGCCACTTGTCAGCTGTGTGACTTTGGGCAAGTCACTTAACTTCTCTGTGCCTCAGTTCCCTCATCTGTAAAATGGGGATTAAGACTGTGAGCCCCACGTGGGACAACCTGATTCCCCTGTGTCTACCCCAGCGCTTAGAACAGTGCTCGGCACATAGTAAGTGCTTAACAAATACCAACATCATCATCATTATGTTTTCATTCAGAGTCACTTGATAGTACTCTCCCAGCTGCTAAGTAAAACAGACATTCTGAATTAATTTTTAATTTCCCATCCTACCCTGGACTTCTCATATCTCAGTGAAGAAACTCCCTCCCTAGTGTGTTCCTGTATCTTCAGCATTAATGCATTCTGACCCTTCTCCTCTTGTCCAGGACTTGTTTCTATCACTGCTTAAAAAAATAAAAATTTATTTCTTTTCAAAAATTGGTGGAGAGGAGAATTATTTCACAGAGGAAATTATGTGAGTCTAAACAATAGCCATGACTGGCAAGTGTGTAGAGCGTTCTGATAGTTATGGACATTCATTCATTCAATAGTATTTATTGAGGGCTTATTATGTGCAGAGCACTGGACAAGAATGTGGAACAGCCACTGTTGGAATCTTTAAACCATCTATTTCATTATCCGTAAATTCCCATTGTATCAATGGCTATTATAATGCAATTTTCCTGTAACACTAAGTTGTACAAGAAGACACTTATGGGAAAACACTCTATGTATCTGCAGTATTTTCCCAGGTTTTTCTTCATCTAGTTTAGAATTCCAGACAGTTGACCTTCAGTAAATACTGTTGACAGATTGTCCCAGTGCTTTCTGTTTTAGATGGCAAACACATTGTTCTTCATTTAATATTGCACTGAATTCATGCTTTTGCTTTCCTTGGGTGCCTGTCATCAACTCCCCACCACTTCAGTTTGTTCTCCCCACTTGCATCTGAATAGAAATCGTTGAGACTTTTCCCAGAGCTTAGTACAGTGCTTTGCACAAAGTGTTTAACAAAAGTAAACACAAACAATGATAATAATAGTAGTAAAACATTTTCACTTATTCTTAGAAGAAACCAGAACAATACAGGTGCATATGAGTTTATGATATAAAATTTTGGATTATATTGTTTTAGCTCACTATGGATCTCAGATGAGAAGAGGTGTTCATGAATATTATACTTTCTTACTCTCAAAGGAGATATTTATTACTGTTATTTCAAACATTAAGATTACGTGGGAGGAGTTGATTTTTTTTTTCTGTGTGTACATTCTACATTTGATAGATATAGATAGATAGATAGATAGACAGATAGATAGATATAGATAGATAGATAGATAGATAGATAGATAGATAGATAGATAGATCTTGCATCATCAATCTGTTAATCCATGTTATCCACTGAGCATTTACTTTGGGCAGAATCTGTATTGAAAGCTTGGGAAAGGATCATACAGTTGGAGACACACAGATAATAATAATAACAATAATGATAATGGTATTTGTTAAGTGCTTACTATGTGCCACGCACTGTTCTTAGCACTGGCAGGGGTTTGGGGGGAGGGGGGATACAAGGTAATCAGGTTGAACCATGTGGGGCTCACAGTCTTAATCCCTATTTTACAGTTGAGGTAACTGAGGCAACAGAGAAGTTAAGCGACTTGCCCAAACTCACACAGCTAAGTGGAGAGCTGGGATTAGAACCCATGACCTCTGACTCCCAAGTCTGTGCTCCTTCCAGTGAGCCACACTGCTTCCTTAATAATAAGAATAATTGTATTTGTTACGTATTTCCTATGTGCCAAACACTGTACTAAGGTGCAGAAGTCAACACAAGATACATGATCAGGTCCCACATGGGGCTCACATTCTAAGTAGGAGGGAGCACAGGTATTGAATCCTCACTTTGCAGATAAGGGAACTGAGTAGTGAAATGACTTGCCCAAGGTCACCCAGCAGACACATGGCAGAGCTAGGAGTAGAACCCAGGTCCTCTGATTCCCAGGACCGTGCTCTTTCCACTAGACCACAGCACTTCCCTAAGATGATGAGGAGGAAAATATTACCCATAAAGTGGGACTAAGGACAGGAATTCTCCTCACTGTTACCAATGATCCAATTTTATGTTCCATTTTCTACTAGCCTGGTACATACTGGTTTTCCAACTGTACAACCTCAAAAAGACTCAGAGGTGTCTCCTTTCTGGCAAGGACCATGTCCACCAACGCTATCATACGGTTCTTTCAATCAGTCATTCAGTGTGGGCAGGGAATGTGCCTGCTTACTGTTATACTGTACTCTCCCAAAAACTTAGTACTGTGCTCTGGCACTCAGTAAGCACCCAATAAATGCAATGGGATGAATGAATAAATGGTATTTATTGAGCATTTACTATATGCAAACCACTGTACTAAGCGCTTAAGAGAGTACTGCATAACAAATTTAGCAGACATATACCCTGCCCATAATGAGCTTAAGCACCTAGTCTACTGGTCTGCTTACAGGAAGATTCAGTGAATGCAATTGATTGATTAATTGATAGGTGTGAAAGAAAAGAGGAAAGTTGACCTGAGCAATTTGCGATATTGATGGCACTCCGATTTGTATAAAAATGGAAGTTGATTACCAAGTGAATACATCTACACTTCGCTTTAATTTCAGAGTGTGTGGTGACTTTTTTTTCCTCGAATGACTTTATTGAGGATTCTTCTGAGCAGGCAAATTGGTTTACAAAGTAAATAAAGAGGGATTAAGGGGAAACAAGCTCTGAAGTTGCTTCTTTTGTGGTCTGGACTCATGAAGTATAAGCAACAGAGGGAAGGACAAAAGAGCTAAGCTATTATTTGATTTTTAAGAAATGTGGGTGTTGAAGAAGAAAACAGAATGAAGGAGAGGGCGAAAAAAGCCAAGGAAGTATAAAGACATGAAGACATAAGTGTAGCGCTTAAAAACTGAGACGGAAAAATCTCAGACTTGTCAGTGAATATAATGGGGGTTAACAATTTGAATTTTCACAACTGTTGGTTGACTGGGCTATGTGCATTTCTGGAATGCTGCTTTTAGAGGGTTTATTTGAGTGTTGCTAGGCTGCTGCTCTATTATTTGCAGCTATGGTAACGGATTAGGTTATTCCTGCAGGCTTCACCTCACTCGTGTCTCTCAGGACCCTTCAGCCTCTCAGTTATAAGGTTCCTGAGAAGAACCAGCTCCACGGGAGCTTTGGGAGCCCAGGATACTCCCATGCCCTTACGCCTCAACTCCCTCTTCTTCATCTCCTTTCATTAGGTCAGAATAGAGTCCAAATCCCTCTGGGAGCAGATATGGCCATGTGTATCCTAAAGTTCTCACAGGGTTCAAATACCACAAGCCATCACATAATTTGGAGATTATGACTAGGCTGCAGCATTCTCTAGAAGGGACCTAATTGGGAAAGGAGTAGCCCAGGGACTCCCACGGCCTTGTGATTCTCTGAATGGTCAGGAGCGTTCTTGTGTTCTTCAGACACAAAATGGGGAAGGATGCTCCGAGAAGCTGCCCTGCTCTCTGGACCCCCAGGATGATGATGTTGAAGGCAGGGTAGTTACCATAACACTGCACAACTTGTCGATAAGTTTACCCATATTTTGGAAATATAGCCTCTCAAAAATACTGTAGATTACTTATTGAATTATTTACTCCACACATTTGCTTTATCCCTCTCACTTCTCAGTTCCGGTATCACTTAACCCTAGCTCAGAATCTTTCCCTTCCCAAAGTATACCTCTCATTGTGCTTCATTCTTGATTCTTCCATCTCTGACTCCTTCCTCAAACTTTTCTTCCCGTATGGAACCACTTTATACTTCAAATCGCCATATCTCAGCTCTTCACATATTCAAAGCCCTTCTAAAATATTACATTCTTCAGGAGGCCTTTTTTAAATGGTATTTGTTAAACATTTACCATATGCCAGGCACTTTAAGTGTAAGGATAGATACCCACAGCACTTGTATATATTTGTACATATTTATTGCTCTATTAATTTTATTAGTGATGTGCATTTATCTATGGTTCTATTATTTTGATGGTAGTGATGCCTGTCTGTTTGTTTTATTTTGTTGTCTGTCTCCCTCTTCTAGACTGTGAGCCCATTGTTGGGTAGGGAGTGTCTCTATCTGTTGCCGACTTGTACTTTCCAAGCATTTAGTACAGTGCTCTGCATACAGTAAGTGCTCAATAAATACAATTGAATGAATGAACACAAGTTAAACATATTGAACACAGTCCCAGTCCCACACAGGGCTCGCAGTCATCCCTATTTCACAGATGACGTAACTGAAGCATGGAGAAGTTAAGTAACTTGCCCAAGATCCCACAGCAGACAAATGTAAAAGCCAGGTTTAGAAGCCAGGTCCTTTTGACTCCCAGTCTTGTGCTCTATCTACTGTATAATAATAATTCTGGTATTTGTTAAGCACTTACTATGTGCAAAGCATTCTTCTAAGCGCTGGGGGGATACAAGGTGATCAGATTGTCCCATATGGAGCTCACAGTCTTAATCCCCATTTTACAGATGAAGTAACTGAGGCACAAAGAAGTGAAGTGACTTGCCCACAGTCACACAGCAGACAAGTGGCGGAGCCGGGATTAGAACCCATGACCTCTGAGTCCCAACCTAGGCTCTTTCCACCAAGCCACACTGCTTCATCAGGCTGTTTGTCAATTAATTCCAGGTCCCATCTTCCCAGTCACTACTGGGACACTTCTGCACTTAAAGCTACTTTGAACACTCTTCTACGTATTAGTTTCCATAGTATATTATTTAGGCACTCATTTATTCACTATCCCTTTTTTCACTCTTCTTTTCCTCTTAGAGACAATTTATTCTGTGCCTGTTTCCCCTGCTAGACTGCAACTTGCTTGAAGGCAGAGATCATGTCTTTTATCTCTAGAGCATTTAGGAGAGTTCTCCAAACTCAATAGAGAATCAATAAATACTATCGGTTGACTGATTTACTATTGGTAGTGCAAAGAACACTGCTGCCAAGAGATCTAAAGCCTGGTACATATTTATCTTCGTGTATCAAGTTGAGAAATGTTGAGTTCAGAGTTACGTGGCACTAAAGTTCTGTTTCAGCTCTTATTATAGTAGTTTAAAACTAAATGGAATCCTTTTCATATTATATTCCTTGACATACTGTTTTTTTTCTGCTAACAGTCTTTTGGAAAATGTACACATTTCATGCACAAAAAGGAAAATTATGATGTTTTTAAAAATCTATTGTGTGAAACCAAACTGAAGGATAAAAATATTTCTTCCATAATACTGAAATCCTGTAGTCAGGTCAGGGAATTTGTTAATAAAAATTTTGATCACGTCCATTTGCATTCTTTCTCTCCAGCTGCATTATGTAAAGGGATGGATGTCATTTTTTCTGAACCGTTTTTTCCAGAATGAACCACTGTTGAAGAAGCCCAAGGTTAAGTCGGGGAGAGACCATCGTTTGTTAACCAACGTGGAATCTCAATATCTGTTGAAGCAAGGTTCTCACCTTCAACACCACCACAAATTCAAAAATAATTATAAAGGACACAGCTGAAGAAGAAAAGGTTCAAAGTGATTTTTTTAGATGTCAGAATGCTGAATTGTAAAATAAAAGGCATGCCAGTGGAATTAATGAAAGCTAAAATGTCTTTTTAATAGGATTTTTCATAGGATTGGCTATATCCTGAAGAAGTCTTTATAATTTTATCTTTCAAGCACCTTTCGTACCATGCTATACACCTTATGGTGATCAGTAAATACATATGGGCAGTTTTCTCAAAGTGAATCCAAAAATACATTACACCTGAACATGTTTCTGCTGCCCGTTTCTGAGTCAGATCACTTTCATTCCAATGAGGAAAAGATTTGAAAGCCCAGAAAATGTGTATTTGACCAAATTCCCTTTTAATGTCAACAAAGATATTTCATTTATCTACATTCAAACATGGGATAGTTTTGTGATTATTATTTTCAAGATAATAACCATTAAAGGGGAAGCAGCATGGCCTAGTGGAAAGAAGGAGCATGGCCTATGAGTCAGAGGACTTGGGTTCTAATTCCTGTCTGCCAGTTGATGATAATGGTGATGAAGGTTTTATTTGTTAATAATAATAATAATGATGGTATTTGTTAAGTGCTTACTATGTGCCAAGCACTGTTCTAAGTTCTGGGGTAGATACATGGTAATCAGATTGTCCCATGTGGGGTTCACAGACTTAATCCCCATTTTACAGATAAGGTAACTGAGGCACAGACAAGTTAAGTGACTTGCTCAAAGTCGCACAGCTGATAAATGGTGGACCCAGGATTAGAACTCATGACCTATGACTCCCAAGCCTGGACTCTTTCCACTTAGCCACACTGCTTCCCTAACAGTTAATAATGTTGGTATTTGTTAAGCGCTTACTATGTGCCAAGCACTGTTCTAAGCGCTGGGGTAGACACAGGGGAACCAGATTGTCCCACGTGGGGCTCACAATCTTAATCCCCATTTTACAGATGAGGTAACTGAGGCACCGAGAAATTAAGTGACTTGCCCACAGTCACACAGCTGCCAAGTGGCCGAGCCGGGATTCGAACCCATGACCTCTGACTCCAAAGCCCGTGCTCTTTCCACTGAGCCACGCTGCTTCTCAGTTGTGTTATGTGACCTTGAACAAGTCACTTAGCTTCTTTGTGCCTCATTTTCATCATCTGTAAAATGGGAATTAAACTCACCTCCCTCTGATTTAGATTGTAAACTGGCCTTGAGGAAGTCTGTCTCCAGAATGAGCGGCTGCCTGGGAAAGTACAGTGCTCTGCACATAGTAGACGCTCAATAAATACTATTGAATGAAAAGGAAAATTTTCTTTTGCAGTTTCCCCACTGGAAAAATCACCCTAGCTATTATAGACTCTGCCCAAACACATCTACCTTCAGTCTGGTCAGGAAGAAGGTCACACTGATTAAAGTTAACTGTCAGATGTCCATGTCTGCCCCTCTATCAGTGGTGTCATCTTTGACACCAAAATATGGTCAGAAGATAACAATTATAATTATAGTATTTATCGAGAATTTGTATGTGCTAATCCCTAGAGTAGACACAAGATAATGTTCTCTCTGCCATGCATTCTGAAATATATTCATTCAAATATTGCTAGTTATACTCTTAGAAATATATTATGTTTATTATTTGCCATATATGTATATATAGCATATAATATGACAGGAATTATATAGTCAACAAGTCTAGCACTCTCTGATCATGTGATCAAGGTTGGGTATTTGTTTGTGATTTTGACGGAGGTTTGGACAAAGTTTTAAAAGGCTATGACTTCAGTGTCAAATGTTTCGGCTATCGCATCCCAGCCAGCAAGGAGCAAGTGCCTTATATAATTATGACCTAATACAGTTTTGGTATTGCTGGATTTCCTTTTGTGCTATGGAAGAGAACGCATCGTTTACAATTAATTGGCAAAATCATAATGAGTCAGGGGAAATCTGATTTCATCTACACTTTTCAAACATGTATTGATTTTCTTTGATTATGCTTTATTTTTTGTGTTGCCTTGGCCTCCAGGAAGGTAACCAGAACATGGTAGTCAATGATTACACTATCTTGAGCAATTCTTTCTAATGCTAAAGATCTCTAATGGTCTATTTTACATATTTATCTATCCCAGTTTCTGTTCAAGGGAAGAACAATAAGCCACGGGCATTCAAGCAGTCAAGGAAGGTATTCCGGTTTAAGGAGATGAAAAGATCACTCAGCACACGGATGGAACATGAAGTATCATTTTTTCTCAACTTTCAGGTTTTAACACTTTTTTGCATGCTGCTCCTCTATTCAAAAAGTTTATTTCTTTCTTGCTGGCCTTCTTGGTCTAAAATGTCTCATATCACAGAGGCAAGTTGCTGGGCACATGATGGGAGGAGGCTGAGGCAAGTCACCGAATTTCTCTGTGCCTCTGTTTCCTCATCTATAAAATGAGTAACAAATATCTGTTCTCCATCCCCTTAGACTATTATTTCAACGTGGGACAGAGGCTGTGTCCGTTCTGATTCTTGATTCTAGCCCAGGCTTAGCATAATCATTGGCACATAATAAGGGATCAACAACTGCCATGACTATTATTACCACCTTTCAGGAATCTTCCATGAGGAGTTGATGGATTCATTCAGTTCTGAGGGCTGAGGCCTGAGGACTCCGTTCAGTTCTGCCTCCAACTTCTGGCCAGACCTAGGACCGTGGCAGAGCAAGCCGGTCAAAGCAGCTGTAAGCCTCTCAGCTCTTGAGAGAGCGTGGTAACATGTGCAGGAGCTAGGAAAGGTGAAGACAGTACCTGGAAGAGGATTATTAAATAGGTATTCTTAGCTAATAGTACCACTGAGTTGCTAAGCATTAAGTGTGCAATCTGCAAAGACAGTTCCACACATAGTTGAAAAATGGTGACAGAACGGTCCTGTGCCTTGAAGTCAGCAGACATGGGTCTGGTTCTATAAATTTAAGAAAGATGAAAGGAGTAAAATAATCTAAAACTGTGGTGTGGTTCTTCAAATATCTGTAGGGCCTCTTTTATTTTTATCGAAGAACTTAAAGACTAAACTAAATGTAATCGATCAAGCTGCAAATGAAAAGTGAAGACTATTATATGAGTTATTCAGAATGAGTAGAATCTTCTGCCTGCTAAATCATCCAAAAGATTAATCTACTGTCTACTATTTTTTACATTTTACTCATCAAATTCTTAATCTAAATTTCTGTTCTGCATGCCTATGTCTCTCTCTTTTTTTTTTTTTGAAGAGATTTTCTTCTCGTTTCACATCCTCCCCACTTCCCAAACTTCAATCTTGATTGGCTGTTTTCACCTAGGTATGTTGTCAGTATTATTAACAATTCCTTCCAACTAGGGGGTTGCTTTCCTTCCTTTTCTTGGGGGCTGCCCACCGTATCAAAGTTTGGGGAACTAAAATGATTGGGCAACACTGGTAAATGTTTTCCAAATTGGCAACAATGGGAGGAAAACTTTGTGCTTTGAGTTGAGGATTGATCTATGCTGAAGGTGGGCTTCAGGCATTAGTGAAATAGCTCCCCATGCAGAGTCTAAGGAATGGAAATGAGGAGAATTGCAAGCCCAGGTGTCTCTCCTGAGACTGTTGGATGCAAAGAGAAGCAGCATGGTCTAGTGGATAGATCACAGTCCTGGGACGGAGAGGCTCTAATCCCTGCTCTGCCACTTGTCTGTTATGTGTCCTTGGCCAAGTCACTTCAATTCTCAGTAGCCTCATCTGTAAAATGGGGATTGAGACTGTGAGCCCCACATGAGACAGGGATTGCATCCAATTGAATTTGCTTGTATCCAAACCCGTCTCTTAATATAATGCCTAGCATATAGCAGGTGCTTAACAAATATCAAAATTATTATTACAAAGGGAACTGAGAGTCCTGGCAGCAGGAGCTGTAGGAGGATGAACCAGGAAGTGGGTATTTCCTTCTTCAGGATCATCTAAATGGATATTAAGGGTCCAGGTGGTAGGACAAGAGGGGAAGATGGAAGGTTTGGAGAGTACATGCATCATCATTGTCATAGTTTCCATCAAAACTTCATTGAGGGAAACAAAATGCCTCTTTCATTTAGCCCCATGGGATGATATCTGAGTCCTGTCAGAATAAGAAGAATTGGAAAGAGCAGCAGGTTAACAGTGGACTGGAGCATCAGCCATTCTCTTCCTCCTGTTGACTTTCCTCCCACTTTGAATGCTTTGGAAATGTCCGCATATTCCTTCAAGCTATATGGATATAATCTTATATCATGGGAATGAATTTGCCTAAGCTCTCCCAGGTCCCTCACCCTGGTAACCCGATGTTGCTTTTGCCAGTCTATTTTCTGTGAGTGAAATGTTGATGAACAACCACAGGAAATGTAATAACTTTTAAGGAAAGAGCTAAATGTTTAAAAATGAAAGGGAAAATGAGGTATACTAAAGAATGATGTGCCAAAGCAGAATGGTATTCATTCTTAACTAAATTTTTCATGATCTGAAAAACTCGGTGAGGTCTTTATATTTGTGAAACAAATAATAACTTAACTGCTGGACTTCTTTCTCTTACCTTCCTGTTAATATGAAGTAAGACATAAGGGTGTCCAGTGAGACATTTTAAGCTAGACTAAGGACCTGGACTATTTATTTTTAATGAACTCTGATAATACAATTTCATAAATCTACCAGTTTTTGGCTCCCCCTGGCTCACTTTGAAGCCGAAACATTTAATCTCAACCAATGATTTCCAATATTTATTAATTAAGCCATTCCACTCGGGGCACGCTCCTGAGTTAAAAAGCACCCTATGACAGTCAGAGAGAAATGAACGATGCCAGAGTCTAAAAACGGCAGGTTTTAATAATAATAATAATAATGTTGGCATTTGTTAAGCGCTTACTATGTGCAGAGCACTGTTCTAAGCGCTGGGGTAGACATAGGGGAATCCGGTTGTCCCACATAGGGCTCACAGTCTTAATCCCCATTTTACAGATGAGGTAACTGAGGCCCAGAGAAGTTAAGTGACTTGCCCACAGTCACACAGCTGACAAGTGGCGGAGTGGGATTCGAACTCATGACCTCTGACTCCAAAGCCCGGGCTCTTTCCACTGAGCCACGCTGCTTCTCACTTAAAAGCATGTTTTGAGAAGTAATGTGGCCTAGTGGAAAGACCACCTGGGTTTTAATCCCAGCTCAACCACTCGGCACTGTGTGATCTTGGGCAAATTACTTAGTTACCTCATCTGTAAAATGGGGATTATAACTATGATCTGATGTGGGACAGGGACTGTGTCTGATATGGTTATTTTGTATCTATTTCATTGCTTAGTAAAATGCCTGGCATATAGAAAGTGCTTAACAAATACATTTTAAAAAATCAATTAGTGGCATTTTTTGAGTGCTTACTATATACAGATCTCTGTGCTAAACAGAGTATAATCCAGTTGGTAGACATAATCTATGCTAAACCATGCAAAAGCTCCTCTCTATTGGCTTCAAAGCTCCATCACCTTGCCCCCTCCTACCTCACCCCTCCTTCTCTCCTCTTACATCCCAGCCCACATACTCCTCTCCTCTGGTGCTAACCTTCTCACTGTGCCTCATTCTCTCCTGTCCCACCTTCGACCCCTAGCCCATCTCCTACTACTGGCCTGGAATGCCTTTTCTCCTCAAATACGCCAAACTAGCACACTTCCCTCCTTCAAACCCTAATGAAAGCTCACCCCCTCCAGGAGGTCTCCCTAGACTAAGCCCCCCTTTTCCTCTGCTTCCCCTCCCCTCCTCATCGCCCCCATTTGCTCCCTTTACTATAATCTCCTCCACACCCCACAGCACTTGTATATATATGTACATTTTTATAATTATAATTCTATTCATTTATTAATGATGTGTATATATCTATAATTCTATTTATTTAAAATGATGCTACTGATGCCTGTTTACTTGTTTTGATGCCTATCTCCCCCTTTTGAGACTGATGCTGAATTGTACTTTCCAAGTGCTTAGTACAGTGGTCTGCACACAGTAATTGCTGAGTCAATATGTTTAAATGAATGAATATTGCATCACACTTCCCAGGAAGCACTAGCTGTTAGGGAATATATTTGTAATCACACCTGGCATGAGAATGGAAATCTGACTTCCCCAAGACAGACCTGAATGAGTGTTTACTGATCCCTGAAAAGTAAACAGCTCCTGGAAGACTTTGGAAGTTTCAGTATACCTCTTAAAAAAATCAGGACTACCTACCCATACACTGGAGTATAATTAAAAAGGACACAAAATGTATGCAGATCACCATGCTAAACTCTTGGGAGAGTACAGTACAACAGAGTTGGTAGACACATTCCCTGTCCACAACAAGCTTAGAGTGTAGAGATGAGTTTACAATTTACCTGTAAAAAATTTGAATTCTCTTTTCACGCTGTTGAAACTTCTCCCATAAAATATATAGGTCGATAAGTTGCTCAAAGAGATTGCTCAACGGTCTTGATTCTTCAAGACTCAAACAGCAGCACTAAGACAGACTAAATTTAGGCTTCAAGAAAGGGAGAGGCGCACTTATATAGTCCTGCCTATAAAGATCCAGTCTCCATAGGATACCTGCGTAGGCAGGAAGTTCAAGGAAATGACTTCCAAAGGTGAAGTCAATTTGAGGAGGTTTTGCTCTTTTCCATTCCTGTTCAGTAGTAGTAATGATAGTATTTATTAAGTGCTCACTGTGTGCAGAGCACTGAACTAAGTGCTGGGAAAGAGTGCACAGTTGAGAACAATCACAATCCCCAACTTGGGGTGGGGATGGGAAGGGGAGGTGTTCACAGTATAAAAATTAAAAGGGAGAGAAGGGATTGGTGACTGACACACTAGGAGCAGGAACTGTCCTTTGTCTTGGATATGAAGTCCCTTTACAAAAAATTCCATTCTCAACATCCCTTTCTCTTTAGTTGCTTAGCTCCACCCTTTTTTACAGGGTACCTGTCAAATACCTCACCCAAAAAAGGGAGAAAGATCCAGGAATTTCTAGAACAGGAAATCTGCTCATTCCTCAGTACTATTCCGGAATGAAAGCTCCTTTGCATAGGGTGCCAAGAATTCACTTGGAGACATCATCTGGAACACAGTCCATTTCAGCTGATGATTTAGGTACAAGGAGAGGAATAGAAAAGTAGGAAGAGCTTCAGAAACATGATGAGAGAAGGGTATGTGTTAAGCATCTGAAAACAATCAATATGAAAACCTGATGCTCGCCAAGAAGGCTGAAGGTCAACCACCAGGGAAGAATCTTAAGAAACAGCTTGACGTAGTGAAAGGGGCTCATGTCTGTGAGTCAGAAGACTTGGCTTCTAATTCTGACTCTACCACTTGCCTGCTGTGTGACCTTGGGAAATTCACTTGACTTTTCTATGCCTCAGTTTTTTCATCTGTTAAATAGAGATTAAATGCCTGTTCTTCCTCCCGCTTACAAGGAAGGGGGAATGGGAATGTGGAATGGGAACAGGAACAGATATAGTTAGATTAGAAGAGTCCTGGGTTCGACCTGAGTTCAGGTTGAACAGTCTTGTATTTTCTATAAGTAATATGTGATAGCAAGATAAGATCTCATTAATTCATTTAATGCTGTTCATTTAGCACTTACTGTGAGTAGACCACAGTTCTGGGCACTTGGGAGAGTATCATAAAAGTAAAAGATTCTGTCCTCACCCTTGATGAGCTTATAGTTCAGTAGGGGACATAAATGAAAAAGGAAGAATACTAATATAGTTTTAATTGATGGTGGGAAAAATGTGGAAAAAAGAAATGGATAAAAATGAATGGCATATACATAATATTAAGAATTTTTGTTCCACCCTCTGCCTGAGCAGAAATTGATCAGTCTGAAGGCATTTTCTTCTACTTGAAAGCAGCACTTGAGTTTTGTGCAGATCACTGATGGGCAGTGTGATTTGCAAATAAATGTTCAAACTAATTTGTGCAGCATAGACATTTCAGTCTCTCTGAGTTCCAAATGGCCAGATTTTAGCACCAGATTAGCACTAGCTCAGAGATATTTTCTCTTGGGGTAGGGGCTCCCTCAGGACCTACACTAATATGCCCCAAGAGTGTGCTAGAATTTAGCTCTCATCATCCCTGAACCATAGATTTGGAATCCCCAAAAGGCACAAGAAATCACTGGGGTCCAGCTAGTCAGCCCCATAATTTAAAGATGGGTTGATAGGGTTGGGAGAGAATCCAAAACCTTCATCTCTTCCCTCTGATGTCTAATTTTTTAGGTTAAACACATGTAAGCAGATCACGAGCTTATTCTTTGATTATAGATGGTAACCTGTATTTAACTTTATTGAAGATTTCAACAGCAGCAGTTATTGAACAATAGAATTTTGAATTAAATTTAGGAATAAACACACATCCCTGATTTGGAACCTGATCCTAACTTATACCCAGTGCTTAAATTCAGTGCTATTTATCCTTAAACCTTCTGCCACAGTTCCATTAGCAGCCATTTTGAGGTTACACCATTCAGTGATAATGAAAATAATAATAATTATAATCAATACATCATATTTATTGAGTACTTACTATTAGCACAATATAAATATGTGACCTAGTGGATAGACCATGGTCCTTGGAGTTAGAAGGACCTGGGTTCTAATTCCACTTCTGCCACTTCTCCGCTATGTGACCTTGGGCAAGTCACTTAACTTCTCTGTGCCTCAGTTATCTAATCTGTAAAATGGGGATTTTAGACTATGAGCCCCATGTGGGACATGGACTGTGCCAAACCTGATTGGCTTGTATCCACCCCAGCACTTAATACAGTGCCTAGCAAGGAAGCGCTCAACAAGTAAATTCCATAAAAACTGAATATAAAACTGAATAATAAAGCTTTAAGACATCAGGTGTAGACAACTCTTTCAAGGCATTTGGGGAGGAATAGTAGGAAGGAGATGAGGTGATAACTGGTGGGTGCCATGGGGGGTTAGGGGTGTGGTTTTTTTTTAGAATAGCATTTAGGAAATACATGTGTACAAGTCCTTACTCTGTGATATAGACTGAGCTAATGCTACCTTAATAACTCAATAGTATGTACTGAGCACTTGCTGTCCTCTGCCCAAACACTTGGGGAACTTACATTTTAAAGATTTGAATCTGTTCAGTAATTTTTCCTAAACTTACTGTGTGGGCAGATATTACATTTACCCCTCCCATAGGATGTTCTAAAATAATTTGACGGCCACCCCCTGAGAAGGAACAGTTCATCCTCAGGCACTAAGATGGTTATAAAACCTGTCAGACTCTAAGCTCCTTGTGGGCAAGGAATGTGTCTACCAATTTTGATGTATCACTCTCCCAAACACTTGTGTAATTTCTGCACAGAGTAAGTGCTCAATAAATTTTGTTGACTGATTGATTATTGAAAGGAGGAGAATTTAAACTAGCATTTGGCCATATAAAAGGAAGAGGTTTATTTTGTTTGTTTGTTTGTTTTTTGGTTTAAAATACATAGGCCAATGGTATATATTTCTGATTGACTGATTGATTTCTGAGCCAAACAAGTCTTGGAAAATGTCTGCCCCCATCCAATTAGTGCTGAAATTTCCTCTAAAAATAATACAAACCCTCATCCCTTTTTTCAGAGTAAATATTTAAAAACAGTTTACAAATGAAAGCATAGAGTGTAATGGAGCTAATATCAAATGAAGAAAATTTCATATACGGGTATGGCAGTTAACTATAATTGGACCACACATCAAAACTGTGTACCTCAGCCGCTCCTGAGAGTGAAACCCAAAACTGCCAAAGATTAAAATCTTGATATTTTGTTTTTATGAATGTTCAAAGGTATAATCATCTTCAATTTTATTTTCTGAATTAGTAGTTACTTGTTCCTCAGTGGTAGAGGGTGCAGTTGGGAGCTTTGAATGAAATAATATGTGACCATCGTAGGCAGAATTTTGATTATGTACTGACATGGCCACTAACACAGGGAGTATGAGGTGGAAGGACATTCTCTACCTTCACCGTAAGGACAGATAAGACAATAGTCTCTGCTCTTTGGGAAGAAAATGAATCTGAATGGCAATACTAGCTTGGAAATGAATGAGAAACTATACAACCTTCTATGTAATGCTTCATTCATCATACGTTTCAAAAAAAAAGACTGTTATAATGCCATTAATCCAAAACAATATTGTTCGATTCAAGTTGTCTTAAACAGGGTAATTCTGCTGAGGATGACCCATATTGACTAAAGTTAACAATAAAAGGAAGATGATGATAATAATTGTGGTGTTAAGCATTTACTAAGTACCAAGCGCACAATGTAAGTAGATCGGACAGAGTCGCTGTCCAACATGGGTTCACAATCTAAGGGCGAGGCACAGGAGACAATTTAATCCCCGTTTTACAGAAAAGTTAAGTGACTTGACCAAGGTCACAAATGGCAGGTAAGTGGCAGAACAGGGATTAGAACCCAGGTCCATAAATTCCCCGTCTAGACTGTACATTCTTTGAGGGCAGGGAACATCTCTACCAACTTGGTTGTATTGTACAGTTCTTAGTACAATGCTCTACATCCAGTAAGTGCTCAGTAAAAACCTCTGATTGGTGGTTTGACTCCCCATCCCTTACTCTTTCCACTAGGCCATGCTGCTTCTCGTGGATTCTGTGAAAGAATTCTGAGCAACAACCATGTATATCTAGTTTCTCCTATATACAGGTTATTTGGCTATATACGAGTTACTTCAACCTGTATGTAGCTAAGAATTTAGAATGTTTATGTAAGTAGTGCTTTGAAGCCAGGATTTTCTAGCAGAAAAAAATGCCTGGCCTAGACAGTAGTGTTGTTTTAGTACATTTTCTCTTTCAAATGCTTACAAAAGTTTTCAGTGCTTCTCTTGGAATTCAGTGGAAAAATAAAGTCTTTGCCTGAAGCACTATTTGCCAAAGACACAAATATAGGGGTTAATATCTTGTGTTTGGATACATGGCATCGACAGTACTGTACATTCTTTCTGATACATTCTTTCCCTCAAGACTGTAAGCTCCCTGTGGCTTACAACTCTGTTATATTGTACTCTGCCAAGCACTTAGTACATTGCTCTGCACAGGATAAGTGCTCAATAAGTATGATTGGCTTACCGATTGATAGCAGAATTGCTTCTCTTATTTATAATGAGACTCCAATTTAGACTCTTAAATTTTTTTCATTAATGACCTGAAAGACATCTGTATATGGAAAGCTTTCAAACACCATAAAGGGGATGAAGTCCTAGTTATATTTGTAAAAAGGAGCTTTGTCAGGGTTTAAGCTATTTTGATATATGTTATAGATAATGGAACAGGATCAAGGTTGGAGATCAAGAAAGTGTACAACTGAGATAACAGCAACACTCTGCTCTTCTGCCCACAGAAAAGCCAGAGTTAAAGACAGTGGGAACCAATAAGCCAAGCAGAGTATTTGAAAGTCAGATATGTAGGTTTTCTATTCCTGGGACTAAGAAAGGTTTGGTCTGTGACCCAGGGCAGGGCATTTATCTTAGTATACTGCTAAGCACACTATCAATGCTTAGTAAATACTTGTTGGCCTGAAAATGGGGCAATAATGATGCTTTTATATTGAATGAAAGCTGAGATTAAATGTTTTTCTTCCTCCCCAAAAAGGGAAAGTTAAAGAAATTTCAACAGTACTTGTAAAAGAAAGTGTGACTCAGTGAGATCAGCAACAGTCCGACTTGAGAATATTTATTCAAATTCTCCTTTACTTCTAATTTACTCTGATTTTCTTCATAAATTATATGGCCTACGTCAATGGTAATAATTGAGTGCTTACTATGTGCAGAGCACTGTACTATGCCTATGCTTTAGTATACAGGTGTACCTCTGGTTCTGATTAATCACATTTTGTAAAACATGGATATAGGTCGTGCACTAATTGATGATTTGACCCCAGCCACAAAAACTCTACCCAAAACTATGCCCATTCAGCTCATGCAAGACAAATGTCTCGCATCATTTTCTTCCCATTTTTCTCTTTTCTAGGCAGTTTTTCATCCCCGTCTTCCTCTAGTCAAGAAAAATGTATAAAGTATTTATGAAGTACAGTGATTTAGACCACATTATAACTAGGAAAAAGGTGATCTCATCCAAATATGACCACACCCTATCATTGCTCTCAGCAGTGAAAAAGATAGCTGGTAATAGAAGAATAAAGTGCAGAAAGAATCCTGTCAACTTGTAATTAAAAAAAAGAAGGGCCTTATTTGGGTAGGATTTCCTCTTAGATAACGGGGCTGAGGAAACAGGGAAAGAAGGGGATACGGGGTGGGGGTGGGGGCAAAAATTCCTTAGGAAGGGGAGGGAAGATGGCAGGAAGGGATATACCGAGTACCTTTTACTGATCTATAGGTCGGGATCTCATTTCAAGGCTGGTTAAGGAAAAGAACCTTACCAATTGCATATAAAGTCTATGAGAAAGTAGATCCCATGATATAACTGTTCATGATACATTCACATTGTTAAGGAAAACAGCAAGCTCTATTGTGGTGTACACCTTTACTCATAAAGTCAGGATGATCTAGACAGTTGTTGTGGAGTGGTCTAATTAGAATATTACAAATTATCTGGAAGAAATTGAATGTTATGTGAATGCTTAGACTTTATTGGACTTTATTTTCCTTAGTGTCTACATCCCTCCCCGGTAATAATGAGATTTAAGGGGGTGCATTAATGTTTCTAGGCCTTAAGGAACCATTTAGTGCAATCAGTAATGCACTAAATTGGGTTCAACAGGCTCTTTTCAACAGATTCCTTAATACCAATAATGTTGAGGGGACTAAAAGACATTCCTTTTTTTTTCTGCAAGGGTGACGACGAGTTTTAGAATCTCAATGCTGTAGAAATGTCATTCTATTAGTAAATATAAACATAAACTTTATACAATATAATAAAAATATTTGCATTTATTAAGCTGTTGACATATTCATCCATTCACTCATATTTACTGAGTGCTTACTGCGTGCAAAGCACTGTTCTAAGCGCTTGGGAGAGTACAATATAATAACGAACAGGCACATTCCTGCCCACGCTGAGCAAGCACACAGTCTAGAGAAGGAGACAGACATAAATATGAATACATGAACAAATTACAGATATTTACAGATATCTACATATCTACATATGTGCTGTTGGGTGGAGAGGGAGGATGAATGAAGGAGCATGTAAAAGCAGTGCAGAAGGGAGTGGAAGAAGAGGAGAAGAGGGTTTAGTCACGGCAGGCTTCTTGAAGGAGATGTGCCTTCAATAGGGCTCTGAAGTGAGGCAGAGCAATTATCTGTCTAATACACTCTGAAGTACAGTGATTTAGACCACAGCAAGATAGACTACACTGAAGTATAGCGAGAAGGTTAGTATAGAGGAATGAAGTGAGTAGCAAGGTGATGTAGGAGGTGGAAGATGACTAAATGCTTTACTATATGAAGTCTTGGGATAGGTACAATGAATTGCTAGGTAATCAGACCACACAAGGCTTGCAAACACCAATTATCTAATTACTTAGCTTCATCCCTAACACTTTGCTCCCTATCCATCAATCCATTAATGGTATCTGTTGTTGAGCACTTTCTATATGCAGGGCACTTAGGAGAGTATGGTACAATAGAACTGGTAGACACGATTCCTTCTTTCAAGAGCTTAAAATCTAGTGTCCTTATAGGCAAGAAGGTAATATAATTCACATATGACCAAAGAAGCTATGTTCTGGCAGTGGTAAATGGCTTAAAGTTCTCTTTAAATGCAGGATAGATCATTCACAAATGCTTAGAACAGTGCTCTGCACACAATAAACACTCAATAAATATCACCGATGATGATGATAATGATGATTTAGACCACATCATAACTAGGAATAAAGTGATCTCATCCAAATGTGACCACACCCTATCATTGTTCTCAGCAGGAAAAAAGAAGGATGGTAAAAGAGGAATAAAGTGAAGTGTCAAATTGTAATCATCAAAAGGAAGGGCCTTTTTGGGGTAGGTTTTTCTCTTAGATCATGAGCCCCATTCAGGATAGGAACTGTGCCCAAATCATCTTGTTTCTACCCCAGTGCTTAATAAAATGCTTGGCTCATAATAAGTATTTAACAAATACCACAGGCATGAAAATAAGGTCATAGACCATGGAAGATCTCATCCCTTCCTCCTCAATTCCTATAAAAAATATGCCTTAGAAATATAAAATTGTAAAGAGAATAAGATTGTTGAAAAGAGAAGTATTCTAAGTGAATCAAGTAAAAAAGATTTATATTAAGACCACTATCATTGCATAATTCACTGCAA